>NC_079561.1:15800599-16435599 GCF_015846415.1 Triplophysa dalaica | reverse complement strand
AGCAAATACTAAATACTAAATACTAAATACTAAAATCAAGAAATGCCACAAAAATTATTAATATTAAAGATATATATATATATATATATATATAAGATAAACCTTGCTTATAGCTGTTTGAGGCTTACTATCCTCTTCCCTGTTTAAGCACCTCCTCGCCGTTCATTTTAATCTCAGGTTGAATGTTCATTAGTGAGAGTCCAGTAAGCCTGGTGTCTTTCATCGAGTTGCACCATGCACACACTGCAGTTTCGAAAGTGACAATCGCATTCAAATACGGGAGTGAATTCACCAAATTATCATTCCATGTGTACGGAACAGATATAGTCACTCCCGCATATCGGTGAAAACTAACAAATTTACTAAGTGCCATTGCCATATTACATTCAAAATGCAATATAAAACAAACATATAAATAAGAAACATAAATAAAAATTTAAAGAATGATTTCAAAGGTAAACAATTAACTTCATTTTATCCATGATGCATTTAGGTGACCTAAATTATTTTTAATTTGTCAAAGTTCAGTATTTTATTTTTACTATTTAATATTAATATATTTGTCCACATAAAACTACTGTAGTTAATCTGACTTTTATTTTTGGCAGGCTGCGGAAGATGCTTATTTCTGTGTGTTATTATTATGTGTGTATTATTATTATGTGTGTTTGATAGCTTCACTTCACATAGCTTCACTCCACATAGCTTATTAACTTCACTGAGTAAAATGTTCTGAAATATACTGTCAGAGCAACTCTGGAGATGACGTTCATGTGTTCATGTCCTCATACAATAGAATAAACTCACACCAAGTAAAATAGTGGTGCACCAATGATTAAAGTCACACAGAAACAAGCACAACAACATGCTGCTCTGTTTCATGCACCTGCCAAACTGTATCACATGCATGGTAAACGGGTAAATACATATATGCCACATTATACAGCTCACTTAGGCGTGCATGTGTTTAAACAGCCACAAAGACTGCTTTCAGCCTTTGAACATAATACGTACTGTAAACTTTATGGGACACGCACTAGTCAGCCAGGATCAACTTTCTCTCAATTGTTTCTCCTAGACCTCAAAGAGATTTTAGCAGATGGAAATTTTTGCTCAAGTTTCATGTGTCTCAGATATTGTCACTTGACAAATCTACTGAGCTTTAAAAGAGCACTTCTTACTAATGACATTTTCTTTTGGATTAATTTAGGTCATATAGCAAGCACGGAGAAGACATAAGCAACAACTCAGAACACGTTACCCGCTACATAACAGTAGCTTGGCAACCTAGTAACTTTAGGTGGCACTTGCGCATTGTTTCCCGCTTCTGCAAAACAACCAATAAGCTCTGTGTTATATTTCTCTACAGAACAGCTAGCTCATTAAATCAGCTTAACAGTCCTTGGCCACTCCAATACAGAGTAATGTTCAAAAGGGTTTAAGCGCTACAGGAAGAAAGGGTCGATCTCATATGTGTGATTTATGGCTGAACACAAGGTCTGCAGAACGCGGAGTGACTGCTCGCTGTAAAAAATGAGCTGGCCTGATAACAGTGATCAACTAGTGCCAAACAGCTCAACACATGATCATGCACGAATGTATAAATTAATAAAACTCCTCATACAAAGAACTTTCTCTTGTACACTATAAAAACTGTTGGGGTAAGGAACGAACCTAAGCGCTGGGTTAAATTAACAGATTTTTTTTATATATGTCTCAACAATGAGTTAAAAATCTGATGAAATACTTGACCCATATTTGATTTTTGTACTGTGTATACATTTACTTAACACAATCTATTGTGTTTTCATTCACTTTACACAATCTACTGTGTTTACATGAATACTTTGCTAACCAGATCAGCACTGCACAACATTATCTCAGACACGCAACATTTGCTCAGCGTTATTTTGGTATATTTGAGAGCTGCAGCTTCCGCCAACTTTTGGAGTTTTGTTTCCGATGTCAAACATAAAACAGAATGTGTGACGACAACAGATTAATGTAATAGCTATTTTGACATGCAGATAAGAAATAAGAGAATACGCAATAAACATTTCATAAATGCAAACAATATTGATCTGTCTTGCAATGTAAACATCTATAATGTTTACATTGCAAACACCTATAATGTAAACGTCTATCTGTTGTGTCGAGGCAAATCTGAATTAAGATAAATTATGTTTTTACATGCATGAAATAATATTTAAGTTGTAAAAAAGATCTGCATTGGCTATAGAACTTTATTTATGTTTTTTTCCCTGCTAATTAAACTGATGATTGCTGTTATGGTCCATTAGAGAATCTCAATCTCGGTACCCAAACTTCCTTTCCATTAGCAGTAAATTTATGTACATGTTAAAAGGAATACAAAGTTTGTCTAAACCTGATTAAGTAATATGTCCAAGTAGTTGGCCTGATTCAGCCTTTTTGCATCTTCATTATGTAAGGGTACGAATGCAAATGATGCTCCAGCTGAAGTTTTTAAAAAGTGTGTAAATTTACATCACTGTGATGCAGGCCAGCGCCAAAACCATTGATATTCACCTGGTACCTTTGTCTGGTAATCCTTTGAGGCAGCTCTCAAATCACATTATGGCTCCCAATAAATGGTAGAATTTAAAGCACTGGTGATGAATATATGTGTGAAAGTGTGGGCAAATTAATTAGATTTTGCTCAAAAGGCGGAGAACAAAATGAGTAAAGACATGACGGATGAACTCAGACCTACTGTTTTGACCACCGGAAGTCATTTAGGTGTCTATCAATTTAGGTGCCAACAAATCATTAATATATTACCTTATCTCTTAAGTTATTAAAACAGGTTGAGCATTGTGTTTGAGTTTGCGTAGAAGCATTATTCTACCGAAAACACCCTGTTGTCCCTTTTTACTTGCTCTCACTAGCATCTTTCACAAAAAATCCATATGTTCTTAAGTTTGATTTTGTCAGTACAATAAGGTGTGAAAAGATAATAAAGCCACTTTTTCACAGTCTATCCCATCAAAACTAACGCCAATCAGCAGAAACAAACCATTAAACTTAAAGAATAAAGTGCAAACAAGGCCACACATTATGCGGGTGCAATTCAGAGTTCTTCATGTAAAAAGAGCCCATTTGGAAACCCATTGGGATTTTAAAGACTAAAGGAATAAAGCATGAGCGTGTTTGCGCACGTTTGTGTGCATTTATGCGGGTAGCAGTTCATCTGTAACCACATACACACTCCTTGACGACACACTTTATGGCACATCTGGTATACACCGCTGCCTGTTCATCTCTCCGCGACCCATCTGCCTCAACCCATGCTTAAGTGGGCACAGGAAAGCTGTTTCTTGTCGAAATTTTAAGCAGAAAGTGCTATTCGACACAGTTTGCCCATTCTTTCAACAAGATGAATAATGCTAAAACAAAAGCCCTGGGGTGGCAGTTGCCCTCTGGTGAGTCAGCTGTTGATGTTAAAAGCTGCAGAAAAAGGGCATTTCGCTCATGTTTTTGGCTTGTTCGCATGAGTCAGGCACAGCTGAAAAGCACATTGCTTTCTGCCAGGTGAACAACACATCTTTATAAACTGATCATGTAATTCAGGGCTTAAGATGTTATTTGAGAAACATAGTAAAGTTCTCTGAATATCCTGACATACTTGTCCTGTTAAATGTCAATTCATGCAGCACTGACAGTACTGATAATCATCAAACATTCCAGTTAGCGTCCTGAATCACTAACCCTCAAAGAGCCAACTTTGCCTCAAATTGCCTGAATAATTAATGTCTCATCTCATTCACCCCTTAAAGAGGTAGTTCACCAAATTTAAATTGTTTAAAGGTGTGATGAACTGTTCTTGTTTAATATTTTTTACTGTTGTATGAGGTCCACTTATGACCTTTGCGTGATTTTTACATTCAAAAACATCAAAATCAATAAGTAATAGACTAATTACTACCCTCTGTTTGAGGCCGGCTCTACAAACGCACAGTTTTAATGGACGTGCAGCATTGAAGACTTTATAAGAAAAAGGCCTCTGCTTTTGAGCCCACTGGATAGCAGTTTGCGTAGTTGGAGCCTTCTGGGAATTTGGTTAGAGACGTAACGTTAGGATACACATTAGCACCATTCACAGTTTTCGCACGGCATTAGTCTTATCTGGAGACCTCCTGTGATTTATAAATTACCGTCCCAAATCAGTATTTCATGTGACGCATAAGCACGGGATGATTTGACTCAAATTTACTGATTTATTTCCCGGATGTGACGGCCAGGCTTGTATAGTTTGTATAGCCTATAGTTGTATTGCGTTTAATGATATATGACGGTATCTGTCAGCATCGGAAACCCGTGATCGCGAACCGGACAAAAGATCACAGCAATCTCGGTTCTCAAATGTTACGAGAGTTTCCATGATAAATAAACAAACGGTACACTCCCGGTAATTTATGGATATCACCCAGCACCCGAAATAATACCAAAACAATTTAAAACAGCCTTCATTATTCGCAAACGGTAGATGAAACCTTGAAAAAATTTATATGAGCCAGCCAAATCACAGAGATCCCGATTCGCACAGGCTTAAGATCATAGACAACCTGTGCAATTAATACAAATGACTAGAGGTCCCCAGGTAATACTAATCTTGTGCGAATAGTGCTCAGGGCACATCAAGCGATCTCCAACAAAGCAATAGTGAAGCATAGTACAAAAACGTTTTACTCGCATAAGATTGCTGCACCATTCCTATCAGATCCAATATCGTCGGCACAGCACTGCTTTTTTAATATTCTCTCCACAAATCAAGTGCCTTGTTCACGAAGGAATCCTCGAAGAAAAGAAACGATCAAACACTCCATGTTTTTCACACATGAGCTGGAACTTCTTTAAAAAGAAACTTTAACTACGCATTCCTAATCTCGGAATCCAAAGGAAGAGTATGCAGCAACTGTGTTCTTCCACAACCAGGGATGGCACGATATTTAGCTATCTTTAATGGCATGTTTGTTCATTGCTTGCTCGCTCTATCTGGTGCCACTTGTGTTACTTCAGAATTGTCACGCGCGAACGATTGGGCGGGGCTAGAGAAGTAGTCGTTGATATTCTTTCTGTGGAGGCAGTGTTCAACCTATCAATTGCCCTTTTCACACAGCAATGCTGGTAAATTACTCATAAAGTCATTCAGGTAAATTTATAGTAAATACACAAATGTGCTGTTCACACAAGCATTGGCATTCTGTTAATTTAATGGTAAGACAGCGTATACACAGCTGTCTCAAAATACCAGTAATATGATGTCAAGCGGACGTTTCCTTATAGCTGCAATACAACAGGAGTTATGTTTGAAAATATTGTGGGGATGTGATTGTATCTCCGAACTAGGGCTCCACAGTTATTAGCTGGATGAGTTAGAGAGAAGTATAGGGGACATAGTGCTGTCTCCTGCGTAGCTAAGAGGTCCACCTCTGCTTCGTAAAATCTTTCCCAGATTTGTTCGACTACTTCGGGGTAGAGTTTCCATTCACTGTTTGTCACAGCTTGTCTGGACAGCAAGTCTGCTCCCACATTCATATGCCCCGGGATGTGAATCGCTTTGAGGGACAGGGATTTGCACTCTGCCCAGGGCAGGATCTGCTGGGCCAGTTTGTTTAGGTGGCGCAACCGCAGCCCGCCCTGGTGATTTAAATACGAGACTACTTAAGGGTTGTCCCCCCGCACTAGGACATGGCAGCCTCGTAACTCAACTCAACTCAACTTTATTTATATAGCGCTTTTTACAATTTTCATTGTTACAAAGCAGCTGTACATGAGACACATTTAATACAAGTATGAATTCTAAAGCAGCCCCCCCGGCCAGGCAGATAGTGCAAAACAATATGCAAATGGTGGTGAGGAACCCAAAACTCCCATCGAGAAAAAAAACCTCAGGGGAACCCAGGCCCAACCAGGGGATTCCAGTTCCCCTCTGGAAAAAGCTGCTGCCTCTGCACAAGCTCAACAGTGCTTGCACAACAAGGCTTAGTAAAAATATAAAAATTAAGGATTAAAGATTATCATTAACAAACTAATAGCATTTGAAATGTTGTAGGAAAAACAAAGTTGTCGCGTCCTTTATCCAGCTCTATCCTCTTAGCACTTGTCAGGTCACCGCTTCCCATTCTCAGCTCTGCCATCAGGTCTGGGCATGAACTGCATCCTGCGGTAACCTTGGAACAAAGAGACAAGACTGGCTGAGAGTAGAGTACTGTTCTGCACTCTTTGATGCAACAAGTACATCATTTGTTGTTGGATGTGTTCCTGGTTCCGGTTGATCTAAATAATGCAGCCTAAATCCTCTGAGGATTAATATTATGGAGGTGTAGTGTATGCAAGATTAAAAAGATGAGTCTTTAGTCTAGATTTAAACTGACAGAGTGTGTCTGCCTCCTGGACCGTGCAGGGAAGAATATTCCAAAGTTTAGGCGCTAGATAAGAAAAGGATCTACCACCTGCACTTGATTTTGAAATTCTAGGTATTACCAACTGACAGGACCCCTTAGTGCGTAATGTACGTGGAGGTCTGTAATACAATAGAAGTTCATTCAAATACTGCGGCGCTAGACCATGTAGGGCTTTATAGGTAATAAGCAAGATCTTAAAGTTAATGCGATGCTTTATAGGTAACCAGTGCAAGGTTGACAGAACCGGGGTTATATGCTCATACTTTTTTGTACGTGTAAGAACTCGAGCTGCCGCGTTTTGAACCAGTTGCAGTTTTTGTAATAGGCCCGCAGGGCAACCACCTAGAAGTGCATTACAGTAATCTAGTCTTGATGTCATGAATGCACAAATTAATTTCTCTGCATCTGACAGTGACAGCATATGACGTAATTTATATATATTCTTAAGATGGAAAAATGCAATTTTACAGGTGTTTGCGACATGGCTTTCAAATGAGAGAGTACTGTCGAATACAACGCCAAGATTCTTAGCTGATGACGAGGATTTTATGGAGCATCCGTTAATCGTTAAGCAGTATTCTTGGTTGTTACGCATAGCAGTTTTCGGTCCAGTAAGTAACACTTCTGTTTTGTCCGAGTTTAGTAGTAAAAAATTGTTACTCATCCACATTTTTAAGTCAACTATGCAATCCTTTATTCGATGAAACTGCTGGGTTTCATGAGGCATCGAGGAAATATAAAGTTGAGTATCATCAGCATAACAGTGAAAGCTAATTCCGTGTCGCTTTATTATATCTCCTAGAGGCAGCATGTATAATGCGAAGAGCAGGGGTCCCAAGACTGAGCCCTGTGGTACACCGTACTGGACTTGTGATTTGCGGGACACCTCATTGTTTATTGCTACAAATTGAAAACGGTCGGATAAATAAGACTTAAACCATTTCAATGCTATTCCGTTTATGCCGACGTCATTTTGGAGTCTATGTAGAAGTATGCTGTGGTCAATGGTGTCAAATGCAGCACTGAGGTCTAGCAGCACCAATAACGAAATACAGCCACGGTCAGACGCTAAAAGCAGATCATTTGTAACTCTGATCAAAGCAGTCTCTGTACTGTGACATGCTCGAAATCCAGACTGGAATTCATCATTAATGTCATTCCTTTGGAGGAAGGAGCATAATTGAGTTGAAACTACTTTTTCCAGAACTTTAGATATAAAAGGTAAATTCGATATAGGCCTGTAATTCCCTAGTTCTTTAGGGTCGAGTTTGGGTTTTTTTAAAAGAGGCCTTATAACAGCCACCTTAAATGCTTTAGGCACATGTCCTAATGTCAGAGATGAGTTAATAATACTAAGAAGAGGATCTATAATTTCTGGGAGCATTTCTTTCAGTAGTTTTGTAGGTATAGGGTCTAGCATGCATGTTGATGATTTAGATGATCTAATGATTTTAGACAGTTCATCGTGATCTACTGTAGAAAATAATTGCAATTTCTCCTTAGGGGTGCTGTAGTTAGTTTGTTCAGCGGATTTCACTACAGGTTGCATTGTTATAATTTTTTCTTTTATATCTTGGATTTTACTCGTGAAGTAGTTCATAAATTCATCAGAGTTATGCTGATAATCAGAATCTGACGTCGATGACGACTTATTTTTTGTTAATTTAGCCACGGTGTTAAATAAGAACCTAGGGTTGTGATGGTTTTCCTCTATTAGTGTTGAAAAGTAGGCGGATCTAGACGTTTTTATTGCATTCCTGTACTTCGAGTACTATCCTTCCATGCTATACGAAATACCTCTAAATTCGTTTTCTTAAAGTTGCGCTCCATTTTACGGGATGCTTTTTTTAGAGTCTGAGTGTGTTCATTATACCACGGTGTTGGGCTGCTATTTTTAATTTTCTTTAAACGCAGAGGAGCAACTGTGTCTAATATTTCCGAGAAAGTAGAGTTAAAATTTTCAATAGTAGTGTCAAAATCGTCAACGTTATTACTCATGCTAGATATTTTAGACAATTCAGGCAGATTATCGAGAAACGCATCTTTGGTAGTTGAAGTAATCGTTCTACCATATTTGTAACAAGGAGTTTGATTTGCAGCCGTAGGCCATTGAAGCAAACATAATATCAGATAATTATCCGAAATATCTTCACTCTGCTGAACGATTTTAACATCGTCCACATTTATACCATAAGAAAGTATTAAATCTAAAGTATGATTACGAAGGTGAGTGGGTCCTGACACATGTTGACTAACGCCCATGGAGTTAAGAGTGTCTTTGAAAGCCAGTCCCAAGGCATCTGTATCATTGTCTACATGGATATTAAAGTCACCGACGACAAGGACTCTATCTGCGGCCAGTACTAGTTCTGATAAGAACCCACCAAAATCTTTAATAAAATCTGTGTGGTGCCCTGGAGGCCTATATACAATAGCTAGAATACATTTTAAAAATGTTTTGTCCTTAGTATTAGGTGTCGATACGTGAAGTACCATGACTTCAAAAGAATTGTATTTAAAATTAGACTTCTGAGAGGTAATAAAAGAATTCTTGTAAAGTGCAGCGACACCTCCCCCTCTACCTTTTAGACGAGGCTCGTGTTTATAGTAATAATCATGGGGAACGGATTCATTTAGACTAATAAAATCATCTGGCTTTAGCCATGTTTCTGTCAAACAAAGCATGTCTATTTTATGATCGGTTATCAAATCGTTAACAAAAAGTGCTTTATTTGAGAGAGATCTAATATTAAGCAATCCGAGTCGTAACAGCTGATTATCTGTATTTTGTTCATGTTTAACGTTTATTCAATTACTTTCAAGAGGTTTACGCAATATCTTATGTTTGCTAATCCGGGGGACAGACACAGTCTCTATTTTATGTTGTTTGTAAGAAGGGATTATTACATGTTGTATATTTTGTGTATTCTGTAACGCGAGAGGGCAAGCAGACAGTTGGTTAAGCCATTCTGTCTCCTTCCTGACCTGGGCCCTAGGTAGTCAGATTTTAGCATTATTAAGACTGTGTGCCAAATTTCTAGAGAGGAGGGAAACCCCATCCCAGGAGGGATGGAGACCATCTCGTTTCAACAGGTCAGGTCTGCCCTCAAAACTCTTCCAGTTATTTATAAAATCTATATTATTCTGCAGGCACCACTCAGACAACCAGCCATTTAGTGATGATAATCTGCTATAAATCTCATCACCACGGTAAGCAGTGAGGGGGCCAGAGAATATTACAGTGTCTGACATCGTTTTTGCGAGCTCACACACCTCTTTAATATTATCTTTAGTGATCTCCGATTGCAAAGTCTAACATCATTTGTGCCGACATGAATAACAATCTTACTTACTGTTTACGATTAGCCTTAGCCAGCACATTTAAATTTGACTTGATGTCAGGCGCTCTGGCTCCCGGTAAACATTTGACTATGGTGGCTGGTGCCTCTATGTTAACGTTCCGGACAATAGAATCACCGATCACTAGGGCACTTTCAGCAGGTTTCTCAGTCGGTGTGTCACTGAGCGGGGCAAACCTGTTCGAGACTTTAATCGGAACGGTTGAGTGATGTTTTGTCCTGCGACTATGCCGTCTCACCGTCACAAAGTTTCCCAGCTGCAGGGGATTTTCAACCAGAACCGAGCTGTGTGCGCTAACATTGCTCGCATCCGAAGTGTTTTCTACAGTCCTAACACTCTTACTATCCTCAAATAAAGATTGGATGTGAGACTCTAATTCTAAGATCTTCTCCGTCAGCCTAACTACTTCCCTGCATTTATCACATGTAAAACCCTCGCCGCTGACAGAGAAGGCTAAACTAAACATATGACATGAGGTGCAAGTAACAACAATAGGAGTAGAAGCCATAACTCACCGGGTATGAAGTGCAATCCTAACTTACCAAGGTTGCTTGATGAGTCTTAGTATATACGCTTAAAAAGAGAAACAGTTAGCACACAAGACAAATAGGGGGAGATGATATTCCACACTGTAAACAGAAGGCAAGCTAACACGCTAATATGCTAGCGGCGTTACGCTTCAATTAACATAGATTTAGAAAATAAAGTTATAAATAATTCGGCAACGACAATGATAGGTAACTATAGTAAAATACACTAATATTTAGACCAGGAACAAATGTGATGTGAAGCAAGTGTCAGAGGATACAAACTAGCCGCCGGCAGCGATGCAATCTCCCGTCGTATTCACCTTCCGGTTTCCGTGGGTAACTGCCGGAGGAAGTATTTCAGGGCCCGAAATACAGCCATCATTTCGAGGCAATTGATTTGCCAATTGAGAAGATGACCTCTCCTGATCCCTTGGGCTGGACAGTCATCCAAGACCACACCCCAACCCATGAGGGATGCGTCTGTCGAAATCATTCTGCGACGACAACACGGACCGAGAGTGGGACCTAAAGTCAGAGACCGAGGTCTGAACCACATAGTAAGGGTGCGAAGCCCCTGACGAGTCACCTTTGTATGCCTTTGGGGGTGGCCCCTGGATGAAACCCCCTGAATCTTTTTTTAAGATTTTTTTTAATCTTGCATATGTGACGGAACGAACCACACCTGCTCCAGGCGGGCTTCGAACCGGGTTCTGCACGGGAGTCGGGCACTCTAGCGAGGAGCCTAAAGACCACAGTCTCTAGCGTCTGTCGCTAGAGAGTCCTTGAGGCAGAGGAGTGAGGTTTACATACTTGCTCAGCACTTCACTGGCTTGACTCTGTTACATTCACCCCTCTAAACCTCACTCCCAATCCGGGTCACGGCACCAATGTGACGGACCGAACCACACCTGCTCCAGGCGGGCTTCGAACCGGGTTCTGCACGGGAGTCGGGCGCTCTAGCGAGGAGGCTAAAGACCGCAGTCTCTAGCGTCTGTCGCTAGAGAGTCCTTGAGGCAGAGGAGTGAGGTTTACATACTTGCTCAGCACTTCACTGGCTTGACTCTGTTACATTCACCCCTCTAAACCTCACTCCCAATCCGGGTCACGGCACCAATGTGACGGAACGAACCACACCTGCTCCAGGCGGGCTTCGAACCGGGTTCTGCACGGGAGTCGGGCGCTCTAGCGAGGAGGCTAAAGACCGCAGTCTCTAGCGTCTGTCGCTAGAGAGTCCTTGAGGCAGAGGAGTGAGGTTTACATACTTGCTCAGCACTTCACTGGCTTGACTCTGTTACACATACACTACACCTCCATAATATTAATCCTCAGAGGATTTAGGCTGCATTATTTAGATCAACCGGAACCAGGAACACATCCAACAACAAATGATGTACTTGCTGCATCAAAGAGTGCAGAACAGTACTCTACTCTCAGCCAGTCTTGTCTCTTTGTTCCAAGGTTACCGCAGGATGCAGTTCATGCCCAGACCTGATGGCAGAGCTGAGAATGGAAAGTGGTGACCTGACAAGAGCTAAGAGGATAGAGCTGGATAAAGGACGCGACAACTTTGTTTTTCCTACAACATTTCAAATGCTATTAGATTGTTAATGATAATCTTAAATCCTTAATTTTTATATTTTTATTAAGCCTTGTTGTGCAAGCACTGTTGAGCTTGTGCAGAGGCAGCAGCTTTTGCCAGAGGGGAACTGGAATCCCCTGGTTGGGCCTGGGTTCCCCTGAGGTTTTTTTTCTCGATGGGAGTTTTGGGTTCCTCACCACCGTTTGCATATTATTTTGCACTATCTGCCTGGCCGGGGGGGCTGCTTTAGAATTCATACTTGTTTTCAATGTGTCTCATGTACAGCTGCTTTGTAACAATGAAAATTGTAAAAAGCGCTATATAAATAAAATTGAGTTGAGTTGAGTTGAATCTGAAACAGTCTCTTGTGCAAATAGCCTAGAGGTATCACTGTGGAAGCGGCTGCCATGAGACCTAAAACTCTTTGAAAGTGATGAGAATTAACTTTC
Source organism: Triplophysa dalaica (assembly GCF_015846415.1). Lineage (NCBI taxonomy): Eukaryota > Metazoa > Chordata > Actinopteri > Cypriniformes > Nemacheilidae > Triplophysa > Triplophysa dalaica. Next base: position 16,423,256 of record NC_079561.1, on the reverse strand, counting down.
TGGCCTAGCCTGATGCTCCTCAGGGTGCTCAGGATGGATTTGACACGTGCAGGAGACCGTTGTGCCTGCATCGTGGTCGAGTCCCAAATTATCCCTAAATACGTTGTATTTTACGTAGTGGAGAGAACGCTCTTTGTGGTGTTGAGTCTTAAACCGAGAGCTTTTAGATGAGATAGGACGACATCCTGATGTCGAAGCGCTAGCTCTCGAGACTGAGCTAAAACCAGCCAGTCATCTATGTAGTTCAAATGCGGATGCCCTGCAGTTGCAGGGGAGCCTTCCATGCATTTTGTGTATGTGCGGGGTGACAAGGCAAGGCCGAATAGAAGAACCCGATACTGGTAAGCTTTGCCCCCGAAAGCGAACCTCAGGAAATTCCTGTGTTGTGGCAGGATCTTTACATGAAAGTATGCATATTTCAGATCAATGGTCACGAACCAGTCGTGGGACTGAATGTGAGACATAATCATCTTGATTGTAAACATTCTAAACTTGTGCGTCTATGGACGAAATCCCCCGTCACTTTTGGGAACTAAAAAATACCGGCTGTTGTAGCCCGATTCTCTGTCTGATAGGGGAACACATTCTATGGCCCCTTAAACCAACAGTGCTAGTATTCCTGTACCAACAGATGTGCTCGCTCCTGTTGCACGGATGTGAAAACCCTGCCATTGGCAGAGGACAATCCTGTAGCCCTGGTCTACAGTTCTTTTTACCCATGGAGTCATACCTGGCAGTAGTTTCCACGCTGCCAGCTTCTCCAAAAGTTGTGGGGGAAGCCAGATGTCTGGCGTCCTGAGATATATCAGGAAACAACCGAACATCTAGCATTCTCTTTAAACCCGCTAACCCCCGAAACGCCGGTGGCGGCGGAGATTGCAAAGCGGCCCTGTGAGAGTGCCGAAGGGGAGCCTCTAATTCTCTTTTAATTGTATGCACCCCTTCTCTTGGGGGCACACCCCCACAGTCCCAGGTACACATGTCTCAGGATCTCTTCTTAGAAGAGATGAAGGGCCTCAGGTCTGGACCTCCCGAGGCAGCCTGAGGGGCACGTTGGGCTGCTCCCCTGGCTCTGCGAGGGGGGGCGTGACTCGCCACACTCTCCCTGAGAACCTCTCACCTCAGGTAGACTGGACCCAACCTGGACTGTGTGCCTGGTCGGGACTGGGGAACTGGTCCGGAGTGGGTATTGCAGACACTCCAGACGCATGAGCACTGCAGGGAAGATCTCTCGAACTACTCCTCGTGGCGCCTCGCCTCCCAGAATTTGGTGACTAAGGTATTGACCGCATCGCCCAACAGTCCGGAAGGCGAGTTGGGGCATCAAGGAGGAACGCCCGGTCCCTGTCCTTGATGCCTGTGAGATTCAGCCACAATTGTCTCTCCGTGGTGACCAGTGCAGCCATTGAACGGCCATCAATTGTCTTTTCCAACCGGGGCATCATCGTATACCCCCGTGGTCTCGCGCTAACGATTGTCGAATAAATCGAAGTCGATGGCACGAACACATGGGAAGAATGAGGTCTCTGCCAGGACCTAGATAACTCGACGTGGAGATCCTCGAAAAAAAGGGGGAGGGGCCCGACTTTTGGGCTCCTCCCCTCGGCCACCCGACAGGTATCTGTTGTCTAGCTTTGACCATTTTGGGTGTTTATTGTTCCAGCGGCCAGTCAAGCTTGATACGGTCAACCGAATTTGTCACCACCCAGAGAAGCTTGTTAAGCGTGTTCGCGTCGTGAGAGGAACTCTATATGATGTGGTTACTATCGTATTCAAACTCCGAACTACTTCAATATTTCGCAAGTAATGGACACACACACACACTCAACACAAAGCGGTCCTTGAAGACAAAGAAACCTGATTCACGCATTCACGCCTATTTATAACCGGCAGGTGCGGGTGTAATTAGCCACGTCACCTGCCGAGGTTATTTAAAGCCAAAATAATTTTAGGCGTGTTTGACACACGTGCTTCACAACCGGTCGAACAAAGACTGTTCTTTCCATAGCGTTTGAAATGCAGCATCGAGTGTAGCTTTTGATAGGGAACTTAAGAAACGTTCAAGCCAGTAGCACAGTTATTGAGCTGTTGCATTTCCCCTTTTGCACAATGGATGAAAATGTTCCATTGTGAGCAGCTGCTATTTTGGAGCAATAATTAGTGCCAAACAATACATCAAACTTCTTTTGTGCACAACTTGCCTATTGTCAAGAATCTTTTAACTGTCAGTCATAAATCAACTGTCCTCTAATTTGAATATTAAACAGCTGAAATTGATTTGCACAGAGCCTATTTTAGACCCTGAGAGACATCATGCTAATGTTCTTTTGTAAATTATTAATGAATTCTCAAATAGGCTTCTCACCAAAAAGGCAACTGCTGTGACTTTTCTGCCTCATGAACGCATGTGAACAAGGACATTTGTTGGGCAAAATGATAAGACCCTTTTGAGAGTACCTTATGAATGGATCAATCTGAATAATTCTGAGGAATGATCATAAACTGAAACTCTAGTGCTGACTGGTACTGTAGATAGAACAGTCTTTATATTATGTAAATCTACACAAAACTGTTTTCAGCCTCTGGTAAAGGTTTATTAATGTTGTCAAGCATGCTATTACTTTGTGATATTGATTTACATGACTGCTACAATTCAGCAGTTATATTATACTAAAAGGCAGGACGTCATGCATTCTGACTTCTTTACACTGTTGAATGTGCTGACTTCTCATGCTTAACATTGTCAACTTGTCTAAAAACGAGTTGGATGTATGACGTAGTATTTCTGTGCTTGATACACTCCCCCACCACTCCAACTTGTTTCAGAAAGTTTTATATAAGTCTGCATCCCTGTTTCGTGACAGATATCCTATTCCTTTTATAGGGCAATTCTCCAGGAAAAGCACACCCACGGCAAGGTGAAAGAAATAGCGCGTCCACACGCCTGCAAAACAAGCAATAGGAAGAGCTGCTAATGAAGATTGGATGCATTGCATCAAAATTGGTTGTACTATGGGCCTGCAGCTTGTTACTCTTGCGAAAGTGAGAGAAGTTGAGGTATGTTTGTTTGTTCACAGGTTTTCTGTGATGGATGTTATAAAAAATGGTGGATATAACGTTGGATCCCAGTGCTAAAACATGCCGGACATGAACTGCACGTGGTAATTCAAACAAAAGCCTTATTTGCACAGGATTAGTATTACCTGGGGACCTCTGGTTATTTGTAATAACTGCAGAGATTGTCTGTGATCTTAATCCCGTGTGAATCGGCCTTGTCTGTAATCTGTAAAAGTAAAAATTCCCCAACAAATTACCTACCATTTTTAAGTCATGTTTCTGTGTTTTGTTGGCAATCTGCGCAAACGTGCATAATGTTCAAAACACAAAGGGATAATGCAATGATATTGTGTGCTTGCGCTCTAGTTCCGTCCCCCTGCCTGCCTCCATCAACTCAACTCAACTCAACTTTATTTATATAGCGCTTTTTACAATTTTAATTGTTACAAAGCAGCTGTACATGAGACACATTTAATACAAGTATGAGTTCTAAAGCAGCCCCCCGGCCAGGCAGATAGTGCAAAACAATATGCAAACGGTGGTGAGGAACCCAAAACTCCCATCGAGAAAAAAAACCTCAGGGGAACCCAGGCCCAACCAGGGGATTCCAGTTCCCCTCTGGCAAAAGCTGCTGCCTCTGCACAAGCTCAACAGTGCTTGCACAACAAGGCTTAGTAAAAATATAAAAATTAAGGATTAAAGATTATCATTAACAATCTAATAGCATTTGAAATGTTGTAGGAAAAACAAAGTTGTCGCGTCCTTTATCCAGCTCTATCCTCTTAGCACTTGTCAGGTCACCGCTTCCCATTCTCAGCTCTGCCATCAGGTCTGGGCATGAACTGCATCCTGCGGTAACCTTGGAACAAAGAGACAAGACTGGCTGAGAGTAGAGTACTGTTCTGCACTCTTTGATGCAACAAGTACATCATTTGTTGTTGGATGTGTTCCTGGTTCCGGTTGATCTAAATAATGCAGCCTAAATCCTCTGAGGATTAATATTATGGAGGTGTAGTGTATGCAAGATTAAAAAGATGAGTCTTTAGTCTAGATTTAAACTGACAGAGTGTGTCTGCCTCCCGGACCGTGAAGGGAAGAATATTCCAAAGTTTAGGCGCTAGATAAGAAAAGGATCTACCACCTGCACTTGATTTTGAAATTCTAGGTATTACCAACTGACAGGACCCCTTAGAGCGTAATGTACGTGGAGGTCTGTAATACAATAGAAGTTCATTCAAATACTGCGGCGCTAGACCATGTAGGGCTTTATAGGTAATAAGCAAGATCTCAAAGTTAATGCGATGCTTTATAGGTAACCAGTGCAAGGTTGACAGAACCGGGGTTATATGCTCATACTTTTTTGTACGTGTAAGAACTCGAGCTGCCGCGTTTTGAACCAGTTACAGTTTTTGTAATAGGCCCGCAGGGCAACCACCTAGAAGTGCATTACAGTAATCTAGTCTTGATGTCATGAATGCATGAATTAATTTCTCTGCATCTGAAAGTGACAGCATATGACGTAATTTAGATATATTCTTAAAATGGAAAAATGCAATTTTACAGGTGTTTGCGACATGGCTTTCAAATGAGAGAGTACTGTCGAATACAACGCCAAGATTCTTAGCTGATGACGAGGATTTTATGGAGCATCCGTCAATCGTTAAGCAGTATTCTTGGTTGTTACGCATAGCAGTTTTCGGTCCAGTAAGTAACACTTCTGTTTTGTCCGAGTTTAGTAGTAAAAAATTGTTACTCATCCACATTTTTAAGTCAACTATGCAATCCTTTATTCGATGAAACTGCTGGGTTTCATGAGGCATCGAGGAAATATAAAGTTGAGTATCATCAGCATAACAGTGAAAGCTAATTCCGTGTCGCTTTATTATATCTCCTAGAGGTAGCATGTATAATGCGAAGAGCAGGGGTCCCAAGACTGAGCCCTGTGGTACACCGTACTGGACTTGTGATTTGCGGGACACCTCATTGTTTATTGCTACAAATTGAAAACGGTCGGATAAATAAGACTTAAACCATTTCAATGCTATTCCGTTAATGCCGACGTAATTTTCGAGTCTATGTAGAAGTATGCTGTGGTCAATGGTGTCAAATGCAGCACTGAGGTCTAGCAGCACCAATAGCGAAATACTGCCACGGTCAGACGCTAAAAGCAGATCATTTGTAACTCTGATCAAAGCAGTCTCTGTACTGTGACATGCTCGAAATCCAGACTGGAATTCATCATTAATGTCATTCCTTTGGAGGAAGGAGCATAATTGAGTTGAAACTACTTTTTCCAGAACTTTAGATATAAAAGGTAAATTCGATATAGGCCTGTAATTCCCTAGTTCTTTAGGGTCGAGTTTGGTTTTTTTAAAAGAGGCCTTATAACAGCCACCTTAAATGCTTTAGGCACATGTCCTAATGTCAGAGATGAGTTAATAATACTAAGAAGAGGATCTATAATTTCTGGGAGCATTTCTTTCAGTAGTTTTGTAGGTATAGGGTCTAGCATGCATGTTGATGATTTAGATGATCTAATGATTTTAGACAGTTCATCGTGATCTACTGTAGAAAATAATTGCAATTTCTCCTTAGGGGTGCTGTAGTTAGTTTGTTCAGCGGATTTCACTACAGGTTGCATTGTTATAATTTTTTCTCTTATATCTTGGATTTTACTCGTTAAGTAGTTCATAAATTCATCACTGTTATGCTGATAATCAGAATCTGACGTTGATGACGACTTATTTTTTGTTAATTTAGCCACGGTGTTAAATAAGAACCTAGGGTTGTGATGGTTTTCCTCTATTAGTGTTGAAAAGTAGGCGGATCTAGACGTTTTTATTGCATTCCTGTAATTTCGAGTACTATCCTTCCATGCTATACGAAATACCTCTAAATTCGTTTTCTTAAAGCTGCGCTCCATTTTACGGGATGCTTTTTTAGAGTCTGAGTGTGTTCATTATACCACGGTGTTGGGCTGCTATTTTTAATTTTCTTTAAACGCAGAGGAGCAACTATGTCTAATATTTCCGAGAAAGTAGAGTTAAAATTTTCAATAGTAGTGTCAAAATCGTCAACGTTATTACTCATGCTAGATATTTTAGACAATTCAGGCAGATTATCGAGAAACGCATCTTTGGTAGTTGAAGTAATCGTTCTACCATATTTGTAACAAGGAGTTTGATTTGCAGCCGTAGGCCATTGAAGCAAACATAATATCAGATAATGATCCGAAATATCTTCACTCTGCTGAACGATTTTAACATCGTCCACATTTATACCATAAGAAAGTATTAAATCTAAAGTATGATTACGAAGGTGAGTGGGTCCTGACACATGTTGACTAACGCCCATGGAGTTAAGAGTGTCTTTGAAAGCCAGTCCCAAGGCATCTGTATCATTGCCTACATGGATATTAAAGTCACCGACGACAAGGACTCTATCTGCGGCCAGTACTAGTTCTGATAAGAACCCACCAAAATCTTAAATAAAATCTGTGTGGTGCCCTGGAGGCCTATATACAATAGCTAGAATAAATTTTAAAAATGTTTTGTCCTTAGTATTAGGTGTCGATACGTGAAGTACCATGACTTCAAAAGAATTGTATTTAAAATTAGACTTCTGAGAGGTAATAAAAGAATTCTTGTAAAGTGCAGCGACACCTCCCCCTCTACCTTTTAGACGAGGCTCGTGTTTATAGTAATAATCATGGGGAACGGATTCATTTAGAGTAATAAAATCATCTGGCTTTAGCCATGTTTCTGTCAAACAAAGCATGTCTATTTTATGATCGGTTATCAAATCGTTAACAAAAAGTGCTTTATTTGAGAGAGATCTAATATTAAGCAATCCGAGTCGTAACAGCTGATTATCTGTATTTTGTTCATGATTGATTTGTTTAACGTTTATTAAATTACTTTCAAGAGGTTTACGCAATATCTTATGTTTGCTAATCCGGGGGACAGACACAGTCTCTATTTTATGTTGTTTGTAAGAAGGGATTATTACATGTTGTATATTTTGTGTATTCTGTAACGCGAGACGGCAAGCAGACAGTTGGTTAAGCCATTGTGTCTCCTTCCTGACCTGGGCCCTAGGTAGTCAGATTTTAGCATTATTAAGACTGTGTGCCAAATTTCTAGAGAGGAGGGAAACCCCATCCCAGGAGGGATGGAGACCATCTCGTTTCAACAGGTCAGGTCTGCCCTCAAAACTCTTCCAGTTATTTATAAAATCTATGTTATTCTGCAGGCACCACTCAGACAACCAGCCATTTAGTGATGATAATCTGCTATAAATCTCATCACCACGGTAAGCAGTAAGGGGGCCAGAGAATATTACAGTGTCTGACATCGTTTTTGCGAGCTCACACACCTCTTTAATATTATCTTTAGTGATCTCCGATTGCAAAGTCTAACATCATTTGTGCCGACATGAATAACAATCTTACTGTATTTACGATTAGCCTTAGCCAGCACATTTAAATTTGACTCGATGTCAGGCGCTCTGGCTCCCGGTAAACATTTGACTATGGTGGCTGGTGTCTCTATGTTAACGTTCCGGACAATAGAATCACCGATCACTAGGGCACTTTCAGCAGGTTTCTCAGTCGGTGCGTCACTGAGCGGGGCAAACCTGTTCGAGACTTTAATCGGAACGGTTGAGTGATGTTTTGTCCTGCGACTATGCCGTCTCACCGTCACAAAGTTTCCCAGCTGCAGGGGATTTTCAACCGGAACCGAGCTGTGTGCGCTAACATTGCTCGCATCCGAAGTGTTTTCTACAGTCCTAACACTCTTACTATCCTCAAATAAAGATTGGATGCGAGACTCTAATTCTAAGATCTTCTCCGTCAGCCTAACTACTTCCCTGCATTTATCACATGTAAAACCCTCGCCGCTGACAGAGAAGGCTAAACTAAACATATGACATGAGGTGCAAGTAACAACAATAGGAGTAGAAGCCATAACTCACCGGGTATGAAGTGCAATCCTAACTTACCAAGGTTGCTTGATGAGTCTTAGTATATACACTTAAAAAGAGAAATAGTTAGCACACAAGACAAATAGGGGGAGATGATATTCCACAATGTAAACAGAAGGCAAGCTAACACGCTAATATGCTGGCGGCGTTACGCTTCAATTAATATAGATTTAGAAAATAAAGTTATAAATAATTCGGCAACGACAGTGATAGGTAACTATAGTAAAATACACTAATATTTAGACCAGGAACAAATGTGATGTGAAGCAAGTGTCAGAGGATACAAACTAGCCGCCGGCAGCGATGCAATCAGGTGTGCAACAGGTGTCTGCAACTATTAGGAAACCAGGAACAAGAACAGACGTTGACATTCATCAGCTTGTCTTTTTCTTTTTTAAATAATCGTACAGCTGTGTCTTCTTTATAAATGTTACCAAACTAAATACTCTTCAAAGATACGACATATGCAATACCACTGTATGGGTTCTCAAGATTAAAATGAGATTGGCAGAAACTTGTGTGTGTATCCCACCTTTAATACTTTTAAATAGAATATATGACTTCCTAAATGCGTCTTTAGGCACTGCATTTTGTACTTTACTAATATGAGTTACTGTGACGGGCGAAGCAACGACACGTACACGGAAGTACAATTTACCACCCCCTAAAGGTATTTTATTAGACAAGATGCTTATAATGCCACTGAGTGAGAGTTCCTGTGAGACGCGTGGTTAGCAGGCGTCTGGACTTATGAATCAGTATGACAGTATGAATCGATCTTTTCGGGTCCGTTACTTCCGGGTTCGCCGTAGTGTTCCTTAGCCGGTCTTTAGACATCCGATCCTGTAGGACACAAAAGCATAGAAGGGGCTCAGTTGCATGCAAGTCTCGTGGAGATGTTTCTCACCTTCGTCTGGTTACCAGCTGCTTTTTTAGCCGCTGGTAATTAGCATCCGATTGTGACGAGTGGCAGCTGTGCCGCTCTGATTACCTCCGTCTCCATGGCGATGCTGATAGTGCCAGGGATGACACGTCACACACCCCCCCCCCAAAGTGTCGACCTAGTCCTGTGGGGAGACGGATAAATGTTTTGGGGTGGAGGGGGGGTGTCACCTGACCCAGATGTCCCTCCTGACCACATCCTCGACATTGCCGTGGGCGACCCGGCCGGCCTGCTCCCAATCCGGTGTCCGATGCGTCTGTCTGCAGGATAAAGGGGTAGCCAAAATCCGGAGCGCCTGCCAGTATCCTTTTGTGAGATCTAGCGTAGTGATGTATCGTGCCTTCCCTAGCCGGTCCAGTAACTCATCCACCCGGGGCATCGGATAGCCATCGAAGGTGGACATTTCGTTTACCCTGCGGAAGTTGTTGCAGAAGCGGAGAGTGCCATCTGGTTTGGGGACCATTACAATGGGGCTATACCCCGGGCTACGGGAGGGCTCTATCACTCCAAGCCCGAGTCTCTGGCGCCCGGTAGGGCCGCTGTCTCACCACAACCCCCGGAGGTGTGCGGATATCATGCTGGGTTATCCGAGTCTGCCCGGGTTTTTCTGAGAAGACATCTCTGAACTGACTGACAAGGGACTGGATGTCTTGTTTTTGTACGGGGGACAGCTGTTCTCCCATCTGTACCACCGGTGTTTCAGTCTCTGTAAACGCCGCCAACTGAGTTGGGGATGCAATCCATTTTTTTAGAAGATTAATGTGCTACAGCTGTACCACCCGTCTGCGTCCCGGCTGGCGGAGGCGGTAATTGACCGGCCCTACCTTTTCCACCACCGTATAGGGTCCTTTCCATGACGCCAGGAACTTGGATGTGGCGGTGGGGGTCAGGACTAACACCCGGTCACCAGGCTGGAACTCCCTAGGTTGGGCTGGCCGGTCATACCAACTTTGCTGGGCGCGCAGGCCCTCGACGAGGTGTTCTTTTACCAGGGGCATCACTCTGTCTTTAAGGGACCGCATCTGCTGGACATGCTCTACCATGCTGTGATGTGGTGATGGCTGTTGCTCCCAGGCGTCCCGGGCGACATCCAAAAGCCTGCGTGGTTGTCGGCCGAACAGGAGTTCAAAGGGTGTAAAACCCGTGGACGCCTGGGTTACTTCCCGGATCCCAAACATATGGGAGAAGTAGGTCTCAGTCGCGCCCATCCTCTGCCACCACTCGACGGAGCATCCTCTTTAGGGTCTGGTTGAAACGTTCGACCAGTCTATCCGTTTGAGGATGATATATCGATGTGCTCAGCTGCTTTATCTTGAAGAGGTGACAGAGGTCTGCCATTAGCCGGGACATAAACGGAGTTCCCTGGTCAGTCAGTATTTCCGTGGGGATACCCACGCGGCTGTACATCAGAAACAGTTCCTTGGCTATTGCTTTAGCTGTGGCCTTCCGTAGTGGCAAAGCTTCTGGGTACCTCGTAGCGTAGTCCACGACAACCAGGATGTACTCATGACCCCGGGCAGACTTCGGCAGCGGTCCTACCAGGTCCATCACTATACGCTCGAAGGGCACCTCGATTACCGGAAGTGGAATTCCGGTGGATTACCGGGAGACTTCTGTTGGCAGATGTGACAACACTGGCAGAATCTCTTTACCTCCGCTTCAAGGCCAGGCCAATGGAACCGGTCCCTGATTCGTTGTATCGTATTTGAAGCCGCCAGATGACATGCCATGGGATGGGTGTGTGCCAACTCGAGGATCATCTTGGTCTTGCTCTTGGGTACCACCAGCAACAGCTTTTCCTCCCCCCTTCGCATGGCGGCTCAGTACAGCAGACCCTGCTTGATCACAAAATATGGGAGGGGGTGCGGGCCAGGCTGGCGGTCTTCTCCATCAACGACTCGGACCTGGTTCCAACAGTTTCTTAACCTGGCATCCTCCCGCTGTTCCCATCCGAACGAGCCACCTTTTGTCACCTGCTGGAAGAGGTCAGCGAACACGTTAGGATTTTGGCACTCACCCTCCGGCTCACTGTCTGTTGCCATCAGGACGGGACTGGGTCTCCGCTCTCTCTGAGGCCTGCCCCTCTGGGCCCGGCCTCCACGGTCAGCCGTCTGAACGGAGCTCGCCAACAACTGGTCGAACCCGGGCCAGTCCTGACCCAGCAACATAGGTACCGGTAGATCATCCACGATCCCGATCTCCAGCGTCCACGAACCTGGACCAGCCGACACTGTTACCTGTCGAGATGGTACACGACGGGTATCTCCATGGACACACGTGATCGGGATGGAGGACTTCACTCCGGGCCGAGGTCGAACTACCCCGGGCTGGACCAGCATCACCGAACTGCCGGAGTCTAGAGTGGCTGTCACCAGGCGACCATCTACATTTACATTACATTTACATTTACATTTAGACATTTAGCAGACGCTTTTATCCAAAGCGACTTACAAAGAGTTTAGGAGCAATAAGCGAAAGTTCATACAGGAGCCATAGTACATTAGGTGCCAATACAAAGTTACTGGTTTCAACAAAAGCTAGACCACTACCTGTTGAGAGAAAGGGTTAGTGTTTTTTTTTTTTCTCATTTGTTTGTCAAGTATTCACAGAAGAGATGGGTTTTAAGTAGTCTTTTAAATGTTGTGAGAGATGTGGTTGAACGGACAGAGATAGGAAGAATGTTCCACCAGGAAGGAGTTGTGAATGAGAAAGAGCGGGAGAGCGATTTACTGCCCTTTTGGGAAGGCAATACAAGCCGCCGCTGGTTTGCTGAACGCAGGGATCTCGATGGGGTGTAGAAGTGCAGGAGAGAGTGGAAGTAAGCCGGTGCAGATCCAGTGATAGTCCTGTAGGCAAGCATTAGTGACTTGAATCTGATACGGGCTGCAACCGGTAGCCAGTGAAGAGAGATGAAAAGGGTAGTCACGTGAGCCCTTTTGGGCTGTTGGAAGACGAGGCATGCTGCTGCGTTCTGAACCAGCTGAAGTGGTTTGATAGCTTTTGCAGGAAGACCAGCAAGGAGAGCATTGCAGTAGTCCAACCTTGAGATTACCAGGGCCTGGACAAGGAGTTGTGCCGCATGCTCCGTGAGATATGGTCTGATCTTTCTGATGTTGAATAAGGCATATCGGCATGACCGTGTTGTCTTTGCAATGTGATCATTGAAGGACAGCTGTTCATCAAATATGACTCCGAGGTTCCTGGCTGTTTTGGAATGGGTGATTGTGGTATTGCCAAGATGGATGTTGAAATCGTGTTGGACCGTAGGGTGTGCCGGAAACACGAGTAGTTCGGTCTTGGCAGGGTTCAGCTGGAGGTGATGGTCTTTCATCCAAGCTGAGATGTCCTCGAGGCAGGCTGTAATGCGAGCTGCTACAGTGGTATCGTCTGGGTGAAACGAGATGTAGAGCTGGGTGTCGTCGGCATAACAGTGATATGAGAAGCCATGTGCCTGTATGATGGGTCCCAGTGATGTCGTGTAGATGGAAAAAAGCAGCGGTCCAAGCACCGACCCCTGAAGGACCCCAGTGATCATGTGGTGAGCCGTGGACAGCGAGCCCCTCCATGACACCCTGAAGGATCTGTCGGAGAGGTAGGAATTGAACCAGCAGAGGGTAGAGCCTGTGATTCCTAGTGATGACAGGGTTGCTAGCAGTATCTGGTGATTGACAGTGTTAAACGCTGCAGATAGATCTAGCAGAATCAGGACCGAGGATTTAGATTCCGCCTTGGCTAGCCGCAGTGCTTCTGTGACCGATAGCAATGCCGTCTCAGTGGAGTGGTTTGTTTTGAAGCCAGACTGCTTGTCATCCAGTAGTTTATTCTTGAACAGGTAAGAAGACACCTGGTTGAAAGCTGCCCTTTCAAGTGTTTTTGCTATAAATGGGAGGAGAGAGACAGGTCTTTAACTGTCAGGAGTAGAAGGGTCCAATGTTGGTTTCTTCAGTAGGGGCGTGACCTGAGCCTGTTTGAATGTGGATGGAAAAGTGCCGGTGAGCAGGGAGGTGTTGATGATGTGTGTGAGTGCAGGTGTGAGCGAGCTGGATATGTCCTGAAGGAGATCAGAGGGGATAGGGTCAAGGGGACAGGTGGTGGGGTGGCTGGAGAGAAGCCTGGTGACTTCAGTGTCCTTAAGTGGGGTGAAAGAGGAGAGTTCGATGGTTGTAGTGTGGGAGGTGTTTCCCAAGGTCTGAGGTACCTAGAATTGTTTGCCTATGGATGATGTTTTGTCAGTGAAAAATACAGCAAAGTCTTCCGCAGTCAATGATGAAGTGGGCGGGAGAGGATTGGGGCAAAGAAGAGAGTTAAATGAGTTAAAATAAAGCTGTCGAGTGTTAGATGCATTGCTTACCTTGGTGGTATAGAAAGACATTTTTGCTGTGGTAACACTAGCAGAGAAAGAGGAGAGTAGTGACTGGTAGTCCCCTAGGTCAGCAGGGTTCTTGGTCTTGCGCCATTTCCTTTCAGCAGCCCTGAGTGTACTACGTTGTTCACGGATGATGTCAGACAGCCAGGGGCAGCGGGGAGTGGCACGAGCCGGTCTGGAAGACAGAGGACAAAGGTTATCTAGACAGGATGTAAGTGTTGAGCATAAGGTGTATGTGGCAGTGTCAGCATCTAGAGAAGCAGAGTTGGAGGGAAGAGAGGATGTCACTCTGGCAGAGAGTGTGCTAGGGGAGAGTGAGCGAAGGTTCCGTCTAAAGTGAACGGGTGGTGGTGTTGGTGTAGTGCATGTAGGAAGGAGCATGTTGAAAGTGATGGAGAAGTGGTCCGAGATGTGAAGAGGTGTGACTTGAATGTTATCTGTGGTGCAGTTACGGATGTAGATGAGATCCAGCTGGTTACCAGATCTATGAGTACTGGTTGTGACGAGGCGCGTGAGGTCGAACGAGGCGGTGAGGGTGTGGAAGTCAGCAGCATAGGGTTTCTCCAGGTGGATGTTGAAGTCCCCAAGGACTACAAGAGGGCCGCTATCCTCCGGAAATGATGAGAGCAGCACATCTAACTCTTCAATGAAGTCGTGAAGAGGACCTGGGGGACTGTAAACTACAACAACGCTGAGCTGAGTGGGAAAAGTGATATTAACAGCATGGTATTCAAATGAATAGTTGTTGCATAGAGAAGATAGTGTGGAATATTTCCAATCATTGGTGATAAGCAAACCTGTGCCTCCTCCTCTTCCAGTTTGGCGGGGAGTGTGGGAGAAGGAGTAGTTTGTGGAGAGAGCAGCTATTCGTCGAATAGCCCCGGACGGCACAGCCTGGTGCACCGCACAGCCGGCCAACCAAGCAGGAGGCCCGGAGGAGCCAGGCTTAGTAGGCATTGGCTCATCCAGGGGACTCAAAGCTCTGGGTCTGTGTAAAAAAAAGCAAAGGTCTTGAAAAGCATTTTGATGGGAATGGTTATTCCAGAAGCATTTCCAGAATGCTGAATGTTCTTGTGAGCACTGTGGTGCCATTATATGGAAATGGAAAGAGCATCAGTTCACCATAAACCGGCCACGATCAGGTGCTCCACGTAAGATCCTTGTCCGAGGAGTCCAAAGAATAATCAGGAGAGTTCTCCAAGAGCCAAGAACCACTCGGGCACAACTTCATCAGCAGGTACTGTTGTTTCAAAGAAAACTATAAGCAATGCACTGAACCGCCATGGCATCCATGCTTGTCACCATGCAAGACTCCATTGCTGAACAAAAAGCATGTTGAGGCTCGGTTAAAGTTTGCGAAAGAGCATTTGGAGAAGCCTGTGGATTATTGGGAGACTATAGTATGGTCAGATGAAAGCAAAATTGAACTTTTTGGCAGTCATTCTACACACCATGTTTGGAGAAGAAATGGCACTGCCCACCACTCAACTCAACTTTATTTATATAGCGCTTTTTACAATTTCATCAACATGAGACACATTGAATACAAGAAAAACAACTAAAGGCATATACCTTTAATAACAAGAAAAAGGTGAAAACAACAAAAGACAGCCATACAAATGCTCCACACACACACAATATGCATACATACTTACACACATTGACATAGACGCACACACGCAAACACACTCGCACACGATCCTCCTGCTAATGAACATCAACATGGAATGGCTACAACAAGCCATGTACACACTGTAACCCCTGAGCACAGGAGGTAACTGTTGATGAGGTATATGATAAATATTTTAAAATTTCTGTTTCCTTTTTCTCAGAACCACGTGTCTCCCCAGTAAGCCACACTCCACTTCACAGAGCCAAGAGTTTGAGTTCAAGTAAGTGATGTTTTTTGTCTTGGAAACTATTGCTTATTATTTAAGATGAGGAATCCTTTTATCCATAATCTGTTTTTCATTAGGACACTTGGCAGGTTACTGGCCGCAGCAGTTTCTGGATGAAAGGTGTTGAGGTGTGTTGTAGTTAGTCTTGGGACCCCTGCTCTTCGCATTATACATGCTACCTCTAGGAGATATAATAAAGCGACACGGATTAGCTTTCACTGTTATGCTGATGATACTCAACTTCATATTTCCTCGATGCCTCATGAAACCCAGCAGTTTCATCGAATAAAGGATTGCATAGTTGACTTAAAAATGTGGATGAGTAACAATTTTTTACTACTAAACTCGGACAAAACAGAAGTGTTACTTACTGGACCGAAAACTGCTATGCGTAACAACCAAGAATACTGCTTAACGATTGACGGTTGCTCCATAAAATCCTCGTCATCAGCTAAGAATCTTGGCGTTGTATTTGACAGTACTCTCTCATTTGAAAGCCATGTCGCAAACACCTGTAAAATTGCATTTTTCCATCTTAAGAATATATCTAAATTACGTCATATGCTGTCACTGTCAGATGCAGAGAAATTAATTCATGCATTCATGACATCAAGACTAGATTACTGTAATGCACTTCTAGGTGGTTGCCCTGCGGGCCTATTACAAAAACTGCAACTGGTTCAAAACGCGGCAGCTCGAGTTCTTACACGTACAAAAAAGTATGAGCATATAACCCCGGTTCTGTCAACCTTGCACTGGTTACCTATAAAGCATCGCATTAACTTTAAGATCTTGCTTATTACCTATAAAGCCCTACATGGTCTAGCGCCGCAGTATTTGAATGAACTTCTATTGTATTACAGACCACCACGTACATTACGCTCTAAGGGGTCCTGTCAGTTGGTAATACCTAGAATTTCAAAATCAAGTGCAGGTGGTAGATCCTTTTCTTATCTAGCGCCTAAACTTTGGAATATTCTTCCCTGCACGGTCCGGGAGGCAGACACACTCTGTCAGTTTAAATCTAGACTAAAGACTCATCTTTTTAATCTTGCATACACTACACCTCCATAATATTAATCCTCAGAGGATTTAGGCTGCATTATTTAGATCAACCGGAACCAGGAACACATCCAACAACAAATGATGTACTTGTTGCATCAAAGAGTGCAGAACAGTACTCTACTCTCAGCCAGTCTTGTCTCTTTGTTCCAAGGTTACCGCAGGATGCAGTTCATGCCCAGACCTGATGGCAGAGCTGAGAATGGGAAGCGGTGACCTGACAAGTGCTAAGAGGATAGAGCTGGATAAAGGACGCGACAACTTTGTTTTTTTCTACAACATTTCAAATGCTATTAGATTGTTAATGATAATCTTTATTTTTTATATTTTTATTAAGCCTTGTTGTGCAAGCACTGATGAGCTTGTGCAGAGGCAGCAGCTTTTGCCAGAGGGGAACTGGAATCCCCTGGTTGGGCCTGGGTTCCCCTGAGGTTTTTTTTCTCGATGGGAGTTTTGGGTTCCTCACCACCGTTTGCATATTGTTTTGCACTATCTGCCTGGCCGGGGGGGCTGCTTTAGAATTCATACTTGTATTAAATGTGTCTCATGTACAGCTGCTTTGTAACAATGAAAATTGTAAAAAGCGCTATATAAATAAAGTTGAGTTGAGTTGTACATTCCATTAACTTTGCACAGTTCAATTATTGTTTCATTACTGAATATGCAATCTCTGCAGTGAAATTAAAGCCATTATGTTTGTTCCCCCAGCTCGTCAAGTACTAAGCTTTACACCCTCATCAGCCAATTTACCCTTAGAGACCTGTTCCTGAAGACCATTGTTCAAAGTAAATATTTTTTTATATTCAAGTAGATGTGTATGGGCTTATGCCATTCAAATGGACTTGAGAGATCTTTATTTTCTACAGGGGCCATCCGTAAGAACCCGCCAACCCAGGATGCCACTGATGAGGCGGTCCAGGTTAACATTATGCGTTACCTGAAAGGAGCTTCTGATCGTGAAGGTGGAAAAAGGCGCCACACAGCTGAAAGGGACCCACAGCCGACCCCTTAAACCTAGGCTGGGTACTGACAGCCCAGCATCACTGGCTGGGTACTGACAGCCCAGCATCACTGACAACTGGAACCCTTCCTCTATCCTGCAGTCAGTAACATTAAGAAGCCAGAAGTGCCAGACTACTCACCCAATCCACACTGTTTACTGTGGAAATTACTTTTTTTTTTTATTACCCCTGACCCTGCCCGGAGCTGCCCTTTTGGGCAGCTCCTTGAATGGATATGGGATTGTGAGGTTGTTTGTCCTTTTATACAGGCGCACGTATTTGTTCCCACTTGTTTTCATGTGTAAATTGAATGTCAAAATGTATATTATACCTAGTATCCTGCACATTCTTTGATACCAAGGATTATTTTAAATTCTTCAATTACTTCAAATACAATTTGCTGCTTATTTCAGTGTTATTGTGCTTAACTATTCTATTTTTAAATATGGCTTGTAAATCCTAGATTATACCTTTAATACTTGATAGCTGCACATAATATATACTTTACATTCTGCACATAATGTATTACATATACCAAATATTCTATATACCGCAACTTTAGTACTCTAAATTATTAGGATACCACTTATCCTATTGTTACAAATGGCTTAAAAATGTGATGTTATATCTTGGTTTATTTGGTATCCTGCACATTCTTTGGTACCAAATATCCTCATTACTTGTTATAATGTTTACTGGGAATTCTTTTCATCCCAGAGCTGACCTCTTTATATTAACAATTATTGTAAGTGTTATAATTTACTTGTAAGGCTGTTTTTTTTAACCAACATTTATTTGGAAACCTGTATGTCCTTTATTGTGTGTATTTATATTTTCTGTTATTTACAATTCAGTGATTGACAAATTTTGTTTCAATGACAGTTACTGTAACTTACTTTGAAATGTGGAATAAAAACGCAAAATGGAAATTTGTCTGGTTTAATCAATCATTGTTCTTGTTAAAACTGCATATAAAAAATACTTAATATTTAAAACTAAATATATATACAATAAGCGGCGGCAGTTCGCTCGAAAATAGCTTTTGCCTCCGACGGGCCGCGGAAAGGCCGCCCTTCGGTAAGACGGCGGCAGGCCTGCGGGCCGGCCGCGGAACGAAGGCGGTAGGAAGGTGGCTGCCGCTTTTAAAAAGCGGCGGCCGCCAGCGGTGCGCCCGCAAACGTGTTTTTGATTACGCCTTTCTGACGCTTCTACTGCCTCCGTAGCCCCGCCGGTGGTCCGCCGACTCATTGCTATCTGGGGTTACTCTAGCAGGCTCGAAATTGTAACAACGACAGTAACTTACATATATAAGTATAACAGCTAAATAACCCCACTGTCGCCTTGACAAACATATATATTTTTATAAACATAATGACTTAATGTAATAAACTGTGTGTGGTACATGTTGATAAGCTCTTAAATTTTTGCAATTTCACGTGTCTTGGGCAACTTATATCACACAATAGACAAAGAAAAACACGTACTTCCGGCGAATTACTCCTTTAAAACCTAGCCCACTATTAAAAAAATCTTTACCCGAGAATTTTAGCGTGGTGGAGTAGGCTGAAGACGTAGCATGAAGACGTGCATGTTTTCACGCCCAATCAATTCCTCTGAGGTTACTTTCGGCGGTCTCCACGCTGCGCAGACAGATCGACATTTGACATAAAAGTACCGCGAGAACGATGCAAGAGATATGCTTCCATTACGCTCTCGCGGTACTTGATGTTGCAGTCAAATTCTGCTCCAGTGTTCAATAAAACAAAAGCTGATTAGAACTGCTGATTTACCCCCATAAATATTTTTAGGTTACTATCCTCACATTTTTCCGTTATATCAGGGGGAACATATCCGGATGAAGAACACGTCCTGGCAGCTGAGAATGTCAGATACATGTTCAGTGTTCGAATTGTGTCAGAGCTCTTGGGGGGTCCCCCCCAGCCGGCATTTCAACGTTGATTCACAGTTGAAACAACGGCAGGTACCATGGTTGAATCAACGGTGAATTACCTTTCGATTTTGCAAAACGGATCAACGTTGATATTGTGACGTCGTTTCACCGCGGAAGAAACAACGTTGATTCACCGTTGAAATCGCGACGTCGTTTCACTCTTGCCTTTCGGGTTATGGTCTTCTGTCGACGTTGAATCACCTTTCGATTTTGCAAATTGAATCAACGTTGAGATTGTAACCCTGTTTCACCGGCGTACCTCTAATTTTGCTTAAACGTCAACAGTGAGATGTAAACTATGATTTTCGGTACACATAGTGTTTTCAGCAACTAATAAAACTTGCTGTACATGATTTGCAATTGGACGGCATAAAAAATAAATATCTTTCTAACAATTAGATGTTCATTAATCTGCAGTGCAGGGATGAGATGCTTCATTTTCTAAAGAATAAGTTTTGAACAATTACACCAAATGGAAAAATAATTTTCTTAGAATTTAAATATACATCTATATTCTACATTTACACTTTCACATAATTTATTGAAAAAAATTCTCATTCAACAACAAAGCACTTTCTTAAGGGTTTAATGATATCAGAATGCAGAGGGAAAAAGCTTTTAATTCTAATTTCATACACACTGCAAATATACACAATAGCCTATATATAAATAATAACAAACATATGTACTCATTTCGTGACCAACATATGTACTCATTTCGTAACATTCTAAAATCTCAACAATTAAGTGAAAAAGAATCCAAGTAAAAGTAAGGAAAGTTTGTAGAACAAGAAGTCTTTAGTAGAACTTAACATTTTACTAGCAACAGTCATTAAAAAAGAAGAAGGAAAAAAAGGTGTCTTCAAGGAAGAGTCTTCTTACGGCCACCACCCATCCTCTCTGGTGCATATTTTAAATATTTGGACATGGTCTCCATTACTTTTGTACTGGTTGTGTTGTGTGCATTGACGACTGCATCTAAAGGGAAAAATCAAAACAGCCAAGATCAACAAAATTGCTATAAATGTATGGAAAAGCTTTTAAGGATGTCAAAGTTATTAGGATCACAATTGACCTTATGCACAGTAGCTTCCCTGTTTTCGATAAGCCAGCTCAGTCATTCTCGCACATTATACATCATATATGTCTGCTTCAATTCAAAAATCTTGACTCAAAAAAGTGTACTTAATAAAACATTGTGAATTATTTGGGTTTATTTGCCTTGTCGCGTTGCTCCAGGAAGAGTGCGTCCACAACATGAGTAATTCTGAATGGCACGTTAGTTCAAGTTCACTTGTGCATTCACGTCATTTTGTGCAGATATAATTTGTAATATTATGTTTATTTTGTATATAATCTGATTAATCTAATATAGGATGCGTTTCTTTGAGTTAAATAACGTGCTAGCAAAGTGCTCCAGTTTAACGGTAGGCCTATTCATTCAGCGCGTGCAACTCAACAAGCTGCAAAGCGATTAATAATAACGATGATTAATTTGAGATGGTCATATTACATAACATGAGAACACTTTTTATTAAATCATTGTGAATTCATTAGGTTTAGTTGCCGTTTGTGCGTTGTTCCAGGAAGAGCACGTCCGCAACAGTCACACATCTGACAAGCACACATCTGAGGCAGCGTTGGTGACACGTTGTTGTCGTTATATTTGATTATTAAATAATTAATTTAATTAATTGATCAATCACATCAAAACATTTTACAATCCTACTAACCATTGTCATTCATTTGATGAGGAACATTTGATGAGGATTTTCAGACCCTGTCATGCTGTTGGCCATATACCACTGCAGTAGCATATCGCAGTAACGTTACTATTATTTGCTCAGACAACTTGCAAAACAGTAAAACTAACATGAAAAAGAATCGAGATAATATTGTGAATCATATTTAACACATAAAATAAAATAAAGTCGATTGGATTGTTTTCCATATCGCCCATCTCTTTCATGCTCTTTCCTTTGGCCAGTCTCGCTTTCAATCTCGCGATATTACCGTGAATGGACAGTAATGACGACGACAAACGGAAAATTTAGCTTATGAGTTTTGTTAAGATGTATAAATATTATGCTCTCATTTGTATTTGTTTTTACCTGTTTCAGTTTTGTTATTTTTGTGACCCAGGTCATGTGACCCAATCAGTGACTGATTGAATCCAGGTGTTTGTTTAAATAAAGTGCGCCAGTCAGAGAGACTGAGTGTTGTGAAACAGAACCGTGAGTGTTGTCTGTGTACTCTGCACAACAGGTTATGGGCCCAGATAGCGAATAATTTGGGTATTAAGGCGCCGGGTAAAAGTCGCAACGAGTACTGTGTGTACCCGAGTTTAAGTTAGAGAGAAAAGTGACCTACAAACATGAGTAGAAGGACAAATGCAGCGGTGACAACGAGCCGCTGGTCAAGACTAGTCTTCGACGGAGATGAGAAGAATTATGAGTTATGGGAGACTAAATTTTTGGGTCACCTTTGTCTGCAGGGACTGAAAGAGACTATTTTACATGAGCCTTCTGATGATGAAGATGACACGGCGAAAAACGCCGAAGCCTATGCGGAGCT
Organism: Triplophysa dalaica; assembly: GCF_015846415.1. Lineage (NCBI taxonomy): Eukaryota > Metazoa > Chordata > Actinopteri > Cypriniformes > Nemacheilidae > Triplophysa > Triplophysa dalaica. The sequence continues at coordinate 16,401,421 of NC_079561.1, read as the reverse complement.
GATACAGTTCCTGGATGACAAGAGTCTGTCGCTGGTCATGAGAGAGGCAGCAGATGACGGACGTGCGGCGCTGGAGATTTTGCGTGGATATTATGCTGGCAAGGGGAAGCCCCGGGTAATAAGCCTGTACACAGAGCTAACTTCACTGCAAAAGACGGCAAGTGAGAGTGTAACGGAATATGTCATCAGAGCTGAGACTGCAATCACTGCTTTGAGAAATGCAGGTGAGAATCTGAGTGATGAACTTTTAACAGCAATGGTTTTGAAAGAACTTCCAGAAACATTTAAGCCATTTACTATCCATGTCACGCAGAGCGATGACAAAATGACTTTTCCCGAATTTAAAACAAAGCTTCGAAGTTATCAGGACATTGAAAATATGCGGACAACTGTGTCCGGGGACAATGTAATGAAAGAAAGAGCGCAGCTTGGAACGAAATCCACTTTTTCTGACTATGCTGAAAGTGCAGACATTGTTTGTTACAGGTGTGGCATAAAAGGCCATAAAGCAAGAACATGTCAGCGTAAACAGTGGTGCAATCAATGCAAAAGTACCACTCACCGTGATGCAACTTGCAGGCGGAGAAAGCAGCGGGATAACGCAAGAAAAGTGTCCGAGGAGACAGGAGACAAGGAGTATCTTTTTCGGGCAAGCGACGCTGAAATGTGGAGGCATGAGGATATGAGTAAAGGCCTAATTGTGGATGCAGGTGCAACTTCACACATCATCACGGACATCGCAAAGTTCCAGAGGTTTGACAGCAGTTTCCAGGCTGACACACACTGCGTGGAATTGGCTGATGGCACGAGGTGCAACGGAGTCGCAAAGAACAGAGGTGACTAAGAAACGCGCTGTACATGCCGACATATCCACAAGACATCTTCTCTGTGAAGGCGGCCACCTCGAACGGAGCAACAGTGATCTTCAAAGAAGAGAAAAACATTCTGTTACATAAAGACGGTACCGAATTCCCCATACATGTGCACAACAAACTGTACTATTTGCACACAATAGACAATGAATGTGTTGACCAATGTAAAAAATGTTATGACTTGCAGACATGTTATGAAATATTAGGTCATTGCAATTATGGGGATATAATTAAGATGGAGAATGTTGTTGATGGTATGGAAATTAAGAGTAGGGGAGAGAAACCTATCCCACGTTGTGAGATTTGCACGCAGGGAAAGTTTATTGAAACTAGAAATAGAAGGCCGGATGCCAGAGCCAAAGCTGCTCTAGAAATGGTACACACAGATTTAGCGGGACCTATAGACCCAGCGTCCAGAGACGGCCATAGATATGCATTATCTTTCACAGACGACTATTCTAGTGCGGTGTTTGTATATTTTTTGAGAAACAAGAGTGACACAACGACCGCCACAGAAAAATTCCTGGCAGATATGGCTCCATATGGGAAAGTTAAGTGTATCAGGTCTGACAATGGGACAGAGTTCACAGGTAGTGAGTACCAAGCATTGTTGAGTAGAAGTGTTATTAGACATGAAACCTCTGCACCATACTCTCCACACCAAAACGGCACTGCTGAACGAAACTGGAGAACCTTATTCGACATGGCTAGATGCATGTTAATAGAAAGTAGGTTACCAAAAGTACTGTGGACCTATGCAGTCCAGACAGCTGCTGTAGTAAGAAACAGATGTTTCAACACCAGAACTAAACAGACAGCATACTTCATGTTAACAGGCAGGAAACCAAACATTTCGAGGATGCAGAAGTTTGGATTAGCATGTTACGCTTACCAACATGACAAAGGAAAGCTGGACTCAAGGTGTGAAAAAGGTATTTTTGTGGGATATGACAGGAATAGTCTAGCATACATGATCTACTATCCAGATAGCAAGAAAATACAGAAATGTAGACTAGTTGAGTTTGTACCCGAAGTGAGAACGGAGGCAGACATGATAACAATTGATGACGATTATGATGATTTAGGGGTGAGGAGTAATCTTAGAGAATCAGGACAAGACCCTGAAGTTAATCTGCAAAGTTCTCAGGAACAGGTCACAGTAAAAGGGCCAGAAGTGTGCGAGAACCAAACACAAATAGAAGAAGATAAACCTGAACAGAGGAGAAATCCTGCCAGAGAGAGGAAAAGGCCAGGTTATTTAAGTGATTATGTTTATGGTTTTGAAGGTGATGTAGCAGACATTGATTACTGTTACAGACTTGTATGCAATGTACCCCAAACATACAAAGAAGCCGTAACATCAGTGAATGCAGATGAGTGGGTTAAGGCTATGGATGAAGAGATGAAATCATTAGAGGAAAGTGTAACTTTTACCCTGAGCAATCTACCTGAAGGTAAAGAATTAGTGGGGGGTAGATGGGTCTATGCAATCAAGAAGAATAATGATGGAACAGACAAGTACAAGGCAAGATATGTTGCCAAAGGTTACAGTCAGGAGAGAGGTGTGAACTTTGATGAGACTTTTTCTCCAACTGCCAGTATGACAAGTATCAGAGTGTTGATACAAAAAGCAGTACAGGAAGATTTGATTGTTCATCAGATGGATGTAAAGACTGCATATTTACATGCACCAATAGAGTGTGACATTTATATGAAACAGCCAGAGGGTTATGAAGTAAAATCTCAAGGTAATGGAAAACTGGTGTATAAACTGGAAAAATCACTGTATGGACTTAAACAGTCAGGCAGGAACTGGAACCGAATGTTGCATGAGTATTTATGTGAAATCAAGTTTGTTCAAAATCCAGCTGATCATTGCGTTTACACAAAGGTTACAGAAACTGAGAAAGTTTTCATTGTCATATGGGTTGATGACTTGATTATTGCTGCCAACAGTATGAATGTGCTTAATGGAGTTAAAGAGATGCTCAGTGCGAAATTTAAAATGAAGAACTTGGGTAAATTGACACATTTCCTAGGCATTGATTATAAGCAGGATTTCAATTGTATTAAAATGTCACAACACGAGTATATTGAGAAAATACTTGAAAGATTTGACATGAAAAATTGTAAGTCCAGAGCTACACCCTGCGAACAAAAACTAAATTACTTTGATACTGAGGAAATAGGTGATGTCAGGAAGTACAGGGAGGCAGTAGGTAGCTTGATCTACCTGGCAACATGTACAAGGCCAGACCTGAGTTTTGTAGTAAGTAAATTGTCACAGTATTTTTCGAGCCCAACCACAGAGCAGTGGAATACTGTAAAACATGTTTTGAGATATTTGAAAGGGACACAAACTAAAGAACTGTGCTACAGAAAAGGTGCTAATGAGAACTTGATGCATGCATACAGCGATGCAAATTGGGCAGCTGATGTAGCTGATAGACGAAGTACTACGGGTTACTGCATTAGCCTAAACAAAGATGGTCCATTGGTCTCATGGAAGACCAAAAGGCAACCTACAGTTGCACTGTCCACCTGTGAGGCTGAGTATATGGCATTGGCTGCGACTGTCCAGGAGTGTTTATACCTACAGCAATTGCTAGAAAACATTGATGGTCTGAGGTATGAATCTAGAGTCTATGAAGACAATCAGGGTGCCATAGCTTTAGCAAAAAATCCAGTGTATAGACAACGTTGTAAACATGTGGACATTAAGTACCATTTTGTGAGGTCTGTAATAGAGGAGGCAGAATTAGTCTGGAGTACTGTCCAACAGATGAGATGGTTGCAGATGTGCTAACAAAACCAGCAACGAAGCTTAAGTTAATGAAATTTAACTCCTTTATGTTTGATGTATGAACTTTGTATACTTGTCAAAATGATAAAATAGAAATGTGAGAGCAAGTGGGGGTGTTAAGATGTATAAATATTATGCTCTCATTTGTATTTGTTTTTACCCGTTTCAGTTTTGTTATTTTTGTGACCCAGGTCATGTGACCCAATCAGTGACTGATTGAATCCAGGTGTTTGTTTAAATAAAGTGCGCCAGTCAGAGAGACTGAGTGTTGTGAAACAGAACCGTGAGTGTTGTCTGTGTACTCTGCACAACAAGTTTAAGAACAGAGACCAGAGCGCAAAATAATCTCTGGGGAATGCGAAAGTTTTCTGAAGGAAGACATTTTTGGGGGGAACGCAAAATATTTGCAAAGGAACGCTATGTTCTTGGGGAGAACAAAAGATTTAAAATATTTTCGCTCCCTTTCCTATTTTTTCCGCCACCCTTATTCCCCAGTTACGTATTCACAATGTGACATAACATCGTACACAAAGAAAGACTTGCATATCAAAGTTATAGTAACTGTTGAGTTTAAGAAAACGGTTTTAGTATAAAAGGGTCCGCACACGCCAATGTCTCATTGCGACATCTCTGTACATGTTTTCATCAAACAGTGTGGCGCCATTTAGCATGCATGGATTTTTTTTATTTTAATTTGCGTTTGCAACAACAGTGCTTTGTTTTAGCGTGATAATTAGACAAAAATAATTTGGGGATTTTAGTAGGCAAGTCTAGGCAAGTCTAGTTTTGATGGAGGGACCCCCAAATTCATTATCTTAGACCTTATGACAAGTGACCGCCCCAACCCGCCCTTCGAAACCTGATACTGTTCCCCTTGTTTAGTTATAAAAAAAAGCGTCACAAATGAGTAAAATCCAAATCCTCCTTCTGACTCAATCTTTAAGCCCTGTGGTTTTTAATCAGTTATCCCTGACGTTTTTTCTTATAACCCCGGTAACTTTCTCGACTGTCAGGAAGATTCCTTAAATAGTGTGAACATCAGAGCCCTCTTGCGGCCACGAATTTGCTCCTCCAAGAAAATTGGTTCGACAGCGTCAGCGGCAGGGGACGAGCTGTCAAATCACGGGACTTTTATTTTGAAGGCACTTTTACAGCGCATTGGATACCAACACAGCTGAAGTGGAGGTAGGGTAAACTTACCTTTATTTGTGCTTCATGAATGTTCAGTTTATAAAATGATTTTTATGCTCGTGTGTTACGTAACCTATCACTTTTATTACTTTCTTTAATATTGAGAGGAAAGAATTTGCGCAAATCCCAGACAAGACACATGCTAGCCACACATGCTAATATGTAGTTGTTTTGACGTTGCCAATAAGTTAAATTGAAGAACAAAGATAAATTGAAGCCTTATATTGTATTATTTCTGTTTTCATACAAAAAACTATTAAAGTAGTATTTTGCTTGTGTTGACATTTTGTAATTCGTAATCATTGAAGTGTGTTTTTTTCCCCTTAAAACTTGGAAGAAAAGAAAGTTCATGTTCACTTTTCTCAGCAAGCCCCAACAGAAACCATCAAAGAAATTGGATTTATTGGATATTATGGGAATTGTGTAGGGTTTAATGGAAACTATAATGGTATTTGTGGCTCTGTACTGGTAATGTGTTTGGTTCTGTTGGTAGAACATCTATTGGTCATCTGGTGAATTGAACCATTAGGACACTATTAAATCCAATATGAATAAGACCCAAAACACACTTCATAAATAAATCTATAGTTTTAATGGTAAACAACTGATTTTTTATTACAATTGTAAATTGGATTTTAGATTTATTCTCCAGATTGGGTAGATTCAAGGATGGAGGCCAATGGCAGACCCTCAACAACACAGATCATGATGCTGGCTACTAGTTCAGCTCTGACTGCCATTTTATACACAATATACAGAAGGAAATCAAACCATGTTGTTAGACTGAGGGTAAGAAAACAATCCAATGAATCATGAAGTTTAACTTAAACTGTAACCAGAGGTAAAACATGTTCTGCTTATCAGGAAGCCAAAAAGATGAGCTTAAATCCAGATCTGAAAACAATCCTCAATGAAGCTCCTGGAAAGTGTGTTCCTTATGCTGTTATTGAAGGTATGACTTACAAACATAGACTGTAGAAGTAACTGAAGAAATATCTTTAATATATATATAGTATTTGGTGTGTTTGGGATATTATTTGTCCTTTTTTTGCATAAAATGTTAATTTATTTGTCTTTAGGTGTGGTGCGGTCTGTCAAAGAGACCTTAAACAGCCAGTTCGTGGACAACTGCAAAGGCGTCATCGAGAGGTTGACCTTGAAAGAGAAGAAGATGGTGTGGAATCGCACAACACATCTCTGGTATATCTTCTCAATGTCCATCACATATATACACATATATACCAGGCATTATTTTAATATATTTTTTTTATTTCACTGTACCAACACATCTTTCAGGAATGATTGTGAGAAGGTCATCCACCAACGCACTAACACTGTGCCCTTTGACCTCACCCCACACGATGACACTGTTTCTGCGACCGTTCGTGTGGTCCGTCCTCTCGATGCGGCCGAATTGGATCTGGAGACCACCTATGAGAACTTCCATCCTTCCACGCAGTCTCTGACCAACGTCATCGGGCACTTTATAAGCGGCGAGCGCCCACAGGGCATCAAGGAGACGGAGGAGATGTTGCGCCTGGGTGCCAGCATGACAGGTGTGGGGGAGCTTGTGCTAGAAAACAACCTGGTACGTCTTCAACCTCCCAAGCAGGGCTTGCGTTATTTCCTCAGCCGTCTGGACTACAATGAGCTCCTGAACAAACAAGAGAGACAATTAAGGCTCTGGAGGGTCTTGACGGTGCTGTTCGGATTGGCCGCCTGTGCAACATTATTCTACATGCTGTGGCGGCAGTACGTGCTCCGCAGGGATCGAAGAAAAGAGCGCAGCCTGCTGGATGAGTTCAGGAAGTGGAAGAACAGACGTTTACAAGAGCTCAATCTGGCCGAGGAAGAAATCTCACCCAACACGTGCACCATATGTCTGAGTAATGAACGATCGTGCGTGTTTCTAGAGTGTGGTCATGTGTGTACCTGTGAGCAGTGCTATAGGGCCCTGCCAGAACCTAAGAAATGCCCCATATGTAGGGCCAAAATAGACAGGATTGTTCCTCTGTATAATAGCTAGGGGCCTTATTATAAACATAGTGTGCGTGGAAATTAGTAAAAGGGCATTTTATTGTGTGCTGGCACTGTACTTCCATTTCACAAAAACTGAATCTGTGATAATTCAGTGAGCACTAAAAACAAGTTGGTTTTCATATTTCAGTTTCTTAACAGAGGTTGCTTTGCTGTTGTTATTTTGGATATATAATCATCATTTGTGCCTTTGTAACCTCAAATTTATTGCACTTTGGTCTATTTTATGAAAATCAATAAAATGGAAGCAATTTTATTTTGTGGTTTAATATTATTGTACAATCAACATTACGGTGGCTTTAAAATGATTAAACAGCATCAGATGGTCTGCAGTGGGTTTGTTCTTAGATATGATTATTTATTCAGTGTAAAAGGGTCATGTGGCCATGTTGGCTTGGTAGGTGGGGGTACTTGTCAGTACAATTTCTGTGGAACCTAATGATCCAAATATGGTAAGATGCGTTACATCTACGTCACACGCTCACAGTATTCGACCAATCACTGCGCACTGGTTAACTGGCCAATCAGAGCACACCTCGTTTTCCAGAGCAATGAGCTTTGTAAAAAATCTGCGCCTTTCGGATGGTGGGTCAAAGAGGCGATGCACGTGCAAACATGCACGGTATGTGGAAAATACTAGGGGTGTAACGATATTTCGCGATACAAAAATGTTACGATGTGCATCGTGGCTAGATGAGGATATTTTACGATATGTTTATTTCTATTCGTTGAGCAGTCAAGATGCTACCTACTCTGTGCCAGTGAGTCACGTGTGCTTATCTCACATACAGTGGGGAAAATAAATATTTGACACGTCAGCATTTTTATCAGTAAGGGGATTTCTAAGTGGGCTATTGACAAAATTTCCACCAGATGTAACCATCAAGCCAAATATTGAATTCATACAAAGAAATCAGAACATTTACATATACAAGATCAGTCATAATAAATAAAGTGTAATGACACAGGGAATAAGTATTAAACACATGAAGGTACACAAGGTGCAAAATGGTATAGAAAGCCAGTAGATCACCTGAAATCTGTCAGTATTGAGAGAGAAACCCTGCCCCCTATCAGTCCTAATTGATATCAGTTGCCTTAGTCCTAATTGATGGCATACAAAGGCTTCTCATTACCTAGGAGGCACACAGGAAAGACTTCATGATGGGTAAAAGCAAAGAACTCTCTGTAGATCTTCGTAATCTTACCGTTGAAAAGCATTTTGATGGGAATGGTTATAGGCGCATTTCCAGAATGCTGAATGTTCCTGTGAGCACTGTGGGGCCATTATCCGGAAATGGAAAGAGCATCAGTTCACCATAAACCGTCCATGATCAGGTGCTCCACGTAAGATCCTTGTCCGAGTAGTCCAAAGAATAATTAGGAGAGTTCTCCAAGAGCCAAGAACCACTTGGGCAGAACTTCAGGAAGACCTTGCATCAACAGGTACTGTTGTTTCAAAGAAAACTATAAGCAATGCACTGAACCGCCATGGCATCCATGCACGCTCACCATGCAAGACTCCATTGCTGAACAAAAAGCATGTTTATGCTCGGTTAAAGTTTGTGAAAGAGCATTTGGAGAAGCCTGTGGATTATTGGGAGACTATAGTATGGTCAGATGAAAGCAAAATTTAACTTTTTGGCAGTCATTCTACACACCATGTTTGGAGAAGAAATGGCACTGCCCACCACTCAACTCAACTTTATTTATATAGCGCTTTTTACAATTTTCATTGTTACAAAGCAGCTGTACATGAGACACATTGAATACAAGAAAAACAACTAAAGGCATATACCTTTTAAAACAAGAAAAAGGTGAAAACAACAAAAGACAGCCATACAAATGCTCCACGCACACAATATGCATACATACTTACACACATTGACATAGACGCACACACGCAAACACACTCGCACACACGCACAGTGAAAGCACACATAGGAGAGAGAACCACAGGTCAAATATTCAACGGACTATAAATTCTTATATGCAATATTAATTATGTCTAAATTCTAAAGCAGCCCCCGGCCAGGCAAATAGTGTAAAACAATATGCAAGCGGTGGCGAGGAACCCAAAACTCCAATCGAGAAAAAAAAACTCAGGAGAACCCAGGCCCAACCAGGGGATTCCAGTTCCCCTCTGGCAAAAGCTGCTGTCTCTGCAAAAACTCAACAGTGCTTGCACAACAAGGCTAAATTACAAATAAATAAACTTACGAATAAGGTAAATTATAGATTTAAGATTATCATTAACAATCTAATAGCATTTGTTGTAGAAAAATTGTGTCAAGTTGCCGCGTCCTTTATCCAGCTCTATCATCTCAGCTCTTGTCAGGTCATCGCTTCCCATTCTCAGCTCTGCCATCAGGTCTGGGCATGAACTGCATACTGCGGTAACCTTGAAACAAAAAGACAAGACTGGCTGAGAGTAGAGTACTGTTCTGCACTCTTTGATGCAACAAGTACATCATTTGTTCTTGGATGTGTTCCTGGTTCCGGTTGATCTAAATAAGCAGCCTAAATCCTCTGAGGATTAATATCATGGAAGTGTACTGTATGTAAGATTAAAAAGATGCGTCTTTAGTCTAGATTTAAACTGACAGAGTGTGTCTGCCTCCCGGACAGTGCAGGGAAGAATATTCCAAAGTTTAGGCGCTAGATAAGAAAAGGACCTACCACCTGCACTTGATTTTGAAATTCTAGGTATTACTAACTGACAGGACGCCTGAGAACATAATGCACGTGGAGGATTGTAATACAATAGAAGTTCATTTAAATACTGCGGCGCAAGACAATGTAGGGCTTTATAGGTAATAAGCAAGATCTTAAAGTTAATGCGATGCTTTATAGGTAACCAGTGCAAGGTTGACAGAACCAGAGTTATATCCTCATACCTTTTTGTACGTGTAAGAACTCGAGCTGCCGCGTTTTGAACCAGTTGCAGTTTTTGTAATAGGCCTGCAGGGCAACCACCTAAAAGTCCATTACAGTAATCTAGTCTTGATGTCATGAATGCATGAATTAATTTCTCTGCATCTGACAATGACAGCATATGACGTAGTTTAGATATATTCTTAAAATGAATTTTTTTTTCAGTTTTACAGGTGTTGGCGACATGGCTCTCAAATGACAGATTACTATAATGCAACACTAAGGTCTAGCAGGACCAATAACGAAATACAGCCACGGTCAGACGCTAAAAGCAGATCATTTGTAACTCTGATCAAAGCAGTCTCTGTACTGTGACATGCTCGAAATCCAGACTGGAATTCTTCATTAATGTCATTTCTTTGGAGGAAGAAGCATAATTGACTTGAAACTACTTTTTCCAGAACTTTAGATATGAAAAGTAGATTCGATATAGGCCTGTAATTCCCTAGTTCTCCAGGGTCGAGTTTTTTTTTTTTTGACAAGGGGCCTTATAACAGCCACCTTAAATGCTTTAGGCAATGTCCTAATGTCAGAGATGAGCTAATAATACTAAGAGGATGATCTATAATTTCCGGGAGCATTTCTTTCAGTAGTATAGGGTCTAGCACACATGTTGTTGATATGGATGATCTTATGATTTTAGAGAGTTATCTACTGTAGAAAATAATTGCAATTTCTCCTTAGGGGTGCTGTAGTTAGTTTGTTCAGCGGGTTTCACTTCTGGTTGCATTGTTATAATTTTTTCTCTAATGTCTTGGATTTTACTAGTGAAGTAGTTCATAAATTCATCACTGTTATGCTGATAATCAGAATCTGAAGTCGCTGACGACTTATTTTTTGTTAATTTAGACACGGTGTTAAATAAAAACCTAGGGTTGTGATGGTTCACCACCCCAAGAACACCATACCAACAGTTAAGTTTGGGGGTGGAAGCATCATGGTTTGGTGCTGCTTTTCAGAAAGGGGTACTGGCAGACTTCATATTATTGACGGCAGGATAAATGGAGAAATGTACTGGGACATTCTGGATAAAAATCTACCAGAAAGCTGTAAATGAAAAGCGGGTGGACATTTCAGCAAGACAATGATCCCAAACACAAGGCCAAGGACACAATGAAGTGGTTTCAAAGAAAGAAAATCAAGCTGCTTGAATGGCCCAGTCAATCACCTGACCTAAATCCCATAGAAAATCTATGGAGAGAACTGAAGATCAAAGTTCATAAAAGAGGCCGCAGGAACCTTCAAGATTTAAAGACCATTTGTGTGGAAGAATGGGCCAGAATCACTCCGGAGCAATGCAGACGACTGGTCTCTCCATACAAGAGGCATCTAGAAGCTGTAATCACCAACAAAGGCTTTTCTACAAAGTATTAAATAAAGTGTGTTCAATACTTATTCCCTGTGTCATTTCAATTTATTTATTATGACTGATCTTGTATACTTAAATGTTCTGATTTCTTTGTATGAATTCAATATTTGGCTTGATGGCTACATTTGGTGGAAATTTTGTGTCAATAGCCCACTTAGAAATCCCCGTACTGATAAAAATGCTGATGTGTTAAATAGTTATTTCCCCGTTGTATGGGATAGAGAGAGAAGTCTCTGGAAGAAGAGGAAGCACAAGACACAATCTGTCTCTTCACATGCTTTAAAGAGGGTTTTACTTTCCTTCAAAATCGCCGGTAAAACAGCGAACTTGAAGCGTGATGTAGGCGATCACCACGAAACTCATTACAAAGTCAGGCACAAACGTGTTCATATGCCAATGTTAATTTATCCGCTACCGTGAGCTGCTGCATAACGTGATATTCAACATATAGTAAGCCAAAAGACACATGACATGCTATAAAAAAGTTTGTGGCTTGCATAATTGAAGAAGTGTAATACAGTTTATATAATTTGCCTTTTTGAAAGATTAGATATTTCTCATTAATTACCGTCTCAAGCAAAGACTGTGCAAAGACGTTAGCCAATGACGTTTGAGTGTGAGCTCTATCAGAGCGTTTCATTGGTTAAACGTACTGAATAAATACGCCCTTCACGAACGAGTCAATTGAGTCAAATTGAGACTGAATGAACGAGGACGTGTCGATCATGGTCTAATATTCTCTGTGTTGCGACAATGCAATCCAGTAGTTACTGAACTTCTCTGAAAAATAAAGGTAATGACCTGGTTTAATTTAATTCTAAGGTAAAGTAACTTCGGCGTCGCTTAGCAAACCCGTTTCCTGCTTCATGCCCTCCTTTTTTAAAAGAACCACGGCGATGTTTATTCATGTTGTCTGCCGTTTTTTTGTCTCGACTTGGCCTTGCTGCATCGTATTTTCTCTTTTTTGACGACAAAGATTGATGCTCTGTCGGCTCTTGTGCAGAGTATGTGTGGTCCGCCATTAGCGCAAATTTCACTTCTTTCTGCAACAAAGAACCGTTTCTATTTCTAATAAAAAACACGACAAGAAAATGTTATTATTGTTCTTTCTCTACTTCTGCTAATCATTCTATGTAGTGGCTTTGCAAAATGCCTTTGCAAAACACAGCCGAAGAAGAAGAACATAGTCCCGAGCATCCTTCCTTTTACGAAACGCGCTCAGTTTGTCCGTGTAGTGCTACTATAGAAACATGGCTGTGCAATTTCATAAATTACATGTAAGGGTGTGCCCGCGGTGTATATACATAAAATGGCTCATTGTAAGGTAATATAAACATTTCGGTTCATTTTGTAAGGTATTTCTTCACCACTCACAACATAGTTTTGTATTATATATTACATTTTGGTCAATAAATCCTTCAAAATGCTACACACTGTACCTTTAATTCAGATAGATTTTAGTAGACCAATGTAATGTAGATTTCGTTGACTAAAAGTTGACTATGATTAAATGGGATGACTTAAACTAAATTGCATTTTAGTAAAAAGACTAAAACTAAATCAAAGTTTGCTGTCAAAATTGACACTGATCTTAATTCTAATTTCAGTTAAGCCTTAAAATGTTAAAATTCTTTATTAAATTGTATGTACAACAAAAAAGTTAGTAAATTGTTAATATTTTGAAAATAAATGTTATTTGTATTTCAGTTTCATTTTTTTATTTTGTGCAAAATATCGAGATGTGTATCGTTTCGTGAACCCAGCATTGAAATATGTATCGAATCGTTAGCTGAGTGTATCGTTACACCCCTTGAAAATACTGCATTTTTTAACCTGGAATCGTGTAGACACTTTGCATTACATCTAAAACAAACAATAATATTTATTTTAGCCGTGTCATATGACCCCTTTAAGTGTTTACTTAAAATAAGAAATGTTCATTTAAGCAGAATTGCTAGATGTATTGTGGCCATTTCAGTCCAGTGTCTGTTGAATTTTAATATAAAAATCAAACCCCAGGAGTGACAGTCGTCCACCAGCAAAGTGAAAGACTGACAGCATGAAGACAGATGGACACTGTGCAAAATCGAGGTTATCACATACATTTTGTTTTACTTTTCATAAATACATGTACAAATATTACTGTTGTATAGCTTCAAAGTGAATATAAACTTGTTTTTTTTTAGGTCTGGAAAAAATACAGAGCATCTAAATTCTGTAAATAAATACAAATAGAAACATTTTAATAAAACATTTGGGATAACTATAGTAGTTCACAGAATCAATCAAAAACGATAATTTTACCTAAACACATACCTATAAATAGTCCATCCATCCATCCATCCATTTTCTTCCGCTTATCTGGGGCCGGGTTGCGGGGGCAGCAGTCTAAGCAGGGATGCCCAGACTTTCCTCTCCCTAGACACTTCCTCCAGCTCTTCCGGGGGGACACCGAGGCGTTCCAAGGCCAGCCGGGAGACATAGTCCTTCCCGGGAAGGTGTCCAGGGGGCATCCGGAAAAGATGCCCGAGCCACCTCAGCTGGCCCCCCTCGATGTGGAGGAGCAGCGGATCTACTCTGAGCTCCTCCCGAGTGACCGAGCTTCTCACCCGATCTCTAAGGGATCGCCCGGCCACCCTGCGGAGCAAGCTCATTTCGGCCGCCTGTATCTGGGACCTTGTCCTTTCGGTCATGACCCACAGCTCATGACCATAGGTGAGAGTAGGAACGTAGATTGACCGGTAAATCGAGAGCTTCGCCTTGCGGCTCAGCTCCTTCTTCATCACGACAGACCGGTACAACGACCGCATTACTGCAGAAGCTGCACCGATCCGTATGTCAATCTCCCGTTCCATCCTTCCCTCACTCGTGAACAAGATCCCCAGATACTTGAACTCCTCCATTTGAGGCTGGAACTCTCCACCTACCTGAAGTGAGCAAGCCACCCTTTTCCGACTGAGAACCATGGCCTCAGATTTGGAGGTGCTGATTCTCATCCCAGCCGCTTCACACTCGGCTGCTAACCGTCCCAGTGCATGCTGAAGGTCCTGGTCTGATGGGGCCAGCATGATGACATCATCCGCAAAGAGCAGAGATGAAATCGTGTGGTCCCCAAACCCGACGCCCTCCGGCCCCTGGCTGCGCCTAGAAATTCTGTCCATAAAAATTATGAACAGAACCGGCGACAAAGGGCAGCCCTGCCGGAGTCCAACATGAACCGGGAACAAGTCTGACTTACTGCCGGCAATGCGAACCAAGCTCCTGCTCCGGTCGTACAGGAACCGGATAGCCCTTAGCAAAGGGTCCCGAATCCCATACTCCCGGCCAGATGCCGCGAGGGACACGGTCGAATGCCTTCTCCAAATCCACAAAACACATGTGGACTGGTTGGGCAAACTCCCATGAACCCTCCAGCACCCTGGAGAGGGTATAGAGCTGGTCCAGTGTTCCACGACCGGGACGGAAACCACACTGTTCCTCCTGAATCCGAGGTTCTACCATCGGCCGGATTCTCCTCTCCAGTCACCTGACATAGACTTTCCCGGGGAGGCTGAGAAGTGTGATCCCCGATAGTTGGAGCACACCCTCCGGTCCCCCTTCTTAAAAAGAGGGACCACCACCCCGGTCTGCCAGTCCAAGGGCACTGTCCCCGACCGCCACGCGATGCTGCAGAGGCGTGTCAGCCAAGACAGCCCCACAACATCCAGAGACATGAGGTACTCAGGGCGGATCTCATCCACCCCCAGTGCCCTGCCACCGAGGAGTTTCTTGACTACCTCGGTGATTTCAGCCTGAGTGATGGGCGAGTCCGCCTCCGAGCCCTCGGCCTCTGCTTCCTCAATGGAAGACGTGACGGCGGGATTGAGGAGATCCTCGAAGTATTCCTTCCACCGCCCGATGATATCCCCGGTCGAGGTCAACAGCTGCCCCCCTCCACTGTATACAGCGTTGGTAGGGTACTGCTTCCCCCTCCTGAGGTGCCGGACAGTTTGCCAGAATCTCTTCGAGGCCGACCGATAGTCCTTCTCCATGGCCTCACCGAACTCCTCCCAGGCCCGAGTTTTTGCCTCCCCAACCACCCGGGCTGGAGTCCGCTTGGCCTGTCGGTACCTGTCAGCTGCCTCGGGAGTCCCACAAGCCAGCCAGGCCCAATAGGACTCCTTCTTCAGCTTGACGGCATCCCTTACTTCCGGTGTCCACCACCGGGTTCGGGGATTGCCGCCTCGACAGGCACCTGAGACCTTACAGCCACAGCTCCGAGTGGTTACGTTGACAATGGAGGTGGAAAACATGGTCCACTCGGACTAAATATCTCCAGACTCCCTCGGGATCTGGTCGTAGCTCTGCCGGAGTTGAAGATCTCTCTGACAGGCGATTCGGCCAAACGTTCCCAACAGACCCTCACAGTACATTTGGGTCTGCCGAGTCTGTCCAGCTTCCACCCCCGCCATCGGATCCAACTCACCACCAGGTGGTGATCGGTTGACAGCTCCGCCCCTCTCTTCACCCGAGTGTCCAAGACATACGGCCGTAGGTCAGATAAACCACCACAAAGTCGATCGTCGACCTCCGGCCAAGGGTGTCCTGGTGCCATGTGCACTGATGGACACCCTTATGCTTGAACATGGTGTTCGTTATGGCCAAACTGTAACTAGAACAGAAGTCCAATAACAGAACACCACTCGGGTACAGATCAGGGGGGCCGTTCCTCCCAATCACGCCCCTCCAGTTGTCACTGTCGTTGCCCACGTGGGCGTTGAAGTCCCCCAGCAGAACGACGGAGTCCCCAGTCGGGGCGCTTTCCAGCACCCCTCCCAGAGTCTCCAAGAAGGCCGGGTACTCTACAGTGCCATTTGGCCCATAGGCGCAAACGACAGTGAGAGACCTATCCCCGACCCGAAGGCGCAGGGAAGCGACCCTCTCGGTCACCGGGGTAAACTCCAACACATGGCGGCTGAGCTGGGGGGCTATAAGCAAACCCACACCAGCCCGCCGCCTCTCACCCTGGGCAACTCCAGAGTGGTGAAGAGTCCATCCTCCCTCGAGGAGTGTGGTTCCAGAGCCCAAGCTGTGCCTAGAGGTGATCCCGACTATCTTTAGTCGGAATCTCTGAACCTCACGCACAATCTCCGGCTCCTTCCCCATCAGAGAGGTGACGTTCCATGTCCCTAGAGCTAGATTCTGCGTCCAGGGATCGGGTTGTCGAGGCCCCCGCCTTCGACTACCACCCGATCCACTTTGCACCGGCCCCTTACGGTCCCTCCTGTAGCTGGTGGGTCCATGGGAGGGTGGCCCCACATCACTCCTTCCGGCTGAGCCCGGCCGGACCCCATGGGGGACGGCCGACCACCAGGCGCTGGCATACGAGCCCCGGGCCTGGCTCCAGGGTGGGGCTTAGGCTGCGCCATGCCGGGCGACGTCACGGTCCTCGAATTTGTCGTCATCATAAGGGTTTTTTTAACCGCTCTTGGTCTGACCCGTCGCCTAGGACCTGTTTGCCTTGGGAGACCCTACCAGGGGCATATAGCCCCAGACAACATAGCTCCTAGGGTCATACGGGTACTCAAACCCCTCCACCACGATAAGGTGGCAGTTCAAGGAGAGGCCTATAAATAGTAAATTCAGAAAAACTGAAAATATTTTGAAATGGGCTGCTTTTGCATTACTTGTGCACAAATGCTAATTTCTGACCTGACCAGAAGATGGCAGTAAATGCATGTCTATTTACCATCACAGCTTAGTTTTATAAGGGTACGAAGCCGTTACTCGGTGCTCAGACCCAATCTAGTTGTATAAATTATAAATATGATCTAAATAACGCTAAATTATGAAATGTACATAGATGACATACTAAGAATAGTAACACTATGATGTAGAGCTTTTAAGATATGCTATAAACCCCTAACAGCACAAATAAAACTAAAAACATCAGATTGTGAAACGAATAAGTCCCATACAATAATAACAGGCAGCAGTTGAAAATAACTATTTATTCATTTAGCAGAAGCTTTTATTTAAGCCATGCTCCGAAGCGATTTACTCCTTGCTTAGCCACGCCCGCCGTTTTTTGGATGTTTTGTTTAAGGGCATAAGATTGTTAATGAATCACATCATTAGTTATTTAAATTATACTTTTGAGTTTGTCGCCCAGAGTTTCAAACACACCACCCATTTGCAAATGTTTAGGGAAGTTTAGGTGTCTTCCTCAAAGCATCAACCAACCCTTCTGGGGTTCGAACCTGTATGCTTTTAACCCATATCTTTAACTACTACGCCACAACACCCGATGTTTAAGACAACAAAAGTGACAGGGGTGGATAGGAGGGGGAGCTTGTGGATGCACCATTCTGAGTGACGTCTGTGCCAGAGATCGGACTGTGTTTTTGCATTGCGCTCTTGTTTTGCATGTGCATCAGTTTTTCCTTGGCGTTTTGTGTCCGTCCATCCTTCGTTTGCAAAGACGACTGGAAAAGTGAAAGTGACTTCATATAGGTAAAAAAAACCTGCATTGGATCGTGGCTGTTTTGTTACGGGTCCGATCCCCCTTGTTCCGTTATCGATTGTTTTTACTATACAGTTATCGATTATCGCGGTCATGTCGGAGGTGTTGCCTTATGATGACAACATCACCCATTATGGTGACAATGGAGACGAGGAAGAAATATCACTCACCTGTCGTCTGCAGAACAACACCAACAACTTCTATGGGTCCACGCCGAACAAACGACCTCCAAAACTCGGACAGATCGGACGGAGTAAGAGAGGTGAGACTGTTATTCATTTATATATATACAATGACGCATTGTCGCAAACGTTAAATATCATATAAACCGTGTTTATTAAACGATTTATATCAAAATCATTTCATATACAAAGTAACCATTATTAATTGCACTCACTGATGCTTTGTTTCAAGCATTTGTCAGTTATAAGAAAGTGATGCCTTTAAATATGCAAATGTAGCATCACGTGATGATGTCACTCTGATGCGTTTGCACTTACTTGCCTGCACGTTGTCATATAATAGTATTGCTGTGCTGTAGTTAAGAGAAGATCACAGATAACATGGACACCGACTTTGACTTTTATTTATAGCCAAGTTTACACCAAAACTAAAAGTTATGTCAATATATTACATGTCATTCAAAACACATATGACTTTCCTCTTTGGAACACAAATTGAGATCACATTGGTTTGTCATTTTATGGCAAAAGTTTGTGTTTTCTGTTCCATTAAAAATCTAAAATGCAAAATTATAATAATTGACGTACAATAAAATACTGTTTTAAAGATGATGTAACATTATGCTTATCATGTCATGTCACTATACAAATCATTTTATCAATATGCATTGCCCGATTAACCATTTTCAGTATCAAAACCATGGTTTTGTCAATTCTTCATCGACAGTGGTCGTTCATTCAAATATTTTATTTCTCAATTTGTCTTCTTTGCAGTTGTCATAGAAGACGACCAAATTGATGATGTCCTGAATAACACAGCAGAAAAGTCTTCAGCGGGTGTGTAATGCTAATGGACCTTGGTAAAGCGGCTAAAATGTGTTACATGCGTTCTGCATCAGATGCACTTTGAGGTTCCACTTAGGATGGGTTGGATTTCACAGTGTGGCAGTGGGTGAGGAGAGGTCCTGCTGCAGTCGTCCAGATGGAGGATGTTTTCTCTCTTTAAGGGCATGTTTTCTATCCCTCTTATAAAGTGAGAGCTTACACTGGACATACAAGTCCTAGCGTGTGTTGTATAATACATGTGGAATTGGTCTGTGGTGGTCAAGGTTCCGTTTATGTTGTCAGAGGAATGCATTGATATCAAAAGGGCAAATTTTTGTTCTTTATTTTGCCATGAGACCAAGCGGTTTCTCTGTATCTTTTGTGCACAATGAAACGTTTCACTTTAAGCATCCTAATTGTGATCTCTTGGATATGTTTTTTGTTTGCTCTTTGCATAAAGATGATGGACCGAGCAAAGTTTTTTTATAGTGAGAGAGGAAAGACCTACTTTTTAAAACCAGTTTTTCATGTTGCATATCGTAGTTTTTAATATGGCTGCCTGCATTAGCCTGAAGTAAAAAGCTTATTTTTTATATCAAGGAGCTAGTTTATGTCAGAGAAATAAAAACTGTTTATCTATATTCGTAGCACTTTTAAATGTGGTTGTCTCTGCTTTAAGCTGGACAGGTTTGTGCCAAATAGAGCAAAAAGATGCCAGTCAACTAGTGTCACCCAAGTAATGTGAATTTTTTCAGGCCTGCCTCTTATACTGTATGTGTTTCAGGGCTTTTCTAATGGCTTTGCATGAGAATAGCACAAACGCCTCCTACTGTGGCAGTGAAACTGATATATTAATATATCATTTCTTATTTTGATTGACGGACCTTAGACTTTTGAATGTTGTCTATGTTGCACTTCCCTATACTGTTACAGGGCTACATCTGCAATGAAATGTATCACCAATAAAATGTGATTGTATAACATGAAGCGCCTCTGATTTTAGTCTTGATTTTCATATTATTTTATCAAATATGATCACTTTATTTTATTACAATAAAATCAACAAATTGTTTAAAAAAAAAAACGTAATTAAAACATAAATCAAAGCATAACATAACACATTGAATATAAAAGAATATGTTTTAGGTTCCGAATTTCATGTGCACTTGACAACACAAAGTCAACAATAAGAGCAAAAAATTGCTTGAACATATTCTATCTATTAACATTACCTCATTTAAAACAAGCCAAAATCCTGTTTCAGTAATCCAAACATTCGGATTTACAAAACATTTAAGAACATTCAGACATTTGCAATCAACCAATATACACATCAACAAAACTTACAAGAATGAATTTAATGTACCAATATTTAGGTTACATAGCCTACTAGTTAGATCCAGAGTCCAGGGGCATGTTCAAGCTCAAACCGGGGCGCAAAGTTTTGCTGCAGTTTAGGGTTGAACGACATGTTTCCTGGAAACGGTTTGCAACAGGGTTTGAGATGCGTTTTCTCTTGTTTGGCGAGTTTGTCAAGAATGTCAGCCCAAACAGCAGCAACATGTGTATAACCCACGATGTATTAAAGAGACAGGTCGCACAATGGGTCCAAGTAAAGTCGTTCAAATGTGTCTGCTGCAGCTCGGTATAAGCAACAATTGAAGACATTAGAAGAGATTTATTTGGCAGTATTCAATACGTATTTACATTTCTTCAGGCTACAAAAATTCTTCAAAAAGAACACAAAGAATGGCCATCTCGGTACCCATACTTCTACTCTTGGGTCATCACAACAGTGTGTTCAATCGCACCACAGTTTACATTTAAAAACGTTTTGCAACATTTGGTCGGGGGTGAACGCAGCCCAGATTCAGGCAAAAACATCACATGACACACCCACCCTCTCATGAAGCCCCCCTGGGTGAGCTGGTAATCAGGTGAGTCAACCGAATAAATATTCATTCTTTGGTAAACATATTTTATGCTTAAAAGCTTTATTGGTATCATTTGAACATGAGAAGCTTGATTTACTAACTCAATTACAAGATTTCCATCTCGATTATTAAAGGAAATTACGTAGAACTTCTAAAATTGTGCTGCAGGGGAAATATTAAAAAAAATTAAGTAAAGCACTTCTGTGTCGGTAATCTTTTGAAAACCGTATAGAGCTCCACTCTCACCCCACATTTCTTAACTCCGATGAACTCAGAACACACTAGGAATGACTTGGCAAACTTTGACCAAGTTTCTTATTTTTTATTTTAAACTGCCGAAATAAACTGCTTGGATGGGTTTGCTTTCTCTATGAAATGCATAATTTACTAGGAAAATTACATTAAATTTCCTTTACAGCAAAAGTTGTTGAAATATTCCTTCTCACAGGCATACAACATTGAACAGGGCTGTTAAGATTGTTGTAAGGTGTCACTTTCTGATTGGTTCCAGTGGAAATTAATTATCTTTAATTATCTAAATACGGAGACGTTTGATTGGCTCCTTTAATAGACGCTTAGTCATGCCTTCCAAAGTCGGATTGAATTAAATGATGCTTGCTGTCAAAAGTGCTCAAGTCAAAGAACCCACCGAGAAAAAGACCCTTCGTCTGCTTGCACGCACAGCGTCAATAAATGACCACGACTTCTTGTAATTTAGACACACCCCACTCGCCAAAGCCTGTTATCTGTGACCAACCTGTAATAACCAAAAGCAAATGTATAATAATATATTCTGTCTGTTGAGTGAGAGAAATAAAACTCATTATAAATACATTGCATTCCAAAAATAATTTCTGTTGTGTCAACGACCAAAACAGTAAAAATACTAAAAAAACACACAGTCTTAACAACTCAGCAAATCATACAGGCCAGCTTAGAATATAAACACTGAAGGACCATACAGAAGTATTTTGTGTGCTGGCATCTTATTAGAAAACGGCAAAAGATGATGCGTAGCCGCGTGGTAGGTCGGTAGCGTGAACCTGTGCGCGAGACCAATTCTCCCTCATTAATGTCCACTCTCTAGACTCAGAGCTGCTAAATGTACAGTTGGCTGCCATGGCAACACACGCGAGCGATCAGGAGAAGCGATGTGAGCCCCAATAGCCATCTTTTCTCAATGCAAATAATACAGGTTTGGATCAAAGCCGTGCGCTCTTTATCCCCCACTTCAGCCTTCAATGATGAGATCGCTTTCAAGAGTCACGTGATTCATCTGAAATCGTTGCTTTTGTGTGTCTATAATTGCGGGTTTACATTGCATCCACGCACTAGGTACAAGACGACAAGAGTGAAGGGAAAAAATCAACACAGTCTTAAGGGAATTCGTGACATGGTCACGAAATGTAGAATCTATAACTTTTTTGTTCATTGACAAGACTTTTTTGTTTGTTACTCAGCACGAATACCATGTATTTTAATACGCACTATCTTTAATATGTATAAATATATATCAATGCAATCTGATGGTAATTCGATTATCTGGGAAATCCTACGGTATCATTTGAACGTTTAAATATGATTTCACTTCGATCCTGTGACGTTAGGTTTAGGGGCGGGGTTAGGGTGGACCATTCTCTTGCTTAGTATCCTCGTAAAATGCGTTCATTTTAGCAAATTAGCTTTTGAACCCATGATTTTAGGGTTTGGTAGCCATCTGAATCATGAACGCATTTGTTTCTGCTTTCTCAGGTTTATAACATGTCTATACACTGTATTATGTATAGATGTGGGACGTGTATCGAAACTCGTGCTGAGTGCACAATAAAAACAAAGGGGGAATTCTTGTCCATTTATAGATATCTACATTTCGTGACTATAGGAACGGCCTTGAGACTGGGATGAAAAAAACAGTTGACCAAGAAAGGACCAGAGAGAAAAAACTCGCATGAGAAATCTGGAGCTTTGTGGTAATGTGTAATCTTTTTCTCTCCAAGAAAATATGGTGAAATTAGAAATTTTTTCAGATTTAATTAATTAATTTAATTCATTCAATGCAAAAATTATATTTAGATAAAAGACAAGTAAGAGCAGTTCATGTAGTTAAACAACTTCAATAGGACGGTTGTTTATCTTCCTTAAATGCAAGTCAAAATTCTCTCCTGACTTATAGGGCCTATAATTGCCTGATATGTTATTTGCTGTGAATGTTACATTTTCCAAAAAAATCCTAAATATCACCAACAGTGATTTTGTTTTGGGACTGTGCTTATCTGAAAGTTTCCCAATGGTTGCTATGGAAATGTGTCCTGAGATGTCCTATTTAGCACACACCGCTTGTGTTGGCAGAGATCCGTGGGAGGTATGAGAACACATCTTATTATCAATTCCTCTTGATGCATTTCTAACAACAGTGCAGGTCATCACACAATGACTAAAGTGCTATTTTGACAAATGTAATAATTTTCTCATTTGTTTCTATGAGCGCTGCTCTGTTAAATACTCACTCACTTCACTAAACACTAAGCCTGTGCAGGTAAAAATGTCAGTGGGCAAAATGTACTGTTGAATATGTAATAATGAGTACATTTTGTAGAATTAGGAATAAAATGACATCTAATAGCAAAAGGCATGATACTTGGTTACACCGTTTCACAAATTACAACTGATTGACTGGTAACTATTGAGACTCTTCTAAACACAATGATGAATTTTCAGTGTAATCGATGTAAGAAGCACGCACGCACACACACATACCTCATCATTGAATTACATCATTTTATTATTCTCTGTCTCTGACTGTATATGTTGTCCTCTGTTTTTCTCTGACTATAAATTGAATATCTAACATTATTCTGTTCATTCTTTTCCAAAGTTCTAGCTACTTGTTGTGCTCTGATGGATCAAGATGTGGACCGTTTTACAGACTCACTTGGGCCTTGTTTTGCGATGTTGTTGATGGATATGTTGGTTAACTTTGAATGTTTAAACATTCATTGTTTAAAGAGCCATTTTGGCTACTTGAAGTTGTAACTGAATAAAAATATTTAATTTAAAACCAGGTAAAAAACTCGTCTGTAATGTATTTTTGTAACCATTAAAAAAAAATGTAAACACTGTATATCCAGTATGCAAAACAGTATGCAAAATCTGCAATTACAGTAATTGCCTGTAAATTAATTACTGTGGCTGTAAAATTTACAGTAACTGGCTGGCAACCCTGCTGCCAGTAATTTACTGTAAATTTTAAAGGATTTTTTTTACGGTGCAGTGTAACAATGAATTGCTAAGTGTTGTAATGTATTAACTGTAATAAGAATTATTTTACGTTACAATGAATTAAAAGGTGCATTACAACGCTTTAAAACTAATTATATAACGCAATATACATACATGATTCAAGGAAAGTGTTACCAAAGTTTATTTTAAAGGTTCTTCACAGTGATGTCATAAAAGAACAATTCTGTCAAATGTTCTTTAAAGAACCATCTCTTTCTAAACTTTTATTAATTTGAAGTAACGTTTTTCGCAGGAAAGCTTTTCTTCTTTAGATGATACAGGTTCTTTATGGAACTAATATGGTTCTTCTATGGTATTTTGAAGCAACTTTATTTTTAAGAGTGAATGATATTTTGGGGAATATGCTGAGAACCCTTTATACTGTATGACAAAGATGTGTGCTGACAATAAAATTATTTTATCACCTTATTGCAGACTCAAGATGTGCATCACTTTCATTTAAATCTTTCATTAAACTTTTATTGCTAAAAATGTATGTTTTGTGGAATCATGGTAACATGATATTCTTAAAAATTACCGTTAAATAACATAATTAATAAATTCGGCTATCATACAATTTCAAATTATGCAGCATATCAAAATATCACATAATATCATACCAGCACTGAATTTAAGAGCTAAAGCCATACTTTGGAGCTAATACAGGAACTCTTAGAAATCCCTGCAAAAAAGACATAATATTTGATGTCAAACGTGAAGATGTTATACAGTTTTTAATTGGATATGATCAACCAGAACGTCACCTGGCTCATATGTATTCTCTCTTTATCTCATTGAAATGTGACATCATCCCAACCTTGTTTCTTTGATCCACAAGAACAGATCAATAATTATTTTATCTTTCTACACACAAAAAAAATAGCCTGTAAAAGATATTAAAAATATTTAATATCTATATAAAACCATCATATGTAATGAGTTTTATACTGTATGCCCAGATGTTAAAAATAATCTAATGTTAAAATAAACCATTGCATACTTATTGGATATTTTTACGTGAATCTTCACACACAGTGGACATTTTTCATATAAATTCATTTCATAGCAGCCATGACATGTGAGAAGAACATTTATAAATAGCAAACCTCATATTCTCACGCAAGTGAGAATTTCGGAGAATACAGAGACACAATCATTCCCGCAACAATGGTTAAAAGAATTCTGACATTCTCTGTTCATAGTCATTAGGACAAAAAAGGGTTTCAGGTTAAATAGAATGAAGTGTCTGTCTGTAATTGGGTTCGCATGACATGTGTTTAGCGACAGCAGGGCCAGAGGATGAAGATGGAATTTAATTCATTACATCCAATGGCTTTGATTCAGAGCCATTTTATAGGCAGCAAAAGGAGGTTTAGCAAGTCACATGTGAAAGAAACATATTGGTACTATAAATCCACATCTGTTCTGTCATAATTGTCACGGTTCTGCCTATCTTGTTTGGCTTATTCTTGGTCTTGGGACAGAACCAGTGCAGAATTCCCTGTTTCATGTGGGGAGAGAGATTTTGGACCTTTTGGGCTTCCATACTCTCCCCGAGTCTCGTCTGTGTTTCCCGCCATTTCGTGTCATTAGCTTCCCCTTAGTGTTTCATCTGTTTCACCTGTCCCCTATTAATTATCCTGTCATTGTCTCCCTATAAGAGTCCTCTTGTTTCATTGTCTTGTGCGGTTCATTGCGTTTGCCCTGCATTGTATTTGTGCTGTGCGTTTGATACCTGTTCTATTGCCTGTCCATGTTAAGCTGTTGTTCCTGTTTCCTGTTTCCCGTGTGTAGTAAGTCTAGTTTAGTTTTTGAAGTTCTGATTGTTTGTTTTCTTTTAGTTTAGTTAGTCAGTGTTCTTGTCCTTGTTAAAATATTGTTTATCCTGTTTTCCCCACTGAGGGTTTTTGTTTTGCCTGTTTTTGTCTTGTTAATTATAAATAAATTCGTGTTCAAACCCCTGTACCACCTTGTCTGCCTGCACTTGGGTTCTCCTGCCTTATCTCCCTGCGAGATTCCTGACAGAATGAACCGCCTTAACAGAACCCAGCAGACAGCAGCCATGACCACTGACCGTTGGTCGTGCACCTCCAACCCTGTGTGGTGGGAGGCCATTGCCTCCCAGTCTCACGCCGTCCGGTGGTCCCCAGTCCGGTGGTCCCCAGTCCGGTGGTCCCCAGTCCGGTGGTCCCCAGTCCGGTGGTCCCCAGTCCGGTGGTCCCCAGTCCGGTGGTCCCCAGTCCGGTGGTCCCCAGTCCGGTGGTCCCCAGTCCGGTGGTCCCCAGTCCGGTGGTCCCCAGTCCGGTGGTCCCCAGTCCGGTGGTCCCCAGTCCGGTGGTCCCCAGTCCGGTGGTCCCCAGTCCGGTGGTCCCCAGTCCGGTGGTCCCCAGTCCGGTGGTCCCCAGTCCGGAGCCACCCAGTCCGGAGGCCCCGAGTCCGGAGCTATCCAACCCCAAATATTTTTTGGGGGGGAGCCGTGGGGAGGTGACGCTCCGGCCGCGGATTTCTTCCAGGAGCCGGAACCAAGCCCGTTCCGGGAGCCGGAACCAAGCCCGTTCCGGGAGCCGGAACCAAGCCCGTTCCGGGAGCCGGAACCAAGCCCGTTCCGGGAGCCGGAACCAAGCCCGTTCCGGGAGCCGGAACCAAGCCCGTTCCGGGAGCCGGAACCAAGCCCGTTGTCAAGTCCCGCTGCCCAGCCGCCAGAGGTCGCTGCCCAGCCGCCGTCAAGTCCGGCTGCCCAGCCGCCGTCAAGTCCGGCTGCCCAGCCGCCGTCAAGTCCGGCTGCCCAGCCGCCGTCAAGTCCGGCTGCCCAGCCGCCGTCAAGTCCGGCTGCCCAGCCGCCGTCAAGTCCGGCTGCCCAGCCGCCGTCAAGTCCGGCTGCCCAGCCGCCGTCAAGTCCGGCTGCCCAGCCGCCGTCAAGTCCGGCTGCCCAGCCGCCGTCAAGTCCGGCTGCCCAGCCGCCGTCAAGTCCGGCTGCCCAGCCGCCGTCAAGTCCGGCTGCCCAGCCGCCGTCAAGTCCGGCTGCCCAGCCGCCGTCAAGTCCGGCTGCCCAGCCGCCGTCAAGTCCGGCTGCCCAGCCGCCGTCAAGTCCGGCTGCCCAGCCGCCGTCAAGTCCGGCTGCCCAGCCGCCGTCCAACCCTGTCAGGCCGATCTTCAGACCCTGGTCCAGCCCGGCATTCCAGCCGTCGTCCAGCCCTACAGTCCTGCAGGGGACTAGGACGGTTCCCCCCAGGACTACCCCTGTCAAGCCTCCTGGGGCTCCGCGCCCTGGCGCGTCCCCAAGGGCTGGAACTTTCCCACCCAGCCCTCCCCCTTTTGGACTTCCCATGTCTTCTTGTTTGCCCCCACCCCCCCTCCCTTGTTTGTTATTTTTATTAAGTCACCCTAATCCCCTATTGATTCTTGCCTGTCTGCCACTGATTTTGTTTTCCATGTTTTGTTTAGTCTTGTGTATGTCTCAGTCTGTCTTGTCCTGTGGGTCTCCTTGAGGAGCGTCAGGATGTCGCTCCTTAAGGCGGGGGTTCTGTCACGGTTCTGCCTATCTTGTTTGGCTTATTCTTGGTCTTGGGACAGAACCAGTGCAGAATTCCCTGTTTCATGTGGGGAGAGAGATTTTGGACCTTTTGGGCTTCCATACTCTCCCCGAGTCTCGTCTGTGTTTCCCGCCATTTCGTGTCATTAGCTTCCCCTTAGTGTTTCATCTGTTTCACCTGTCCCCTATTAATTATCCTGTCATTGTCTCCCTATAAGAGTCCTCTTGTTTCATTGTCTTGTGCGGTTCATTGCGTTTGCCCTGCATTGTATTTGTGCTGTGCGTTTGATACCTGTTCTATTGCCTGTCCATGTTAAGCTGTTGTTCCTGTTTCCTGTTTCCCGTGTGTAGTAAGTCTAGTTTAGTTTTTGAAGTTCTGAGTGTTTGTTTTCTTTTAGTTTAGTTAGTCAGTGTTCTTGTCCTTGTTAAAATATTGTTTATCCTGTTTTCCCCACTGAGGGTTTTTGTTTTGCCTGTTTTTGTCTTGTTAATTATAAATAAATTCGTGTTCAAACCCCTGTACCACCTTGTCTGCCTGCACTTGGGTTCTCCTGCCTTATCTCCCTGCGAGATTCCTGACAATAATCAGTTCCATCTATAGTCATTAACACTCTGTAAGCTGTTGGTTCACAATGAGAAAATTAAGGGCGTTAATGAATAGCTGAACTAACTGACTGAATTTTTTATGCAATTATACAACATTACTTTATTTTTTACACATTACAAGTGTGTTACCATGCAAAGTTAACTTTGGATTTAAGGGTTTGTTCACCAAAAAATGAACATTCTGTCATGAATAACTTGCCCTCAAGTTGTTCCAAACTTTATTTATTTGTTTGGTTGAACACAAAGAAATATATTTGGAAGAATTTTAGCAACTAAGATTTATGGGGCGCCATTGACTACCATAGTAGAAAAAAATGCATAGTTTATTTGTTCTGTTAAACACAAATTGGGTTTTTTAAAGAATTAAGAAAAGGCAGCAATTCTGGGGCACATTTGACAACCATTTTATCAGTTGTAAAAATTATTTCAAATATCTTTCTTTGTGTTCAACAGAACAAATAAATGTATAGGCTACAGGTTTACTACATCTAAAGGTTGAATAAATCATGATAGAATTTTTTGGTGAACTATCACTTTAAGGGCTGACAAAATGTCAGATTTTCACTACAAAATTCTAATGGCCACATAACTTATTGTCATTTTAATAATTAAAATAAACTGAATAGCTTTTGGTTCAGATAATTCTTTTATACACAAAACATAATTACGAAACTGGGATGAACTTAATAAAAACTTCAGCTTCAGTTGACTGTTAAGGACGCAGCATGTGATGTTCCTTCATGCGTACTGCATTTAATACACACAATTATAGAGATATCTGCGCACGTGCATACATGTGTGACTCTGTCCCCTGGAAAGCTCTGATAACATGGTGACATACTCTTGGCATGATAGCTGTGCACTAAGAAAACAAAACATGGATTGCCAACACTGTTGCCATAGTAACCCCACAGCCCCATGCGCCTCCGCGGGAAGATGAGGCCAAGTTGATTTTTTTGCAGTTCTTGAGTCTCTCCATCCCACTCAAGCATGTGTCTCGCAAACATGTTTTCAACTTATCACAGTGTAACATTTAACTCTTTTTCTGCTTCATTTGATTTCCCGTGACAGACAGCGCAATGTAGTCATGAGTAAGACATGTCAGACTGTTGGGTTGTTGTTTTACATAAACATCCTTCTGTTGTCTTGTGTTAGATAATAAGAGATGCAATGATACAAAATTTCTCAACCGATACGATTATTCAGTGATAACTGCCGATATCGATTCTGAAGATTAAATTCATGTTTCTTAACATTTTGTATGTTATAAATTCACATAATGACTATTAATATTGAACATCCAAGGGGTGGTGTTTCTTAACATTTTCTATACTGCACAGGGCACAAATGCATTGCATTTTCCTGTCCTCTATCGATTGTTAGGATACAGTATATCGGCCCTGAGCATTGGCTTTTTTTAAACTATTGAACGATTGGCGATAGTGTGAAAAATTGCTTTTATCAAACACTAAAAAAATTTTTTTGTTGTATTTACTTAAAAAAGCTGCGTCAAGTGGTTCCATGCAACAATATTAAGTAATTGCAACAAATTACACTTTAGTTGTATGAACAAAATAAATTTAGGTAATGTTGACAAAACATTTTTGAGTAAATCCAAACCATTCTGATTGTACCAGTAATTTTAAATTTAAATGGTACTTTTTGTTTTCATACATAAATCATTTAAAATAATTACTGCATGTAAATCAAAACACAGCAGATCATAGCGAGGGGCATCTCAGTACTGGCATTAGCACAGTTAAAGCTCATTAAATGATGTAATAGACATCATGGGTGCACATCAACCTCTCACAGCCTAAGCACATGTACCACTCTTCAAAACAATGGCAACCCTAAAACTAAACAACACCACAAACTCTTTTAAACCTCAAAGATAAATAAACATTAAAGGCCACATTCCCCGTGATCGCATTTTTCAACCTGTAGTTAGTGTGTAATGTTGCTGTTAGAGCATAAATAATACCTGCAAAATGATAAAGCTCAAAGTTCAGTGCCAAGCGCGATATTATCTATAATAGAATTTGCTTTTTAAGGACAACAGAGAACGGCTGGAATCGGACTACGGACTTCTATAAATGTGCTATCTCTAACAAAGATTGACGTTTGCACATGCACTAGCAGACCTCTGTTACAATTCGATTGATACGCATATTTTTAGAAGTTGCCGTAATTGTTACGGTTAATTGCTAAAAGCCAAAGCTTATACATGTGCACAGAGAAGGGGACTGACCAATCACAACAGCCTGAGAGGCGGACTGTGAACAAGGATGAGTTAAGTAAAACTAACAGCAGCGACAGTTCATATTTTTAAGTGACAATATCGATAATTGACATTTCTACCTCTAACAATAACATCTGAATTTATCATGGAAAGGTCCTTTAAGGAGAAAGCATCAATAAAAATGGAAGCCCTGACAGAACATTTGGAAAATATGGTGTTGGTTTTTCATATTAGATTTATTTGATTAATATTTCAACCCAGTTATTTTAACCTACAGTGAAAAATAATAATGAAATGTTGTGGATGGTTAAGACAAACTTCTCAAATGAACACATGTTCTTTCTTTCAATAACAAAACATTCAAAATAATTTTGAACATCTTTCTTTATTCAAGTAGGAAGCTTACCACATATTTTCCTAATTTCAATAACACAACTTTTTTGTCTGTAAAATACGTAAAATGTTATTTAAGAATGTTCATTTGCATAAAAATATAAAATAAAGCTGGTCTGGGTTTGGTTATGTCTAAATGACCTTTGAAGATTTGGATTTGTGCAATTTCAGTTCATCTTTAAAGCTCTTTAGCTCCAAGCAAAATTTGATATAAACAGTGGACAGGGAATTTGAAATGAGAACTATAAGCCTTTCCTTTATAATTTTCCCTTGTGCCTGGGGTTTTTATAAATCAACGATGACTCAAGCAGGTTCGCCTGTTAAAAGACTCAACTGTCTTTGCACTTGATGGCAAGCGTTTACATTTCTCCTTTTAAAATGAAACCTTAGAAAAGAACGCAGCTATTGATTTTGGTTAATGAGATTATGCTGGGTTGTTTTAACACATTGTTGGGTCAAATACAAACATTGTCTGGGTTTGTCAACAGTTGGGTTTGTCCATTTTTTGACCCCAAAAAATAACCCAACAATTTTTTAGAGTAAACTAATTACATTCCTCAACAATTTTTAAAAGACCAAAACATCAGAGTTGCACTATACCTAAGCATTAACTTAACATGAATGATTCTAGAAGATTAAGTTACATTTCTTGGGCAATGAAACAGCGAGCTTTGAGGAATAAGCTAAATGTTTTCTCTAGAAAGATCTGCACTATGAATTTAAAGGACTAAATTCATGACCCAGCAATCCTCAGTATAATCGTTCATGAGTATGACATGATTAATTTAGATGTGCTGTCTGGCAGCAGTCCATCCCAACGCTCACATACTCATCATCTATGTGAGAGAATAGAAGATCTGCTTCAAAAAAACATGTGATAAACATAATGATGTTTTCATAAAGCAATGTACTCTATTCATGCTTTATAGAGCATTATTACCTCAATGTGTTTACAGAACAGTTCTCCCAGCTATTGTTCCCTATTTGTTATCTCAAAGTTGTCAAAAAAACATTTTGCAGTTATGATTAAGAGCCTTAAATCAATCCCCCACGTCTCATAAAATTACACATCTCATGCCCCCTAAAAATCAATGCTGATAGACTAAAAAAATGATTTTTTGAATCTTTGTGCACTTTGATCTTGCATGAATATTAATTTTCATCCATTTACAGAAAAATTATATTTTTCTTGAATCACTTCTTGATTCAACTCTTTCCAGGACATTTCATCACATCGTTTTGGACTGGCAAAAAGTCCTATTTACCGGGGGGCAAATATACTGGCTGTATAGTGGGCATACATATAATGTGAATGTGCCCTGAACAACACAGGCTTTTGAGAGAATTCAAAGCTTTTTAAAGACTTTTGTCGAAGTAGACTTAAAGCTCCAGCATATGAAACGGTTGCTTAGAAACAAGATAACTATGTTTATTTACAGATAAGGTTGTTTGCTGCTTGTATATGTTTAAAAAACCTGACACTGCCCACTCACAGTCTCACTTGCACTTTCTTGTCGGAGTGGATAACTCTTCATTCAAAGTTTAAATTAACTTTTTAGGCAGGTCACTGCCTCTGATTTACGTGATGTTGTGTCCAACACAGTACCAACAAACTCACCAGTGCAAATGGATATTACCAGAATGTTCCCTGGTTTGAGAGAAAATGATTCCTTTCCCTTAATTATAAATAAAGAGCATC
Organism: Triplophysa dalaica; assembly: GCF_015846415.1. Lineage (NCBI taxonomy): Eukaryota > Metazoa > Chordata > Actinopteri > Cypriniformes > Nemacheilidae > Triplophysa > Triplophysa dalaica. The sequence continues at coordinate 16,369,021 of NC_079561.1, read as the reverse complement.
ACATTGTTATCGTTCCTGTGTTGCCATGGTGACCCCTCCAGAACCCCTCCACCAATGCCTGAGGATTTTCCAGCAACAAGCAGTCCTGTTGAAAGGAGACAAAACATGGATATCACAGAAGATTTTAGTTTTAGTTTCTCTATCGACATCTAAACAGTAAAAAAATACAAAAACGCCCAAGCTCACAAATATATTTTCTGCAGTAAATTAACTTAAAAAATATTGCAGATGTGCTCAATAGAGCTTTACTTATACCCACACAACCTTTAAATTGATCAAAATGAAATTCAAATGTTAATTTATTTATTATTAATAATATTGTTCTAAGCTGAAAATTGTACATAATGTCAACTATAAAATATAAAAATATCGGATTTTTCCATTGTGGTGACCCAAATGATTAGACTATCAAAAAGTATAAGAAAATATCCTTGGTTTATTTTGTAAAAGATGTTAATAAATGTAAATTGTTAAAATGTGTTAGATGTACAATAGTGGCCAAAAGTGACGTCTGGAGAGCAAATTTTTCAATAATTGCTTTTAATAATATCTCAATTTAAATTAAACTATTAAAATAAGCGTATGGTACATAACACTTAACTTTTGGGAATTTGTTGGTCATAAATATTTGAACAAAAGACAAACTACAGCATATCTTAATTTGAAAATACAAAAAATGAGAAAACTGAAAAACTTCCATCCATCCATTTTCTACCGCTTATCCGAACTACCTCGGGTCACGGGGAGCCTGCGCCTATCTCAGGAGTCATCGGGCATCAAGGCAGGATACACCCTGGATGGAGTGTCAACCCATCGCAGGGCACACACACTCACTCATTCACTCACGCACTCACACCCTACGGACACTGAAAAACTTACTGCATGGAAATAAAGCATATGACAACAGCTTTATCAATTATTGACAGTTTTATCAATTATTAATATTTTCTTGTGTAGTAATGTTTGTAACATTTCTGGGGCTTAGACATTGTAAACATGTTGTGTGTAAATTTTGTAATTGTTCTAAAACCTTCAGTATACACTCCAGGCACAATATACTATACTACACACAAACAATATTTTTATACATCTTTCATTGAATAAATAGCAAATATGTTAAAGGAGTATCTGACTTTCAAAATTAAAAGTCTGTCATCATTTGCACGCCCTCTTGTCATTTCAAACATGTATGACTTTCTTTCTTCTGCAGAACACAAAAGAAGATATTTTGAAAAACGTTGGTAATAGAACCGCACCGCCTCCCATTGACTTCTATTGTAACCGATGCAAGTGAATGGGGGGCTGCTAACAATATTCTTCAAAATGTTTTCCTTTATTTGATCAAAGATGGATATCACTTTTCTCCACTACTGTACAATCTGGGTCGCTATGCAGAATTATTATTAATTATACATTCAAGCCACTCAGTCTCAATGCAAGTAAATATTCAAAAGTGACATTAGAGTCTTACGTGTAAAAATGGAAGGTCTCTCTAGAATTACTGTCATTTCACAAGTGGGGGGGAAGAGTCATTTAGAGCCAACATGATCTCCCTGCAGCATTGCTTTTAATCAAACCTCAGTCTCCTAATGAAGTGATGCTGGAACACAGCTATTCATCAGCGTTTTCAACACACTCACTTAAGTAATCAACCCCGGTTCCCTTTGAAAACAAACTTATCATTAAAGGCCTCTGTACGTGAGCGTCGTGCCCATTGCACCACAGCTATGGAGCCCATTGCACCACAGCTATGGAGCTCATTAAAGCTTGAGTTTATCTCACGTATGCCCTAGTGAAAACAAGGGTCCGAATCGAGGGCCGCTTTGAACTGACTACTTTTGTCAGCCTGAAGAACTTTAAGTCTCACCTAATTGGGCTTCAGCTAATGGGACTGATTTGATTTTCAGTGCGCCAAACATGAAAACCAAACATCACGTGCACACATTTCGATGACATCAGCTGGTGGAAATCACAAACAGGATGCTGCCATTTCAGGATGGAAAATGACAGGGCGGATAATAGCTGTTTAATTAATTTGATTTCATAATCAACGTTTCGTGGCAACGTATGGAAGATTGATCTCTGAGTCAAGGACTTCAGGAAATGATCCGTCACAATTTACCCCCCCAAAAAGAAAAATCACATATTTCTTCTAGAAGTCAACATCATTACAGAGCTCCGTCAAACTTTTTCTAAATATATCGTTCATTCCTGTAATTTCTTAATATTTATGTTCTAAATTGATAACTCACAGAGGGTTAAACCTATCCTTAAGTGTATCACATACCAAATATCGTCATATAACGCACAGATAAATTTGTTTTGTACGACCGTTCGCCATTAGCACTCCGGCTGTTAGCATTCCCAGCCTTTAGTTTCTGAATATTGCCTCTACTGCTTAACTCACTGTTCTCATTATGACACCACTAATGGCTAATGATTCAGATATGTGTTTAACGTTACCTTTGAGTGCAGATGATGAATCTTTCTTCACACTTCAGTCAGAACTGGAAGTATGGGAGAAGCAGATCCACGACCTACTCGAGAGGCAAACACGTCTGCGAGAACGAAAAATGGCGCTGGAAACATCCCGGGCTGAAGCTCGCAAAGCTGCGGTAACTGTTCGACGTGATTGTAATACTCCTATCACTTCTACTCCGTGTGTTTCTATGCACAGATCCCAGGCTTCAAGAGCACGACGAGCCGAAATGAACTTTACTCCTGCACCTGCACACACACGGCGAGAGGCGAAATCCAGGACCGGAGCGATGAACTCTCCCCCACCGCCGCCACCGGTCTTCGAGATTTCTACAAAAAAAATCGCTATTCTGCCCTCTGCGAGACGAAATCCAACGCTCACAAATTTTAACTACAGTCTGTGTTCTTCTCACCCAACTGTTAAGAATGTTCCAGTTAAGAATGTAACTGCTTTCAAATGCATAGAGACTGTGTCTGTCCCCCGAATAATACAACCAAATAATAATTTATTTAGAAGTATGAGAAAAAATCTTATCATGATTAAACCAAAAGACAATATATTTAATGAGCAAAACCAACGCCTAAAGTTTGGGCTACTTAATATTAGATCACTAAATCCAAATGCAGTTATGGGAAATGAAATGATCACAGACAACAGTTTTGATATACTTTGCCTCACTGAAACCTGGCTTAAGCCAAATGATTACTTCGGTCTAAATGAGTCTACTCCACCAAGCTACGGTTATATTCATGAGCCACGTCCGGTTGGTCGAGGTGGTGGTGTCGCAACAATCTTTAGAGACTTTCTTACCGTTACTCGGAGAACAATGCATACATTTAAATCATTTGAAATGCTTGCGTTGAACATAACAGTTCCAAACAAAAGTAAAAAATCATTGGTCTCTCTTACATTGGTTACTGTGTATAGACCCCCTGGGCCTTACACTAATTTTCTGATAGAGTTCGCAGACTTCTTATCGGATCTATTGGTTAACGTCGATAAAGTACTGATTGTTGGAGATTTTAATATCCACGTAGATATTGCTAACGATCCATTAGCTGTGGCGTTTAAAGAACTACTAGACTCTTGTGGTGTAACACAATACATCAATAGTCCTACTCATCGCCTAAATCATACCCTAGAATTGATTATATCTCACGGAGCCGATCTAACCAATATCGATATTATACCTCAAAGCGACGATGTTTCCGATCACCATCTTATAACATGTACACTGCGCACTGCAGAAATCAGTTGTATGTCTTGTTATCGACAAGGTAGAACAATCACCTCAACTACTAAAGATAGTTTCGTAAACAACTTGCCAGATCTGACTCCTCTAATAACCTTTCCAACTAATATAGAATCGCTCGATGACATGACCAGCAACATGGGCACCATTTTCTCTAATGCATTAGAAGCGGTCGCACCTATGAAGTCAAAAAGGATAAATGAAAAGATCACAGCACCATGGTATAATAACACCACTCGCGCCCTAAAAAGAGAAACACGTAAACTGGAGCGAAAATGGAAACAAACCCAATTCGAGGTCTTTAAAATTGCATGGAAAGAGAGTGCAAGCTGTTACAAAAAGGCACTAAAAGCGGCAAAAGCCGAGCACTTCCGTAACCTCATAGAAAATAACAAAAACAATCCAAGGTTCTTATTTAGTACAATTGCTAAACTAACAAACAAACAGACTCCATCTGACCTGGGTATTTCGCCGCACCTTGGTAGCAATGAATTCATGAAGTTTTTTACTGAGAAAATCGAAATAATACGAGACAACATAGCTAAAACCAAACCTCCAAGTGTGTCGGAAGAATTAGTTTCAACCGTCACCCAAAAAGAAAAGCTAGAGTGTTTTTCTCCTATAAATCAGGAAGATTTAATTAAAATAATTGCAACATCCAAACCGACGACATGCTTATTAGACCCCATTCCGACTACTTTATTAAAAGAGTTACTACTTGCTGTAATTGAGCCCATTTGTAACATAATCAACTCGTCAATTAACCTAGGACATGTTCCAGGGCCCTTTAAGCTGGCTGTAATCAAGCCTCTCATCAAAAAACCAAACTTAGACCCCAATGAACTTGTAAGCTATGGACCAATTTCAAATCTACCGTACTTGTCTAAAATACTAGAAAAAGTAGTGTCAACTCAACTGTGTACCTTCCTACAAAATAATGACATGAACGAAAAGTTTCAGTCTGGCTTTAGACCGCATCACAGCACTGAAACTGCGCTCGTTAGAATTACAAATGACCTCCTTATTGCTTCAGATAAAGGTAACATCTCACTCTTAGTCCTGCTTGACCTTAGTGCTGCTTTCAATACTGTAGACCATAAAATACTACTAGATTGTTTACACAGTTATATTGGTATTCAGGGACAGGCACTGCAATGGTTCAGATCTTACTTAACAGACCGATATCAATACGTCCATTTAAATGGGAAATCATCAAATCTTAAGCAAGTAAATTACGGATTACCTCAGGGATCGGTCTTAGGACCCTTGCTTTTCTCCATATACATGCTGCCCCTCGGCAACATTATTAGAAAACATGGAATTAGCTTCCACTGTTATGCAGATGATACTCCGCTATATATCTCATCAAGACCAGATGATTCCTTTAAGCTATCCAAACTGGCAGAGTGCATCGAGGACATAAAACATTGGATGACTAGTAATTTCCTCCTTTTAAACTCTAGCAAAACCGAAATATTACTTATAGCACCAAAATCAAGTAAACAGAATATCTCCGACTACAGCCTGCAAATTGAAAGCTGCACTGTTTCTCCAACAAATACAGTTAAAGACCTAGGCGTTATATTAGACGGCAACCTGTCATTTAAAAATCACATCTCAAATATCACAAAAACAGCCTTCTTCCACCTTAGAAATGTTGCCAAATTACAAAATAGTTTATGTGTTGCAGACGCAGAAAAGCTTATTCATGCATTTGTGACCTCACGGTTGACTATTGTAATGCTCTACTTAGTGGTTGTCCTGTATCATCGATAAACAAACTACAGTTAGTTCAGAATGCAGCTGCCAGAGTTCTTACTAGGTCATGAAAATACGATCACATAACCCCAGTTTTATCATCGCTTCACTGGCTACCCATTAAGTATCGTATTGATTTTAAAATTCTTTTAATTACTTACAAAGCCCTGAACGGTTTAGCACCTACTTACTTGACTGAGCTTTTATCACGTTACAACCCATCACGCTCTCTAAGATCTCAAAACTTAGGACTTTTGACAACACCTAGAATAACAAAATCCACCAAAGGGGGTCGAGCTTTCTCATACGTAGCACCTAAACTCTGGAATAGCCTTCCTGATACTATTCGAGGGTCAGACACACTCTCCCAATTTAAATCTAGATTAAAGACACATCTTTTCAGCCAAGCCTTCACATAATGCATAGTTTATGAAGAGCAGCTACGCTAATTATTCTCTTTATTCTCTTTCCGCCTAGGAAGAAGTTCCACCGTGTCCAGACGACTGACAGATGCCCATCCCCAATTTGAGATTACGCCAGCTACAGCTGCAGACTGACTGACCATCCCAGCTCCATCTAAGGCAATTCCACCACCAGCCAAGAGAAATATGACCATCAGACCATCCCAGCTCAGACCACTACATCCCCAACCAAGAGCAAAGACGGACTATTTGTCTTATTAATGCTGAAGTTACAATATCTGGTATTAAATGCTAAACTTAAATCACATGTCAGCAGCTTGAGTGCAGCTATGACACGTCAGAGGGGATCTGGCCCTCCCGGTTGAGCCTGGTTTCTCCCGAGGTATTTTTCTCCATTAATCAATCATTGGAGTTTGGGTTCCTCGCCACAGCAGGGCAATGTTGGCCTGCTCACCGGGAGACTGCATTCATTCATTTATTTATTTATTTAGAAATTAGATATTATTTATTAGAATGATCTTACTCGTTGTATAAACACCATGCACTGTGCTGTGTTCTAACTTATCTGTTTTCCTGTTTGCCCCTGTAAAGCTGCTTTGAAACAATACACATTGTGAAAAGCGCTATATAAATAAACTTGAATTGAATTGAATTACATGAAGAGCAAACTAAAACTTTTGCTTCCGTCTCAGATATTTCTTCTGAGAAAAAAAACATTCAAACTCTCACAAATGTCTCCGTCAGAGTTTCAGAAGAGATCTCAACAATGTCACAAACTGAGGTCAGATTTGTCAAGTCTGCAATCAGAAGTCAAAATAATAGAAGATCTCAATATAAAAATGCTGCATTATTAATTCCATCCTAAAGTAATTTGACCATTTTAACCCTCAGTATGAGCAAATAATGACGGTAACACTTCACTATTAATAACCAGCTTGACTGATTGTTCAGACTTGAAACTTGAAACTTAAATTTCTTTTCATTTTTAAGCTCTTGTGTCAAGAGCATCCTACAAGGTCTCTTAACGATGCGTATAGTTGCCATAGAAACAAGATCAGTGAAAATCAAATCTCTTTTTTTTTGTGAAGCATAACAGTGCTGTGGGGGGCACGGTGGCTTAGTGGTTAGCACGTTCGCCTCACACCTCCAGGGTTGGGGGTTCGATTCCCGCTTCCGACTTGTGTGTGTGGAGTTTGCATGTTCTCCACGTGCCTCGGGGGTTTCCTCCGGGTACTCCGGTTTCCTCCCCTGGTCCAAAGACATGCATGCTAGGTTGATTGGCATCTCTGGAAAAATTGTCCGTAGGTTGTGAGTGAATGAGTGAGTGTGTGTGCCCTGCGATGGGTTGGCACTCCATCCAGGGTGTATCCTGCCTTGATGCCCGATGACTCCTGAGATAGGCGCAGGCTCCCCGTGACCCGAGGTAGCTCGGATAAGCGGTAGAAAATGGATGGATGGATGGATGGATAACAGTGCTGTAAAGCATTTTATTTCATACGATAACATCAGACCTGTCATTTCATCATTTACATTTATGCATTTTGCAGGCGCTTTCAACATTTTCCAAATTTGACTTATACTTAATATTTAATTCAACTTAATTTGATGTGGTTACCCAGAGGAGAATTGTTTCTCTTGGAGAATTGATGGAGTTATATTTCATTTAAGTAGCAACTTTGTTTCAGATGTTTCTCCTAAAATTGCTTTGGAAAGAAAGAAATGGTACACAAATAGTATGGAGGTGTAAAATGAATGTAGATTGACCAGGTAATATATTCTGCATTTGAGCAAATTTCATGACAAATGTTTACATTCATATTGAGATCTTAAATAATTGTTTTATTTATTTTGATTTTAGACTTGACAAATTTGAGCTCAGTTTGTGACATTGTTGAGTTCTCTTCTGAATCTCTAATGGAGATATTTGTGAGATTTCTGAAGACATATCTGAGATGCAGAAGACTTTCAAAGTTTCCATTTTAATCTCATTGATCTAGGAGGAATAATTTATATATTAATGAGATCTCATCTTTTTTTCTGTCTTAGGGGTAGCATTATGCCATTCTGAAGTATACACAAACAGTTTAATGTGTGTGTTCTTCTCTTCATTCTTCAAAACATCAAATAATGTACCACTGCATACTAAAAACATTGTGTGGAAAGTGTCAAAGAACTCAAAAGGATGTGTGTTCCGGCTATTTTTAATAAACTTAAAATAACTGTATACATAAGACTTCTTGTGGTTGTTTATTAAAACTGTTGGCTGTAGTTCCTCATGTGTTGGGTAATACAACTGGGACTATCAGCACTAACATTCCTGTGCCCCACTTTAACAGATCAGAGGTTCATAGATCACATCAATGTTTGATGACTGCAGCATTCTGGACTGTAAACTGAAAGGAACAATTTATCCAAAAATGGAAATTCTGTCTTCACTTACTCACCCAAAAGTTATTCCAAAGAAGTGTCTTTTTTTCTTCTGGAAACAAACAGAGATACATTAATAAATACCTTGATGGCTGGATTCAATAAAATGGAAATAATTAAAAAACTCACCTTAAAGGGACAGTTCCCCCAAAAATAAACGTTTTGTCATCATTTATTCACCCTAGTGTCATTCCAATATTACTCTCAAAAGAAGATATTTTAAGAAATGTCTCAGAAGTTTTGTGCTCATACAATGAAAGTCAACAAGACGACAAAGTTTTTGGTTTTAAACGTTCTTCAAAACATTAGAATTTTCAATGTTTCTGATTAATCAGATGATCTTTGCTATGTTAATTGCTCTACTGTACATTCTTATGTCAACAGTCTGACAAATCTGAAACAAAGTTAATTCCTTAATGAATACAATGCAAATAATTACATTCTTTCTAAGCAATTTTCGCTTGTTTTATAGCACAAATATCTTAATATTCTAGATACATTTTCTTGATCTGGGGTAGGTTTCACGAACAACGACATAACTCGCTGGTCACCATAGGATGCATCGTTCGGGAAATTAACGATGTAGTTACGGCTGTTTCCTGAAACCGTAGTAACTCTGTCGGAGATCAATTGTTTGAACCAAGTTGGTTCAGCAATCTAGTTGATGACGCCACACAGCTGGAGGAGTAAGGGGCTGTCCGCCGAGGCATTTACGCCTTCGACCGACGTGTTTTTTCAATTGTTTTCAACGGAAACTGAGTATGGGGTGAGGAAAATAAACTTAGTTTAGCATATTTAGTTTATAATTTAGTTATACCTTTTTCTTAAGTACCTTTACGTTTATTTTTCTATTTTTTTGCTGATAGAAACATAGCTTTTTTAAAGCTTGGCGTTTCCGTTGAAAACAATTGAAAAATAATTCTTAGTAAGAAAATAATTTTAGCTTTGTAATAGTTTTTTTTTCAAATGTCAAATCTATCAACATAAATGACAGAAACAACGAAATAAGTCCCCATGATTCTGGATGGATGTGTTAGTGTGTGATCTTACCAGGCAAAGGGGTTTTAGATCCAAACCAATACTGAACACCATCTCTCTCTCTCTCTCTCTCTCTCTCTCTCTCTCTTCGTCAGAAGTGAGCTGTTATAGTCCTCTCAGAAAATTGTGCTTAAAGCCAATATACCCGATTGTCTGATGAGAGGAAACTGATCTGATTAAAGCCTGAAATATGTAGCAAACACCGCAGGACAAAGATTATAAGAGGATTTCAAAAGCGCCAAAGACACAATATTTCATTGTTTTGAGTTACACAAATGTTTAGACAGCTAATTGCAGTGCAATTCCTATAAACAGGCGGCTGACTGACAAACACGTCAAGCTATTTACAGTGACATGCTACGGCGCATTACTCGAAGAGAAGGAGCGCTTGCAATAGAAACGAGGCCGAATTTGAATGAAAAAGCGGCTTTTCTGTGATTTCAAAAGTGGGGTGCAACATCTACTGGCTGGAGAGAGTACTGCGTTTGGATTTTGTTAAAAATGGGTAAAATGCTTCATTGTAATGTGCGAAGAAACTACAGAATGTCGTCAGAAGGGCTAGCCTGTCATGTAATGTGGGATAAAGGTGCGTTCACACTGAAGGGCAATTGAAGCAGTGTTGGGCAAACCAGTAGCCTACAGTTGGCTTCGTTTCTGCTCAATTCCTGCCATTCACAAAGCTGTGCATTTTTCCAGAGACAAATGGACACCGTGTTTCTTTCAGCAATACATTTTATTACATGCATTTACACAGTCCTGCACTGCATTAGCATGAACGCACAACGGGTTTGACACTTAAGTACACAGTACAATTGATCTCAAAACGAAACACAATGAAAAGCTGCCACCTTCACAAGCAAATGTGAGAGGTTTATTAAGAAGAAAACCTCAAAATGAAATCAGAGAAATTAGTCTTTCCACAAAGCATTTGCTCATGCAACAGTTACTCCAAAAGTCAATGTTCTCAATAGCAATACCTGAGAAATAAAATATACAATAATAATATGTGTGGGATAATAAGAAATATCTGTGGTCTCTTTCATGTTACTTTTTTAAACGGATGTATTAGATATATTTATAGCTACCGATTTCTTAATTTTTATATATTTATGTGCATTGAACAAATTGACATCAAGTAAGTACTGTAATAATACATACACGGCAATAAATAGAATAAGCAAAAATAACGAACGAGTCAGTTACAAACTGCAGTACCAGTATAACGTTCTTTTCAACAGTCCAGAGATTTCCGTAAAGTTAGGCACTTAATGCTGGACATCAGTGTTTGCATCAAAGGAAAGTTTCATTCCAGTGACGATTCGACATCTTTTTATGAGCGTAAAGGCAAACAAATGTACATTGCATGACGGTTACAATGTTACACGTGTCTTATAATGATGGTAAATCAAGTTACTGGATCTTCTGATAGCTTAAAAAGCCTGAGCTGCCAAATGCCACATACACATATAGAAGTCAACCACGTCTTCAATTAAAGAACAACACCTACTAAGGCTTCATTTGTTTTTGTTTTGGTACAAAATCTTACAAAGCAGCAACAAGACAGTTTCCTAAATGATATGCACAAAAATATATATTTTTGGAGACAATACGAACAATCTTTCTATTTGAGAGACAAAAATAGCAAAGACATGCAATTTTCTGGGTGCTAGGTCAGTACGATCTCTACTCAAAAACATAAACAATAATGCTGTGTTCACACCAAACGCGAAGCATCGCATTCTCAACTCAACTTAATTTATATAGCGCATTTTACAATTTTCATTGTTACAAACCAGCTGTACATGAGACACATTGAATACAAGAAAAACAACTAAAGGCATATACCTGTAAAAACAAGAAAAAGGTGAAAACAACAAAAGACAGCCATACAAATGCTCCACACACACAATATGCATACATACTTACACACATTGACGTAGACGCACACACACCAACACACTCGCACACACGCACAGTGAAACAATATGCAAACGGTGGCGAGGAACCCAAAACTCCAATCGAGAAAAAAAAACCTCAGGAGAACGCAGGCCTAACCAGGGGATTCCAGTTACCCTCTGGCACCCTAAGCTGCTGCCTCTGCACAAGCTCAACAGTGCTTGCACAACAAGGCTAAATAAAAAATAAATAAACTTACGAAACTTCATGCGTCCGGATGTGTAAAACAAATGAGCTCTCCGCGATAATTTCTCACTCGTTGAAATTTTTCAACTTGAGCGAAAGAAGTGTTTGAAGAGCATTCATGGCATTCACGCCCAATGCTGTTCTTTCACTTCCCCGGGCTCGAGTTTGCAACTATTGGTATCTCTGCATTGACTTTTTATGTAATTTAATTGCGCAAATAATTCAATTCGCGTTTGGTGTGAACACAGCATAACACTTTTAGTTTAATAGCGTGGCATTCTGACCGTTGCCACAAGTGGTGCTATAGCATCTCCACTATACTATTTTTTTCTGTACATTTCATTCATTTGAACTAAAACAGCAATATAATTCATTGCAAAGACATCTGAAGGTAACTCGATCTCCTTTGGTAAGTACCGAAGGGTGTTACATCCACTTTATGCAAGAACGTACGTTAAACATTTTCGACAGCACAGTTGCAATTTGTATCCGCATTTGCATACTTTCGCAATGCTTCTTACTGTACATGTAGATGACAAGGTGCAGTTTACACAAACTAAATTAAGGCACAGAAAATATACATAAACTTAAGTGAATAAAACAGATTTTTTTTAGCATAGTTTGAAGGAAGCTGTCAACCCAGAGCTTACACACTGTTCGGGTTATAACAGAGCATGTTAAGTTGCAGGTTCTCGTCCCAGTGTCTGAGAATAATGAACAGCTGATTGGCTCCAGCTTTAACCGATGCCAGGTCTCGGCCCTCTGGGATGATCTGTTCATCCAACCACATGCTGGCCTTAGCAGCGATAAGCTCCCATTCAATAAAGTAACTTGCTGAACTGTGCTCCAGCCAGGCCAGAGCTACTGCAGTGGCCCACACCATCCCTTCGGGATCTTGCATGCTCCTTTGCAGGCCCCCCGGGGAACCAGACAGGGGCAGCTCTAAGATTTCTGACTCAGACCCTCGGCCACTATCATAAAAAGAGTTAATGGGCGACAACGAGGCTTCGGTTGAAGAAAAACCACCTAGCAGCGGTGACCCACAACTCTCCGTGCGAGTGCTTCGAGACTGGAATGAGGATGAAGACGTGCGTGAAAGAGGCTCCTCGCATTCGGAGTTAAAGTCTGAGTCTTTTGGCGGGGGAGAGGAGCCTCTGTGGACTTCCAGGCTCTCGGAGCGCCGTGAGCTGGAGTGAGAGGGGTGGGTCAGGCTAATTCTGTGGCTGGCGAATGGAGATGTCCACTTAAGCTTGTCCATGGGCACGTTGATGGCTTCACACAAGGCATCGTCTAGCATAAACGCACCACAGGACATCTGCAACGTAACCTGGAAGAGACAATAGAGAGCATTTGCAAAGTCAAAACCTGTTTATGACTCATTCTTATGGGGAACACAAAAAAAAGATATTGTGAGAAGTCTCTCAGTGCTTTTGTGTCTATGCTGTGGAGGTCAATGCTGTTTGATTATCAACATTCTTCAAAATACCTTTTTTTGTGTTCTGCAAAAGAAAAGAGTCAAACATTTTCATGATTGGCTACGATTTTCATGATTTACATGATGAAAAAAAATGTTGTGGGGTGAACTATTCCTTTGAGATCTAAAACAGTAAGCTAAAACTAAATGAATCAACGTTGACTACATTATTCAAACAAAAAAGTGCACCTATAATGAAACTGATGTCAATATATTAGCATAAAAATTAATATCTTAATCTATTCAGACAATCGAACGAAGATTTGCAAGATATTTTAACACAAGAAGTCCCATGACTGCATAAATGCATGAAAACAGCATTTCATTTTAACACACATAGGAGTCATGAGATGTTGATCTACTATGTCATGAGATCTATAACACGTGACACATAAAGACGTCTGCAGTTGCTTGCTTGAAATATCGATCAGTTATTTAAAGGTTGTGTGACAAGTGGTTGCAATACACTCCATGACGTCATTACAAGCAGCATTATGTGTGTTTTATTGCTAAAACTCTAGAAGCAGAAAATGGAAATGGAAGGGATACCAGAGGGATGTAGTCCCTGTTGTCATTTTCGCTTTCTCCCATGGTTTTGATCTGGGATCGGCTCATGAAGCCTCTGGCAGCTTTGGTCAGGAGTCGCGTCCTGGTCAGACTCAGCTTACTAGAGGAATAAAGCAACACCTTTTGTTCTAGTACCGTAACATCATTATATGCCAGGCACGTGTAATGCGTTTTTCTTAGTGAAATCGACCTTATTCATATCCATTCATTTGCATTGCGAGAGCACAGCCCCTCACGTTCTGATCATTACTTAAAATGAAGTGACAGCGTGAGGGAAAACAGTGAAAGTGAAGGAAGGAAGGCTTTATTTTCATCTGTAGTCTGGTTGAGCTGACCGTCAAAGTAAACAGCATGTAAACAGCTTGAAAACATTCTTAAAGCGGACCTAACACAGGGTTTCTGCCAATCTCATATTAATCTTGAGTTCCTATAGAGTAGTTTGCATACTTCATATCTTCAAAGAGTATTTAGTTTGATCACATTTATAAAAGATAGATACAGCTTTACGATTGTTGCCGAAAACATACGGCGCGTGCGGGGGGAGGGGTAGGCTCAACCAAAGGATGTGCACACCCATGTCAACAAAACACAGACATCAGTTTCACTCATCGCATTGCCGTCCATTTAGCGCTGGGACGGCTCCATATATCAGTTTCAAACAATCACCAAATAAAAGCGTTATATCCACAGTTTATATAACATTCATCACGCAAATGCAGTGAACAAAGAAACACCTGAACTTCCCGAACAAATGCTCTCTCTCCTGCTTATAAGTGACTGCGCATGCTCCTTCTCCTGCTCTACTGTGGCCGCGCCGCATACTTTTCCGGGAGAATTGTCCAATAAGGGACTAAGAAAAGTTGTTAGAAAACAGTTTTATTTGTTCGAAAAAGAACTTTCCCAAACCTGTTCGATCGCTGGGGGGGGTGTATCGAGCACAGAAATACTACGTAATACTCCAAACTCGTTTTTTGACAAGTTGACCATGTTAAGCATGAGAAGACAGCACATTTGACAATTGTAAAGTATTAACGTTTAAAGTTTAAACCGCTTTAACAATTAAATATTTGGTTGTTATTTCATGACATTTCTTAAGCCTATGAAAACTTTTATAGACTCAACACAAAGTGACCCAAATGGAAATAGTGTCATCAGAATCGATACAATAATATCTAGAGTCAAGATTGGATTTGTGAATCTAAAATGTAAATCAATTCTGATGTTAAATAGAAATGTAAATCTGGCGTACTCTGCAGACGTTGAAAATTATTCATGCTTCTACAAACAGAGAAAAAAACTGTCTTTTCTGCTAAGCTCCTCTGAAACAAACAATATTCGATATGCGAAAAGTGCAAATTGGGAAACCATCAACATCACTAGTGCAAACACTTGAGCAAAATTAAAGCATTATGGCTGACATTTACATAGACCCGTTTACAGGGGATACCTCAACAAAAAGCAGAAATATAACTGCACAAACTAGAGCGGATAAACAAATGAACCCACAAGAGCCATGTATAAAGCCAAAGATTTTAAACAGTACTGACAATTTGCTCAAGAGCAGTTTTGCACTCCACATATAAAAATAATAGTAAAATGACTTCAGAGGCTTTGTGATTCTATTAGATTAAAATGGCTGAATACCCATGCACGTCTTTGTTACGGTCATACTGTCTGTCTAAACATCTCCTGTCTTTAATATTTTTAAAGAGCGTTGAGGTCTGTTCTCGCTCGTGTTGAACTCATTGCACGTGCCTGCAGTATAACAAAGTCAATCAAAATGCAAATTTGGTCCGTAACATGCAAACCTTTTGAATTATTCATTTGTCCTGTGAATTACAGCATTTGTAATTGCATAACTTGATTTGTGGATGCTGTTCGCAAGTCGTCGATAGCAAACCCACCTGGCTGAGAAAAGACTCTCCGTGGATCTCTGCGAGGTGTCAGAGGTCACCGATGTAGTCCGTTGAGAGGCTGAAAGAGAAGTTGGGTTGGAATGATCCAGTGTTTACACAAAACCACACTGTTACATTCCAAAGGGTTCTCTGCATATTTATTGTTCATATGTTCCTCAAGGTATTCCTCAACAAATCACTGAATTCAGCAGCTAAAATTAAAGGGACAGTTCACCCACAAATAACTCTTCATTTACTAACCCTCGAGCTGTTCCAAATCTGTGTTAATTTGTTCAGAGAAAGATATTTGGAAGAATACTTGGAACCAAACAGTTCTTGGCCACCATTGACTACCAAGTAGAAAAAATGTCAATGGTCAAACATGCCTTTGCTTTCCTACATTCTTTAAAATATCTTCATTTCACAAGTTCACCTGAGCAGAAAATGAAGATAGCAGGGGTAGTAAAAGTATGCGTGTTTGGCGTGCTGTCCGGGGAGCGGGTTCCCAACAGGGGCGAGTGCGCCAAGCTCAGAAACAGCCTAACCCGGAACTCACCCCCCGGAGTTCTGTTATCGACAAGAGCTCAAGTAGAGGAGCCGGGGAGGTGGTGGGATGTGTAATCCTTTAGAGATGGTTTCAGGTAAGAATCTTTGTCTACTTATGAGCCGGTCTTAATTATATGCTCTGGCTTCTCCCGAACTTTTTTAATGTATAGTCATCCATTAACATCATTTGTGTTCATCGGAACAAAAAACTTCTTGAGCAATTTTTCCTACTTTGGCAGTCAAGGGTGGCCAAGAACTGTTTGGTTACAAGCGTTCTTCCAAATATCTTTCTCTATGTGCATAAGAACAAAGAAATTTATACAGATTTGAGACAACTTGAGGGTGTTTGAATGATGACTGAATTTTCCTTTTTGAGTGAACTGCTCCTGCAAGTTCATATACTCGTGCTGTTGTGTTTGATACGCTTGGACAGTCGTAAAATCCAAACTGAGATAACCAACACATCCAGAATCCAAACATGATTTACCTTCAGTGACGCTACATTGGTCTCCACTGGAGGTTTTGCTAGGGTAATGAGCTCCATCCTCCAAACCTGTCGAACACAGAACAGTTTTAGGGGATAATCACATCAGAGATGAAGAGTTTGTTTGAGATGTGAAAAGCCTCTGGAAAGCAGTGTGTATTTATCATGTGGTCAACAGCCTAATGCACAGATGTTCAAGGGATAGTTGACCCAAAAATCGAAATTCTGTAATAATTTATTCATCCTCATGTCATTCAAAACCTGTTTCTGAAACTTTCTTTAGAAGATATTTTGAGAAATGTCTTTGTGGATTTTTCTCCATACAATGCAAGCCAATAAGGTCTAGTGTTGTATAAACAATCTTCTAAATAGCTTTTGTGTTCTGCAGAAGAAAGAATATCATACAGTTTTTTTAAACTACCGATGGAATCTAATTATTTCTGAAGGTAAAGCAAACAAACACTTTCTATTTTTAGCATCTTTATCTAATAAGTTGTTACCTGGTTATAGAGATAAACAGCTGCCTTACAGAAATACTTATGCGGAAGAAACAAGCGCTTCATTGTGAAATGTAGGTCGTTTTGAATCTGAACCAAGACTCCATGTCCGTTTATGAAATATGGATTAATATCTTTGAACACATAACTATCGCAATGTTATGTAGTCTTACTGCAGGGTAATGCTACAGCCTCTTGCTTGGGTAAACCGCCCGACTGTGATCGACCCAGACCCACAGAGTAACCACGGTTCTTCCTGCTCCCACAGCAAGAACTGCAATGTGACCTGCGTTTATGATCCTCCCCTGGAGACAAACAAACTAGGGCTGTCGCAATATACTAGTATTGACAATAATTGTGGTATTAAAAACCAAGATTACTGATATCTCACTCTAATCCCTACACTTACATTTTAAGTGTGATTTGTTTGCAAAAAAAGGAGAATGCACAAAATGAACTAAAGATGAATTTGGCTTATAGCATTTTGCTTCGTATCTTGATATTTGTACCAACAGGCATTCTCCTGGTCGTGATAACCGTGAAGGGAAACATATGATATCGTGAAGCCCTAAAACAAACACTTGATAATCTATAATCATTATCTTATTCTGTGTTTAAACCTAAAACGACTCTCACATCTGTTCTGTAGAACATCACTTGGAACAAAAGATCCGTCAAAACTGCATGGGTAATACTGTATTTACACTACAGTCAAAAGTTTAGGGTCACTTAGTCTCTTTGCTTGACCTCTCAATCATATGGCGTCTGGGGCGGCCAAAGAAAGCTAAAGTTTTCTATCCATCCATCTTCTTCCGCTTCATCCTGGGCCGGGTCGCGGGGGCAGCAGTCTAAGCAGGGATACCCAGACTTCCCTCTCCCTGGACACTTCCTCCAGCTCTTCCGGGGGGACACCAAGGCGTTCCCAGGCCAGCCGGGAGTCCCTCCATCATGTCCTAGGTCTTCCCCGGGGTCTCCTACCGGTGGGACATGCCCGGAACACCTTCCCGGGAAGGCTCTACTCTGAGCTCCTCCCGAGTTACCGAGCTTCTCACCCTATCTCTAAGAGATCGCCCAGCCACCCTACGGAGAAAGCTCATTTCGGCCGCCTGTATCCGGGATCTTGTCCTTTCGGTCATGACCCACAGATCATGACCATAGATGAGAGTAGGAACGTAGATTGACAGGTAAATCGAGAGCTTCGCCTTGCGGCTCAGCTCCTTCTTCACAGCGACCGTATTACTGCAGAAACTGCACCGATCCGTCTGTCAATCTCCCGTTCCATCCTTCCCTCACTTGTGGACAAGTCCCCCAGATACTTGAACTCCTCCACTTGAGGCAGGAACGCTCAACCAACCCTTTTCCGACTGAGGGTCGCGAATCCCATACTCCCAGAGCACCCTCCACAAGATGCCGCGAGGGACACAGCCGAATGCCTTCTCCAAATCCAGAAACACATGTGGATTGGTTGGGCAAACTCCCATGAACCCTCCAGCACCCTGGAGAGGGTATATAGCTGGTCCAGTGTTCCACGACCGGGACGAAAACCACACTGTTCCTCCTGAATTCTCTTCTCCAGTACCCTGGCATAGACTTTCCCGGGGAGGCTAAGAAGTGTGAACCCCGATAGTTGGAGCACACCCTCCGGTCCCCCTTCTTAAAAAGAGGGACCACCACCCGGTCTGCCAGTCCAAAGGCTCTGTCCTCGACCGCCACGCGGTGCTTCAGAGGCGTTTCAGCAAAGACAGCCCCACAACATCCAGAGACTTGAGGTACTCTGGGCGGATCTCATCCACCCCAGTTTCTTGACTACCTCAGGTGACTTTAGCCCGGGTGATGGACGAGTCCTCCTCTGAGCCCTCAGCCTCTGCTTCCTCAATGGAAGATGTGACGGCGGGATTGAGGAGATCCCCAAAGTATTCCTACCACCGCCCGATGATATCCCTGGTCGAGGTCAACAGCTGTCCCCCTCCACTGAAAACAGCGTTGGTAGGGCACTGCTTCCCCCTCCTGAGGCGCCGGACGGTTTGCCAGAATCTCTTCGAGGCCGACCGATAGTCCTTCTCCATGGCCTCACCGAACTCCTCCATGGCCCGTGTTTTTTCCTCCCCAACCACCCGGGCTGCAGTCCGCTTGACCTGTCGGTACCCGTCAGCTGCCTCGGGAGTCCCACAAGCTAGCCAGGCCAATAGTACTCTTTCTTCAGCTTGACGGCATCCCTTACTTCCGGTGTCCACCACCGGATTCGGGGATTGCCGCCTCGACAGGCACCGGAGACCTTACTGCCACAGCTCAGAGTGGCCGCGTTGACAATGGAGGTGGAGAACATGGTCCACTCGGACTCAAAATCTCCAGACTCCCTCGGGATCTGGTGGAAGCTCTGCCGAAGGTGGAAGTTGAAGATCTCTCTGACAGAGGATTCGGCCTAAACGTTCCAAACAGACCCTCACAGTACGTTTGGGTCTGCCGAATCTGTCCAGCTTCCTCCCCCCCATCGGACCCAACTCACCACCAGGTGGTGATCAGTTGACAGCTCCGCCCCTCTCTTCACCCGAGTGTCCAAGACATACGGCCGGAGGTCAGATGAAACAACCACAAAGTCGATCCTCGACCTCCGGCCTAGGGAGTCCTGGTGCCATGTGCACTGATAGACACCCTTATGCTTGAACGTGGTGTTTGTTATGGACAAACTGTAACTAGCACAGAAGTCCAATAACAGAACACCACTCGGGTTCAGATCAGGGGGGCCGTTCCTCCCAATCACGCCCCTCCAGGTGTCACTGTCGCTGCCCAGGTGGGTCCCCAGTCGGAGCACTTTCCAGCACCCCTCACAGAGTCTCCAAGAAGCTAAAGTTTTCGTTTCGCTAAATTAACGTCATACGCCACAACTCGTTTAAGTAACGCTGTGAGTTGATCAACATTAAGTTAACGTCACACGTCACTCAAAATGCAAATTTATTAGCTAATATACATAGCCCTTCCTCTTCTGGGTTTGCGCACTCTACGGCAAGTCGGAGGCCTGTGTCATCTCAAATCCATAACCAGTCTAATTTTATGGAAAAACTAAAAAATTAAAGAAAAACCGCTGAAAATAAAATAATATAACTAATGCAGTATGTAATATGTCAAATTAAGTCAAGTCATCATTAAAGATACCGTAGTTCACCCCCAAAACGAAATTTCTGTCATCATTTACCAATGGTCCCCATTGACTTATTGTATGAAGAAAAGTCAATGTGGACGAACGGTTTTCTATTACTAACTTGGTTTCAAATATCTTCTTTTGTGTTTATATGGTTAACACATTATACAGTCATACAGGTTTGAAAAGTCAAGAGGGAAAGTAAATGATTACGGAACTCTGACTATGCTTATGCGATTCTCCAAATATCACATTGCTAGTCTAGAGGTTTGCTCGATTGGCTTGCAACCGCATGACTTGTCTTTGACTGGTTCGAATCCCGCTTCGACCAGTTGCAGAATTTTACATAGTTGTTCTTGTTATGTTTATCTGTGTCACAGGAATTGTTTATTTATATTTCAGCATTTCATTCGTGGTTGCTAAATTGCTACCGACACGGTCTAGACAGCCTCGCAAACAGCCTTTCAATAATCACCTTCATTTATATTGTTTCATATGCTTTGTCGAGTAAAATGAATCATATCTAAATGCTCGGCTGAAAGTCAGTTCCACATTCGATATAGCGTCAATCTCTTCACGGAGGAAAAGGGCAATATGTAGATAATGTGAGTGCACCATGCCCGCGTGGTAATAAAATTTAAGTGGGCAGGTGACGTGCGTTAAGGTGATTATTGAAAGGCTTTTGGCGAGGCTGTCTGGACGGTGTCAGGAGCTTGTTGTGGGAAAAAGAGCTCTTATTCCTGACTTTCTTCATATATTAACCACAAATTAAATGCTGAAATATAAATAAACAATCCCTGTGACACAGATAAACATAAAAAGACCAACAATGTATAATCTGCAATTGGTCGAAGAGGGACTCGAACCAGTCAAAGATACGATATGCGGTTGCAAGCCAACCGAGCTAACCTCTAGACTAGCAATGAGATACTTTAAATATCGCATAAGCAGAAGTCTGTAATCATTTACCCACCCTCTTGACTTTTCAAACCTGTAGGACTGTATAATGTGTAAACCGTATGAACATAAAAGAAGATATTTGAAAGAAATGTATTAACAGTAAACCGTTCGTCCACATTGACTTTTTCTTCATACAATAGAAGTCCATGGGGACCATTGGTAAATGATGACAGAAATTTCATTTTGGGGTGAACTACGGTACCTTTAATCTACTTTAATCTAATTTTACTTGACTTAATTTGACATATTACATACTGCATTAGTTATATGATTTTCTTTTCAGGGGGTTTTCTTTCATTTATTTCCATTTTTAGTTTTCCACAAAATTAAGCTCATTATGGATTTGAGATGACACGAGCCTCCGACTTGACGTAGACCGTGCAAACCCAGAAGAGGAGGGGCTATGTATATTAGCTAAAAAATTAGCATTTCATGTGACGTGTGACGTTAACTTAACGTCGATCGGCGCACGGCGTTACGTAAACACGTGGCGGCGTATGACATTAATTTAGCACCAGGCGGCACTTATTTAACTTAGTTAAGAAATCAGCGTTTTTATATTAATACGGCGATCCAAAGCACGTGAATTGTGATACTGTTGGCTTTCGAAAAGTATTAAGGTCCGAGACTAAGGGTCACTTGACTTAACGTTTTCTTAACATCGGAATACATTCCGTCTAAATTAAAAGTGGCAGAAAATTCATTTTTTACAAAGCACTGTGAACAAAATGTGGATGCCTCTCAGGGTTAAAGAAGTTGGCTGATAAAAGGCTTTTAAGATTTTAGACAAAGGCTGACTATGTTGAAAAGGGTAAAACATAACCATTTTATTTATTATATATTATCACAATTCCAATAGTTAAATTTTTTGTTATTTCCAAGTTTAAAGTTTACTTTTTTCCAAAAATGTGGAAAAATATAAAGAAAGGATGAGGAAGTGACCCTAAACTGTTAAATATTACTACAATATTTTCATTATGACATATGACATTAGAGAACACATTTTTTTATAGAGATGATTGAGATTTAATAAATAAATATATAAAAGATTACCATGGTGGCTGTAGTCGACACCGGTGGGTAAATATTCATTGCTGTCAAGATCGATGGGTACAAACGCTGTGTATTTGCTCAAGATGTTGCAGGCTTTACTAGTGTGAATGGCATAAAGCTGGTACCTTCTGCCAGAACCTAAGAGAAAATATAAAGAACTTAAATCTGATGTTAACAGCACTTAGGATGAAACACTCCACTCAAGTTTCTTACCATGCTCAATCTCACATTCTTTATCCGCCATGTGTTCAAAGTCTTGAATAATAGAACGTCCTGCCAGATGATGGAAGGTTTCGTTCCACAGGTCTTCGTGAACCTTCTCCTCACGTTCTCGGCCTTTGAGGTACGGCTGAATGTCAAAGGTCACCTCCCATTTCACAGGTTTTCCACACAGCAGTCCTGACACGACTGCTTTGCAGTCTCCCTTCCCTCGAGCAGCTTTAAATTCTGGAGCTTGAGGATCCTGCGGCGTTTCGACTTCGCAAAGCTGATGCGTGTAGTCCTCTGTTCCCAAAAAACATGCAGGAGATAAACATGTTGTTTTGACCAATAACATCACAACAAAATCAAACTAGCCATAGACCACCAGCTGGTGACCAACTACCAGTAACAAGCAAGCTCATGTAAAACCGGTTCAAAGCACCTAGGAACAAAAGCTGATCAAAATAGGTCTGATTTTAGTATTTTGGGAAAAATCAACATGCAGCAAACCCGCTCCGCAACGCGCCTGCCACGCAGCCTATATCCTATAAAGAACTCACAGCAAGATCATTCAAAATAGAACATACGGTTTATTTAATTCAAACAAACACAACAGCAAATTCTGGGTGGATCTGGGCATGCCCTAGACTCGTGGTGTGAGTGGTATCGGAGCAGAACCGGAGCGAGACAGAGCCTTTGGATAAAAACCCGCTCCGTGCTCGGACTATTTTTCGCACACTCCGCTGCACTCATATGCTCTGATATTACTGTTATTTTATTTCAATAAAGTAATAGTTTGTCACAGTTAAATTAAAAAAGTATAGTTATATAGTTCAGAGTTGCCGGAGCTGCACAAGAAAATCCAAACCTGATCCCACTGGAATTCATAACTATTTTATGAGGTGGCTTATTCATATAAATTTGTACGCTGTGAATCGTAAAAAGTTATTAGAAAAAAACAATACTGAAGTCCCAACCATAACCCCACCCCAACCCGAACGTCACTGGGGCGAAAGCGAGTCATACAAAATTGCAAAAAATGAAATCCTACGAATTAGCCAAAATAAGCCACGTCGTAAAATAGTTAAGTTTTTGCTGTGAGATTGTGTTGGCAAAACCAGTCTGACGGGTAGTCAAAACTAGCCCAATGACCTTACCGCAAACACTAAGCAAAATATGCCTATTGCAAACCCTAAAAAAAAATACTATTTTGAATTTTATATTGGACTTTTTTATTATTTACTAGCAACAGCCCTGGGGAGACAGGTCAACCTGTAAAACAATCTAAATGGTTTATTATTGGTAGAATATAAATCATCAGAATATTTTTATTTTACTTAAAAAATGATAATTAAACATAATAATTAATACAATTACACTTCAGATAATTCTAAAAGAATAATATCTCTATAATATGTCAAAACTGTACATATTATACGTAAATCCACACTTAAAAACAACTAGCGGTAACAGATTAAAAGTTGTCCTGATGTATGGTGTATGGCACCCATATACTTTATCACAGTGTTGAAGTCTCGACACTGGTTCTTGAACTCAGTCTCGAGACCCTATTTTAATGGTCTTGGTCTTGTAATGGACTTGTGTGCATTTTGACTCGGTCTTGACTCGTACTCAAACATGTTCGGAATTGGATTATTGCCCGAGTCCACTCGAGTCGCATCTGAAATATTAAATAAATTGAATGATGTCCCTTTATGGGCTAAAATTTAAAGTTGTTTCTATGGCTTTTCAAGGCGTCTCCTGGTTGTCTCATATTGATATCTATTGAAGTGTTTATAAAACACTATAACACGACCTGAACAAATCAATTTAACAGAAGTCAAGGATCAAGAGCCCAACTAAAGCAAACACTCATCACAATAATCGTAATTATCATTATTTTAATGGGTGCTTTGCTATCTTATTGCATTCAAATCATTTAACTTAGAGTCTCATTTAATTTATTTCCATGTGAAAGTAGTCTGATAAACTCCAGATTTAAACTAGGTTCCCTCTATATCGGTCTCTCGACGTTGTGTCGAGAACGACAGATGGGGTTCGCCCTTTAGAACCAATCAACTCTGACTACCATAGAAAAGGCCAATGAAATTTGCCGAATGAAATTTGCATGCCGGTCTCCGCCCCCGGATGTCCGGTATAAAAGGTGCAGCATTCATTTACCTTTTGTTCTTCAGAGCCTTAGCTCATGACTACGAACCCTTGCGAGATCTGTTGTGTACACAGAGGGACCTGGTGCTCCGGCATCTAGATCGATTGGGACTTCAGGTCAACCGAGAAAAGAGCAAACTCTCCCCAGGGGGATGAGCATCCTCTTTCTCGGTATGGAACTAAACTCTGTCACCATGATGGCGCAGCTGTCCGCAGCACGCGCCCAGTCGGTGTTGAACTGCCTGGAACACTTCAGGCAGTCGGCGGTCCCCCTGAAACAATTTCAGAGGCTCCTTGGACACATGGCGTTCTCCGCGGGGGTAAAACCCCTTGGATTGATGCACATTAGACCACTTCAACACTGGCTACAGAGTCGAGTTCCGAGGACAGTGTGGCACACCGGCAGCAGGCGCATGGTGATGACGCGCGGCTGCCGACGCACCCTAACCCATTGGTCTTCCATGACCTTACTCTGGGCGGGGTTCCCCTCGGGCAGGTTACGAGGCACGTCGTGGTGACGATGGACGCCTCGCTGCAGGGGTGGGGCGAAGTGTGCAACGGGCACGCAGTAGCGGGGCGCTGGATGGGCCCCCGTCTGTGCTGGCATATCAATTGCCTAGAGTTGTGGGCTGTGCTGCTTGCGCTGAGAAGGCTATGGCCTCTAGTGCAGGGCCAGCACGTGCTGGTCCGCCTGGACAGCACGACAGCCGTAGCGCACATCGCCAGGGTGGCGTACCCTCACGGCAGCTAACACGACTTGCCCGACGCCTCCTCCTGTGGAGTCAGCAGGTGATCCGCTACCTTCAGGCCACACACATCCCAGGCGAACTGAACCAGACAGCCGACGCACTCTCTCGTCAGTATATGCCTTGCGGAGAGTGGCGACTCCACCCCGGTTTAGCTCATTTGGGTGCTGTTCGGACAGGCACAGATAGACCTCTTTGCCTGCGGCGACACCACCCATTGTCTGCTTTGGTACTCCCTGACAGAGGCCCCCCTCGGCGCACAGCTGACCGCGGGACGGGCGGAAGCACACCTTCCCCCTGCCCAGGAGCCTCCTTGCACAGACACTGTGCAAGGTCAGGGAAGAGGAGCACCAAGTGTTATTGGTTACACTGCACTGGTCTAACCACACTTGGCTTCAGAGTTTATGTTCTGGACAGCGACTCCCCCTGAACCATTCCCCTGACAGAGGACCTGCACTCTCAGGGGAAGGACACGTTCTGGCATCCCAGATCAGACCTCTGGAACACTCATGTCTGGTCTCTAGACGGGACGAGAAGATCCTGAGATGGCTACTCCGCCTCTACGGCAGAGACCATCACACAGGCTAGGGTCCCATCTACTAGGCGGTTACACGCCTCTAGACTGCGCCTCTTCTCGTCCTGGTGTCTCTCTCAACGAGAAAGACACACTGAGATGCTCGATCACGATTGTGTTGTCCTTCTTACTACATTGGAGACTAACATCTCCGCTCCGGCCAGAAGCGCCTCTCTAGCAGACATCCGTAGAGCTGTGGGTTGGACTACGCCCAAACTCTTTCGCAAGGGTTAACAACCTTTGCGTAAACCCGGTGTCAGCCCACGTCCGGCTGGGCGACATGTAGGACTGGCATCCGGGGGGGCGTATGCCTGCGAAGGCACCTTCCCACCCTCCAAGAGGTTGGGTCAGTGTGCAATCTACCTTTCTTCTTACCCAAACACATGGTTAAGAAACTGGTACCTCACCAACCTTCCTTCTTTCCCAAACACTGGTTAAGAACAGGCATTCTTATGCCACAAACACGTAAACCTCCATCAGGGAACTGAGGTTACATACGTAACCAAGACGTTTAACATTGCATTAAGGTCCCATGTACGTCAATATCAGACGTTCAGAAAACGTCATGAAGGCCAATGAAGGGACCTCTTTTCAACATCAAAAGATACAGAAAAGACATCTTTTGGGCATATCTTTAGTCAGAGGGAAGTCATGATTGTAATAAAATTACCTTTACAACACTTACTATGTGGCCTTTTTTTAACCTCAATGAATAATATTTTTAAACTAATATCAGTCTTAATAAATAAAACACAGTGTACATGTCATTTAATGCACTCTATGTGTTCAGTGCCAGTTTTATTGTTTCCACCAAACATTTAACATATTCTTGAAGATTTCTTTAGGTCTTGTCTCAGACCTCATGTCCTAAGATTTGGACTTGACTCGGATTCGACCCTATCTGGACTCGGTCTTATGTTCTAGAGTATGATAAAGCAGTTTTGTGGTCGAGACCAGCTCATTCGAGTCGGTCTCATGTGCAGGAGCTCTGTGCGTGAGTTGGTCACGCCCACTTATTTATATACCGTGGTAAATATTAGAGGTATAAAACATTGTTAAAAACAAACTTGTATTATATTAGACATCAGATATCTGACTCTATATCTGACCTGCATCACCAATGCTGCCTAGAGATGGACTGTCTGTTGAAGATCTGGATCCGTCCTCCACAGCATTATGCAGGGTTGGCCCCTGCGCAGAGGGGCCAGACGGGACCTGATCTGTCTTGGATTCTCCCGGGAGCCCCTCCTGTTGTGGAAGTTTGTGACAAGGTACAGGTCGGGCTCTTGAGGATGTTGCACACAGGCTGGCCAACTGAGGCTGGTGGAGAAAATGGCAACAGAGCGTGAGTCTGTTCTTATCTTTTTATGCTCTGCTGCGCTAAAAAGAAAACGCTGGCAACGTAAAATTACATCATTTAGGCAGGAGAAGCCACTGCCCACCTGACTGACTTTCTT
Organism: Triplophysa dalaica; assembly: GCF_015846415.1. Lineage (NCBI taxonomy): Eukaryota > Metazoa > Chordata > Actinopteri > Cypriniformes > Nemacheilidae > Triplophysa > Triplophysa dalaica. The sequence continues at coordinate 16,341,741 of NC_079561.1, read as the reverse complement.
TCTTCTGCCGAACACAATAGAAGATATTTTGAAGAAAGTTCATAATATAACAACAATCGACTTCCGTTGTACGGACACAGAGCCACAGATACATTTTTTTATATTTTGTTTTGTGTTCCAATTAAAAAAAAAATATTTGGGTGAACTATCCATAACATAACTCAGTCTGAATTAAATATATATATATATGTCAATATCAAGAATACATGTTACCATTATAATTTCCAAAATGTAAACAGCAAATCTAATTTATTCATCACGTAGAGGGCGTTTAGGAACACAATGATTCTTTAAGACATTGTTAGCATTCTAGGTCTGTCATCACTTGAGTTTAATGACAACTTGAAGAGTTAATAATACCCATTAAACTCATTATTATGTGCATTGAGGAGAAATCAAGGGCAATTGTTATTGAGCTACCCTCAGCTAGTCTGTGATATTTCACACTGCGTTATTTAAAACATTTCTATTGCCGATTGTTTGCAGTGATGAGTCAAGAAGAGTATAGATATCCTTGCCTCTTTCAGAAGGAATGACACTTGAAATGACATCGTGACCATCAGGGGTTTTGTCACAGATGTCAAAACTAATTGCATCCCTTATGATAAATGCAAGTGGTCGGACGTTTGATATCAGTCTCTTGCCAGGGTGCTAATAAAGTGAAAGTACAGCTGGATTCATGCTGGATTCATCCTTTTCCGTGGTGGTCTTGATTGCATTTTCATTCATCTCTGTTTATTTCTGTGACCCATGTGACTGTTCAAAAATGGCACGTCTTTTCTGTGATAGGAAGCCGTCTCGTTTCTCCCCCAAGACTCTGATTTTGGCACGCATCACAAGTTACCATCCAATCCTTCCACCTCAAACTCATTTTTAGGTAAAGTATATCCATTCTGAGAATTCTTCCTGTCCTTCTACATCTAGGGATCTGTAATTCATATTTTGCTGAGTGTGCGAAGAGTGAGAAGATTGAATTATGGCCACAATGAGAAGATTCAGATATCATCATCTGCTCACCGAGCTCAGAAATGAGTTAAAATAACCCTTGTGAACAAACAGACGGGTCCATAGAGCTTTCAAGCACTCCTTACACATGATAGCAGATTCTTTAGCTAAAGCAGATGGAGTGGGATTACTTCAAATGAAAAAACAACAAAATGTTGTGTTTGCTGTTAAAAGTCCTAGTGAAATAAGAAACTACAATGACAATTTCTTTATGAAATATTGCAGCATTTATTGTAAATAGTTCATCGATGTGGGCCATTCTCTTTTTAAAATTCATGTGCCCTCATAATCTACAGTTAAAATCTAAAAAAGAACTTCCGTCCTGTAGTGACTATCCATCTTAAAGTCCCAGTGAAACAAAAAATGACAATTCAAATTTTTTCATGATATATTGCAGCGTTTATTGTCAGGTCCCGGGTCTGTTCACCTGTTTGTTTTGTTTTGTCTTTTATGTGATAGTGTTTGTCGAGCACATGGAGGGTATTTCGACAGCTCTCCATATGCTTGGAGTTTTTGTGTATACCCGCCCTCCTTGTTACCCTCATCGTGGCACACCTGAATTCACTCCCGCTCATCATACCACAGCGGTTTCCGCTTCCATTGTCTAATCTCTCTTTATTTAATCCCCTGGGTTCCCTTAGCCCTTGTCAGTCCATTAGTTTACTGACCCGTTGACTTCTAGTCATGAATCCTTCTAGTCTTGTTACTAAGTTCCTAGCACGAAGGATATGAAAGATTCCAATGTTTTGTATAATGTTACTCAAATGCACACACAACAGTTCCTCACCTGGTAGTCTATTTTCCATTGATCAGTCTGAGCGATGAGCTCCTGGACCTTCGCTCTTCTAAGAGGATTCTTGCCCACCGCCGAGCTGGGGTCGCTGGGAGTGTACACCTTCTTTGCGGGGTTGTAATTTACAATCTGATTGGTGCTGTATGCACGTCTTCTCGGGGAGGTGGCCATGTCACTTCCTGTGAAAAAAATAGTTATAACGTTTGTTAAAATGCTGCAATTACACCCCGTGCCGAGTTGTGCTGTACCCATGCCGTCTTGCTCCGTGGCGACCGGGCTGCTCTCAGACATGGTATCATGGAAACTGTCAAACAGTGAGGCGACCTGGTTCTCTCGGTGTGACCCCTGACTTTCAGACGAAACCTTTCCAGCATCCTCTTCTTGAGAGTGGTAGAACACAGAACTGGTCGACTCATTGGAATGCATCATGCTGTATCGCCTTCGCTTGTCCTGATACATAAAGGGGAAGCTTATAGTAGCGAATCATGAGTGTATCTGAATATAGTTAATTCTGAGTATACTCACAGATTTGGGGTTGGTGTGATATTTGGAGGTATCACAGACCACGCTGTATCCAATCAAGCGGTCACCGGGAAACAGACACGTCGCCCCCACTGGTGAAAGCAAAATTTCCTTTGTCTCTGGATACAGCCACTCGATAGAAATATCAGTCAATACTGATGTCATGGTTTTCTTCAGAGACTTTATCATCTGTCGGTCCAAAAACGCAATAAACTAAATTCTAAAAGAGATCAGTTCAGTCATTTACAAAACTTAATCAATAGTGAACCGTTAGTAAATGTGGTCTATATTTAGTAAATGAAAACATGTAGGAGAGACCGGGGCAAGTTGTCACAATGGCTGTATCAGAAAAAAAGAGGATCTCAAACAAAACTTACACAAATGCTTTCTTTCTCTTGTGAATGTTTGTTTCAAACATCTGATATAAAATCCTCTTCAATCAGAATATCGTTAATTCCCAGTACATTTCCAGTGTGTACTGCCTTACACACTGATAAGGAAATATAATATTTTGAACCTAAAGGTTGAGCTGTTTACATAAGAATAAGGATATTTCCTAATAAATGTCAGGTCAGAGCTAGTCATTGCACTCTTATTATGTTTTAAAGGTTACGGATTTATAATTTATTAATTCATCAGCCAAAACATGGATTTGATATTTTTGTACGTCACCTTTGACTGTTTAATTAGTTAATAAATGTGTTTCATAATTGTCATTTGCAAAAGACAGAATTATATGTTGTTAATGCCAATATGATGTAAACTAATGTAAATAAATGTGTGACAACTAGCCCCGGTCTTGCCTATCATGGTGTAACAAAAACAAAAAAATTTAGTAATTGATGGGGGAATAATTGATGACAGAGTTTTCATTTTTTGGGTGAAGTATCCCATTAATGTGCAAGCAGCTTTGACTTCTGTCCTAATTTATGTTTTTTGAGACAAAAGGAATTGTTAATTGCTAATTCATTCCAGAAGCCCACAATTTACATCTCTGTTATAATAGCTGTGTGGTGACATTCAAAATAACAGGCTGTTGCGGTGGAGGATAAACATGACACATGAAATGAGCACCTTGGGCTGCAGTCTTTCCCCTTCTGCCAGGAACTCAGCAGTTCCTCTGGAAACAGTAGACAGTCCTAACACCAGCCTTCTGCATGCGCCCTGACCGATGCCAAATGTGTAACACCTGCCATGGTACACAGTGAGAGAGAGTCAGACAGAGAGATACTTCACAGGTGCAATGAAACCTCAAAAACATCAGAAGCTCATCAAATTCAACAGGGTATTAGGAAACCCCACAGGAAAAGAAAATGACACATCTCTTTAATATCTTTTCTCCTAGGTACAAATGAGATTAAATGGCAAGCAAATTGAGACACCTACAGCGCTAGATTCAATACGTGAAGCAAAACAAAGAACTCAATCAATTCTCCAGCGCTTTAAAAAAAGTGTAAACTAACGCATTTTGAGCCGGTGACACTGCCAAACAATATCAGTTTAATTGAAGATTCACTCAAATGTATTGTCATATTAATTCTGAAACGGGCAAGCGGCGGTTGTGAGAAAGGCAAAGAGGAAATGGCAAATTTTCACCCACTAGCGAGCTGCCTCGCTCTTTACTTAAAAGCACAAAATTAACCCTCCCAAATGACTGACCTGAAAAGCTTGAGATATCACACGCCTCACAAATAGTTTTATTTAAATAGAATGACTTGACACATACAATAATTGACCCCAATAGGTAGATGCAACAATACAGGGTTTTTAGGAGGATCTATTGACAGAAATATAATGTACAAAACTATTTCTTCAGAGGTGTATAAAGACATAACATAATGAACAGTTATGTTTCTCATACCTTAGAATAATCTGTATATATCTACATAAAAGAGCGGCCCTACATACATTGAATTCGCCGCCATGAATTGTACAGAAGCCCTAGACAGACAAACCACTCTACAATGCGCGTTTCTTCTCCCTCTCCCCTGCGGTATAGTGGTGGAACGGGACGCGGATGATCCGTGATCAGCATCTCTATAAATATCTATGAGTATTTCCGCAAAAAGCCTTCGCCATAATACAGTGGGTCCTAAGGCGTCTCTGCTGGAAAGACTTTATAATATTAACGCACCTCCTTGCTGCTGCCTGACTTTTATGCTTCTTTTTATAGCGTACTTAAAACCCACAGACCTTTTATTTGATGTAATAAATAAGACATCGCTCTTACTACAGTCTTTCTAATGCCCGCATGATCTCTTGTCTGCGTCAACATGAGAACCACATCTTTTTGTACAATGGTGGCCACCGGCATGTTTTGACTGAGTGATTCGTTGCAAATCTATAACACAACGTTAGTGGCTGCTGTAAATGAAAGACTGCACCTTTAACTCAATATTTTGGGGGCTTTAAACTAAGGTAACTTTAATGCTGTTTGAGCCTTCCCTGCTGAAAACCATTGGAACCCTGCCCAAAACACAATCGAAAGTGTAGTGGTTTTAATGGGCATAATGGGAATTGTATTGGTTTTAATTACTATAATGGTGTCTACTGGTATGTGACGGATTGAATTGGTGGAGTGTTATCTGGCTATTGGAATAATGCCCAAAACACACAACCAAAATTTTGTAATGGTTTTAATCAAAACGGCGAATGTTTTTTAATGGTATTTTAATTAAAAAAACATTTGTGTATAACTAAGATTGTAGATGCACAGTCCAATGTTCAGCGACTGAGTTTGACTGTTCCAATATGACGGATGACGTAAGGGAACAGTTCACAAAAAATGTACTCAACCTCAGGTTGTTCCGAACCTGTATAAATTTTGTTGTTCTGCTGAATGTCAGTAACCAAACAGATCTCATCTCCCATTAACTCCCATTGTATTTATTTCCCCTACTATGGCAGTGAACAGGGAATGGTATTTGAATCCAAATATCTTATTTTGTGTTCAACAGAACAAAGAAATGTCTACAGGTTGAGAATGAAATGACAGAATTTAAATTTTTGGATGTACTTTTCCCTTAAAAAGCATGTCAATTCATAGCACACACAAATTCTGGGCTAAATTGCCAATTTATTGATAAGTATTAGCATTATAGATTATGTACCATTGTCTTCTCACACCCTTTAGGTAAACAACTGCTATGCGGTAATGGGTTGAAAAAAGTGTTATCCTTCAATTTAAAACATGCAAAGACATTTGAAGTACGTTTAACCAAACTGTAAAGTGTTGCTAAAGTATTGCACCTCCCTACATGCAATATAAGATGTGTTCTGCCTTCAGTAATGTTGCTTTATAACAATTCCAGAGAATCTACAGTGCCGGAAAAAAAAGCTTTTGTCTAACCTCCAGAGTCCTTTAAAGTCATTAGTTTTTTCTATCAAAAAACAATTCAATACCCCCTTACTCTGGCTTGTAAAGAACACACACACACACACCATTTGATTTGAATGCAAACAATAGTAATTAAAGACGGTGACCTTCAATCTATGTGTCTCACCACATGACTAACAGCACCTTGCTATTTGCTCAGTGAGTTGATGGTGAACACATCAGTCACCTTTGCATTGATAAAGTCAGGACAAGCCTGGACAAAGAGTCATACATCAAAAGCACAAACAGCAGAGAAACTGCGTTGAATTTCAGCACTAATGTGGTGTGTTAACGTCTCACTCATCTTTCTCTGCTGTGAAGGGCGAGGAGCGTTTGAATCAGTAAATTACACTGAAGAGTCATCTGTTCTGAGTCTGACCTCAGTTCCATTGTATGAAAGGAACGGCTGTCAAAACCCACGGTTTTTCTATTCATTGGAAAGAAAGCTGTTGTAGACTTTCCTCCAGGAGAACGGGTTACAAAAGAACAGAAGAAAAATCTCTGCAGGTTAGAAATCGACAGGGGACGTAACAAAGCCATGAATCACAGCACCATTGTAGCCGAAGTAATCTTAAAGAATTAGACAGTTAGACATCCATTTACTCACACTGCATCTGTGCTTATCTGATTATGACCTGATAACATGCATCATTCCGCTGCTTTGTGTTCCCAAGCCAGTGATATTAAAGGAATAGCTCATGAAAAGATGAACAGTTTGAAGGATGAATCCTTTTACATAAGGGTCATGGTGTAACAAACCTGATCGACTTTCTTTCTTCCTACTTTATTTGAAGAATCTAGGCCAGGATCATAAAAGCAGTCTACACCGAATGTTTATCTTTTAAAGCCATATAATAGATTTATGTGAGAAAAAAAAATGATATTGAGGTCATTATTTATAGTAAAATTTACAGATATTAGCACGTTATGTTCTGTTATGAGAAGCAGGAGAATCATTCCCAGTTTATTTCACTTACAATAATTTTTCTTTTGATTCTATTTCATTATTAATTTCAAATTTTCACTAAGCATTTTTTTTTTCAAGATGTTAAACCAAAGGAAAATTAAGAGAGCATTCTAAATGTTAATTTAATCTGCAGTTCTAGATGAAGTGTGGCCATAGCAGTCCAGTGTACGTTACATGAAAACTGCAAAACAAATCTAGATTATAACATAAAAATTGCTTTAAAGTTAATATGAACTTGTTTTCTTTGCAGTATTTAATGTCAGAAAAAATACAGAGCATGTTTTCTGTTAATTGACACATTTCTCCAGTTTTCATTTTCTTAATGCAAATAGAAACAATATTTTTATTTGAAATTTAGAATTAGAATGAAACAAAAATGATAATTTAACTAAACACACATCTATATATATAGTTAATTAAGAAAACAGAAAATAATTTCAAAAACTGTCTCTTAATTTTTTCCACGGCTGTATATTGCGATTGAAGTTGAGACACCCCTGTTGAAAACGTAGACAAAATCAGAGCTGGCTTTCTAATTTAGATTCACTAGCGAGGACTACATGACCTTGCTTGTGTGAGTCAAATTTGTGCCAAAGAACATGACTTCACTAATTTTTCAGATTCCAAATGGCCTTAAAATGTAACATGTTTAGATATTAAATGCATTCATGTTGTAACAACCTTTCCACCACAGAAATAAAGGGGGGGGATCTGTCATCATTTAATGAACCTCAAGTTTTTCCAAACCAGTATGAATTCCTTTGTTCTGCTGAATACAAAGGAAGATATTTGGAAGAATGTAAGCAATTTTTGGTTCTGAGATCACAGACAAACATAGTAGGAAAAATTACAATGATAGTCAAAGGTGATCCAGGGTGCTTTTCTAAAGTTTTTAAATGATCTTTTATGAAAATATAGGGGGGGGGCAATCGTGGCCTAATGATTAGATAGTCGGACTAGTGACCAGAAGGTTGCCTGTTCAATCCTCAGGGCTGGAGGGTAACGATTGAGGTGCCCTTGAGCAAAGCACTTAACCCCTACTTGCTCCACGGGCGCTGCAGTGATAGCTGCACACTGCTCCAGGTGTACGCATGAGGTGTGCTCACTACTCACTGGATGGGTTAAAAGCAGAGGTGACATTTCGGGTATGGGTCACCATACTTGACAAAAAGGTCACTTTCACTTTTTTCTAAGGTAGTGAATGTTTGAACTGAAAATTGAAAACCTTCTTCCAAATATCTTTCTTTGGGTCCAACGGAACAATTAAATTTATACAGGTTTGGACCAACTTGAGGATGAGTTAATGATGACAGAATTTTCATTTTTAGGTGAACTTTCCCTTTAAATATGACTGAAAAATTGACCTGGTGAAACGGGCATGGCTACGGAGCAACTCGATGACCTTCCCGGTGTTACCGATGGCTCCGTCCGTCAGCAGGAACAGCAGGCGAGGGTGACCCTTCTGGATGGGTTGCCGCAGGATCCAGTTGAGCGGAGCCAGTAGGTTTGTGCCGCCCATGTCAGCACGTATCTTCTTCACATGTTCACAGGCCAAAGCTAAAGTCTCCTGTTTCATAAATCAGCAATTTTATGACACTTTTTCTAAACCCCACTGTACAAAATATAAATTTATCAGTAAAATAGTCTTTTAAATATACTTGAGACACAAATTGTGTATGACTATTGGAGTTTTCAGCCAATGATGTTTGAAAAATTAATGCAATTAAAATACTTTTCTTGAAAACAAGTCTTAATGTCTTATGAAATGTATTTGGAAAAACATTAAAGAAAACCACAGAATACATGAAGTGCACTGATTTCGGAAATCAGCATAAAACTTTATCACCAGGACTTTTGTTATATAACTCAAAAACGTCATTATATAAACGTCATTATATAAACGTCATTATATAATACATTGTTAATGGTTCCCAGCAGACAAACACAAATACTTCTGTTCTTCAAAGCAGAGAGTGTGGCGGTGTTACTGCTGTGCTAATGAGGACAATGAGCGTGGATGCTGACTGTGTTTGGCTCTGGGTCTCTGCGGGTGACCTACCTCATCGTAACTCTGACTGGTGGCAAACAGAGTTTTGAACTTGGACCCAAAGCCCACGATATTGAATAGGCATGCTGGGAAAATACTTTTTAGAATCACAACCATTGCATCCTGGGAAGAGATAGAAAAAGGTATTAGTGTAAATGAGGGTTGAAAATGATAATTATCTCCTTGATATCAATGAGGAGAAATGTCTGATTTCTGTTTTATTAGATCTCCATTTAATCTCAGAGAAAGAGCCAGAAATCAGAAAATGTCTCCAATAGAATTTCAAGAGAGATCTCAACAATGTAAAAAAACTGAGCTCAAAAGTCGATATTATTGTAGATCTCAATATGAAACCTCCACACTTTCAATGTACTTAAACCACAGTCTCATTAGTGCCTACTATTCTTAGCAATTTTAGGAGAAACATCCAAGAATTAGTTGACATTTAACTCCATTAAATCCCCTGAGAAATGAAAGAGCAGCATCTGAGCAATTTCTCTGCGAGAAGAGGATCTAGTTTGATAATGGAGTCAGACCCAATAGAGAAGGTCAGAAAGGGAACAGAAAGAAGAGAGTGTAGGAAAGGTGTTTGTCAGGTCAAGTGGCATTGAGGAAGGTCCTGCAAATATGCTTCACCCTGAACAGGAAAATATAATTGAGTTTATAATTGCGTCTTCTGTCCCCAGGTGCGATTTTACACTATGCCACTGGTTGCTTTTTAGACCTGGACATTCTACATTATATATGACAAATTCACAGTGCTTTAAAAGTACAATTTAGATTTAATAGCGATTCTTACCTTTTAAAGCAAATTAATTACAAGAATCCAATACTTTCTGACATCATTAACTAGGGACCAATGATTCACCTTGAGCCACTCAAAAATCAATTCAAGTCGTTTGAGATGTTAATTGAATTGCAATACATTTTTTGAACAGCAGGGGATGCTGTGTTTACTGCAAACTTGGTAAACGTGGATAAGCTGATATACAAGCTATTTCATGCATTCTGACTTCTTTACACTGTTAAACGCACTGTTAAAAAATTGTTGGAAGCATGACGTAGCATTTCTTTGCTCGATACACTCGGCCAGGATTCGTATAGGTTTCGGAAAGTTTTTTTCTAACATGAATTCCCATTTTGTAACAAGGGTTCTTAGTCGTTTAATGGACAATTTCTCCCAGAAAAGCACTTCCACACTTGAACCAGCGAGAGCAAGAGACATAGCATGTTCGGGTTATGGAAGTTCAGATGTGTTTGATTGTTTACGGCATTTCAGTGATGAATGTTATATAAACGGTGGATATAATGTTGGACTTGCAGATCGTTTGAAACTGACAGAAAGAGTGACCTCAGCGCTAAAAGAGGCCGGTCATGAACCGTCATGGTAAGTGAAATTGAGTCATATGTGAACTAACGGTACCGTTTAGCATGTTGACATAATGTTTATATGCTCTCCTACTTGTAAGTCTCTTTGGATAAAAGCGCCTGCCAAAGGAATTAAGGTAAATGTAAATATGTCTGTGTTTTGTTGGACGTGAATAATGTAAACAACACAAAATTATAAGTTCCCCCAACTGTTATCAGAAATCATCGTACAACAGTTTCTGTTTTTTTTAAATGTGAAGAAACTAAATACTCTTCGAAGAAATGAAGTATGCCATACTTCTCTATAGGTACTCAAGACTAATATGAGTTTGGCAGAAACTGCTTGTTACCTCAGCTTTAAAAATCTTAAAAAAAACGTTAGGAAGTTAGGAAAGGCAATTTTTTTGTTCATATTAAAGAGACTTTTGTATTATTCCTTTTTATTTGATTTGGAATTTGTTTTTAAATTACAATTAATATTTTGTTATTTGACATAAAATTAGTGGTGGGCCGTTAACGGCGTTCGCAGTGAGACTATTATCGCGCGTTAAAAAAAATGTCGCCGTTAATCTATTCTCAAAGTTGGGTTGGCAGCTGGGTCTATACTACGCAAGCTATGATGACTTTCACCTTGATATTTTAGCGCGGATGTATACCAGCTTAACTGCACTGTACGGGGCGAGAACGAGATTTTTCAACTCGCGTGATTCGCGTCATTCGCGGAAGCAGAAGCCGCCTCATCATCTCTTAATCAGGGCTTCATTCGCGCGATTCGCGCAGCAAGTAGGTCTATTGGCTCTTTGCATTAACATATAAATCACTCGCGCTTGACACGCCATTCGCGTTTGGTCTGAACACAACATAACGTTACTGTGAAATTACCGCATCAAACGTGACGTGCTAACATGGATGCAGCTATGAAGCCGCCGGGTTTGCTTCAGGGAATATTATTTTTTAAGAAGCTTCCCAATAGAAACATCGACAAGACTAAGGTTGTTTGCACCTTGTGCAATGCGGAATTGGTTTAAAAAAACACTTTCAACAGGTAGTGGTCTAGCTTACTGAAACCAGTAACTTTGTATTGAGATCTAATGTATAATGGCTCCTGTATGACATATCGCTTGTTGCTCCCTCACTCTTTGTAAGTCGCTTTGGATAAAAGCGTCTGCTAAATGACTAAATGTAAATGTACTGTAGGAGCTCTTCCAGTCTCAAGTACCACCTAAACACAAATCATCCCTTAGCTAATGCGGAAGTAAACACAAGTTCATCTTATTGAACATAATTTATTTTCATCACCAATTATCATAGTAGAACAGCTTTCTCAAGCAGTTTGTGATGCATTTTGGAAACAGGAGATGAGCCCCTGGTCTAATGCGCCACCTGGCTTGAGAAACTTACAAACATTCTTCCAAATATCTTTCTTTGTGTTCATCTGAACAAAGTAATTTATACAGGTATGAAATTACATGATATGAGTAAATTATGACAGAATTTTAATTTTTGGCTGAACTATCCCTTTAATAATGAGGTCCGTCACTACACCGTTTAAACATGAATTTAAACCCCCTTCCTCACATACAATTACATTTATTTTCAAAACCTATTGTTCTTCCTCAGCAAAGGAGAGATCACACAGATTTTATGACATTTATGGATGAAGTCTTCTTCAGGGTGAGCGATAATCTGGGCGAGGTAATACCACAGTAGTGATCTGAGGCAAGGCAAGTCTGGTGTCTGTGGTGAGAAGCAGAGCGTCTTCAATCAAATTCACAGTGAGTCATCGCTGCCGCCTGCGTCACACTGTGAGATACCGTCAACACACACACACCCATTCACACATCCAGAGCGCATGAAATCTACAACCTCTGCACTTACTGGGTTCAATTACTGTAGCAGCTTGAGGCATTCAATTCAACAAGCTGTTTATTTCAGAATGTTTTCCTTTAACATCTGTTTAAGAATTTCAAATGCACATTTAGTAAAATGAGAAACACTTTACAGTAAGCTTATGTGAACATTAGTAAATGGGGCAGCGTAAGCCAACATGACTAACGTTTATTCATCTTTGGTTAGGTTAACGTTAGTTAATTGTGCATTAACTAATTTATGCTTTTAAAGGGATAGTTCACCCAAAAATGTAATTTACTTACCCTTAAGTAATTTCAGTTCTTCTGCAGCAGAACACTAAATAATTTTTGGGAAGAATATTGTTAACAGAACCCAATTCTTCCTATTCACTTACATTGGTTTAGTGTCCATATGAAACAAGTCAATGCATGGGGACCAACGGTTTTTGTTAACCAACATTCTTCAAAATATCTTCGTGTTTTGCAGAAGAACAAAAATCATACAGGTTTAAAATGACATAAGAGTGAGTTAATTATGGCAGATTTTTCCCTTTAAAAATGTTTTAGTAAATGCTGAAATTAATATGAACCAATATAAATATTATTCATTGTTAGTTCATGTTAGCTAATGCATCAACTAATGTAAACAAATAAAACTTTATTGTGAAGTCTTAGCGTGAAATGCATGTATTATGAGGCTACATACATTTGAGGGAAATATCACATTTTAAACTATAATCTTAATTGCTAAACATTATCTTATTGTGACGAGTCTCCCTTAGCACAATCAGCGTCGCCATGGAAACAGAGGGTTTCATTGAGGCGCAGCTGCCGGTCGTTAGGAAATAATGAGAGGCAGCATAAAAGCCTGACAAACCCAAAGCAGGGAGAGGTACGACTCCATGGTATGCAGGCTTTAACGTGTCTCTTCCCTTTTCGTAAGCAGGCTCGGACTAACGACCGGCAGTTCGCCTTGGGATCGAGTCACACAGGAACACGGGGAAGAACACAAACCAGCTGGAGATCACCACGAGCTTTACGAGCTCACCTCACCTCTAAACCTCCCGGACCGAAGTCACCCAGTCACGGACACCTGGGAGATCCTTCACGGCCACGGGAACACATATTCCTTTAAATAAATTCCCCTCCGGGGTGTGTGTGTTTAAGTTATGGTGTACGTGTCATTTCTCCACCCGCCACACTGGTGGAGAATGCGGGCGTATTGGTGAGAAAACGACACGTACCAAACCATTCACAACTCTTTTCGTGGTTTGTTTTTCCAGATCGGTTCTCTCTCCTATCACCTCTGAATTATGGAAGACCTTGCCCGTCGACTCACGGGGATCAGTGTACGACAGCAACAGCTGGTCGAGGTTCTCACCACGAGACAAGACCGTACTGAGCGGGCCATGGAGAAAATGAGTGAGTGTATAGCAGCGCGGGTACCGTTACCAGAGGATCGGACCAATGCTCACCGTCTGCTAACCAAGTTGACCGAGCAAGATGATGTGGAAGCATACCTTCATCTGTTTGAGGTCATCGCGACTCGGGAGGGCTGGACTCGGGCAAATTGGGCGAAAATCCTTGCTCCATTCCTCGCGGGAGAGGCCCAACGTGCATACTACGCTCTACCGACTCCCGCCAATGAAGACTATGATACCCTCAAGGCGGAAATCATGGCCCGAGTAGGATTATCTCCGATTAGTGCGGCCCAGAAGTTTTTTCAGTGGACGTACGAGGAGAAGCTCCCGGTGAGACACCAAACCACACAACTTTCAAGGATTGCTCACCTATGGTTATTGGCGGACAACCCCTCGGCATCTCAAGTGGCCGAAAGGGTGGTAGTGGACCGTCTCCTAAGAGCCCTCCCTAGACGTCTACGCCACGTCGTTGGCATGCGAGGACCCACCACCATGAAGGAAATGGTGGAGTCGGTAGAGCTTGCCGAGGCATCAGCAGGCCGTGAGGTAGGAGAGAGAACAGGACCACCACCCCGGAGAATGACCCCGCCATGGCGACCATCGGAGGGCACCTCTCGACCAGGCAACAGACCGACAAAACTTAACCCAGAGGACGAACCCATGCCTACAGACCGAACCCAACCAAGCGCTCGCTCCTGGCTGTCGGGATGTGGACAACACGGACCCACCCTCCCTGGAGCTCCCAGAAGAATTGTCCACATTAACGGTCAGGCTATAACCGCCACCCTAGACTCGGGGAGTTCGGTAACGCTGGCCCAACCAGGAGTCCTTCCGGCTCAAGCTAAGAAGACTACAAGAATACCAGTCATGTGCGTCCACGGCGATATTCGACAAGTCCCAAGCTACCGAATTACATTGTCTACTCAACAAGGAGCCTGGGAGATGGATGTAGGAGAGGTCGAAGACCTTCCAGTGCCAATATTGCTGGGCCGGGACTATCCTGCGTTTGACCAGCTGCTGGCGGCATCCTACAAGAACGCCGATAAGGGGATGGGTCGTCGCCACCGTTGCCAACGACCGAAGCCGAAGGAACACCGAAAGGCGCTACTGGCTACGGAAAGCGAAAGGGAGGGTAAGTGGTCAGACCCTAACCTCTTCTCTACACTATTCCAGCAGATAACCGGAGGAGGATCCTTTGGTAAGGAACAGAGAGAGGATGACCGGCTGAGGAACTGCTGGAACCAAGTGAGGATGGTAGAAGAGGAGGTTCGATTACCGGGTCCCCACCCCCTCCCGTACTTCATTGTCCGGAACGGTCTGTTGTACTGCGTCGCACAAAGACGGGGGGAGGAGAAACATCTACTGGTGGTACCGAAGGGGAAGACTGATACTATCTTAGAACTGGCACACACCCACCCCATGGCCGGCCACCTGGGACCCGCCAATACAACGCAACGTATTCGAGACCGATTCCATTGGCCCGGCCTGGAAGCCGAGGTCAAGAGGTATTGCCAGGCCTGCCCAGTGTGCCAGAAGACTTCCCCTAAGAAACCTCCCCCCAGTCCCCTCATTCCATTACCCATCATCGAGGTGCCCTTCGAACGTGTGGGAATGGACCTGATAGGACCGCTGCCTAAGTCTGCCCGGGGACATGAACACATCCTAGTCATTGTCGATTACGCCACCCGGTATCCGGAAGCCATACCGCTGAGGAAGGCCACCTCTAAGGCCATTGCGAAGGAGCTATTTCTTCTTTTCAGCCGGGTGGGTATCCCCTCGGAGATCCTGACTGACCAGGGGACTCCATTTATGTCCCGGTTGATGGCAGACCTCTGCCACCTACTCCAGGTGAAACAACTCCGCACCTCAGTTTATCACCCTCAGACAGACGGCTTGGTGGAGAGGTTCAACCAAACCTTGAAGAGGATGCTGAGGCGGGTGGTGGCAGAGGATGGGCGCGACTGGGACCTTATGCTCCCGTACGTGCTCTTTGGAGTGAGGGAAGTACCCCAAGCATCCACTGGATTCACACCCTTTGAACTGCTGTTCGGCCGACAGCCAAGAGGACTACTAGATGTTGCCAAAGAAGCCTGGGAACATCAACCAGCCCCGCACCGAACCCTCATTGAGCATGTACAGGAAATGAAGACGCGGATAGACCGAGTGATGCCCTTGGTCCGGGAACACCTCTCCGAGGCCCAGCGTGCCCAACGAAGGTGGTATGACCGGACTGCACAGCCTCGAGAGTTCGTACCTGGGGATCGAGTGATGTTACTTCTCCCAACGGCGACTTCTAAATTCCTGGCATCCTGGAAGGGACCATATAATGTCGTCGAGAGGCTGGGGCCGGTCAACTACCGGATCCGTCAACCGGGACGCCGCAAGGAGGACCAGTTATACCATGTCAACTTGTTGAAGAAATGGGTAGCACCACCGACCCAGACGGCGGCGTTTGCGGAGTCAGGACCACCGGAAATACCCATGGGGGAACATCTATCAGCCCTTCAAAAACAAGACCTCAGGTCCCTGGTCAGTCAGTTTGAGGACGTTTTCTCCGAGAGGCCCGGGCAGACAAGGATTATTCAGCATGAGATTCGGACACCCCCCGGTCTCATAGTCAGGCAGCGTCCTTATCGGGTCCCTGAGGCTCGTCGGCTGGCGATAGAGGAGGAGATCACCAGGATGAGGCAGTTGGGGGTTATAGAGGCATCCCGCAGCCCTTGGTCGAGCCCTATTGTGATGGTTCCCAAGCCCGACGGCACCCTCCGTTTTTGTAATGATTTTCGTCGATTGAACGAGGTATCTAGTTTTGATGGGTACCCCATGCCCCGGGTGGATGAGCTTCTGGAGCGTCTGGGAAAGGCCCGGTATATCTCCACCTTGGACTTGACGAAAGGGTACTGGCAGGTACCTCTGGCTCCAGAAGCTAGGGAAAAGACAGCCTTCAGTACGCCCTCTGGACACTGGCAGTACCGGGTACTACCGTTTGGGCTCCATGGGGCCCCTGCCACGTTCCAGAGGATGATGGATGTCCTTATACGTCCTCACCAAGCATATGCCGCGGCCTACATAGATGATCTAGTCATCCACTCGGAGGCATGGGAGGACCACATAGATAGATTACGGAGGGTACTGGTCGACTTAAGGAAGGCAGGGTTGACGGCGAACCCACGGAAGTGTCACCTGGGGCTCGACGAGGCTCAGTACCTGGGTTTTCGAGTGGGAAGGGGTCTGATCCAACCCCAAGAGAGAAAGGTGGAGGCGGTCAAGAAAGCCCTCCGACCTCAGAATAAGACCCAGGTACGAGCCTTTCTGGGGCTGGCGGGATACTACAGATGCTTCATCCCCAACTTCTCATCAATCGCCAGCCCCCTGACCGACCTGACCAAAAAGGGACAGCCGGAGAAGATTCTATGGACGGCAGAAGCGAATCAAGCCTTTCGAGCCCTGAAGGAGGCTCTCTCGTCGTCCCCAATACTTCATGCTCCCGACTATAGCTGTCCCTTCATCCTCCAGACCGACGCATCGGACACAGGCCTAGGCGCAGTGTTGTCTCAGAACTACGGGGGTGAAGAACACCCGGTGGTATATATAAGTAAGAAACTCAACCCCGCTGAGACACGCTACGCCACGGTCGAAAAGGAGGCCCTGGCGATCAAGTGGGCAGTCCTGGAGCTCAGGTATTACCTTCTGGGAAGAAGCTTCACTTTGGTTACAGACCATGCCCCACTTCAATGGATGGCCAAAGCAAAGGACACAAATGCGCGGATCACTCGCTGGTTCCTAGCGCTCCAGGACTTCCACTTCACTGTGATACACCGAGCCGGGGCCTCCCATGGCAATGCGGACGGTCTGTCGAGGATGTGGTCAGGTTGGACATCCCGGTCAGGTAAGCGACATCCACCCCCCTTACAACCACATTCTTCCATGGATAGGAGGTCCCGCCGACCCATGACGACGCTTAGGGGGGGGGGATGTGACGAGTCTCCCTTAGCACAATCAGCGTCGCCATGGAAACAGAGGGTTTCATTGAGGCGCAGCTGCCGGTCGTTAGGAAATAATGAGAGGCAGCATAAAAGCCTGACAAACCCAAAGCAGGGAGAGGTACGACTCCATGGTATGCAGGCTTTAACGTGTCTCTTCCCTTTTCGTAAGCAGGCTCGGACTAACGACCGGCAGTTCGCCTTGGGATCGAGTCACACAGGAACACGGGGAAGAACACAAACCAGCTGGAGATCACCACGAGCTTTACGAGCTCACCTCACCTCTAAACCTCCCGGACCGAAGTCACCCAGTCACGGACACCTGGGAGATCCTTCACGGCCACGGGAACACATATTCCTTTAAATAAATTCCCCTCCGGGGTGTGTGTGTTTAAGTTCTGGTGTACGTGTCATTTCTCCACCCGCCACACTTATTTAAACCTTAAAAGTGATTTTCACGAGGGGTCTGCAATAAGACTATTGCTGGACTGTACGTTCGGTTGATAAGCGCTGTGTGTACCCTGGTGGTCATTTAGAAAAGCTATTTTAAAACCACTGAAAAATGAAGAAGTCTTCAGCAGTTAATGATGGGCAGAAGGGTCGTACCTTTACTCGACTGATGTTGACCCCGCTCATGCTGCCACTGCGGTCAATGAGAAAGATGAACTCCCCCTGGACTCTCCTTAGGTCAGAGGTCGTGGGGCACAGGTAAGGGCAGAAGTTCAGCATGACCACAGGGTTGTGGAGAATGTCCTTATGGAGTCGTTTCCGTATGATATCCACCTACACACAACAGCCAGAGAGAGAAACAGTCAACAATCTACACAAAAACAATAAAGTGAATAAAAACAAAAAATGTATGTAAATAACCGAAATACTGTATGTTTGCGGCTAGTGTCACATTGACTACACTTAAAAAAATCTTGGTCCATGGAGTAGCATTTGTGAGCATTAAAGCACATATTCCAAAGGAGGTGAAATTTACTCTTATTTTACCACATGACAGGGTATAAACACTACGGACTGATTCTGAACACCTTTGACGGTTTCCATAGAAACTATCCCTTGCTAATCATTTAAGGGCTGAATGTTCTTTCCCTCCTGTGAAGGAATAGTCACTCACTTAAAGATGCTTTGTGCCGCTATTAAACATGCATCTGTTCTAACATTTCCACTTAATGCTACAATTTCCTGAAGCGCCATATTGAAAACAGACAAATGATACAAAAAACCTGACTAAAAATAACTTCTAAATATACAGTGAGGGAAATAATTATTTGATCCCCTACTGGTTTTGTAAGTATGCCTTGCCAACAAAGACATGAAGGGCCTATAACTTCCGAAATCATGGAAAAAGATATATAAAGGTTATAAATTGATTTGTATGTCAGTCAGTGAAATAAGTATTTGATCCCCTACCCACTAGCAAGAATTCTGGCTCCAATAGATTGGTTATGTGCCTATATGGACCACAGATTAGTACTGTCACCTTAAGAAAGTACTCCCAAGTCAGCTTGTTATGTATATAAAAGATGCCTGCCAACAGAATCTGTATCTTCCATTTGAACCTCTCCACCACCATGATCAAGATCAAATAGGTTTCAAATGATGTCAGGGACTAGATTTTAGACCTGCACAAACCTTGAATAGGCAACAGACAGAAGTTTGGTGAGAAGGAGACAACTGTAGTTGCGCTAATTTGGAAATAGAAGAATACTAAATAACTATCAATTGCACTTGGTCTGGAGCTCCCTGCAAGATTCACCCAATGGGGTTAAGATGATAATAAGAAAGGTTAAAGATCAGCCCAGAACTACATGGAGGAAGCTTGTTAATGATTTCAACTTTATTAATATAGCGCTTTTTTTACAATTTCCATTGTTACAAAGCAGCTGTACATGAGACATACTGAGTATAAGCAAAACAACTAATGTCATATACCTGTAAAAACAAGGAAATTGGTGAAAACACTGAAGACAGACATACCCACATACAAACGCTCCACACACTCAAAATGCACACATACTTACACACATCGACACGCACAAACAGACACGCACGCACTCACAGTGAAAGCAAAAATTTAAGATTAAGGAGCTAATAAGCTTACTAAATTTACTAATAAGGTAATTATAGATTTAATATTATCATTAGTAATCTAATAGCATTTGAAATTTTGTAGGCAAGTCGTGTCAAGTCGCCACGTCCTTTATCCAGCACTATCATCTCAGCTCTTGTCAGGTCACCGCTTCCCATTATCCGCACTGCCATCAGGTCTGGGCATGAACTGCATCCTGCGGTAACCTTGGAACAATGAGACAAGACTGGCTGAGAGTAGAGTACTGTTCTGCACTCTTTGATGCAGGTTTGTTTTGAACAGGTACATCAGTTGTTGTTGGAAGTGTTCCTGGTTGTGGTTGATCTAACTAAAGCAGCCTAAACCCTCAGAGGACTTATATTATGGATGTGTCGTGTATGCAAGATGAAAAAGATGCGTCTTTAGTCTTCATTTAAACTTTAAGCACTAGATAGGAAAAGGATCTACCACCGGCACTTGATTTTGCCAACTGACAGGATGCCTGAGAGTGTAATGCACGTGGAGGACTGTAATACAATAGAAGTTCGCTTAAATACTGCTAAACCATGTATGGCTTTATAGGCAATATGGAAGGTCTTAAAGTTAATGTGATGCTTTATAGGTAACCAGTGCAAGGATGACAGAACTGGGCTAATATGCTCATACTTTTTTGAATGGGTAAACACTTATGCTGCCGCATTTTGGACCAGTTGGAGTTTTTGTAATAAGCCTGCAGGGTAACCACCTAACAGTCTTTTACAGTAATCTAGTCTTGATGTCATGAATGCATGAATTAACTTCTCTGCATCTGACAGTGACAGCATTCGACATAGTTTAGATATATTCTTAAAATGGAAAAACACAATTTTACAGGTGTTGGGGACATGGCTCTCAAATGACAGATTACGACCGAATAGAATGGCAAGATTCTTAGCTGACGACGAGGGTTTTATGGAGCATCCGTCAATAGCTAAGCAGTCTTCTTGGTTGTTACGTACGGTGGTTTTCGGTCCAATAAGTAACACTTCTGTTTTGTCTGAGCTCAGTAAAAATGTTACTCATCCAGATTTTTATATCGACTATGTATTCCATTATTCGATGAAACTGCTGTATTTCATGAGGCTTCGAGGAAATATAAAGTTGATTATCATCAACATAACAGTGAAAGCTAATTCCGTGTTGCTTTATTATATCTCCTAGACGTAGCATGTATAATGTGAAAAGCAGAGGCCCTACAACTGAGCCTTGTGGTACACCGCACCTAACTTGCGATTTGCGTGACAGCTCATTGTTTATTGCTACAAATTGAAGGTGGTCTGATAAATAAGACTTAAACCATTTCAATGCTATTCCATTAATGCCGATGTTATGTTCAAGTCTATGTAGGATTGTGATGTGGTCAATAGTGTCAAATGCAGCACTAAGGTCTAGCAGCACCAATAACGAAATACAACCTCGGTCAGATGCAAAAAGCACATCATTTGTAACTCTGATCAAAGCAGTCTCTGTACTGTGACATGCTCAAATTCCAGACTGGAATTCTTCATCACTGTCATTCCTTTGGAGGAAGAAGCATAATTGAGTTAAAACTACTTTTTCCAGAACTTTAGATATGAAAAGTAGATTCGATATAGCCCTGTAATTCCCTAGTTCTCTAGGGTCGAATTGCGTTTTTTTTGACAATGGGCCTTATAACAGCCACCTTATATGCTTTAGGCACATGTCCTAATGTCAGAGATGAGTTAATAATACTATGAAGAGGATCTATAATTTCTGGGAGCATCTCTTTCAGTAGTTTTGTAGGTATAGGGTCTAGAATGCATGTTGTTGATTTAGATGATCTAATGATATAAGCCAGTTCATCATGATCTACGGTAGAAAATAATTGCAATTTCTCCTTAGGGGAGCTTTAGTTAGTTTGTTCAGCGTGTTTCACTTCTGGTTGCATTGTTATAATTTTTTCTCTAATATCCTGGATTTTACTTGTGAAGTAGTTCATAAATTCATCACTGTAATGTTGATATCCAGAATCTGAAGTTGTTGACGACTTATTCTTTGTTAATTTAGCCACTGTGTTAAATAAAAACCTAGGGTTGTGCTGGTTTTCTTCTATTAGTGATGAAAAGTAGGCGTATCTAGACGTTTTTATGGCTTTGCTGTATTTTCAAGTACTATCCTTCTATGCTGCACAAAATACCTCTAATTTAGTTTTCGTAAAGTTGCGCTCCATTTTCCGGGTCGCTTCTTTAGAGCCTGAGTGTGTACATTATACCACGGTGTTGGGCTGCCTTTTTTAAACGCAGAGGAGCAACTGTGTCTAGTGTTTCCGAGAAGGTGGAGTTAAAATTTTCAATAGTAATGTCAAGATCTTCGCCATTATTTTTCATGCTAGAGATTTGAGACAATTCAGGCAGATTATCGAGAAACGCATCTTTGGTAGTTGAAGTAATTGTTCTACAATAATTTGTAACAAGGAATTTGATTTGCAGCCTGTGACGAGTCACCCCTGGCGCAATCAGTGTCGCCATGGAAACTAAGCGGATCAGAGCGGCACACATGCCGGTCGTTACGAATCAAGACCAACTCGGCAGCTATAAAAGAGTCTGCCTCAGAACGCAAGGGGAGCAAGATCTCCTTCGGACATGCTTATCCTAAAGGCTGTTCTCTTACCTCTTCCCAGGCTCAGACGAGTAACGACCGTCAGGACCGCACACCGACAACCCGGAAGTAAGGGAAGAATCCTCGTGTAGCAAGACGGCTAACCCCCCCTGTGAGAGGAAAGCAGGAAGGATGTCCTTCTCCCCCACGCTGGTGGACTATACACGTGTGGTGTATTTATGTTGGAGTTACTAATAATTTTGACATTTGTTGAATTAAAGAAATCCCTTCTGGGACTTATAACCTCTCCACGAGTACGTGTCGTTGCTTCACCTGTCACAAGCCGTAGGCCAGTGAAGCAAACATAATATCATATAATGATCCGAAATGTCTACACTCTGCTGAAGGATTTTAACATCGTCCACATTCATACCGTAAAACAATATTAAATTTAAAGTATGATTACGTAGGTGAGTGGGTCCTGACACATGTTGATTGACGCCCATGGAGTTAAGTGTGTCTTTGAAGACAGTTGGAAACCACAATTAGCAAGCAAACTAATGGTAACACGCAATGCCAAAATAGATTAAAATCCTGAAGCACCTGCAAGGTCCTCCTCCCCAAGAAGGTGCACCTGGCTGATCTGAAGTTTGATAATGAACATTGAGACGATTCAGAAAAGGTTTGGAGAAAGTGATGCGAGACCAAAATTGACTCCTGTTTTTGGAAGGAGATAAATGCTGACTATGACCCCTTCAGAGAAGCACAGTTTTGGAAACATTATGCTTTAGGGGAGTGGTTCTCAACTCTGGCCCACGAGATCCACATTCCTACAGAGTTTAGTCCCAACTCTGATAAAACACCTGAAGAGGCTTATCAGAGACTTCAGGAACAGATGCATTCAACTTAATATTGGGCATTAAGTCGAACGCATATATTCTTAAATACGTTAATGAGCTTGTTCAGGTGTTTTATATCAGAGTTGGGGCTAAACTCGGCAGGAAAATGGAGCTTGCGGGCCAGACTTGAGAACCACTGCTAAAGGGCTTTTTCTCTGCTACGGGTACAGGAAGACTTCACCGCATTGGGGGGCTGAGGGACTGGCCAGTGTATCATAAAATCTTGGACGAGAACCTTCTCCACTTAACTAGATCACTGAAGATGGGTCGTGAATGTGCCTTTAACATGACAAAGACCCAAAACATATTGCCAAGACAGCCACAGAGTGGCTTCAGGAGAAGCACATTAAATGTCTAGCCAGTCTCTAGACCCTAGTCCTATTGAAAATCTGTGAAAGAGGCTAAATCTCCAATTTGCCGAGCGACAGCAAAGAAACCTTAAAGATTTACAAAAGAGTGGACTAAAATGTATCCTGACACATGTGCAAACCTGGTGACCAACTATCAGAAATGTTTTACCTCTGGTTGCAAACCAGGGTTTCTCCACCAAGTACAAAGTTATGTTTTTTTCGGTGATTAAATACTTATTTCACTGACTGAAATGCAAATAAATTATATTCTGTCTCTATAAGATAAAATAAACCTACCATAAAAATTATTGACCCTTCATTTCTTTGTAAGCAGGCAAACTTACAAAATCAAGTCTCTGTGTATTTTGAAATAACAACCGGCTGGATGTACTATCCCTTATAATTACACAGCTCATTGGAATGCTTGATTCTGGTTGGCCAGTCGCCACATTTGCAGGTTTGTTATTCCCAGAAAACATCCTGTCAAAACTAATAACACACGGTAACCCAGATGCAGCAAATATTTTTTTTGACAAATTAAATATAGATATTTCTTTTAATACCATATATGACATTATATTTACAAATGATTAAACCAAATTGCCTGTTCTTGACATGTGTACGTTGTTTCTTACCTTAAAACTGAAAGTAAACGGCTTTTCCTTGTGGAAGATCTGCATTCGGTAAAATGAGCTAATAAACTATTTCAAAATAAATAAAAAATTCTCATGTGGCAACTCGCACCCATGTAATAAGCGGGATAATGTACAACAGCCAGCTCTTATCGCGAAATAAAGCTTATTTCTGCGATAATAACAGGCTGCCTACATTGTAATAACTAGTGTATTAAAATGAGACAAAGTAAACTTTTACCAAACTGCAATCTTTCACATCTGGAAAAAGATCTATAGAATCTATTGTATGAAAACATGAAATACATTGGCATCTATTAAACCATTTCAAGAAACATTTTAAAACTTCACAGTCTCTTACAAGTTTTTAAATGCATGACAAACCTTAACTGAAGGTACCATTGTTGTGCCAGTACCATGGTACAAAAAAAATGATTATATACACGGTTTACTGTATTTTTTTAATTTTACTATTCGGCACTGTACCCAAAAAAATACCATGATAGTGCCGTGACATGTTCTTTACCAATGGTAAATTTAACAAGGCTGACAGTCTAAACAAATATTCTTTGCCATTTAGTCATTCTGGGTCAGACTTTTTAAAGCCAAATATCATTGGCAAAGTCCCCCCAAAAAAAACACATAAATTTCCCCTTCCTTTACAGTCTACTAAGTTTAATTTGTCTTAATGCGACTTTCACTTATTTCAACATTATTTGACTCTCTTGCACCATACGTTGACTCACTATTTTCTCATTACTGCAGTCCTTCTTCGTGGCTTTAATGTAGTCGCTCCTTCCCTTCAGATGCTCGTCGTATTCCTCCGGTGTCATGTCTCCATCTTCGATGAGAATGTGAGGTAGATGAGGCTCTGCACACGAGAAGCAAAGAATTACTCTTTCTGTGAAACACTATCCTGTAGAGACAGAACAGTGAGAATAATGACAACCCGTGAACTCATCTTCAGCTGTCATTATTCGCTCTTCTGTATGTCCATAAGTGGCGACCACAGCGGCGGTATGTTTGTTGGAAACCGCAGCTGTATCGATACAAAGGACTTCAGTGGTTGGCGCAAAGTGGGTCATCGATTCTTATGTTCTCAATGCCGCCGGGCTTCCTAATGAATTCAATTGCACACACTGGCCTCCGGTTGAGAGAGTTGGAGAGTGAGGTAATCTATCGAGGCCACTTATGAGGTGGTATGAGATTCATTTATGGCACACATACACCACAGGTGAAGGCACGAGTGGATTGGCAGAGAAAAATACAGGGATAGGGAGTCCAGAATCCAGATTTGTTTGTGCAACCTACACAGATGAGCTTGTTTTGAAAAGCTCTCTATTGTACAGTTAGCACAGGTCACTGTGTGGCTGAGATCTTGTTTGTGGGGACACAATGCCTCCTCAAATTTATGGCAAACTACCCTACAAGGGTTCCAAAGATTTGATCTAATAATATTTAATCTCACATGTGCTGGAATGGTGAGAGGTGGTTGCCCATACAAAACAATAGTTTTAGCAAGCACCACTAATATAATTTAAGAACAATTCAGGGAAGGATATCATCAGGTAGCTCGGTGGTAAGAGCATTGTGTTTACACCGCAAGGTTGTGGGTTCAATCCAAGGGGATTGCACATATCTATGAATAAATTTATAGGATAATGCAATGTAAGTCGCTTTGGATAAAAGCATCTGCCAAATGCTTAAATGTAAATCATAATAAATAAAATGGGTGTTACACACCACTGGGGTAGATGAGTATCTCCACGGGGCAGTCGTAAGTATATTTGTCCGCCAGTGTGACCACAATGCTGGTTGCGGAATGGGCCGATGGGTCCGCATCTGCCCGGATGGCATGGGAGGGACTCTCCACACCTGCACAGAGAAACGTATAATTTAAGCAGCTGAAATATTTAAGTCCAAAGTCGAGGACACATGTGCAGTCAAAAAAATATTCTTGATTAATCAGTAGGTGTGTCTTGGTGTCTTAACCTGTCAATCTGTTTGATGAATGAACCTTGGCGTTGTTAGTGCCAAAATAAACCGCTGAACTGGCTAACCACCACAAACCACCCAAACCTGCATGATCTGAACTGGAGAGGTCTCAGGGTAAGATCAAACTCAAGGCTTAAAATCCAATTTGTACTTTTCTACCTTCTCTCAGGAAGGACGTGTAAGGTGTGTTCAATTTAACACCTCAGTGAAGGGTTTCTTCTACTCTTTTTAGGCTAAAGGGCCGCATTCCGGTTGGATTGTGTGAAGATGTTCTGACCTGCCAGGAGATACGGTCCTCTGATCTCCAGCTGGAAGTTAAATGCATAGTCGATGGAGTTGATGGTCTCCTCCTCCAACAGAGAAGACAGCAACACACCCAAGGTGGTCTGCTCATGGGTTCCAGGTGAACAATGATGTTTATCCCTCCTAAAACAAATCCACAATTCATCATTTTACCAATTCATGTTAAAAGTAGTTTTTTTTTTTTTTAAATGTGTGAGGCCTCAATATAAGAACTAGAGGTGTCACAATATATCTCTACTGACGATAACCGTGATATGAAAACCCTAATTATCAATATCGTGTTGAAGTAACAGTTCACCAAAAAATAAATTCTGTCATCATTTTATCACCCTCTTATCATTTCAAACCTTAATGACTTTCTTCCGTAGAACACCAAAGAAGATATTTTGAAGAAAGTGGGTAACCGAACAGCACTGGACCCCATTCACTTCTATTGTATGGGCACAACTGAATGTTAACAACATTCTTCAAAATAACGTATGTGGTGTTCTGCGTATTTTTATTACATTTATTAAAGGTATCAGATGGGGCGAATACGTGTTTTTCTGTGTCTTTGGTATGTTATTAGCTGCCCATGCATGTATACGACACATAAAATAGCAAAAATTACACATTGCATTACATCTAAAACAAACGATAATATTCGTTTTAACCATGTCATATGACCGCTTTAAGTAAACACAAACTTTTATTCTGGAAGGAAATAAAGACTTTGCAATATTGCAATATTATGGAAAGATTCATAAATCTTGTAGTACCTCCTAACAGTGCTGGGGGAAAATGCCTGCTCTTCTTTGACAGACCGTTGGACCCGTGGAGAACATACGGGTGGTGACGTTACCAGAATCCCACCATTTGGAAGTGTACACAGCTCTGAGGAGGTGCTGACTAGTATATGTATAGTCTCCAAAGGTGGAATGACCCCTAAATTGACCACCAGTACTGTCCTCTCCTGATCCTCATCCAAAACTACATGACCTGCAAAATTACAGCAATTTAATACAGCTTCAAAAGGCACAGTGAACTAATGATCTTCAATGATTTTCAAAAAGCTCTCGTTCGGCATAACTGGATTGAATCAGCTTTAATTATTTTGTCAAATAAGTTAAATACTTTAACAAGCGTTATGAATGAGAATGCAGCCTTACCGCCTCTGCTCTGCGAGAATTCATCGACATGACAGCAATCAAAATAACAGTCATCGATTTTGGTTTTGTCTTTGACCTGGACGCTTATTATTTGGCTGCCAATCATTGCCTCGAAACCGACCACCACGCTGCACTCTTCCAGGGGGTATATAAAGACTCCTGCATCAATTACAGGAAAAGCAATGGTGAATACTGATTTACACAAAGTGAATTCTGCTCTTGACAGAAATTAAATCCTGTGGTTTTAGTGACCTCAGCACTGACCGATGCAAAAACCAAATCTGTCTATATGCCACTGGCAAGCGCAAAGCAACAATCTACTGGTGACATTTTCAGACTTGACACAGACCGCTGATGAGGTTTGGGGGGGAATAAAAGTGTTTCTCTGCTCTCTGTACGGCATTCGACTGTCTTTCGAAAAAGGATTACTAGGATAATAAATCCCAATCTGATGCGTTCCTCCTAAATTGCTTTTGACGCCAAGAATCAAAATTGTGGTTTGCATCATAACCTTACTGTAGAAGGATAAGTGGATGTGGAAATAAATGTGTTTCATGAGAAATCTACACAAGTGACATTTTAAATTAGTTTCACATTTTGAGGCAATTTAGCCACACGAGGAATTAAATACATATGGCTACATCTAGGTATTTTTTGGTAAGTCCT
This sequence comes from Triplophysa dalaica, assembly GCF_015846415.1. Lineage (NCBI taxonomy): Eukaryota > Metazoa > Chordata > Actinopteri > Cypriniformes > Nemacheilidae > Triplophysa > Triplophysa dalaica. The sequence continues at coordinate 16,313,741 of NC_079561.1, read as the reverse complement.
TTTAGAGTTTCAGTGCAAGTTTAAGGATTTTCCATTACTCACCCTCAACAGGGTGATCCTCAATGTTTTCATATGTCAGAGAGGCTGTCATTGCTAGGGTGTAACCTCTGACACAGGAAGTGATTTCAGAGACACTGAGCGGCAGACAGCTCCTCTTGCTCTTGTTGATTAGGCCCGGCATGATGAAGGTTCAGCCCAGTACGTCCACACGCATGCACGGAGGAGAGAAGCGATGTTTCCTTCAAAAGACCAAGTGAGATTGAAACCATGTTTTAAATAAAGACATTCTGCAAGATATGATCGAAAATAAACTCTGAACATATACTGGTACCAAAAAGCATATGGAGAAATTAATATATTATTCACCCTCATGTCATTCAAAAGCTATTTAACTTTAGTTAAATGTTCTGCATGAAAAAAAGCCTATTTAAAACAAATTTTGACATTTTATCTAATGCAATGACATCTATTTTGTACATTTTATGTTTGTCCACAGTGTTCAAATGCACTCTGGAGCCACCACAGCAGTGCTCAAACTATTCATTAATATTCACAGACGTTCGCCGGTCATAATTCATGGATGCCCTCATGCCTATCGCATTAATGAAAATAGAGCTGTTTCACTGGTGTTCAAATGACAATCCCCATCACACTCATCACCCCATCCCGCAAGCACCATTGTGGCACTGAACACAGATATGATCCAGCAGCATCAAAGAGAATAGAAACTACAAACAGGCCGCTGGCACACAAACATAAACCATGCAGCTATGATGTCATGACAAATCAGTATCTGACCCACCACAGAGAATTACAGATTAAAGGAATTGTCATGAACTGTCACGGATCTCGTGGCAAGACAGGGCAGGAGAACCCAAGTGCAGGCAGGCTCAGACGTAGGGGTAAGGGTAACAAAGATATTTATTAAACAATAAACACAAAACAAAAACCCACGATGGGGTAAAACAGGGTAAATAATAAACTTAAACAAGAACACTGACTAACTAAAACTGGGTACAAAACCAAACACTTGATTAGAAACTGAACTGACACTTACTTAGGATACTTAGAACAACTCAGACGAGGACCAGTTATACACACAGCATACAAGTACAATGCACGAGCACGAGCACAAGACAACGAACACGAGGGTGTTTTATAGGGGAACAAACACAGGATCATAACGAGCAACAGGTGCTGGGGATTAGCACTAAGGAGAGGCTGACGAGGAACGTGATGCAGGGAACAATGACGAGACACGAGAAAGAAACATTCAATCTCACATAAAACCATAGGTTATGCCATGACTCCACTCAAATAACACGAAATAAACATGACATGATAGTGGAATCATGACAGGAATATAAAACTAAAACTCCATTATTAGAGGATATGGTTCAGTCATGGCCTACAGTTTGTTTCCATTATTGCTCCCTAAATAAAACAAAGTTGATGTAACATGCTTAAAGGGATACTCCACAAAAATGAAAATTTGGTCATAAATTAGTCCCTCCCCCCCTCCCCAGTTGTTTCTAACCTGTATAAATTTCTTCGTTCTGCTGAACACCAAGAAAGATGTTTGGAAAAATGTTAGCAACTGACATTTCTGGGATATGACAACCGAAAATTTCAAATGGTAGTCAAAGGTGCCCTGGAACTATTTGCTTTCATAAATTCTTCAAAATCTAATTTTGTTTTCAACAGAATTTAATATGGTAGTCAATGGTTTCCCAGAAAAGTCAGTTGCTAACATTTTTCTAAATATCTTCCTTGGTGTTTTTAGCAGAACAAGGAAATTTATACAGGTCTGGAGCAATTTAAACCCCCCAAGTGAACGAGGAGTTGCGATCGTTTTTACCTCCGTATTCTGACACATTTCCGAGTGAAAAGGAATTTCAAAGGAGAAAATTAGTGGCCGTGGCTTGTGTTTTTCACTGCGAATTGATTGGATGTTTAAAAACAGTTTTTGTATTGATTTTGAAATTAAACTGGTAGCAGACTGACAGTTGAAGGGGAGGAATCAACGGATGCTCCGGCCAAGCCGTCTAATTTACGTCATTTGAGATGGATAGTCATTTCAGGGCGGAAGTGCGTTTTCAGATTTTTCACGGAAGTTTATGAGTGTACATGAATTTATAAAAGAAAATGACCCACATTGATAAACTATTTACTATAAAGGCTGTAATATTTCATGACAAAATAAGAATTATACTTTTTAATTTCACTGGGACTTTAAGGGTGAGTAAAGGATGACAGAATTTCATTTTGGTTAAAACCTTTAAAAGGTTTTGGTTACAAACAAAGTAAATCTCTAGATATGTAAATAAACCTTAAATAAACTAAATTAATTATTCTAGTATAAAGAGATAATTGTGATATTCCTCTAGTATGCCTACTTATTAAACTGTTCAAATATCTTCTGTATTTCCTAGACGGAAGTGAGACCAAATGGAGCACTGAAAGAGATGTTGCTGAAGTATCCTGTATCTTGATAAACACACTAAGATTCCTGAAATGCCCAGATGAAAAGAGCTTAGGGCAATTGAGTTCCCTATTGATACATTTAAGTATTAGTTTAAGCTTAGTTGTTTCTCAATTTTTTTTGACAATTGTTAAAATACAAGAAGAGAATGGAGGTGTCAAATGAATGTTTAGGTAAAATAATCTGGGTTTGGGTCAATTTGATGAGAAATGTTTGACTTCATATTGAGATCTTCAATATTATTGACTTCCATTGCAGACTTGACAAATCTGAGCGCAGTTTGTGACGTTGCTGAGATCTCTTCTGAAACTATTGGAGACATTTGTGAGATTTATGGGTCATTTTCTCATACAGAGATGCAGGAGACTCTGGCAAGTCTCAATTTGTTCTCCCTTAAATCTCATGGATGTAAACATAACCTCTAAACTGGGAAACGATAACGCATTTTGTTTTAATCAATGTTCTGGATTACATTTACATTTACATTTAGACATTTAGCAGATGCTTTTATCCAAAGCGACTAACAAAGAGTTTAGGAGCAATAAGCGATAGTTCATACAGGAGCCATAATACATTAGGTGCAAATACAAAGTTACTGGTTTCAACAAAAGCTAGACCACTACCTGTTGAGAGGGGTTAGTGTATTTTTTATTTTTTATTTGTTTGTCAAGTATTCACAGAAGAGATGGGTTTTAAGTAGTTTTTTAAATGTTGTGAGAGATGTGGTTGAACAGACAGAGATAGGAAGAATGTTCTACCAGGAAGGAGTTGTGAATGAGAAATAGCGGGAGAGCGATTTACTGCCCTTATGGGAAGGCAATACAAGCCGCCGCTGGTTTGCTGAACGCAGGGATCTTGATGGGGTGTAGGAGTGCAGGAGAGTGTGGAAGTAAGCCGGTGCAGATCCAGTGATAGTCCTGTAGGCAAGCATTAGTAACTTGAATCTGATACGGGCTGCAACCGGTAGCCAGTGAAGAGAGATGAAAAGGGGAGTCACGTGAGCCCTTTTGGGCTGTTGGAAGACGAGGCGTGCTGCTGCGTTCTGAACCAGCTGAAGTGGTTTTATAGCCTTTGTAGGAAGACCAGCAAGGAGAGCATTGCAGTAGTCCAACCTTGAGATTACCAGGGCCTGGACAAGGAGTTGTGCCGCATGCTCCGTGAGATAGGGTCTGATCTTTCTAATGTTGAATAAGGCATATCGGCATGACCGTGTTGTCTTTGCAATGTGATCATTGAAGGACAGCTGGTTCGAGTCTGGTGAGTGATTGTGAATTAGCGCCAGCTGTGCGCACACCGGGCTCGAATCACGTAGGAGATTGGGAGCATATAAAAGGAACGAGCGACCGGACCGTCGAAGAGAGAGGACCGGGCCCGAACTTGTGTTATGTTTGTATTTATATTTATGTTCATTTTTTGTTCGCCGGCGGTCGTCCGTGAGGGGCCGCCGGCTGTTATATTACTTTATTAAATGTTATGAATGTTTGCCGGTTCCCGACTCCTTCCTTCCCTTTTATGGAGGTTGTATTACAGTGTGATTATAGACGCAGAAACCAGACCTCCAATTTCCACCTCACACGTAAACCTCAAAGACCTCCTCCACATCCAACCTGTTGAACTATCACAGAGAAACGCTATTCTAAAAAGTTGGCTAGATTTTCATTCAGTGCATCCTGGAATTATGTGTAATTACTCTGCAAAGACAGGATGAGCCATAAATGTTTGAGATTAAACAGCTCCCTGTTATCAGAGAACAGAAACAGGGCTGTTAATCCAGATGTCCACATAGCCATAACACAGAACACCACCCACTCTCTAATAGATTTTGCGCAACCCTGTGATGAGATCAGACCAGATAGAAAAGAGTGCAAGATGACAGCAATAGATTCCCCCCTCTCATCTCTAGCAGCCGTTGTGCCCAGTAAACCGGTTAAACACTGCCATCATGTGTTCTCAAAAAAACATGTTTCATTCCCCAAACAAAGCCAAGTTGTCAATATCATTCGAAATGTACCTGACATTGAATCGTTCAACTGGTAGCGATTCAAAAACGTTTGCTAGTTTTGACGTTTAGATAAACGAAGTATAGAAAACAAATAACAGTTTTAAATACAATTTCATTATGAATGGCGAGTTTGAATTCTTTATGCATTGGCATTGTAATGCATTTTCTGCTATGTGGGACTCTGATGGGGGAACACAAAGTGGCAGATGCTGATCAAGCCCCCACACCCACCTTCCCACCTCCCTGCAGTCTTTGGTGTAAATCCCCCTCATGAAAGAGCCAAATCACCTGCTACACACTTGCCACGGCTGCCACTACACGCACCACAGGAGACGACACCGAAACAACCACCTGTTGATTCAGCATCCTCACCAAACAGACTTAACACGCATTTACTACTTCAAAACACTTTGCATTTTTACCTCTAAATTAAACAACATGCATCTTACTTCATATGAATGCAAACCTCACGAACGGCACACCGATTCAGTTTCCCAAGGGTAAACGTGCATTTCAGAAATGACGAAATCCAAACTCTTACCTCACATTTGCATCTGCTACAGATCTCTCTTAATTCCTGTGTAAAGCCCCATTGAGTGGGGTCGCTCCACTATGTTATGAGTGAGAGGCTCAGAGAGAATGTGTGCGGTCACAGGTGGATGAAACTCTGAATTAAAGCTCCCTGCCTCTCAGAGCTGGCCACAACAACTGAGAAGAGTGAAGATTCAAGGAGGCAGAGAGAGAGAGAGGGAGGGAGGGAGAGACAGATATAGCTGCAGCTGGAGCAGCTGGCCGAACGTTAACGCAGCCAATCAGCGCTGCAACATGTGGTTATGAAGAGGAGCTGTTGCAAGAAAACAGGAGCTCAAACCTGGATGTGACCTTGTCCTGTGTAACAGATTTACATGCCCCCCTCCCCGCCAACGCTAAATTTTTCCCTCAGCATCAGTACCACCCACCATGTATCCATCTCCGTAATCAGTGATGAGCGTGTCCATTCATGCATCCTGTTCGATAGCCAGGGGACCACCTCCAGAAATCCAACACAATACATGGGGAAATGAAGATGATAGATTATACAAAAGGATTTTGTCTGAATAGACATAGATTCATAGAGAACAGTATGTATTTGGGTTATTTCCCACCCTTGCCCTCTTGTTTCCTCACCGAATATGATTTCCAATGTGGGGGGGGGTTATTTTCTCTGAACGTTTTTTTCGCACGTATGATCAATCTGCTTTTGCAGAAGATGTAACCATGACAATTGATATGAAGCTTCCAAGTCTTCTTAAAAGACAACAGGTTGGTTAGAAAACGTGAGTATGTGTGTTTTCTACCATGTGGTGCCTTGGCTTAAATCTCTGCTTCTGTTTCTCAATTATATGAACACGTGCTATCTACAGTCTCTCTCTCTCTCTCTCTCTCTCTCACTCGCTCGCTCTCTTTTATCTCATCTTCCTGGATTTATTGAAGGTTGCATGGGTTGTTGATTATTTCTACAGCATTAAAGAACAAAACAAGTCAAAAGGAAAGAAATCAGTGGTTTGGTACATGTCTAAAGACTGTGGATGTATTTAATAAGCTTTGGATAGAAGCGCCTGCCAAATGCATAAATATAAATCCTGAAGATTTCCTGACTCCCTGTTGTCTTTAAATATCCACTGGCACTTCTAGTAAAGAGTAGGGGTGGAACCCCGGTCTCCTGGCCAGATTCTCACTACTGGACCTTGTCAATCATGGCCCCGTGATATAGCTGGTTTGTGTTGGGCGAGCTGGTGCCGTTGTACTGTGGCTGCCGTCGCATCATCCAGGTGGATGCTGCACACTGGTGGTGGCTGAGGAGAGACCCCCTCATATGATGGTAAAGCACTTTGGGTGTACAGCAATACACAATATAAATGCCTCATTCATAAATGTAATGTAAACACAAAACACTACCGGTGATGCCATCTGACGATTAATGACTGTCATAAATCAACATTACCAATGTTTATTATACTATTCTTCATATTATATAAAGCAAAGGGTAGTATAAGAATGTGAAACTCATCTTATAAGGAAATGATGTGTACTAACAAATGAAGACCACTGCAAAATTCTTTATAGTATTGTCTTTCGGGCCTTATCCCAGTGGGATTTCTTTATATATTTTACTGATTCCTGTCTGTCAGATAATATCCCACCAACAAATTACCAGTAGAGATGGTGTTAAAGGAGTCATTCGCCGGAAGTACGTGTTTTTCGTGTGTTTTAAGTTGCCCATACAATGTATGAGACACGTTAAATTGCTCAAATATAAGTGTCGGAACAAAATAAGTATTTTATCTAGAAACGAATGCTTACCCAGACCTGCCTGAAACGCCTCGTATAACCACACCTCCACAACTTGACATCGGCTCGTGGAGTGATTTGACTTAAACCGCCCAAATCTCACACGCAAGCAATGTGGGCGGTCTTGTAAACCTCATTGTACCGGAGCAAGCCAGATGTTCCGTATTTTTGAAGAGGCGTTACATTTTCGTGAAGTACTCGACCAATCACTGCGCATTATTGACCTGGCCGATCATAGCACACCTCGCTTTTCAGAGCGATGAGTTTTGTAAAATATCAGCGCGTTTAAGAGAGGCGGAGCAAAGATGCACGGTGTTTGGAAAATACAGCGTTTTTTTTACCTTAAATCGTGTATACACATTGTATTACATCTAAAGCAAACAATAATATTCGTTTTAGCAGAGTCAAATGACCCCTTTAAAGCTTCCATAGCAAAGCTTTAAAAATTTAAAAACACTTAAGTGTTTAAATATCAATGTAAAAACAACACTTCTAACATTCTCTTAACCAACTTCATAGGAAAATCATACTGTATAGGCTTGTACAGCTGCTTTTTTTCAGTACAAATCGAGCACAAACTGCTTCTTTCACGTCTACAAACCAAACTATCCAACATAACACAAACTTACACAAGCTTACCTGAGGCTATTTTTTCCACGTAAACGCAGGTAAACTCGTCAAAAGGTTTCCCAAAACAACGTCCTTTTGGGGCTGTTATTTCCTAAGTGTGCACATTAGAAGAAACAGTGAGAGTATATTCTTATACAGTATCTCTGTAATCCCTTAAATTCATGTCGTTCGTTATTTTATTGAGACACAACACCTCGGGGGGAATATATAGACTTCAGGTGGATAAAATGCCTGTAAACTGTTTTTGGCGACTTCACGTGGATACTTAATGCGCAGACAGATCATCAAAATACCGCGAGAGCGATGCGATAACAGAAAGCTTCGTATACTTTCAGAAAGCTCTCGCGGTAGTTTGATGTCCACCGGTCTGCAGATGCTGCTCAAAGGTGGCATAAATATATATACATAGGATCTTGAAATAAATAAATAATTATACACGAATGTGTACATAAATAATATAATTGTGTATTGTTTCAAATATAAAATTATTTATAAATATATTTGAAACGACTGAAATCTGATATAATACTTTAAAAGAACAGCCTTAAGAATAATGCAATAATTTTATGATTTTATGAACGTTAATTTAATAATATCTCCGATATCTCAGTTTAGCTAAATAACTGATTAGGCAAATGGTATTTTTTATTAGAATTTTATTAAAAAGGCATTTTTTACTAGGATTTTCAACCATGGAAACGCCGGGAACTAAAAAAATGTCAAATCCTGACTTCCGCTTGAACACCTACGTTCGCGCCGTTAGTTTGCGCGTCCTGCCGTCCACGTGGAGCGGAGCTGAGTAAAATTAGAGGACATTTATTTTGGAAAGTTGACAAAACTCTAAATAATCCATATTACCATGACTGCAGACATGACAAATGACTCATGGGCACTAGCTGTCGACGAACAAGAGGCATCCAAGTCTGTGAGTAAAAAAGTGCGCCTTCATTTTTTTACTTGATGAGTTAGCATGCTAGTTGATGCGGCGAGTCAATCGACGCAAACATATCCAAATCTAGACACCTTTAGACCTTTTATGCATAATAGAGAGATCGTTTTTGTCATACTATTATTTGAATGTATCTTATTGGCATTTTGTGTGTTGACTGGGTTTTTGTTTAATATGCCTGTAAATATTGTACTTTGAATGCAGATCGGAAAGTTACAGTTGATTGAGGCAGGTGATGCACCAAAATCTCTGTTAAATGGTAGTCGCATTTCATTTTTAAATACACTTTTTTTACATTCTATTACAATTTGTTGTTTAGTTAATAAAAGATGATAATATTATATTGATAAGTGTTCAAATGAATTTTTTGGCATTGTCTAAAGTAATTAAGTTTCCTTCTCTAGATAGACCAAGACGTTTAGACGATGGTGACAAATCAGATGAAGAGGAAAGAGGTTAATTTTCAGTAATATATGGAATTCCTTTGTGCTTGGTTGCTTTAACATGGTGGTAGTTTAATAGTTTAGGTTTTTATTATTGGACACTAAAATCCATTCATCTCTTGATATTAGAGGACAAAGCTGTGCAGTCACTCCTCAACAAGCTGATCCGAAGCAATTTGGTCAACAACACAAACCAAGTGGAGGTTCTACAGAGAGACCCCAATTCCCCACTGTATTCAGTCAAGACCTTTGAGGAGCTCAGACTGTGAGTACTTCAGCTCACCTTTGAGCATTTAAGGGATAGTTCACCCAAAAAATAAAATTTTATATGATTATTCATTCACCCTTAATTTTTATTCAAACCTGTATACATTTCTTTGTTCTACTAAACACAAAGTTAGATATTTTGAAGAATGTCAATAACCAAACATATGTCGTCCCCCATTGACTACCATAGTATTTATTTCACCTACTATGGCGGTAAATAGGGGATGACATCTGTTTTGTTACTGACATTGTTCCAGATATCTTCCTTTGTGTTCAGTAGGACAAAGACATTTATGCAGGTTTGAAACAACCTGAGGGTGAGTAAATGATGACAGTATTTTCATGTTTGGGTGAACTATTTCTTTAACATAACAATAAGTGTGTTAAACGACATTCTGTAACAGAACTGTACAAAAGCTCTCGCTTGCTTTTCTTTACTTTAAATCAGGAAACCGCAACTACTCAAAGGTGTGTATGAAATTGGCTTCAACCGACCTTCAAAAATCCAGGAGAATGCGCTTCCCATGATGCTTGCAGAACCGTGAGTCCACTTTTTTTAATAAACACTTGTGAATACAGTATGAAATCGTAATAATACTAGTTTGTAGAGATCTGTGCTTCACACTAAACTGTATGTGTTTCAGACCTCAGAATCTGATCGCTCAGTCTCAGTCTGGCACTGGTAAAACAGCCGCCTTTGTGCTTGCCATGCTCAGCCAAGTGGACCCAGCATTTAAATGGGCTCAGGTGAGTGAAAACTAAGAAAGTTCTTAGCAAATATGACTTTAATTTAGAACAGAACGATTTGAATTCAAAACATTGCTTAAGTTAGTTAAATGTTTGTTTTATCTTATTTTTTTTCCTTTATTGTTGTTCATGTTTATTTTCTTTCAGTGTCTGTGTATTTCTCCCACATATGAGCTTGCTCTGCAAACAGGCAAAGTCATCGAGCAGATGGGAAAGTTTTATTCAGAAGTCAAACTGGCATATGCTGTTAGAGGACATAGAAGTAAGTGGCTGCATTCCAGTCTTACAATCTAAGAATCATTAAATGCTCTTAATGTAAACGTGGATCGTGGTTGCTTTGTCGTCACCCAGGGGACCGCAGCTGTAAAATCAAGGAACAAATTGTCATCGGGACACCTGGAACGGTTCTAGACTGGTGCACTAAACTAAAGCTCATCGACCCCAAAAAGATCAAAGTTTTCGTTCTGGACGAGGCTGATGTCATGATCGCCACACAGGGACATCAGGATCAAAGCATCCGCATTCAGAGGTGAGCTCGCTCCAATGTTCAGAAAAAAGTTTTTCATACGCAGGAATAAATCACATTATATCTAATACGTAGATGTTCTTGTGTTTTTCATCCTATCATAGAATGCTGTCCAAAGGCTGTCAGATGTTACTTTTCTCTGCTACTTTTGAGGACTCTGTGTGGAATTTTGCCGAGCGGGTCATTCCAGACCCCAACATCATCAAGCTGAGACGAGAAGAGGAGACTCTGGACAATATCAAGCAATACTACGTGCTTTGCAAAAGCAAAGAAGACAAATTTAATTCGCTCTGTAATGTTTATGGAGCCATTACTATTGCTCAAGCAATGATCTTCTGTCGTGTGAGTCTTTCTAAATAAGATTTATGGTTTATTTTTGCATTTGTTATTTTCGCCTGATTGTTGTCTTTTGTCAGACTCGGAAAACGGCAAACTGGCTTGCAGGGCAGATGTCAGAAGAGGGCCACCAGGTGGGGCTGCTCAGTGGAGAAATGACTGTCGAACAAAGAGCTGCAGTTATCGAACGGTTCAAAGTTGGAAAGGAGAAGGTTCTCATCACTACTAATGTCTGTGCAAGAGGTGAGTGCACTTTCATTTTGTATTTACCGCTAGTAATATGAGAAGCTAAAATATATATTTTTATAGTTAACTTAAGCTTTTTTTTAACCTCAATTTGCAATATTTCAATAACCTTATTGGCTACAGGTATTGATGTCGAACAAGTCTCTGTGGTGATCAACTTTGACCCGCCTGTGGATAAGGACGGCTACCCAGACAACGAGACGTACCTCCACAGGATCGGTAGAACAGGACGATTTGGCAAGAGAGGACTTGCCATCAACATGGTGGACAGCCAGAAGAGCATGGAGATCCTCAGGAAAATTGAGAAGCATTTTAGTAAGTCTCTCCCATAATTTTTATTTCTTGAAGAAAAAGTTCATGAGACATATAAATCAAATTTCATTGTTTACCCACCCTTAGATTTGTTAGACTTTCTAGCATAAAACTAGAATGAATGTGGACGGAGTCTGTCATGACAGTGTTTATAAATGAATAGACTAGTTTTTATTGATTGAAACCTTGAATGAAATTTGAAATGTGATAACAGCAGCATGGAATTTACTTTTTATTGTCATTGTATGGAAAATAAGGAGTAATTCATCAAATTGTCTTCTGTTGCGAGGGTGACTACAGATTTTTTTGTACTGTCTGTTTTTCATTTGCTCAAATTGATCATTTTAATTGATTTAATTTCAACAGATAAGAAAATAATGAGGCTGGACACGGATGATCTCGATGAAATTGAAAAAATCGCCAGCTGAAGAAAAACACATCATGTCACATCATCAGAATCAGTTCGGGTGTTCATTCAACAAGATTTCTGATGTTTACATACATTTCAGATCTACGTTTAGTTTTACATTATACCTCACAAAGCTTTATGCCACATGTTTTGATTCTGAATTTATAGTTTCTAAGGGTTTAAAACCCTGTTAAAAACGTTTGCGTTTGTCAATCTCTTGGTTGAAAGGTAAGAAACCTTTGGAGTACAAATTCCTACATTTATTACATTGTTTTTCTTGGAGACAACTTCATTGAGCTCTTGTTTGTTAGCCACTTGAATTTGAGGCTAAATTAATTCTTGAATAAATTTCAGTGAGTCTGCAAATTGACACCCAATTATAATTGACAAAATGTCAATAATGGCTTGAACCACTACCATTCCTCAAGTGCACTTTAAGAATTAAAGACGTTCTCTAGAAATATTTAGTGTGCAAAATACGATAGAATATTATCCAAATATTTAAATAAAACAACACTGTTGTTATTTAGAGCTTTAGAGTAGTTTTGAACAAGGTTTCTCTCTTGCATTGTTTTGAGGTTTAAAGAAAATGTTTTAGTTGACCGGTCAAGGTCTTCGAACTTTGGCTAGTATGTTCTGTTGTGTTGCAGGAATGGAGCATCTTTAAAAACAATGAAGACTTAATGCAGCATTATTGTTAGAAATGGCTGCACTAGTATTTGCTAAAAAAATTGTTTTTTTTGTTGTGCTGTTTACGTTTTGCTGGTTAAATCAATGCACTTTTGGTTGATTTAGAGTTTATTGGTTGAGAATGAAAGGCTAGCATGTTTCTTTAAAAGCGTTCATTTGCAGCATTTCACTTCGTTTCTTACATATTAGTTGCATTTATGCTTTTAATTGTTTTGTCATAACTATTCTTATAATTAAAACAACTGCCATTTGGCGAATTTATGTCTGTGGCGTCATCGTCTTTATTAAGCATTACATACAACACCTTTCATAATCTTATGTACCAAATTTAAACCAGGTATTTTTTAATTTTCGTGCTCTTACTGCTTTACTTAAATTATTCTTTGTCGGGTTGCAAATATGCATGTGTGAAGCTGAAATGATATTTCGTAATACTATGACAATAATTTGCAGTTTATACAATCACAATTCACAGTGACCTTCAGAGGTACATTTGGTTTGAAAAGAAATTATAAAAAATATGGTGTTAAAACAAAGAAGACTTTCTTTGAAGACTTGGGCCTGATCACCTGCATCTTTTCCCCACAAGACATTTAATTCTGATAGATTGAGAGCTAGATAGACAGATAGTTAGGAAGTTAGATAGGTAGTTAGATAGACAGACAGACAGACAGGCAGGCAGACGATAGATAGATAGATAGATAGATAGATAGATAGATAGATAGATAGATAGATAGATAGATAGATAGATAGATAGATAGATAGATAGATAGATAGACATTATTGGCTTATGCACCGAATCAAACTTTTATTTGCAGTTTATACAATCACAATTCACAGTGACCTTCAGAGGTACATTTGGTTTGAAAAGAAATTATAAAAAATATGGTGTTAAAACAAAGTTTATTATTTCATAAGGTACAACAATGAAGAGACTGATGAGATAAACAGTAAGAACATCACAAGAGTTACTCAATTATCAAATTAGCGAAATGTGAATCTTGGGTTAAAATGTTAGTCAGACTAATTCAAACTGCCCATGAATCTGAGTGTCCATCAAGGTCATTTATTGATGGGGTGGGTCACCCAAAATAAAACATTCTGTCATTTATTCACCCTTATGTTGTTTAAAACATGTACTGTTTATGACTCTTTCTTCTGTGGAACACAAAACATATTTTAAGAAATGTCCTGGTGGTTTTGGAAATGTCCAAACGTGGAAGTTAAAATTTATTGGTCATGTTATTTTCTTACCAACTGTCTTCAAATCATCTTTTGTGTTTTGCTGTAGAAGTTAAACAGGTTTGGGATGACATAATGAGAATGATTTGAAAGATTTGTTTGTCCCTTTAGGCATCTATTTCAAGTTAAATCCATATTGCTGTCATCTTGGGAAATGCATAAAACTGATTTGTTTAGGATGCCACACTGAGCTAAGTTCATTGTCAGGTTTGTAAAGGTCCTACGTGGGACATCCATGGTCTCAATTATGCAATTCTCATACTTCTCCCCAAATTCAGCCTCTGCATTTGATAGCACCACCTGCAGCTTGTCTGATGGATGAAAATGGCACTTGAATCTTTGACCACATGGATTTCTGATAGCAAGTACCAGGTCTGGCTCTTCTTGGGGCAGGATCCCTGTTGAAGTCCCCTTTGACATCACAACTGAGCGGTTTGGGCTATTTAAAACATTCCTCATCCCTGCATTGCCCTGTTTTTGTGTTGGGTTTCCTAAAACACACTGGTGCTTACATATTCTGTGTCTGTTGCCACCATGATCCTGTAAGGCCTTCCGCTCCACACCCCCTGATTCATTTCCTGTTGTTTTCTTCTCTATGGAGGGGAGCACCCTGTATCTGTTCAGTGAAGCAGGCTCATCTAGGGGTCTGTCAAAGATTTCATCCAGTACCTCTGTATACAGTTGACTTCTGCGTCTCAGAACAGCTTGAGGTTGGCATTGGTTTATCTTGTCTTTTGACTTGGTTGGAGGTTGAGGTGAATGTGTGGGAGGCTGGACAGATGTTTCCACCCTCTGAAAATTTGCCATCATAGGTCTGCTGCGTCCCTTAGAAGACTTGGGCCTGATCACCTGCATCTTTTCCCCACAAGACATTTAATTCTGATAGATTGAGAGCTAGATAGACAGATAGTTAGGAAGTTAGATAGGTAGTTAGATAGACAGACAGACAGACAGACAGGCAGGCAGACGATAGATAGATAGATATATAGATAGATAGATAGATAGATAGATAGATAGATAGATAGATAGATAGATAGATAGATAGATAGATAGATAGATAGATAGATAGATAGATAGATAGATAGAAAGATAGATAGATAGATAGATAGATAGATAGATAGATAGATAGATAGATAGATAGATAGATAGATAGATAGATAGATAGATAGATAGATAGATAGACATTATTAGCTTATGCACCGAATCAAACTTTTATACTCCACAAGATTTCGCGCGATCTACAAGTTGTTGTTTTGATTTTAAGTTAATTAAATAATCAAATGGTCGCATTGAAATCATCTTTTTTTGACGTCTCTTACCTTATTTTTAGTTTATTTTCCTTGTTTCAATCGTTGCAGAAGTCAGAAGTCATTTTCATTACCGTCTGCAATGTTGCGTCGTCTCCATGGTAACGTCTCCAACACGTAAGCGCGCATGAGCGTTTTTGATAACTTTGATGCGCAATAATATTTTGATATATTTCTAGAATATCTTTTTATATTGTAATCCTAATTTAATGTTTATATACCGTTTAAATATAAAATATTATATTGTATAAAAACATCTAATAAACATGTAAAGATACTGTAACATTAAAAATATATATAAAATGATACTCACATTGCAACTGATATTTAAGCATCGTCATATATTAATTTCTATTAATTCTTTTAGGAAACAGACGCCTGTCAATTCTTGGATATCTTTCTAGAATATATTTTAATATTGCAAACCTGACTATATGTTTAAATATCGTAAACATATAATATATAATATTGTATAAAACGTGTAATAAATTTAAAGATGCTGAAACCTTTTAAAAATATATAAAAAGATAATCATATTGCAACTGATATTTACGCATCGTCAAAGATTTATTACTAATAATTCTTTTAGGAAACATACATCTGTCAATTCAGCAATTTATCATCCAGTTATGCAAGTCTTTGGACCATTGGGTTAAAATGTTTATCTCCCAAAGATATATTTAAAAGTAGATGAGTGAGATACAATCTAATGTTAATGTGATAAATAATATGACATTAGTGATAAAAACACAGATTTCCCAGAACATTATATTTTATTACGTTGTTACTTTAAAGCTTTACATATCAGGAGTTTCCCTTTTGCAGCCAAGTACAATAATATAGAAATAAAGGTATTAACAGCAAAATATGTAACAAAGAAAACTTGTTCATTACATATTTGGAATTCAAATATATACTGCCCTAAGTAATGTACATTAAACACACATCATATACATTCTTCCCCTTTGAATAAAAAAAATTGTTCTTTAGATTTTTAAATATATTAAAATACAGTGATTTTAATGCCCACTTGACCAACAAAAGAAAACTGTAGTTGGTACACAAAGAAGACAGAACCTTTTGTTTTCAAGAATTTTCATAATCCTTAAAACGGATGGATTCGTCTGCCTTTTGTATTGGTCCATTAAATCTCCTTAAGTAAATCAAATCAACATTTTAAAACAGAAAGACAGCCACACACATGTATATTTGTAGTAAAGTGAGTATGTGCCATAAGGACATGTATCGATTACCCAAGTAAAGAGTAACTGCATTTGTCATGCTTCTATGGTAACTCCAGGAGGTTGTTTTTGGCAAACAAGTCTTCTGTGATCTGGTATACTTCAGAGATAAGGGGTAGTGATTCTCCTAACAGAGCTACCACCTGCTTATGATCACCTGCATTCATCACTTGAAAGAATGTGTCACGCCCTGGAAGAGCACAGAATGCCACGCCGACAGCTTTGCGGATCAGCCAGGGGTGGTGCTGAGCCAGAGACTCATTATAGGCATCAGAGCACATGACAGAGGTTTTGTTGTCCTCTTGCTGGTTCGTAGACTGTCGAGAAAAAGCTCCAGCCAGCGTAGAGCCCTGTGTAGTCTCAAAAGAGTACGGCAACCTGATTCTGTGTGGTTTCCTCTTTTGGTGATGTCCACAAGGTTGTTTTCCAGTTCATACTTCACCATGGACTGGACGGTTACATAGTGGGATCCATTTTCACCCGTAAGTAAGTTCTCTAGGATCTGAACCTTGCTGACCACATCCTTGGAGATGAAGGAAAACACATTCCCCAGGGTATTCATGAAGCTATTGAGAGTATTCATGATGGGGAGGGAAGAATTTAGATTAAAAAAAAATTGATAAACAGTAGATGATCATTTAAACCAGTTGTTACCTTTTCAGGGATTTCAAAAGTGTTAACCAACACATTTCCCCGACAAAAGTTGGTCATCTTAAGGTATTTTACATTACTTTAATTTTACATTAGTGACGCAAGCATTACCCACCTGACCAGCTCTTGCCATCCTGCTAGATAATATTTCATGTAAATCTCCTTTTTCTCACTTAGACATGATCTGAATGTTTCTAATACTTTCTGAAGACTGAATGCCTCTGCCATTTCTTACGTTTCTTATATAACTACCACACGGAAGCTAACTCGAATTTGTAACCTTTCGCTTTCACTTAAATACCTTATATTCTTTATAATTCTCAAAATTAATCTTTTAAAAATCGTGTTAGTGATTCATTGGGAAGATTTAGCTGCCTTCGATCCCTTCTTCCTGTATTTGCTTCCTTTCTGCAACGTAACAGCACTGTGCCAATCAAATTGCACTTCAAATGTCACGTGATACATTAAGATCTATGATTGGACGTTATTTTCTCGCGTCTGACCGGTTGTGTTTCAAAGCGTGGAAAGCTGTCTACATAGACATTTTTAGCCATGGAAGCTACCTAAAATCGCTGTTAGTGAGGGGAAATGTAACGTTTTGAGACACACAGTGAGCGCAACATGGCTGCGGCATGAACTTCTCTTGCTAATCTGTTTTTGAATGCGTTTTTGCTCTTTATTTAGTCAATTTATTTACGGCTGTAAAATCTGTATTTGATCTACATGCCTGGGTTGTTTGTGTAATTTATTAGTTTATTTTGGAGCTAATGTGCAAGTAGACGTAAAGATTATGTACTCATGAAGTTTATTATTTATCAGATCAGTTGCATCATTTAAGAAACATATTCATTTCTGATCGCTTTAAGCCTCGAAAGATGCCTGAGATTAAAGTCACACCGTTAGGTAAGATGTTTGCTTTTACTCCTCAATAGCGATTAATTGAGGAGTAAATAATATAGTATTATAGTATTTTAAAGTGCAAACGTTTGATTGCAATATATAAATATAACAATGCGTATAACAATGTGATATGTATAAGTTGTAATATATACAAGTATGTTAAATCTTATTATAAGGTAGAAATCGACAATTGTTAAAGGAGTAGTTCATTTTCAAAATACATTTTTATGATAATTTACTCACCCCCATGTCATCCAAGTTGTTTATGTATTTGTTTCTTTAGTCGAAAATAAATGAAGGTTTTTGTGGAAAACATTCCAGGATTTTTCTACATGGACTTCACACGGTTGAAGGTCAAAATTACAGATTCAGTGCAGCTTCCAAGGGCTTTAAACGATACCAGACAATGAAAGGGTATTATCTAGCGAAACAATCAGTAATTTTCTAAAAAATAACACTATATAACACAAATGCTGGCCTGGTCTGTTCTGCGATGTGTTCATGACTTCACGTAACTCGTAATTCCGTTGAAAAGTTCACACTTGATGTAGGGTCACCAGCTGACTCACTGACTGATAGTAATGGCAGAATTGAATTGAAACGTGGCAGCATTGAGACATGTGTCACACATGTGCACCACCACATCTTTTTAGATCTTCGTCTGCCCAAAGCTTCTGTGTGTTCCGGTTCAAAAAGGTAGGGCAGGGCGAAAAACTCCATCTCATCTTCTCCTCCAAATTCAGAATCATCTGACATCGTTATTTAACCTTTGAACCCCCTTTTTTTTAAACGTGTCTGACTTAGTATTTGCATGTTCATCTTGTAAACACTGACTCGGTCTATTACTATAACATGAAGTCACGAATGCGCCTCTCAGAATACAGCAAAAAGAACATCTGTGTTAATAAATCAAATACAATTTGTTTTTTTTAAACGACAGATCCCTTTGCTATATTCTTCCTCTGGTATTGTTTAAAGCCCTTTGGAGCATCAATGAAACTGTAATTTTGAACTTCAACCGTTTGGAGTCCATTGAAGTCCACTATATGGAGAAAAATCCTGGAATGTTCTCATCAAAAGCTTTATTTCTTTCGACTAAAGAAACAAATACATAAACATCTTGGATGACTTGGGGGTGAGTATATTATCATGAAAATGTATTTTGAAAATGAACTACTCCTCTAAGAAACATTATTATTATTTTAATTCTGTATATGTATGTAAGTTCAAACATTACATAGTCTAATAAATGTTAATTATAGTGTTAATGTAATTTATGTTGCAGGTGCTGGTCAGGATGTCGGGCGCAGCTGCATTCTGGTCTCTATCGGAGGGAAAAACATCATGCTTGACTGTGGGATGCACATGGGCTACAATGATGATGTGGGTTGTTCATTAAAGCAACACAACACAACATTTCATGTATTGTTTCCTTTCCCTGAATATCAGTTTAACTCTGTCAGCTGCTGTTGTTAACACTTCTAATCGGTTTGATTTTTCCCAACAGAGACGTTTTCCGGATTTCAGTTACATTACCCAAAATGGTCGACTCACCGAGTTCTTAGACTGCGTCATCATAAGGTCTGTATATGGTTGACGTGTTCTGTAGCCATTGTGTGAGTTTTTCTCCTTCCTCTATTGACAGTTTCCTCCTCGTGTGCCCTTCAGTCATTTCCATCTGGATCACTGCGGTGCTCTGCCATACATGAGTGAGATGGTGGGTTACGACGGGCCCATTTACATGACCCACCCTACCAAAGCCATCTGCCCCATCCTGCTGGAGGACTTCAGAAAGATAACGGTGGACAAAAAGGGGGAGACAAACTTTTTCACCGCACAGATGATCAAAGACTGCATGAAGAAGGTTGTTCCTCTGAACCTCCATCAAACGGTTCAGGTAAAAGTCAGCTTTTGTAACTGCAAATGATTGGGAACGTTTGTGATCTTTATGAACAGTCCTACCAGTTTATAATTTGTGTCTTTTTAATGACAGTAAATGTATTTTGCTTATGAGTGTATTTTTATTTGATCTCAATCCAGGTGGATGAAGAGCTTGAGATCAAAGCTTACTATGCCGGTCACGTACTGGGAGCGGCCATGGTCCAAATCAAAGTTGGCTTAGAATCTGTCGTCTACACAGTGAGTGTCTTACTGTCTGCTACCTCCTATAATGTTCCAGTTTTATTTTAATTTGTAACAATAAATCTATTTATGCAGGGGGATTACAACATGACACCAGACCGACATTTGGGGTGAGTACAATGTCTTTTTAATTTTTCAGGATTTATGTAATTCTTAAAATTAAAATTCTCTTGTATTTCAGAGCTGCTTGGATTGATAAATGTCGACCAGATATTTTGATATCCGAGTCCACATATGCCACCACGATCAGAGACTCGAAACGCTGCAGGGAGAGAGATTTCTTAAAGAAAGTTCATGAGACAGTGGAAAGAGGAGGGAAGGTAAGAGATGCTTAACGAATGCTTTCTCTCGACATGCGTTTGTGCTATTTCTTCAGCTTGTTATCTGTCATTCTAGGTCTTGATTCCTGTGTTTGCTCTGGGAAGAGCTCAAGAACTCTGCATCCTGTTGGAAACGTTCTGGTAAGCCTTACATTTTTTCCATTTGCAACTATTCTACCTATAAACTTGTGTGTAACTGCAGGTCTTTCAATTTGACAGGGAGAGAATGAATCTGAAAGCCCCCATATATTTCTCCACGGGTCTGACTGAGAAAGCCAACAACTACTACAAGCTTTTCATCACCTGGACCAATCAGAAGATTCGCAAGACCTTTGTACAGCGAAACATGTTTGAGTTCAAGCACATCAAAGCTTTTGATCGGTCCTATGCAGATAACCCTGGACCAATGGTAAGATTGCTGACGTCATATAGATTATGTCAGCAGGTCTTCAACCAATTGGAACTGTAGAACTTGTTAAAATAAGTTTCAAGCTATTTGAGACGAGATGATGAATTGATAAGTTCTATGAATCTGCTCTGTCAGGTTGTGTTTGCCACTCCTGGAATGTTGCATGCTGGGCAGTCCTTACATATATTTAAGAAATGGGCTGGCAATGAAAAGAACATGGTAAAGTACATTTACATTATAAAACTAATTCAAATGTCATTCAAATGTTTTGCTTATATTGGTGCGGTGAAAGACAAAATCTTGAATTTATGTCTTTGTATTACGTATGTATTTCTCAGGTCATCATGCCAGGTTATTGTGTGCAAGGTACTGTGGGACACAAAATCCTGAATGGGCAGAAGAAACTGGAGATGGAGGGAAGATCAACGGTAATGAGTCCATCCTACAAATCTGTTTGCCCCTAGATTTCACTAGAGAGACGTTTGTAAAGCCTCTATACAGTACATTGTCCATAATGTGTCATGTCTGCTTGTTTGTTTTCAGCTGGATGTGAAGCTGCAGGTGGAATATATGTCATTCAGCGCTCACGCAGACGCTAAAGGCATCATGCAGCTAATCCGCATGGCCGAGCCGCGTAACATGTTGCTGGTGCACGGAGAGGCCAAGAAAATGGAGTTCCTCAAGGACAAGATCGAACAGGAATTCAGTAAGTTACAATTTTCTTAAAATGCATGTGTTGTTTGGTTGGTTTGGAATGCTTTTTTGTAGCTATGGCAATTATATGAGAATGGTGGTTCTTTTGTTTTTGGTGCATGAAACCTTGACAAACATCATAATTGGTCAATTGTTTTGACCCATGCAGATATCAGTTGCTTTATGCCAGCCAATGGAGAGACGACGACCGTTGTGACAAACCCCAACTTACCAGTGGACATATCGCTCAACCTGCTCAAGAGAGAAATGGCTCTTGGAGGTGATCACTCATCTCTATCACTCTCTAACAGAGATCCCACTGTAAAAACTCTGTAAATACCTCAACTATTTTGTTATTATAATAGTTTAGACATTTTAAAATCAACAATACATGTCGGAGCTGTGGCTCAGTGGTCAGCACTCTGGACACTAATATATGAGCTGTTTGCTCACGGGGACCCGGGTTTGAGTCAGACCTGGGTCATGTCCTGATCCCGGACCCCGTCTCTTCAGGGCTGTCCCGATTATTAAATAATCGTCTCATCGCAATTGTTTAAGCTCATCGCAATGGTTTCAGATCATCGTAATTATTGCACATCTCTATAGAAGACACAAGGGGGAGCTTTAGTACCTGGATATTGCAGCCAAAATGTTATTAACAGTAGTACAATTTTATTGTAATCTTGCAATTGAGAAAAATAAATAAAAGCTTTTCTATGATTGATAGCATTTTAATGGTGGCTTCAATTAATCTCTGATCAATTTTCTCAATTTACAAGTATTTGGCAGTTGTATTACTGCCATGTAAAAGCCTACACCTTGAATATATGGTGACCGCACTTTTTCCAATTTATTTCCAAGGAAATAACTTAGTCTTATATTCAGAACAATTTGGTAATTTCAAAACCAAATTTAAAACGTTTTTGAGAATTAAATGTCAAAGCCCTAAAACAGGTTATTAATCGTCATAATCGCAATGATTTATTAGACAATTAATCGTCAGCCAAATTTCATAATCATGACCGTATATTTAAATAAATAAAGGCATAAAATCCCCCAAAAGTAATAATAATTATATTATTATTATTATTATAAAACATATAAACAAAACTGACACAATTTAATTAAATATTACAGATATAACATGCAGTGGTGTGAAAAAGTAATTGCCCCTTCCAGCTTTTTTTTCTACATATTTGTCATGCTTAAATGATTCAGATCATCAAACAAATTTTTATATTACTTAAAAAAAACCAGAGTAAATACATAATGCAGTTAAAACATTTCTGACCCTTTGTGAAAAAGTAATTTCCCCCATTGGTAAATCCTGAATTAACTGTGATGAATTGAATAACTGAGTTCAATTTCACTAGCCACACTCCAGCCTAATAACTGCCAGATCTGTTGAATCAAGAAATCACTTAAGTAGAACCTTTCTGACAAACTGAAGTAGTCTAAAAGATCTCAAAATAACAACACATCATGCCGCGATCTAAAGAAATTCAAGAACAGATGAGAAACACCCTTCCTTGAACTGCCACCTTATCGTGGTGGAGGGGTTTGAGTACCCGAAAGACACTAGGAGCTATGTTTTCTGGGGCTATATGCCCCTGGTAGAGTCTCCCAAGGCAAACAGGTCCTAGGCGACGGGTCAGACTAAGAGCGGTTCAAAAATCCCTTATGACGACCAAAGATTTGAGGACCGTGACGCCAGGCCTGGGGTTGGGGCTCGTATGCGAGCGCCTGGTGGTCGGGCCTCCCCCCAAGGGGTCCGGCCGGGCTCAGCCCGAAGGAGCGACTTGGGGCCACCCTCCCGTGGACCCACCACCTGCAGGAGGGACCGTAAGGGGGCGGTGCAAAGTCGATCGGGCGGCAGTCGAAGGCGGGGACCTCGACAACCCGATCCCTGGACGCGGAATTAAGCTCTAGGGACATGGATTGTCACCTCTCTGACGGGGAAGGAGCCTTAGATTGTGCGTGAGGTTCAGAGATTCCGACTAGAGATAGTCGGGATCACCTCTACGCACAGCTTGGGCTCTGGAACCTCACTCCTCGCGGGAGGATGGACTCTTCACCACTCTGGAGTTGCCCATGGTGAAAGGCGGCGGGCTGGTGTGGGTTTGCTTATAGCCCCCCAGCTCAGCCACCATGTGTTGGAGTTTACCCCGGTGAACGAGAGGGTCGTTTCCCTGCGCCTTCGGGTCGGGGATAGGTCTCTCACTGTCGTGTGCGCCTATGTGCAAAACGGCAGTGTAGAGTACCCGGCCTTCTTGGAGACTCTGGGAGGGGTGCTGGAAAGCGCCCCGACTGGGGACTCCGTCGTTCTGCTGGGGGACTTCAACGCCCACGTGGGCGATGACAGTGACACCTGGAGGGGCGTGATTGGGAGGAATGGCCCCCCTGATCAGAACCCGAGTGGTGTTCTGTTATTGGACTTCTGTGCTAGTTACAGTTTGGCATAAGGGAGTCCATCAGTGCACATGGCACCAGGACACCCTTGGCCGGAGGTCGATGATTGACTTTGTGGTTGTTTCATCTGACCTACGGCCGTATGTCTTGGACACTCGGGTGAAGAGAGGGGCGGAGCTGTCAACTGATCACCACCTGGTGGTGAGTTAGATCCAATGGCAGGGGAGGATGCTGGACAGAAGTTGAGGCGGCAATACCCGAACCCGGTGGTAGACTCCGGACGTAAGGGATGCCGTCAAGCTGAAGAAGGAGTCCTATTGGGCCTGGCTGGCTCATGGGACTCCCGAGGCAGCTGACAGGTACCGACAGGTCAAGCGGACTGCAGCCTGGGTGGTTGGGGAGGCAAAAACTCAGGCCTGGGAGGAGTTCGGTGAGGCCATGGAGAAGGACTATCGGTCGGCCTCGAAGAGATTCTGGCAAACCGTCCGGCGCCTCAGGAGGGGGAAGCAGTGCCCTACCAACGCTGTATACAGTGGAGGGGGGCATCTGTTGACCTCGACCGGCGATATCATCTGGCGGTGGAAGGAATACTTCGAGGATCTCCTCAGTCCCGCCGTCACGTCTTCCATTGAGGAAGCAGAGGCCGAGGGCTCGGAGGCGGACTCGCCCATCACCCGGGTGGCAGGGCCCTTGGGGTGGATGAGATCCGCCCTGAGTACCTCAAGTCTCTGGATGTTGTGGGGCTGTCTTGGCTGACACGCCTCTGCAGCACCGCGTGGCGGTCGGGGACAGTGCCCTTGGATTGGCAGAACGGGGTGGTGGTCCCTCTTTTTAAGAAGGTGGACCGGAGGGTGTGCTCCACCTATCGGGGATCACACTTCTCAGCCTCCCCGGGAAAGTCTATGCCAGGGTACTGGAGAGGAGAATCCGGCCGATTGTAGAACCTCGGATTCAGGAGGAACAGTGTGCTTTTCGTCCCGGTCGCGGAACGCTGGACCAGCTCTATACCCTCTCCAGGGTGCTGGAGGGTTCATGGGAGTTTGCCCATCCAATCCACGTGTGTTTTGTGGATTTGGAGAAGGCATTCGACTGTGTCCCTCGCAGCATCTTGTGGAGGGTGCTCCGGGAGTATGGGATTCGGGACCCTTTGCTAAGGGCTATCCGGTCCCTGTACGACCGGAGCAGGAGCTTGGTTCGTATTGCCGGCAGTAAGTCAGACTTGTTTCCGGTGCATGTTGGACTCCGGCAGGGCTGCCCTTTGTCGCCGGTTCTGTTCATTATTTTTATGGGCAGAATTTCTAGGCGCAGCCAGGGGCCGGAGGGCATCGGGTTTGGGGACCACATGATTTCATCTCTGCTCTTTGCGGATGATGTCGTAATGCTGGCCCCATCAGACCAGGACCTTCAGCATGCACTGGAACGGTTTGCAGCCGAGTGTGAAGCGGCTGGGATGAGAATCAGCACCTCCAAATCTAAGGCCATGGTTCTGAGTCGGAAAAGGGTGGCTTGCACACTTCAGGTAGGTGGAGAGTTCCTGCCTCAAGTGGAGGAGTTCAAGTATCTGGTGGTCTTGTTCACGAGTGAGGGAAGGATGGAACGGGAGATTGACAGACGACTTTTGCAGTAATGCGATCGCTGTACCGGTCTGTCGTGGTGAAGAAGGAGCTGAGCCGCAAGGCGAAGCTCTCGATTTACCGGTCAATCTACGTTCCTACTCTCACCTATGGTCATGAGCTGTGGGTCATGACCGAAAGGACAAGATCCCGGATACAAGCGGCCGAAATGAGCTTTCTCTGCAGGGTGGCTGGGCGATCCCTTAGAGATAGGGAGAGAAGCTCGGTCACTCGGGAGGAGCTCAGAGTAGATCCGTTGCTCCTCCACTTCGAGAGGGGCCAGCGGAGGTGGTTCGGGCATCTTTTTCGGATGCCCCCTGGACGCCTTCCCGGGAAGGTGTTCCGGGCATGTCCCACCGACCTAGGACACGCTGGAGGGACTATGTCTCCTGGCTGGCCTGTGAACGCCTCGGTGTCCCCCCGGAAGAGCTGGAGGAAGTGTCTAGGGAGAGGGAAGTCTGGGCATCCCTGCTGGATGGATGGATGGAGATGAGAAACAAATTAATTGAAATTTATCAGTCTAGAAAGGGTTATAAAGCCATTTCTAAGGCATTGGGACACCAGCGAACCACAGTGAAGGTCATTATCCAGTGGTAAACCGTCCCAGAAGTGGAGGGCCTACCATCATTACTACAAGAGCACAACGACGACTTGTCCATGAGGTCTTAAAAGATCCCAGAACAACATCTTAAGAACTGCAGGCCTCTCTTGCTTTAGTTAAGGTCAGTGTTCATGAATCTACGATAAGAAAGACAGTGTGCAGAAATGGCATCCATGGGTAAGTTCCAAGGCGAAAACCACTGCTGACCAAAAATAACACAAAAGCTCGTCTCACATTTGCTACGAAACATCTTGATGACCGTGGACTGATGAGACTAAGGTTAAACTTTTTGGAAGATGTGCGTCCCGTTACATCTGGCGTAAAAATAACAGCGTATTCATAAAAAGAACATCATTCCAACAGTCAAACATGGTGGCTGTAGTGTGATGGTCTGGGGCTGCAAAGGCTTCAGGACCTGGACGACTGACCATAATTGATGGAACTATGTCTAACAGACAATCCTAAAAGAGAATGTCCAGCCATCGGTTTGTGTCCTCAAGCATAAACGCACTTGGGTTATCTAGCAGGACAATGATCCAAAACACATCAGTAATTCCACCTCTGAAAAAAAATCACAATAAAGGTTTTGGAGTGGCCTAGTCAAAATCCGGATTTAAATCCAATTGAAGTGCTGTGGCATAACCTTAAAAAAGCTGTTCATGTTCGAAGACCCTCCAATGCGGCTGAATTAAAACAATTCCGAAAATAAGAGTGGGCAAAAATTCCACCACAGCAATGTGAAAGACTCATTGCACGCTTTCGCAAACACTTGATTGCAGTTGTTGCCGCCAAGGGTGGCACAACTATTTATTAGGTTTAGGGGTCAATTACTTTTTCACATAGGGTCAGAAATGTTTGTATTTTCTTCCCTTAATAAATAATTCCATCATTTAAAAACTGCATTTTGTATTTACTCTGGTTTTCTTTGTGTAATATTGAAATTTGTTTGATGATCTGGATCAATCAAGCGGGACAAATATGCAAAAAAATCAGGAAGGGGCAAATTCTTTTTCACTCCATGTATTTACAAATGTTATTCTTGTTTGGCTGTCTTTTTTATTTAATTCACCAAAGATTAATAATGAAACTGTCTCTCGCAGGTCCATTGCCGGATTCTAAAAGGCCTCGCACCATGCACGGCACATTAATTATGAAAGACAATGTAAGTTGCCTTGGCACTACATAGTACATGTTTTTAAAAATAATTGATGCATAACTTCACATATTTATATTTGGCTGTTGTGGTGTGTGCATGTGTGTAGAGTCTGCGGCTGGTTTCTCCAGAACAGGCTCTCAAAGAGCTCGGCCTCAGTGAACATCAACTGCGCTTTACCTGCCGCGTCCAACTGCACGACTCCCACAGCGACAGCGACACGCTCGTGCGCATTTACACATATCTCAAGAGGTCTGACCACTTTCTGTCTGTATAATGAATAGAAGTAAATTGTGAATGTTACGATCATTTTAACAGCTTTTTTTTGGCCATCAGGCATCTAAAGGACTGCATTTTTAAAATATCAATATAAAATACTGACAATTATTTCAGTTGTCGTCACTAGTTAGTTGTCCTGTATTGACATTCAAATATTACACTGTACATTTTTTGGATAATTTTTAGCTGCATTTGACGTAATTTACATTGTGCATGTAAAGTTTGCCTAATCTATGCGTGTGTGTAAAATAAAAAACATGTATAAAGAAACTGTGTGATATCACATAAAAATAGGAAAGTACAGAGAAACATTTACATTGCACAGAGGTGAGTCAATTCACACCTTGAAGTATAAAAAGAAATGTCAGCAAATGTGGGCATGAAGTTATGGGTATAAGAGGTCATGTCTGTTTTCTTCATTTGTTACAGTGCATTGAAAAATTATGGCGTCCAGCACCTGCCTGACGGTACTGTTATAGTGGAGTCCATTGTTATTAAAGTGACCTCATCGCCTGAGGAGCCAAACCTCAAAGTCATCCTGCTCTCCTGGAGTTATCAGGTAAACCAGTGACAATACACACTAACGGTTCTGTTTACAGATGCTATTGTTCTGTTTCTTGTCTAAGACAAGCGGTGGTCCTAGCTAGGTACCACATAATACTGTATATACATGAGATTTATAAATATATCTTTTTGGGAAAATGACAATTCTTTGTTTTATTAAGAGTATGTACTCAAGACAAAAGGTCTTATTCTCACTGGTTCTGGTCTGAGACAGTTGCTTTAGTGGCATTTACATTTTGCCCACATGGAACTTTCTGAATGTTTCCAAACAGCTATAGGTTTCACACATGCTGATATTCATGAACTGTTGGAGATTGAATCACATCTTCACATTTGAATTAATACAGTGTTTATTTATTATTAAATATTTTTTGGTTGAAAAGTAAGAACAGAACAGTCTTCTTAGTTAGATGATGAAATGTGAATCTTTTTTTGTTCTCCTCAGGATGAAGAATTGGGCAGTTTTTTGTCAACACTGTTGAAGAAGGGTTTGCCTTCATGACTTTAATAAATATGCACTGCTGTTTGACCATTGTTTAAAAAAATATTAAAGAGTTTTTTTAGGAAAAAGGAATTCATCTACTTGACTGATTTGCAAAGGTATATTTCTTTTAAAATTTGCATTAAGGAACTCTGCAAAGATCATTGAAATTTGGCACTTGAAAGAAAATCCAGATGTTTTTAGTCATTTGACATGTATCATTTGTGCTTTGTAATAGCAATTACATATATTCATTTGGCAGATGCTTTTATCTTATCTGAAGCAACTTACAGTTATAATTCTGTATAGCCTGCTTTTACAATTGCAGACAAGAATGTAATTTTGCATACATACTACACACATTCTCTTTCTGATATGTTATTTTATATCAATAGTTCATTGACTTTTTCATTTGTTTTTGCAAATCTTGTTTTTCATGTTTTACAGAACAAACAGTGCTTTCAGTCACCACCTAAAAATCTGATAACAATAATTTAATAATTTTCTATTTTTGTCTATTGCAAATATTGTTTGTTATTCCATACCTTACCGACTTGACGGTTGCTCCATCATAATTTTTAAAGAAAACCTTATATTAAGAATGCTGTTTTAAACATGTTTTTATTTTTCAAGAGAACAAAGATAAAATTGCCAAGATTTGCAGCTGCTTTCGGTCATCGACCACTTCAAAGATTATTAGAAATTGAATACACTCCCCTTTTATTCTTAAAACCCAGTCTTTTGAGTCTCCACCTGTTGTGTCCAGTTGCAAAATAATACAACAGCGGGTCCAGGAGGCTATTGAGACTGATCAGAGCCATGGTGACCCTCCGGGCGGTCCAGAACATCTTGGTGTGTAATACCGTGCGTGACATTAGATACACTAAATGAACAATATGATAAGGGAGGAAACAGAGAACCGTGATGGCCAGGATTGCATAGATGATCCTCCGTGCCCCACGGGCGGTGTAGTTGTTAATCCGGGCGATTCTGCGTGCCACGATGGGGTAACACACCAGTATGACCACAGAGGGAAGGAGAGATCCAAAAATGAGACTTACTGAGCTGTAGGGTGCCAAGTGCTCCCACTGTTCTGAAGTAAAGTTCTCAAAGCACCTCATATTTTCAGTGACCCCCGGGCACTCCAGCATGACTGCCAACATGAACGCGCCGGAAATCAACCAAACGGCAACACTCACCTTTGTGGAGATTGCTTTGTTACGAAGCTGCAGGTAGGTATGAGGGTGCACAGTGGCGATGTAGCGGTCCACACAGATGCAGGTCATGAAGGTGAAGCTGATGTAGATGTTGGCGAAGTGAATTGTGCCCGTGATGCGGCACATGGCGTCTTTAAACACCCATATGCTGTCGTTGACATGGTAGTGGATACGAAACGGCAAGGTGCACAGAAAGAGTGTGTCGGCCACAGCCAGGTTAATGATGTACACGTTGGAGGGAGACTTCTGTTTTATTTTACATATGAAGTAATACAAAGCTCCCAGATTTCCAAGTAACCCGAAAACCAATACCAGGGTGTACACTGGTGTGAAAAGATGGTACTGGAGAGTCAGAAATCCCTCTGTGGTTTGGTTTGAGGTGGTAGAAAGGGGGTCCATGTTGTACTTGTTTGCTAGAGAAACTTTCCAGTAATTTCAATCTAAGACTTGATCTTCCTTTCTATGGCCTTGTAATTAAGATTAATTTCAAGATTTCAAACAGAGAACATAAGATGCTATCAATGTATATGTGATGATAAACGTTCATTATTTTGGTTACAAATCTGTTCTTCTTTGACAGTAACCGATGAGAAAGCGGTGGAAGTGTGACCGTTAATTCTGCTGTGAAGAAGAAATGTCACCACACGTCAGTTTATAACCTCACACATTAAAATAAAATGTACTATAAATCAATGTACTTACATGGTTTTCAGTTCATCGCTAGAATGAGAACTAAACAAAAGCACGTTATGTTGTTCTGTCAGAGGCGGAAACTTATTTTGAGTGCTGTGGTTTGATGCACTGTGTTATAAACAGTCAGAACAGGAAATATTGAAAGTGCAGCCTCCCCCGGTTCTTTTGTGGGCACCTTGGGGTACATGCATCATTTCAGCAGGTGGAAATTGTGATCTTTTTTTGTTCCACATGCACTTACTATAAACAAAAGAGGAAAAAGTATGTCCAGGGAGGAGGGGGGAAATGTTTGTGCAATATTTGCTTTAAAGCCCCTCAGTTTAAATTATACCATCAAAATATGAGGTGAACAAAAATGGAAAACAATCAACTTTAAAGGGACGGTTGCACAAAATTCATCATTCAATCATTTACTCACACTTAATTTGTTCCAAATCTGTGTACATTTTCATTGTTGTGATGAACACAGAGAAAGATATTTGGAAGAACGCTTGTAACCACATTTTTTTACCAAAATAATGAACGTTCATCAGAATTTGAATTAGAATTTTTAAGTTTTACTTAATTAATATTACATATAGTATTGTATAGTCTGTTTAATATTTGACCTGTGTTTCTCTCTCCTTTATCCTTAATGTGTACTTTCACTTTGTTTGTGTGTGCTTGCGTGCGTGTCTGTGTGCGTGTCTGTGTGTCCGTGTGCGTGTGCGTACTTATCTGTGTGTGTGTGTGTGTGTGTGTGTGTGCTTGCGCTTGCGTCTACGCATTTGTGTGTGTGTCTATGTGTGTTAGTACGTGTGCATACTGTGTGTGTGGACTGTTTTGTATTTGGGTGTGTATGTCTTATGAGTGTTTTCACCAGGTATAACGTTAATTGTTTTGCTTATAGTCAATATGTCTCATGTACAGCTGCTTTGTAACAATGAAATTGTTAAAAGGGCTATAAATTTGAGTTGATTTCAAACAGTTCTTGGCCACCATTGACTACCACGGAGGGAAAATTACAAATGGCCCCAGAACTGTTTGCTCTTATACATTCTTGAAAATATCCTCATTTGTGTTAAACAGAACAATTTTTAAAAGAAAGTTCAAACTATGATAGTCAATGGTGTCCAAGAATTGTCTGTTTACAAAAGCATTCTTTCAAATATCTTCCTCTCTGTTCATCAGAACAAAGACATTTATATAGAATTGGAACTCGAGGGTGAGTAACGTTAAATGAATAAAGATTTTTCATTTTTGGGTGATCTGTTCTTAAAGGTAAATTAAGTATATCTGGGAATAGAAAGTGCATAGAAAAACATTATTATCGAGTTCATCCATGGGTTAGGTTTATCCATTTGACACAAACAGATTTTGAAACAGCCAATTTACAACTACAAAGAGACTTGTTGTTTTGCAATATTTCTTTTCTAAAACATTGTTTTATCATTAAAATCGCAGTCTTTTTCTGCTTTTCAATGATGCCTGGTTACATTTCCTATATTGCTATATATAAGTCTAGCAAATGTGTCCATATCCACAGACATACTGCGAAATGACTTGCTAAGTAAAAGTGTAAAATAAATAGATCAGTCTGTTGAACATTCTTCACACATGGTGATGATGTGGCTTTTGTGTTTTTGTTCCTCTTAGAATCAGTTATGTTGACCTGAATCTATGTCTAATCAGAGTAAGGAGAGCACATGCAACGAGTCCGCGTTATTTTTGGGGCTTGATTGACGTGCACCATCAGTACACGGTTCCCGTTTCACTGACACGTACGATAGTTTTCTCAGAGTTTACGATGCAGAAGCGGAGTGGTTGGTACCATTTTCCTGTCAAATTAGCGCTTTACTCCTTTAACAAATTTGATCAGAAGTTCCAAAATATATGAGAATGCACTATATTTGCACGTTAATCCTTTCATGCGTATTCTGAATTTATCGGAAGCAGTGATGTAGCCTAGTTTTTGTAGTTTTTTGAGTATAGTTTGATCCCCCCAACCTACTCATCCGTCCCAGATCGTCAACCAATGAGCACACACACTCACGATTGAATAGAATATGCCTCTGCTCTAAATGTAATCAAGAACATAATAATATGTATTGAAAGATGTCTATTGCACCCTTTGGCATATGTAGCCTATACAACCACCAAAGCACAAATTTGATCAGCTGGCAATTTTATTAAGTTGAATTCTTTTTTTCCCGCTTCTCTGTGTTGCAGAACACGCCACTATTTTATAGTTCTGAACTCCGTTGTCTTTCTCGTGGGTCAGCATTGTCGCGGCTGTTACAGGAAAATTCACGAGTTTTTTCTGCAGAGCATATCAAACCTAGGCCCTATGTCAAAAATTGTTCAATATTAATTTTTGATTAAGTTCTGCTCTTTACGTGGACAGTATAGATGGTGCACAAAACTAATGAATTGAGATTTTATCAGCTAAGAAACATGTTTCCAGTCAGTGTATACTCATACCATAATACAATTATCTGTGTTTGTGTGTGTGTGTGTGTGTGTGTGTGTGTGTGTGTGTGTGTGCGAGAATAATTGATAACTATATGCACATTTTAGCACTAGTAGAGTATTTGTAAAGCATGTTAAGTCAAAGTCCTAACCATAATATGCTGTTTGTTTCAACAGGGTACAGCATATCAGAAGATCATTTAAAATACACAAAACGCGTAAAAAAACTAAAAGACACGTCATTCTTCTGTATATGTTTTGATGCGTGGTAGCTGGTTAGAGTGTGATCATGAGCTGGTTTTGAGCTGGTCCTGAGCTAGGAGCTAACTGTTTGGGATCAGCTAAAACCAGCTCGTGACCAGCTAAAACCAGCGTGTGAAAAGCACATGACCAGGTTAAACCAGCTCAAACCAGCTACTTTGCTTTAAAACATAACCAACCAGCAGATGCTGTTTTTTAAACAGGGTAGTTTTTTGGTATATATTGTTTAATGTTATGTCCATTTTGTAACATACACCTTATATTTTGATGGTTTTATTGGGTCAATACAGCAAATAATGTACAAATATGTGTCTGGATGTGACCTTACACTATGAAATGAATTTAGTTGTGTCATTGAGTCTTGTGAATTTGGCACTGAAGAAGGTCACATGTGTGAACATGACTGAAATGTTGCCACTTTTTATTGAAAAAAAGCTTTTATCTTGCAAGTGAAGGTTATTCTTTTGTTTCATTCTAAAATGCGTCACATAAACATTGTGGCAGATTGACATGCATATATTCCAAAGAGTTGTACAGAAATGACAATGAAAATTGCCACTCAGTGGTTAAGTCAGTTGCTGTCAGTGGAATTTACCTCGTCGATTTAATGGAAAAACAGGATCACAGCCTGAGTTCCAAACTGATTCAAATCACTCTGTGGTTTATCTGTATTCAAATATTCTGCCTGTAGCTGGACTTCTCCTATTTGACAATGTTATTGTTATACGTCTCAAGATATGGAAGGAAGGAGGCGGGAACCGGCAAACATTTAAACAAACATTTAATAAAGTAATAATAGCCGGCGGCCCCTCACGGCCGACCGCCGGCGAACACAAAAACAAAAACAAAAACAAAAACAAAAACAAAAACAAAAACAAAAACAAAACAAAACAAAAACAAAAACAAAAACAAAAACAAAAACAAACATGTTCGGGCCCGGTCCTCTCTCATCGTACCTTCTGTCAGCTCGTTCTTTTATGCTTCCGATCTCCACCGTCAGAAATGCGGAGCCGGTGTGCGCACAGCTGATAGCCATATTCACTCACGCCACCGGCCCCGCCCCTTTGTCTGACGGCTCTCGCCACGCCTTCCTCGCTACAGTTATATGATGTAAGAGGACTGTGTACTCTATACCTGGTCTCAGATGGATGCAGTTGCCACAAAGCAAAGAAGAGGAAGTGGAATTCTTCACACAAACTGATCTGTTCCTATAAATCTTTCACATCAATCCTAGCATTGTGTCTTGTCATTTTAACCTGTTTAACTACATTCTTTCGCAAAAGAAGATATTTAAAAGAAAGTTGGTAACTGAAAAGCACTGGCACTCATTCACTTCTATTTGGACACAAAACCAATGCAAGTGAATTGTTTTATAGTTACCAACATTCTTCAATATATTTTATTTTGTGTTCTGTGGAAGAAATAAAGTCATACAGGTTTGAAATGAGAAGAGTGTGAGTAAATGATGACAGAATTTAAATTTTAGGGTGAACTGCCACTTTAAATTCTGACGTGTATTTATGCACAGAGGGCCATACCCGAGTCAAATGACCTAGCAAGCATTCATAGCTATTCATTCATAGCTAATTTTAGCTATTCATTCATAGCTAATTTTAGCAAATTCAACAGTGCTACTAATTTTAAATGTTTTGGCATTTTTGCCTTTATTTGTAACAGTGAGAGGACAGGAAACAAAGTGGGTGAGAGATGGGGATCGGGGAAATGGACCACGATGAAAGGAATCAAACTCGGGTCGCCCGGAGCGACAGCGCCATATGTTGGAGCATTAACCACAAGGCTATCAGCTCCGACCCTAATATCTATTTTAAGCGAATTAAGATTGCGTAAAAATTAATTCTAAGAAAGTTCAGACACCAGAGTGTTCTCTGAGGGGCCTGAGGCTTCGTGCCATCAGACAGTAAAACGCTACTAATGTTTGCCAATACTAAGAGTAAAGTATGCACACATTTTTTTAGTAAGGATAAATAATAGATCACAGACAGAATGTATTAAGTAATGGAAAGTGCACTCCACAGAGGAAAACAGAGAGAATGTGTATTATAGTATTGGCAGGTAAGTGCCAAATTTACTCCGGTGGTTGTGGCACCTGCAGTCAGAAATGAATATGTTACATCACGTGTGTTCAAAAGTCACTGGCTGTCTTCTTCCGTCTGCACAGAGAGAGAGAGAGAGAGAGAGAGCGAGAAAGAGCTTTGGGAAGCAATGGGATGAAAAGTAGGTCATTCTCCATGAGACTTGCATCTCTTCAACAAATCCACATGACAGCAGCACATGTGTCTACAATAAGCCGTAGAACAAGAATCTAAAATAAACACAGGTTGACGGAAAAGTGAAAAGTTTGGTTAATTCTTTGACATTTTGAGAAGGATCACAGGTTATACACTCTTAATGACTTAAAAAAAGAAGAAAGAAAAGAGTGTAAAAAATAAATTGTATGCAGTGCCAGCTTCAATTATGGAACAACATTAAAGACAAAGATGGGACGTTTCCTGTAAATCTCTCTCATTCTCTCTCCCTCTCTCTCTCTCTTCATTTATAATTTAGACTGCTGACTCAACAGCCACAAAAAAAGAAAAAATGAGCTTTGATCTATAAATGTCTAGGAGAAAGCTCCGGGTTAGTGTCGAAAGAATGGGAAGAATTTCTAATTTCAACATTGGAGAAGACTTCATCTTCAGAGGAGATAGAGACACTTACATGATGTTCTCATGATGTGACAAGGACATATTCATTGTTTCAGTGCTCAAAATAAACCCTGTAAGTTGTGCTGAAAAGGGAAAGCGATTTGCTGTTTGGTCAAGCGTGGTCCATGTCGCCATATTGTAAACACCGAGCTACTGGACAGTTTAATTTATAGGAATTTTTGAAGAGGATAGAAATTTAAACTAGAAAAAAAATGATGAACTGGATCTAATCTTTATTGTTGCATTGTTTAACACTAATGTGTAAATGCATTATCATACGGTTAATAACAGGAAATGACATTTGGATTTACAAGAAGGACTTTCTTTCTGTGGCACAAAATAAACAAAAGCATTGTGTGTAGGTTTGGAGTAAAATCGGTGTGCATCCCTCCCCCAGGCTGTCCCACTTCCTGTGAATTAATATTGGCCTCTATTTTTGGCTTCAAATAGGAAATGCAGGCTTGAAATGCTCTAATTTAGTACTTGCTACAAAAAGTCCATAAGAACAGTTGAAGTTTTAATGTATCTAAATGCTGGTCTAATAGCTGGATCACAGATCTATGAAAAGCTTAGATTCAAAAAGGCTATTACTGTATTTAAATAGGAAGGAACTCTTTGTGTATGATTTTGTTATTGTTAAATACTATTTAATAAATAGACATGGGAAACACAATGTCTCTACTTCTCCAACAGTTAAAGGAATAGTTCATCGTAAAATTGAACATTTCATCATCATGTATTCACCAGAAGAAGATTTTGTGTTCATACAGAGGAAGTCAATGGGGTCCAGTGTTGTTTGGTTACCAACGTTTCTTTTGTGTTCTGCAGACCACTTTTGGTCGAACTATCCCTTAAACATTCAAACTATGAATTTCATTTGCTTTTAAAGCGATAATTCACCCAAATATACAAATCATCGTTTACTCACATTCGAGTTGTTCCGAATCTGTAAAACTGTCTTTGTTCTGTTGAACACAGAGAAAGATATTTGGAAGAAAAACGATGGGTTTCAAAGAAACAACATAAACAATCGTTACTGCGCATGCTTGCGTTCGTGGACTTCCCTTAACTTTCAGTGCACTTTCGCAAACAATAGAGTGCCTGTACATTATTTCTGATAATAAGCAAAAGAAACAGAGAAGATCCGTTACTTGGCTAAACTTGATTCTGTAATATTTTATAATTTTGAACTGCGATACCTAGCTCAACCGTTAGATGACAATGTACCGCATGGTTTCAATGCGACAAAACTACAGGAAATTAACGTATAAAAATATAAATAGTTAGCCACTTGCCACTTGCCAAACACAGACCAGACGTTAACTGCAGTCCAGGAGTGTGCATCCAATGAAACAGTCTATAACCAAACAATTCTTGAACACCATTAACTAAAATTACTTTATATTTTTTTGTTCTGTTGAACACAAAAGAAGATATTTTGAGGACTTTAGGACAGCAAACAGTTCTGTGGCAATTTTGACTATCATTGTCATTTTTCCTATATGGTAGTTAATAGGGACCAAGAACTGTTTTTGTCAATATTTGTCCAAATATCTTTCTCTCTGTTCAACAGGTTTATACTAGAAGTGGGTAATTCATGACAGAATTTTCATTTTCATTTTTGGGTGAGCTGTTTCTTTAAGTTGGAGGATGAGCAAGATCTTACATTTCATGGCGGTCTTTCATTTGACAGTTAATGCACTTATGAAATAGACTTTTAATGCATGTATTAACTGGGTCAGTTTCAAAAGGTATTATAATGTGAGATATTGACAGTGAGGTAGTCCAAGTGTTCTGTAAACTGAAACTTGAGTTGCTTGCGACAGCTGGCAATGTTTGAACCGGAAATGCCCACAGATGTTTCCATCTTTGTCGTAGCACTTATTGGAGACTGCAGGAATACAACTACTTATCAGGTTTCTTTGTGAGAAAATCTACAAACCATATGAAAAGCTTTATTTGCTCATACGTTCGCAATTGTGAATTTGACTGTACAATGTTTTGCACACATTTTATCCAGGTTTGGAACATTTGGAACGTTTTATGAACTGAAGGCTAGAGGATCAAATGTATTTCTTGTTTATCACGCAACACAGTGTGATACATGCATTTAACTGTCATCTCCAATAACGATAAATATTGACAAATCCTTTTATCTGATGGTGTAGCTTTTAAACTATAAAAAAGACACAGCATATTTTTAATCTGTCAGGACATACTTGCAATGTTTCTTTTAGAGATACATATTCATCATTTTCACAGATGAACTATTTCTTCTAAGATAAAAATATAGGTAAAATTATGGATATTGTTTTGGCTCATGTGTTATATTTCAGTGCATTAAATACTACCACACTTTAGTGCTGTGGTCTAGCTGAGAAAGAAAATTGTTAACTGGCAAATATTACGATTTAAAGCTACTTCTGTGATGTTTGCCACATTTGGCCATGTGCAGTGTTAAAGTGGGAAAGTAAGAAGATAATTACTGTATAACTCTTTTCATTCACTTTTGCGTCCAAATGCTTTCTTATGTAATTCATTGTATTTCCATTTATTATGCTTCTTACAAATCAAATCAGCACCTCCAAATCTGAGGCCATGGTTCTTAGTCGGAAAAGGGTGGCTTGCCCACTTCAGGTGGGTGGAGAGTCCCTGCCTCAAGTGGAGGAGTTCAAGTATCTGGGGGTCTTGTTCACGAGTGAGGGAACGGGAGATTGACAGACGGATCGGTGCAGCTTCTGCAGTAATGCGGTCGCTGTACCGGTCTGTCGTGGTGAAGAAGGTTTTACCAGTCAATCTACGTCCCTACTCTCACCTATGGTCATGAGCTGTGGGTCATGTCCGAAAGGACAAGATCCCGGATACAGTCGGCCGAAATGAGCTTTCTCCGCAGGGTGGCTGGGCGATCCCTTAGAGATAGGGTGAGAAGCTCAGTCACTCGGGAAGAGCTCAGTGTAGAGCCGCTGCTCCTCCACATCGAGAGGGGTCAGCTGAGGTGGCTAAGGCATCTTTTCCGGATGCCTCCTGGACGTCTTCCCGGGAAGGTGTTCCGGGCATGTCCCACCAAGTGGAGACCCTGGGAAAGACCTAGGACACGCTGGAGGGACTATGTCTCCCGGCTGGCCTGGGAACGCCTCGGCGTCCCCCCGGAAGAGCTGGAGGAAGTGTCTAGGGAGAGGGAAGTCTGGGTGTCCCTGCTTAGACTGCTGCCCCCGTGAACCCGGCCCCGGATAAGCGGATGAAAATGGATGGATGGACAAATCAATTTAACACAAAAAATAGTTGAAATCAAAACGTGGAGATGAAAAATCACGTCACAGTCAATAAAAACTATAGGGTCCTTCATGTTAAAGCCAAGGTCATCTGCACCAGGCACTAAAACAATATCATCCCAAATGTGATTAAATGTCCTGTTAAATATCATGGTGGTGGTTGTCTGGAAGGTGATTTTCCAGACATTTTCCATCCATTTAAGTGAACTGGTTCCATTTCCGTGTCCTTATATGAATAATTAAAATCTTATAACAAGATAGAGAAAAGAACATTTCTCAGACCTTAAGCTGTCATCAAAGTTAAAACATCTGTTGAAAGATTTTTTCCATGCTACGGTTACGTTTCCCGTAGGAGCGGAAAGCGGATAATTCATAGTCTAAACGTTCTTGAGGTGAAACGGATGAATTATAGTGGAGTGTCTGTGTATGGCCTACGCGTTCATGATTTAAACGGTTAAACACAAATATTCCTCAATGCGAAGTTCACTAAGGGCAAGTTTTACAGTCTTATACGGCATCCTTCATTCTTAACCACATAATAGAAAGATTTCCTATTCAATATCACCCTTGACTTCACTTTCTTCTGTGAAGCAGAATTGGAACAAGTATTTTGAAAGGTTGTTTATAAATCTCAATTATATAACATGTAAAAAGACACATGACCTTTAACAAATCACTGCTGCACCAACCTCTTTCATGCAAATACAGATTGACAAAGGGGTGTGTGGTTTTTAAGATCTTAAGGGATCATCTCTCATCTCTTTGGCCAATTTATATAATCAGACCGTCAAGAGCTAAGGTATTTTCAAAATTCAAAATAACTTTTTTTAAACCAATAAAACATGCACGTAATGATGATGCAACAACGAATAAATGTTTTATGTACGGTTATTTAGTACAAACCTCAAGTTACATTCACACGTTTTTTTCAGAAACGAGAACACGTCGATGATCCCTTACTTCCTTTTTTGGAGCGAGTGTTTGAGATTATTGTACTCACTCACTCTCTGCGTGTGCAGAAGAGAAGTACAAGCCCCTGGGATCTCTTACATTTATATTCTCCTCCCTAACGGCGATGATATTTCACTTTTAATCGTTAAGGCAAATCGTCCACGATGACGGTGGATTTTGAAGACTGCATCAAAGACTCGCCCCGATTCCGGTAAGATGCGCGATTTCTCGTGTTTTTTAAAAAAACGCCGCGCTGCACGCCGTTTACCATGGTTGATTCTGTGAATTTTACTTTTATTTATTTTTTTGCCTTAAAGTCAAACTATAAGAATTCACGTTGATATTGAGTTGCTTTCGGTTCCAGCTGCCAATTCTTCAGTTATCCAATACAGTTGTTGTGTACTCAGTAGTTTTATGAATGAATGCATCTGTCTGGGTTTGATCAACCTGTTTCTCTGACAAGCGATGTTAATGAAAAAATAAAGGCAATAGGTTCTTGTTTCATGTTAAGTTTTTATAAATTAATTGTGCCCATC
The DNA here is from genome assembly GCF_015846415.1 of Triplophysa dalaica. NCBI lineage: Eukaryota > Metazoa > Chordata > Actinopteri > Cypriniformes > Nemacheilidae > Triplophysa > Triplophysa dalaica. The sequence continues at coordinate 16,273,283 of NC_079561.1, read as the reverse complement.
TATACATTTATTAAACATAACAGGCAATATTGGCTAAGACATTAAGAAAACTCTCAGCAACAGTGTGATAGGCGAGGCGCTTTATATGGCGGGGGACATTTGAAAGAATGAATGTTCGAATCCCAAAAGGATTATCATGTACTATGCCCGTTGTGCCCTTATGACACATTATTTAAAGCCACAGTTCACCCATTTAAAATGTAATTTTTCATCTGTTTTTACCCTCATGTTATTTTTAGCATGATGTTATTGAAGTAAGACGTCATTGTTGAAGTAAGACGTCATTGTTTTCTGTAAAGGCACAAAATAAGTTTGCATGCAAAAAATGCTGTTTTCCTTACAATAATAGTGGAGGGTGACTGTAGCATTCAGTCTCCAAAAAGCATCCTTATAAAAGAGCCACATGATTCATCCCCTATATTCCAAGTAATATCAACCATGGTTGATATTGGTTGGGTGAACCATCCCCTTTACCAGCAGTGATACTGTATGTGGCCATGAAGTCAGTTGGAAAACCTCTAAATGTTTTTTGAATACGATCAGACATTACATTAGTCATGGTGATGCGGAAACCTTAATCATCACAGGAAAAAAACTGCAGGTCTTTTGTCAGGATTGGAACATTTGGATAATTCTGTATAAAACTCTCAGCGTTAATATGTACTTCTAATGACTAGCTGTAGTATTTATGTAGTCATTTTTTTATTATATAGCATTATCACTGCTAATTTAAGACCTTTCACTCACTTGTGATGGCAGTGTTTACTAAATGTGTGAGAACAATGTTTGGCTAACTCACATCATGGAAATCAAAAACTGTTGGCCATTGCAATGGCCAACAGTTTTTGATTTCCATGATTCAGTAGACGTGGTTTGCATCCCATCCGCTAATGTGTTGATGTTGATCTCTGGGAATTCCAGTTTTACTGACTGTGATGACCAAGACAATATGATTCATGCTTTTATTTTTTGATAGTTGATTTCTTGTTTCATTAGAATGAATGTAACATAATGACTTCTTATATTAAAGTTTTAAAAATATTTAAATGACACACTTCATCTTTAAGTTACGTTGTGTGATATAAGCAAATTATGTGAATGCTAAAATGCAGGTAGTGATGTGACGTCTAGTTTAGTGTCGTAAGGCCATGCATTGTAATCGGGATGCAGAGCGAGGAACGGCACATCGTCGTGACAAGAATTCAAGCAAGATTTGCACATATTTTGAGTCTGATGGTTTCCTTATGAAATTATTCCTCGGATAATTTTTCTTGGCATGAGAAGGGTAAAACATAACATAGCAGCTTAGCAGACGTGTAACTCAAAATGACTGCGAAAATTCCTTCCCCTCCAATGACTCTCTTGACAATATATTCAGAGAGGAAGGAGGTACGATGGTTCAAACATTATGGCGAAACATGGGATCTAAAGAATTCCGAATGTCCCACGCACCGGCTCTCGCTGTGACTGTGGTTAGCCCAGAGAACCCTAGGTTAGACAAATAAACCGGCATTCCTTTTACACACATCCCCACCATCAGCTCCAGTTACTCCCCATGCGAGCATGTGTGTGAGTAAATGCGTGGGGGTGGGAGTGTGTGAGAGGGCGGCAGATATAATTCCTGCTCCAAATCAAAGACTTCCAGGTTTGGAGGCAGTGCTTTAATGGAAGCCATCTGCCTTTGTGAGTCAGATGTGTTCGGTCTTTTGAAGGGAATGGTAGAAACTTTCTAATGTTAATGGGTAAACTTTGTTTATATGTTTTCTAGAGAACATGAGTTTTGCTCAGGTGATGAGAGGCTTGAGTGGGTGGTTGCCAGTGCGTTGTGGTGTTGATGATGTGTTCTAACTATTTGCCTTTCATTGCTTTGTGGTTGCTGGGGTGTTCTTTGTGCCCTTGACCTCTATATACAGTACGACTCAGGTTCTTCCTCCAATGTAGGTGTAGACGACTTCAGAAAACTTAAACAACACTGGCCCAACTAGTTTTGTCAAAAGTCCCTCTATTTCGGGTCCAAGTCTGTACCTAAAAATAAAAAAGTTGGCGGTACTTACTACCTAATTTTCATAAAACCTGTTACCACCGCCGTCCATGGTCAACCGGTCACAGGTTGTCCATCGGAAACTTCTTATAAGACGAGATAAGAGAGATGCAATAAGACGTGCATTATGAAAATGTTGCTAGGATATGTTAAGTTCAAAGTTTCATTAAAATAAACGTCCCTATTTGCTTGTTAATTGTTGGCGCCAACACTAATCCAGTCACCTGTCCTAATTAATTATTGAATGCTTTTATAACTGTAATGGGGTAAAATGAATTGGAGGACATGATGGGGTTTAGAGTACCTATTTTATATAGGCCTATCCAAAATCTATGGATATAAATTGGATAGATTAACTCTATTTTTAGTTTAAATTTAGCTTTTTAAACCTAATAAAGAAAAATCTATCAGATGCATTTATTATTTTAATATACAGTTAACTTAATGTAAGCAATCTTGTGTGAATGCAGGATAAAAACTGAGGTTTGTTTTAATATTGCATATGCATGTTTGTTCAGTCAGTTGATTTACGGAAGTTTATTCTATTTGTCTTATACATCAGCAGTCTGAGGAGGATGTTCATCAGCATAAAAGACCCCAGTCCACACAAAAGTTTCAGCAACAATTAACTTGCACTTCATGTATAAAAAATGGCATTGCTTTTTATACATTTATATCAACAGTGAACTTTATTAATAAAATTGTGTTTCAATTAGCATGTACTGGTGTTTTGCTTCAGTACCGAATTGTGTACCGAGATAAGATATTTTCACTCATCATAGTGCCTGGCAAACAAAAAAAAGAGTAAGTCTTGTCGCTTAGAAAAGCCACTTGATTTTAGGTAAAATTGAATGCTTGTTCTTGTCCGTAGCACTCAGAAAAATCTATTCATCCTTTTCGTTCTGTTATTGCTCTGTCAGTTATTTGGTCTAGGTTGTTCAGTCAGACTTGCAGGAAAAGGATGCTACTTGATTTATGAAGTCTTGTAACACTTTGAGGTTCCTAACACTGGTGCTATCCTGGATTGACTTTTAAAGCATTTTGGCCACGGCCGGTGCAATAATGGCTCTTTTATGGAGGTAAAAGCTGTTACGTAAGATCCCAAGAGATCAAGAGCCAAGAAACAGTCAAACTCCTCGTCCCATCTTAAACACTGAATACAATCAACCTCATTCACTTGTTGGTGCATGCTGTGCATTACTGGCGCATGATTGACTCCTCACACATCTCTGCAATTCACAAATATCCATTGCTGTATTCTGGATCGGTTTTGTTCTCGCCAGTATCTTTAAAACCTTTGCGCTGTGAATACAAGTCACTCTGTGAATGGTGTTTTGAAAGGTCGAGGCCACAAAAGCACCAGTAGCTTTCATGTAGCATCACATGGCATGCTTTCACTTTGCTCATTATCTACTGCAGTTAAGAAGAGAAAAATGCAATACAGGATTGTTTTACTTAACCAAAATGCTGAAAAAGTCTACTAGTCATACTATTTTGTGCACTGATCAAATTTCAACAGATTTTTTTTAGTTGACCATTAACCGTCTCCTATAGTGTCACTTTCCAAATATATCAACAATTTCATTTGCTTTTATTAAAAATTTGTATTATATTGGTAATTCGACTTTCAGGATTAGTGATCTAAGAATTTAGCTTGTCCCTCATTTGTGAAGTACAGAAACATTTGGAATGTGAAGCTGATTGTAGCCACCTGACCAAATATTATTCATCTTTCTTAACTCAAGTCTGCTTTGTCACCTTCCCTTTCAACCCCCACAGTGAGCGCTACAATACTTTCCAGAAGTTACTCATTTAATTTTATGTCTCAAATATAAGTTTTATCTTAGGCTGTTTTGCTTCTTGCTTGGGTATAGGAGTTGCTGGCAGTGCAAAACCTGTGGTCATTTTCAAGTTATCTTACGGTTTTCTTGAGGGCATTGCCGGATGCCGATGTCTTCTAACCCTTGATAATGAAGACACCTAACTGCGCCCATATTCATTTATGACCACTAAAACCTACTTTCTGGTACAAAACCGTATTTAAATACGAAGATGTGTTAGTTTTGTATTATTATGATCCTAGTACAGAACATTTGGTAAACAAAACGGCATATTTTTGTTCTATATCTCTGTTAAGTGGTTTGACATTCAAACTAATTATTTCAAAATCAGACAAAATTATAAATTGGTATTAAATTCAATCTGGGCACTATTCTGTTTTTGGTTGTCTTATTTTAAGATGTCTTTAAAGTCCCTGACTTTGACTGTTATCGACCAATTTGTGTTAAACTCATGAATGGCTCTGCCTTTTTCTTGGCAGAAATTTAGGGAGGGGGATATATCCTCGTTGTGCTACTGTGAAGTTCTGTGTATGATTCACGCATGTATCTTCTCCATCTTATCAGCAGAATGTTCTCATTGTTCACGAAACCTCTCCATCACACTGGCTTCTTTCACTGCAACGGATTGATGGGGTCAAGATGATTGGAGACCAACAGCTGTTAGAAGTGTAGCGGGGTCTCTTAGCATTGACTCATGGTCATGTGAGGAGTATGACTATGAATGTGGAACCACATCAGACAATAATCTTAAAGACCAGAATCGAAGTAGTTAAACCAATAGCTCAGCTGATATGATCCGGCTTCCGCCAAACCCTTTTTGTTGCTCTGTCCTGAGGCTAATTGTTGTCTCATGACTTTGCATTTACATTTATTCATTTAGCAGACACTTTTCTCCAAAGCAACTTTGTCCTCCTGTTCAGTGGGTCATTTGTTTATTGAACAAACACTGATGTGTTTTGCCGCAATTGTTATTTACAATTTTAACAGTTTAATCTCTGAACTTGAAATTGACTTCGTTGATCCATAGGGTTTCATTTTAAACTAAGATGATGATCTTAGTATATGTTTACAAGTCGTTTATATTTAAAGCTATTTTAAACAGATTAAATGTATTTTACTTTAGATGTCTTAAATAATTTTTGCTGATGGTTTGGCTGGAATTAGAAACAATGTCATGTTCACAAGGTATTTTACTATAATGTGAACCAGGCCTCAAAATTAAATTGTGTTGAATTTAGTTGCATCGACAATGGTTTTTGTCGTCTCAATTCTCCTTAAAAATGATTGGCTCTTGGTCACCTTGTTGCTACATATCTGCAATTTCTATGCATCATTTGGGGTCAATTGCACTGCGTAGAAATAATGTTTTGTGTCTCCTGTAGTCAGAGCGAAATAACAGTCATGGATGGCTGACTCTCAAGGACCGTCCCCATCCCACAAGTCCTCTGAGAGTCCGTCCGGTGCGGTTTGCTTGTTTTTGAAGTTGTTCTATATGAGTTGCAGTTGTTTTGCGCTTGAAGGAATTTCTGCAACATGCTCTTATTTCTTCTGCTTAACTTCATATCAACCTCCTTCTGCACTGAATGTATGTCAGCAGGGCCCGATGTCTTTGTTCCTCAGTGGACCCGTGCGATCGGCGAGCCAGATGGGTTCAGACAGCCACTCCCATAAATGGGTTACTATCTTTGCGCTGTACATCGCGGCCCCTGAAGCAGAGGGTTGAAACTGGTTTCCAGGATTATGTAGAGGTCGTACTATGATGTCTAATACAGCCGAGGGTCTCTAGGATAATTGCAAGAGCAGACAGTTTTAAAACAATCTTGTGTACATTATAAAGAGCTAATTTGACAGCCCCATACTTCATGGCTTTAGAAACGAAATCAAGTCAGTCTTGCCCTGAAAGCCAGTTAATTCAATTGACCCATTTCTCAAATATTAAATAAGACTGTGAGAGAAAGTCACTGAGGCTGACAGAGATGTTCTCCTCATCCTGTTAAAACCATCAGCGATTTTTCTCCCTCCTCGGACGACGGCCTTGATGTGAAAAAAGCAGGGATTAGCTCAGCAGTTTCAACGTTTTGGCTAATCGCAGATTAGCCCACATTCCCACCTGTACATAGTCCCGGAATGTCAAGGTGTGGGTGGCAATGGTTCACCTTTGCTTAATCCATCTGCCAAATCTGAGGACTACAAGTGAAACGTTGGAAAACAATCCTCTAAAAACTACTCTTAACATTTAGAAGTCTTGTAATGCACTTCAAACCACTCAGAAAGCCAACTACATATCAGCACCCTGGCAACTACTTGACATAAGATAAGGCAAATAAAACAATAGACTTTTTTAGATAAAGATTAATTAAACTATAAAAATTAGTGATTTATGCAAAAAAAGAGTGTTTTATGCAAAACTTGCGACCATGATGCTGCAATTTTGTGAGTGGTTGCTAGGGAGTTGTTTGGGTGTTTATGGAGTTTTGTCGTTTTATTTCTGGCTCTAGGTCAAAAGAGCGCAGAGTCTCTCTGCTCGTGATTTTTATAAAGCTTTATCGTGTCTTAAAATGACAGTTGATAACAAGTTGCTAAAAGCTACTACATCCTTTGTCAGGGACATTATACATCATCAGCATAGTGCAAGAGCCCACAGTCTCTTCAATGCATGTTTTCATGCATTTTTTTGGCAAATATATATATATATATTCAGTGTATATAGTCAGATCCTTTATAAAAGTAGTATCACACCTCACAACAAGGTTGAATTATTTTCAGTTAAGTGTAGTGTATTCAGTTTAAAGCTTTTTTATTCTGCCAATTGCTACTTTTGAAACCTAAATACAAATGTTGTGTTAATCTGTAAAGATTATCTTGATAGACAAAATGTGTGAACATCATAAACCTTCGTTAATCACAGATCTTATTTTATGCACTCTTTCAAAAGTATGGAAAAAATCAATAGGCCTTGGGTCAAGGGGAGCGATGCCGCTCTCACTTCTGCATTAGCCTACGAAAATACATTTACATGACAGATCTAATATTCACATGCTTCATTTTTGGGTGAAGTATCCCTTTTAAGTCATTACACAGTGTCATCGTATGAGGCAGGGGTGATGTCCTTACAGGCTTTTGTGTACAGCCTGGCGGTTCTTCCTGTCTACAAAAGCTGAATAGCTCCTCCGTTCACAGACCAACACACAAAAGCATTGCATTTTAAAGGTTTGCAAATCTGATTTGAAAAAAAAAGTCTAGGAGAGACCACAACAAGTGAAGACCCACTGAGCCAAAGATGTGTGAACGGTTTATTAAATGTCAGCCAATCCAATAACATAGCTTGACTCTTTCTTGAGAAGTTCTACTGTTGTTTGGGTGATGTGGTAGCTTTGTTGGGGGTGTTTTTTGTTGATTTCAGGCCGTCACACTGCTGAGGAAAATCACATTGTTTTTGCTGTTGGTTTCAGGATTATCAGCCTTACCTCCAAAGTCCAATTCAATTCTCAGCGTATGTTCTCAAATAACCAAGCTCTCAGATTTCTGTCTGTTAGGAGGAAATCACTTATTTTACAGAAGGAGGGTTTGATTTCTATGTTCAATTCAGGCAGTTATACGTGTTCGAGATATTTACAGTTACACGCTTTGTAAGCAAAACCAAAAGATAATAAAAAACAATGGGTTTAAAGAGTTTTCCATGAATCCCCCCTGTTGATAGATGATGCTAACCTCCAGAGATGACGCCTCCACAGGAATCGCCACTGGAATGCTGACTGGGACCAAAGCCCTCCATTCAACTGTTTCCGGTCAAACATGAAGATGCGCACCCTTACATAATTCCTGTATGATTTACGTTCTTCTTCAGAACACAAAAGAAGATATTTTGAAGAATTTTGTTAACCAAACAACATTGGCCCCATTGATATCCATTATATTATCACATTTCTCAAAATATCTTCTTTAGTGTTCTGCAGAAGAAAGAGTCATATACAGGTTTTGAACAAAATGAGGATGAATAAACAATGAAATTAAATGTATTTTTGGATGAACTTCCTTTATACTGCTGAAATAATAGTGTATTATAATGTGGTCACATGACCTTTCAAAGCATGCATGTTGCTTGTTTCATTCAATTATCTCAGGCAAATTAATTATTTCATCTTTTGTTACAATTTGCTATACCTTTGGTTCATTTGCTATACAGTTAGTATAGCAACATTGAGTGCATTGCATTATGGGATACAGTATGCTGTTAGTTTGAATTGTGGACTGAAAGAATATGGCATCTGGATTTTAAATGCAAAATTTTTTTAACGGAGTTTGTAAAAATCATGTGGATGTTAAACTGAAGAGGTCATCTTTGGGAAGTGCACTCGCTTTCAAGTGCGACCAGCAGTGTGTCAACAACATAACTGATACAGCTCCCTTTATTTAATTACCATTAATGCACTTACAGTATGCTGGAAGGGACATAATTGGACCAAATCCAAGATATTCTCAGTAAGTGCAGGTGCTTTGCTGTATCTTTTGGTTTCGTCCTTGTTCTCAAGGTCAATAGCTGAGATTCTGCTGGCGTGGTTGTATCTGGGCAGAAAACACTGGGAAATGATTCATATGTTTTAAAGTTGCTAGCCGGTGTAAGGGTGGGTATTAGGACCCTTCTGTTTTCTAGTAGTTTAAAGATATACTATGCGCCTGGTTGGGAATCTAGAGAAATGTGGCTGTAGACTTGTTTTACCCTCTGTAGTGTATACTGCTGTACTTTGCCCTGTGGGTATATTTACAGCTGTTTAAAAAAGAAACAATTAATTTCACTGTATCTGATTTAATGAACGAGGTGGAAGTGTAGATTTTAACAGATGTGATTCTTTATGTACAGTAAAGCGAAGAGGATGTTTTCAGAGAGAACATGGCATTAACCTGACTTCTTGATTTTGATTTTTTTCTTCCCTCTTAGCCTGCTTCTCGTGCGTTCCAGTTCCTCCCGTGGTGAAGAAGTGTGTTATTGAATCGTGATGCTTTTCAGCGGCCGGGTCTGCGTTCTGAGATGATGCTGATGCACATCTGGAACGCATACAGGCATCTGGTTCTGATCGCAGAACCAGCTTTCTCAGCCCTCTTGGGGTGTTTTCCACGCCCTACGCAGTCCTGTCCCTGTGTAGCACAGGAAACACAAATGGATGACAGTGGCCTACAGGAATTTTAATGGAGGTTAGGCAAAGTAAGCAGGGTGTGTTTGTGTGCGTACGATGGTTTTCTCCAAAGGATTTGAAGCCCTTTTTTAATCGGTGGGTCTTTTTTGCCATGCACATTGTTTAAGTATTTTCCTTAAATGATATGTAATCATTGAGGCTAAAATGCTTTTGTTTAGTTTAATCGTGTGCTCACCCTCCTGTCATTCCAAGCCTGTATGACTTTTATTTCTTTTATTTCTAATTTGAAGAATCTTGGTAACCAAACAACATTGGCCCACATTGACTTCCATTGTATGGACACAAAACCACCGAGACATCCTCAAAATATCTTCTCTTGTTCAACTAAAGAAAGAGTTTGAAGCTTGAAGGATGAATAAATGATGACCACATTTTTTATATCTTTTTTTAAAGCGGGAGTAACACACGGGGAGGGGTAGGCTGAACCAAAGCACATGCGCACCCATTGTCAACAAAACACAGACATCAGTTTCACTCACCGCATGTGGTTCATGCGCTGGGACGGCTCCATATATCAGTTTCAAAAGATCTTGGATTTATATCCACTGTTTATATAACATTCATCACCCAAAGGCAGTGAACAAACAAACACCTGAACTTCGCGAAATTATGCTCTCTCTCTCCTGCTAACAAGTGAAAGTGATCTTTGGTTTGCTTGGGTTTTGCTAGGGTGTTGCGGATAGTAGCTGAGTGGTTATTTAATCTGCCTTGTACTGGGTTTTCCTTCCTCAATGGTTTTATGTCAATGTTAAGTGGACGCTGGCATGTCTCGGGAGAGCTTGCGGTTTGTGTTTGGGCTCATTGAGGCGTGAGGGAACTTCCTGATGTTTGCACACCACTACGTGCTTGGGTCCCTGAAGACCCGCTGCGTTTTCAAGAGCACTAAATATATAGGGGTCATGTCCATCAGCACAAAACAGCTGAACTAACATTCCTCACTATCCGTTTCTTTTTTTGTGCAGGACTCCTGCAATTTAAACTATTTGTTTTATGTCTTCAATCAAAATATGACTCTATATAATAATTTACACTGAATAAAAGGTTCAAAGCTTATCGGAAAATACTTGATACTGAAAAAGTGGGCACTGTATTTGCTGTAAGTTCAGGATATCTGTGATATCCAGTATATTACCTTGTTCACACCGGACTGCACCACCACGCCACATAAAAATGTAAAATTATAAGGCCGTGTTCAAATTTGAATTTCTCGTTAGAAGTGCGTTCAGAAGTTGTTGAAAGTGAAAATTAAACTTACATTTATACAAAACTATACTACAATGGGGGTTTTAATTTTTAGACCTTGAAACTTCTCTACCAATAATGTTCCTTGCATGTTTATGGAAACGACAGGTGTCTGTCATTGTTAAGCTGTGAAAAAGGAGCTTGTATACGTAAGGGGTTTAAAAAAGCGCTCGGGACGTTTTTTGAAAACACGGTTTACTCCATAGGATTATAATGTAAAACAGACGCTAGCAGTTTAAAAAAAGAAGTCAAGTCTGAACTGGGCGAAATGGGTTCTTATGAGTTTCTAAAGCCTTTTGTAGTGTCTCATCACGTCGGTCGCATCCTGTGTAGACACATTCTATCAGTACAACGATGATAAATATTATTCACAGGAGTTTATATGACTCTGTAATGTAGGTTCCTGTCAATGGTGACCGGCCTGTGTCAGTTTACTTCAGATTATGGAAAGTTTATCAACATCCTGGTCCTGAACTCACAGGATGACACATGGTTACGTCGAGCGTATTATTGAACAGAAGTCTGAGGAAACATCTGCTGGAATAAGACAGGAAGAATTGGCATGACCTTTGACCTCCCTGTAGGTTTCTTTGTGCATTTATTATGGACAGTGCAACATTTGTAGTATTCTTGGAAATCCTGTCTCCAGCTTTCCATCGGAATGGCCACAAACCAATTCGCATTCTGTTGAATGTATGCATCGAGCAATCAAACAAATGAGAGAATATTTCAGTTTGACTGTACAGTTCGTTCTGAATCTACTTCAGGAATTTTTACAGAATTCCCTTATAGGAACTAAAGCTTCTTGTGTCTGGTATGTTTTTCCAGAGCTGTCCAAACTACAAGTGCAGCCCACAAAAATGCAAGATCTTCAACCAAAGCCAAGACTGCTGGAACATCAAGACTTTCTTTTATTTGTCTCTTTTTCTCAGCATATGGTCAGAAACTGACATGATTCTTCTGCTCCCTCTCTTTCATTGACAGACTAGACTGAAGGTTGTAACAATCAAACAATTATTAGCCCATACTAATACCACATTGTGAGGTCTTATTCTCACAGTCAGCGTACCCCGTCTGTGTGACTCTTCATATCTCCATTGACATTTTTGCGCTCTGGCGTCACGTCAGACCACCCCGAGCTAATATAAACCAGCTTGAGCAGCCAGGACGCTTCACATCCTGAAACCGTCTGCTCTGAGTCTTCTCTTATGGACCTGCGTTTGTGTCTGATACATTCCTGTGCTTGTATTATGTCTTGCTGTCATGGTACTACTCATGTTCTTGGTGTTCCGCTGTAACGCCAAGTGGGTTAAAAAAACAAAAGAAGCTTAAACATTTAAAGCACTTCGACCTCTTTGATTATACTTGCGTGCCAAGTGAAATATGCTGAAAGCTACAATCCATAACTTTGTTTTTGGTCAAAATCAAACAAACAATAAGTTATTGAGCAGGTACATAAAACTGTCTTTTTAACTTATCGTGATTCACATCTGTAAACTTTTATTAATCATTTATAAATTGAATCTTAGGTAGGATTTTGCTGGACATGTGTCATTTAACTTGAAGCCACAAAATGTGTTTTTTTTAACTTTACCCAGTTTGCATATTTTAGAGTCAAATTGAAATAAATTTGGTTGGAATGAAAGTTATTTCATCTGTTTATCACTAACAAAGTGCAAAGGATGTGCATCATGTATAAGTGATCCTTTATCTTTTATTTTAGTTTGGAGATATTGAAGAAAAATTGGAGGGAGTAATGGAAGATGTGCTTTGTCTGGAATGTTCATTCAGCTCTTTAGCGGGAACAAAATGTATAAGAGTATTGTGTTCCTGACCTGAAAGGGTTAATGACATCACTTCCTCTTCATGACAGCCTTTGTTTGGCTGGCGGACTTTATGTCTGAAGTGTCTGTTCCGCATGGGCGGTGGCCTAATTGCAGCCCATCAGCAAAGAAAGGGCCGTTGTATACACCCAAGCATCCATTTCATTGATGCCCGCCTAAACGGAGACATTTCTGGTACAGTGAGAAACAGGAGAATTATACCCACCTGGAAAGTTATTGGGAAAAAGTAAATTTAATTTATCATAGAGAAAATGGGTTTGTAAGATGTTGAGTCTATACTATACTATTACCATGGTACAGTAGTCTTTCAGACAGACTAGACTTATACCCAATACCTGACATATACCCTTCACATTGACCTTAATGCCTTTTTGTATTTTCTTTGTCATCTCATGACTGGTCCTTCCAGCATCCTGTTTCTATGACAACTTTGTCAGTCATTTTCCTTTGCTCACCCGTCACATCCCTTTATTATGTAATAGTTTGCTGACACTGCAAGATACCAAATCGTGTGATTTTTAAAACACAGGAAAACAAGGTTTTGGGATCATTTGTTCAGATTGTAACACGGTTCAGGAGGATGCAACGGGTCAGTGCTTTGAAAGCCGGCTGACATCCATCCCTCTCAACCCCGCAAGACCCGTGCCGGTGATTTAATGACCCCACCCTTTCTATGCTTAGGCTTCAATCCCTAAGGATTTACCCATAAACCTCAGCGTTGGGCGGGCTGCTCTCAGGGTTTAGCATCAACTCTTGTACAAACATACAGTGTGAATCAAATCCCAGCAGGCCAAGGTGGAGAATGATAATGCTAACAGCCTGTCCAAACTGTAATGGTTGTTTAAAAAAAATAAAGTCACAATTGTGACAGCCTAAGATTTTTTTTTGTGAAAAAGTGCTATTTTATGTGATTTACAATAAAATGGAAGACTTGATTGAGTTTATTGTTCAGTTGATTAAGGTTTTAGTTCAGAATTTAGGTCATTTAAGATTTAGAAGAGATTCTGTTTGTATTTTTGAAAGAGTGGTGCTTAAGCTTAGGGGAGAGCTCATGATGTGTGTTTTTTTTTCACTCCGTGAACATTAATGGTGCTAATGCCTGTACTGAGACAACTCTCAGCTTACTAGTACATCATATATGTTGTAAACAATAATAAATGTTAAACTGAATTAAACAGAATTTAAAGAAGATTAAGAACTCCAATGCTCAATATAGTATTCATCATGTGACTTTTTCTTAAATAATTTAGGTCATTTTACTTGATTTATTCATGGAATATTGCGTTAAAAAATGCTTTAAAGTACTTAAAAATATTTTGTGTAATATTGTTGCTATCATTTTTTGAAGTGAATAACTGTATCATTTTTTACAGTGAACGGGTAAAGCTCTGGAAATCAGATTTAAATTCAGGCAAAAATAATTTTTTGTATCCCTCAACTGTTTTTATATTGCTTTCACCAAAACATAATAAAAGCTATGATGTAAAAATATATCTAATCAATTGTTGAAAATTAAAAGTACTCCATATTGCATAGCATTAATCATTTAATTAATATTAATATTATAATATATATATATAAAAACAGTTGATTGTTTTTCATAGTCTCGGGATATTCTTTTGACAGATGTCACTTCTATATCTAGGTCTGACTCTGAATTTACCATTGTAATATATTGCTATGGGGCATAAACACTCTCCATTCTCTGCTGACATGTAATTTGGAGATGCAATGTTGCTTTGTGCGTTTGTGTGTGTGAGGTAAGACATGAACATGTTTATTTTCCGGCTGATATTTGGGAGACCTCGGGGCCAGTTGCTCTCCCTGCAGGGGTCATAGGTCAGGCTGCAGGGACAGGGTCACGTTAGGACGACTAGAGATTTGGCAGTGTTGGCTTATGGAAGGCCTGCAGTAATTGGCTGTTTTAGTAGATTTCTTGCATTGCATCCATTTTAGTAAACTGTGCCAGCACTGAACAAGCTAAAATAGCTCTGTGATTTATTTCGGCGCTGTTTATTCTAGATACGTATATATTTGGTTCAAAGGATTTATTGTGGCGCCCTGAGCTTGTTTCAGCAAATGTGTGCGATCTTGCGTCAGTTTGAGCCGTCAGACTTGGCAATCATATCGATCAATTTTATTTAAATATTTTGTCAAAGCCAAAATGTAAACTTGGGTAGAATTGAATGGTCTTGCAGAATATTCCATATCATACCTGTCGGGGCTTTATCTCCTCATGCAGATATTGGATGTGGTCAAGGATGTCAGGAAGGAAGTGATTTCACACCCCTGCACGGATCGTTGTGTCCGTCCTCGCTCATTTCCTCTGACTATATCAAGCAAAAACCAAGATATGATAAAGCTTTTTTTATTTCTCTCCTTTGCAGAGAAGTCTTAAGGCGATAATTTATTCCAAAATGAGAATTCTTTGATCATTTATTCAGCTTCATTTCATTCTAATCCTGCATGAGTTTCTTTCTTGTGCAGAACACAAAATAAGACATTTTGAAGAATGTTGATTACCAAACAACATTGACCCTAATTGACTTCCTTTGTATGACGTAAAACCACTGAGACATTTCTCAAAATATCCTCTTTTGTGTTCCACAAAATAAAGAGTCAAGTAATGATTCTGAATGACATTGAGGTGAATAAATGATGACAGGTTGTTTTTAGTTGAACTGTCCCTTTAAATCCTATTGGAAAGCCCAATCAACCTTTTGTTTTGTAACCAGACCTCACAGTAAAATATACATGAATGTTCCACAGTCCCACAATGGCAATAGATCATGTTTCAGTTCTTCAGTTATCAGCATAGATCTTAACCACTAGGCTACACACGCTACTAGACCTCCTATTGACATTCCCACCCATGACTCGGTGACAGGAAGTGACCCTGAGGTTCAGTGGGCAGCAGAAGGACATTCCTCCAGTGATGGCAGCTCAGCTCCATCAACACAGCCCGAGCTGTGGGAGCTCTGTCTGTCCCAGCCAACATTTCAGTTGACCTTTGAGAGCTGAATCGCTTCATTTCATGTGCTATAATCTGTGACTCTTCCTGCAATGCAATGGAAATTGCAGTTTTGTGGCTTTGAGCCCATCCGTATTGACCGTGAAATCATCGGTATGCTATTAGTGTACTCTTAAACAAGTTTACTGTCTCTCGGTTTTAGACCACATTCTTTAAGTAAGGGATAACGCAGCCAGTTGTTATCGCAGATTATACCGATTATTACACAGCTACTTGGCACATGAGAAAAACTGGACATGAAATGTGAATTTGAATTATTTTAGTAGCAATTTTTTACCGATTGCAGACCTTCTGTGAGGAAAAGCCGTTTACTTTCTGTTTTAAGGTTAGAAACGACGTTCAAAGTTTGGTCTAATCATTTGTAAATATGCCTCCGTGTTACCATTTGATATACATTTTTAGAGGTTGTTATCTGGGACTAACGAACTTGTAAATCTCGCGACTTGCCAATCAGAATCAAGTATTCCAACGAGCCATGTAATAAGCTTATAATAATGATTTATATGATCTGTTTGGTATGTGGAAATGTCAATTTGTTGTCATTTGACTTCAACTCACATAGACAACATAAACGTTAAGTGGCCCAAACTTAAATTCCGGTAGACCGCCGCAAAATATCAATAACTGTTGAGTAGTTTTAATGTAATTGAATACAATTAATATAAAATAAAATATTAAATTAATATATATATTTTTTATATTATAATAATAATAAACAGATCACACGTTAACTTTGGGTCAGGTGTGTGTGTCCAACAAAACCTATAAAGAAAAGTTAATAAATTAACTTACATTTTAATGTTTCAAACAGTGATGGCAATATAGAGGCAAAAATGAAGGATTACAGCATGAATTATGTCTCCTATTGGCATGTCTTTAAATGTAATGTTCTTTTATTTTTATAAAATGTTGGTTTTAGTGTATTGGTGTGTAGTTTAGTCTCAAATATAGTGTTTCTGCTGTTAAAAGCATTTTTCTTCATGCGAGCACAAACCCACTTTTAATTGGAAACAGGCAGAAATCCTTACTTACCCAAACAGAGAAGGAAGAAAAGAAAAAATGTGTTTGTGTAACTAACTTGCTGACCAACTAAGATTGTTTTGATGTGGAAAGAAGTTATATACATCTTACTTTTATAAATGTTTCAGTGAGTCAGAGTTTTTCTGGGCATGCAGGCTGTCTTTTTTAAAAATAAAAAACAGATAGCCGTCCAACGTCATTATCAGCTGCTGTAGTTAGTCTGCAACCCGGACACAGAAGCTTTTGACACACTTACGGCCCGATTCACATTTTGTGTCTAAAACCGTGCGGAAAACGCGAGCTGCACGGCATTCTCCTTTTTTTCCAAAGCACCTGGACTTTGCGGTCTCCCTCGCTAAGTAACCATGGGCCACGATATATGGATTATATGCAGTGAAAACACCTGGCAATAACTAGATATAGTCACCTACTTCTTGTCACATGACCTGCGGTGCGCTTGCAACAGCAGCAGCACATTCAACTGACCCAACAAAAAAGATTTTCCAAACTTCTGTCAATGTTACTGACTGC
This sequence comes from Triplophysa dalaica, assembly GCF_015846415.1. Taxonomy (NCBI): domain Eukaryota; kingdom Metazoa; phylum Chordata; class Actinopteri; order Cypriniformes; family Nemacheilidae; genus Triplophysa; species Triplophysa dalaica. Next base: position 16,256,538 of record NC_079561.1, on the reverse strand, counting down.
CTGGGCATATGAACATTAACGTTCACGCTAAAGCCTACATTAGAATGCGTATTTTCCATTATCAATTATCATCTGGAATCTGTCTGTTGTAATCGACATCGGGATATTAACAAGACATCGGCGATATATGATTACATCGTCACATTGCCAAGCCCTATCATACATAACTGCTGGTTTCATGTGTCTTAAATCATCCTCTTTTTTTTTATTTATGATTTTTAAATACTTTATAAATAAAGCACTATTTGGTAGTCTGGATGTAAATTATCCTTTAAAACTTCAGAAAACACATGTGATAATACATCTCCTCCCTTGAGCTGAATTACTCGCCACGTCTGTGTTTGTTTAGTAATTTAAGTTTTTTTGAGACCTCTCCAAAAAGCCACAGACAGATTTAACCAAGCTGGTTTCCTTCTTAGGCTTCTCCATGTTTGTGTATGTATTTCTGTGATCAGGGTGTGTGAGATGGACATGTCAAAAGCAGACAGACAAAACAGCAGGCGTGGCCAGATCTTCAGAGTCACCCATTGCTGCTCTAGACATGTAGATTTTTTTGTAGGGGTCAGCGTGCAGTCAAGCGGCGAACATGTGACAAGAGCAGCGGCAAGGAAAGCAGCCCCTGACCGCTCTTCATCCCAGACCAGACAGCAGTTTAGTATCAACAACCCTGCCGAGACCACCGTGGCCAGATATGCTATGAGTTATCTTTGTTTAGCAGCGATCTGGCAGAGCAAAGTGAACCCAGCTGGCTCGTCCGTGCAGACCATTCCCCAACGTTGGCTTCGAAACCCTGCCTATGAGGATCATGTATGAGAAAAGAGTTTCCCCGACAATTCTGTGCGGCCGGGGAGATAATGTCACAAAACGTCCTGAGGTGCTAATGTATCTGGGGTTTGGAGTTGTCTGCAGTGCATTGAGGGAGTTGGATTGTCCCGGCAGTTTCAGAGCATGTTTAGATATCAGATTGTTTTTTGTTATTTTGTATACCCCAAGATTGTCATTGTATAATTTTTTTATTTACATAAATATATAAATGTATATTTAGGAAATATTTACATGTATTATTTATATTTACCAAATAATATTAACTATATGTTAATATTTCTTAAATATATGTATGTGTATGTTTGTATTTTCAAAATTAATATGCACAGTACACAGACATATATTATGTTAAAGTTAACTGTTGTTCTGAATGCGAGTAATCATATTTAGTCTTTTGACGGCCCTAATTATGTTTTGAAATTTGCATGTCTATATTGTGATAGTACAGTATAGATTTTGGCAGAAAAGTGTAGGCAGATAGAGGGGAATGGGATAGGCAGAAGACCTTGATCCAAGAATCGAACTTGGGTCACCGGCAGTGGTGCATTTGCATAGCTATCACACAACCACTAAATTGTTTTGAATAAATAAATGAATAAACCAACTTTGATATAAGTGCATTGTAATTCAATTATTTCACACACCGATGCAATTTGTTCTGTGGACGCTTTAGCTTGATGCGACCGCAGGACCATTAAGGTCTGCTTTCAGTGAACATATGCACCGCCTAAGAATAGCCAAAGGGGGACTGCCCACACACACCCCTCTCTTTGAATGACTCACTCAAACACGCTATTACAAGATTCAGATCTGAACTAAAAACACTCAGAGCGATCAATCAATCAATACTCGTACCGTTGATGATGCCATCAGCCAGACAGACCCCAGTAATGACCTAATGGTGATGGAGAGACCGCCTTTCCAAAGCGGTGTACAGTACATGTGGTTACAATGGCTACTATTTTCTGATGCATATGGAAGTGTGATATGTGTTTGAGATAACATTGGATACCACTATTAGTAGATGTTGTTCTTTGATCAGTTTTGTTTCCACATCGGTGAGAAATTTCATTGTGTTTGCTTGAGTATTTCACATTACGGGGGTTCCCTGTGGATGAGGCTTTCAGATGGTACCTTCTGGCACATAAAAAAGAGGTCAATAATGTAGATCAATTATGCCATGACACACAGACGCACTAATGCTTTTTTCGCATAAAACACATCAGGGCAGAGAAATACAATATCTGATATCTTATTAATGTTTATATTGTCTTACCATAAAGAAAGATTTTACAGTGGTACTTGTCCCAGAACCTAGAACTGGAGAATTTGATTTAGCATACTGTCAGAGTCTATAAACAAAACATGTCTTTCCTCTGTCTAATGTTTGAGAAGGAATTAGTGTTGTAGACGGGTCTGTGGGTGTAAACCGAGTCCAGCCCTGCTAGAGGATGTCAAGTCAACCAGACAGTAATTCATCAAACATCTCTCATAGTGCCTCAGGTCTTTTCTACAATGAAACATTTCTTAAGAACTCCACATAACTGTTTAAATAACAGTTACTGTGTATATATATATATATATATATATATATATATATATACTAGATGCCACATTAGAAGGTGTTTCTATGGGCCTTTTCACGTAGGATGATGCCATATTGGAATAGTGCAATCTATGAACTTGTATTGCCAAGTCTGCATAATTGGGCTTCTTTTAAACTGTTGGTGCAGGTCGGTTTTTTTCGTGGTTCAAGGATGGAAGGATTTTGTTATTTAGCCGTCAATCCTAAAATAACTTTATTTATTATCGGCATGTTTTTTGGACTAGGGAAAATTAGACTAGTGATGATTGATTTTGTTACACAGATCTGGCAACCCTGCGAAGCCGGTCCATGAACAATGTCTGTGTGTTTGCACTTCGTGTAGGATTATAAAAACTGTGTTTACTCTTGTGTAAACTCAAACATTGCATTTGTATTATCATGTTTAATATTATATGATCTTAAAACAATGATTTTATGTTCTCTTTAGTTATAAGATTGAGATGTCACTGAAGGTTAAAAACAGCCATTAAAGATTAATTGACCGGTGGTCTCATGGCTGCTCAAAAGTAGAGCATGGAATATAGGGTTTGAATGCATGAGAGTGAGACCGGGCCCCACAGCTGTTGCTATGGTTACTGGTTGAGCACGCCATGTGCAGTGAAATGACATTGTAGTGGGTGAGAGAGAGCAGCTGTCCTCCCGGCCAGCGGTTCAACACATTCGAACAGCTGGAGCAGAGGTTACAAAGATCTGCTTCTGTCTCAGAGATTGTGTGTCAGTGTCATGTGAAGGGCGGTGACCATACACTTATACAACACTGGGTTAACGATATGAACATAGTATCACAATAGTTTGAACAAAAATAATGAAAGTTAAATTATATTTATTACATTATATATCTCCAGTCCTACACTTGGCTTTGATGTACTCTGCCACATACCGCAAGCGTGAGGAACAACGATGGGAAGTGACTGTTAGCAGACATGTGTGACATTGATCCTACTGGGTGTGCGTTTCTGTTCTTAACGCAAAATCACTTCTGCTCTGAATGGTTGGCAAGTGCATCGATGCGGCCTGCAGCACACAAACCACACACACAAAACTAAAAGAGAGAGATTAGTCCAAACATCCTGACTGTAAAACTGAAATATTCTGCACCGAAAGTTAAAACGATAAAGTCATTACAGGATCAAGATAATCTGTGCATTTCTGTGTTTTAAATCCTGAGCTGAGATGACTCTCGTCTCATCTTTGTTGTCTTCCAGGGCAAATATCGACGAGGTGGAGACAGAGGTGGTGGAGATTGAAGCCAAGCTTGATAAGGTAAGAGGCGTTAAAGCTGTCAGTTGACCTTCTGTCCCCAGCAGAGTTTTTTTTTTATTCAAACGTGAGAAAATAAAAGCTTAATCGTTTGTGAGAAATCGCTGTCTAATCCCCTCCAGGATCTCTGTAACCGAACATTACTGTCAGATTGTCCCACAACAAGTTCAAGAGGTTAAACTCAGGTTTAAGGATTGATCTGTATGTCTGCTGGTGTTAATCCACCACAGAAGAAATCTCAGAAATTAACTTCCGGATCTCCAAAATGCAGTGTGTGTCATTGTTAAGCAGAATTGGCAGGAGTGGAAGGATATTTGTGATTTAGCTGTTGGTTTTTGTTCAACGATTAATCACGATTAAGAATAAAAGTTTGTGTCTGTGCATACATGTACATACTGTATTTACAAAATCTTTGCATATATATATATATATATTAGTGGTGTGCCGTTAACGGCGTTAACGTGCTGCTTTAACGTAAGGCTCTTAACGCGCGATAAAAAAATTGTCGCCGTTAATCTATTCTCAAAGTTGGGTTGGGAGCTGGGTCTATACTACGCAAACTATGATGACTTTCACCTTGATATTTTAGCTCGGATGTATACCTAGCTGAATTGCACTGTACCGGGCGAGAATGAGATTTTTCAACTCGCGTGATTCGCGCAATTCGCGTCATTCGCGCCGCTTCATCATTTCATGACTAGGGCTTCATTTGCGCGATTCGCACCGCAAGTAGGTCTATCGTGTCTTTGCATTGACTTAACATGTAAATCACTCACGCTAGACGCGCCATTTGCGTTTGGTCTGAACACAATATAACGTTACTGTGAAATTACCACATCAAACGTGACGTGCTAACATGGATGCAGCTTTGAAGCCGCTGGGTTGCTTCAAAGCTGCATCCAAAGCTGCTTTTTAAGAAGCTTCCCAATGGAAACATCGACAAGACTAAGGTTGTTTAATTGGTTGTTTAATTATTGGCACCTAATGTATAATGGCTCCTGTATGACATATCGCTTGTTGCTCCCTTACTCTTTGTAAGTTGCTTTGGATAAAAGCGTCTGCTAAATGACTAAATGTAAATGTACTCTAGGAGCTCTTCCAGTCTCAAGTACCACCTAAACGCAAAGCATCCCTTAGCTAATGCGGAAGTAAACACAAGTACATCTTATTGAACATAATTTATTTTCATCACCAATTATCATAGTAGAACAGCTTTCTCAAGCAGTCTGTGATGCATTTTGGAAACAGGAGATGAGCCCCTGGTCTAATGCGCTACCTGGCTTGAGACACCAGTTCTCAAAGACTTACTTTTAGTCATTATTTGGGTAGCACACATATTCTGAATGCCTTCGGCAGAATTCAAATGTGCCATTTTAATCTAGATTAATCCATCCATCCATTTTCTACCGCTTATCCGGGGCCGGGTCGCGGGGGCAGCAGTCTAAGCAGGGATGCCCAGACTTCCTTCTCCCTAGCCACTTCCTCCAGCTCTTCCGGGGGGACACCGAGGCGTTCCCAGGCCAGCCGGGAGACATAGTCCCTCCAGCGTGTCCTAGGTCTTCCCCGGGGTCTTCTCCCGGTGGGACATGCCCGGAACACCTTACCGGGAAGGCGTCCAGGGGGCATCCGGAAAAGATGCCCGAGCCACCTCAGCTGGCCCCTCTCGATGTGGAGGAGCAGCGGATCTACTCTGAGCTCCTCCCGAGTGACCGAGCTTCTCACCCTATCTCTAAGGGATCGCCCGGCCACCCTGCGGAGAAAGCTCATTTCGGCCGCCTGTATCCGGGATCTTATCCTTTCGGTCATGACCCACAGCTCATGACCATAGGTGAGAGTAGGAACGTAGATTGACCGGTAAATCGAGAGCTTCGCTTTGCGGCTCAGCTCCTTCTTCACCACGACAGACCGGTACAGCGACTGCATTACTGCAGAAGCTGCACCGATCCGTCTGTCAATCTCCCGCTCCATCCTTCCCTCACTCGTGAACAAGACCCCCAGATACTTGAACTCCTCCACTTGAGGCAGGAACTCTCCACCTACCTGAAGTGAGCAGGTAGGTGCTCACAAAATTAATCTAGATTAATTCCAAGATTAATCTAGATTAATCTAGATTAAAAAAAAATATATCTATGCCCACCACTTAATGTAACTTAGCGTTACATTATATAATCACTCTTATTAATATAAAGGCCTTTAAACAATTTTTGAAATGCAATTTGAAATGGTTGTATTGATATGTCCAGTGTAGATTGATAGCTTCTTGGTGTGGAACACGGCTCAACGCGACAGAGGTCCAGTCTGGTGCATACAGTCAAGGGCTAAAGGCTGTGTCAGAATCTGTCAGACAGCGCAACAGTATTAAGTTGTCTTTCATACTTGAATGAACAAAACACACAAGATTTTGTCAGAAAGCACATTTTGTCTAGTATTTTGCAAGCACGGCCTTTAAAGGGTTAAATCAAGTCTAAAATGAATGCGAAGAGTAGTGAAAATAGGACTGGCTCTTAAATGCGCTGTCACTAATGTTAATCAAAGAACAAAAGAAAATAAGAAATCAATGTGATTTCGCAGCGTTAATATAGGATTCTTCTGTATTTCATGTATTTTTAACAGTAAAGAATGTTACATTTTTTAGAGCTTTATTTATTTTCTTTATATTTCCTACCTGTTATTATAATGGATTTGATTCGTAGAAAAATATGTTTATTTAATAAAGACATTAGTTGCAAAAAAAGGATGATGTTAAAGAAATCTGTTGTTTCTACATTAATTTAGAGATAAAATGTGAAATTATTATAATTTAAAAGTATGTATAAAAACATAAAAGCTGTGTGCGATCAGTTAGTTAATTTTTTTTAATCGATTGACATCACCAAAATACATGTTAAACAAAATAAATGGTATATGTTTTATTTCACTATACTTGTGCAATTAATCCAAGTTAATTTATTTTATATATTGACAGCCCTTATATATATATTACATATATATTTATGTAAATGTATGTTTATATATGATTTTAATTACATATAAACATGAATTTCTCCCCGTGCCTCGGGGGTTTCCTCCGGGTACTCCGGTTTCCTCCCCTGGTCCAAAGACATGCATGGTAGGTTGATTGGCATATCTGGAAAAAAATTGTCCGTAGGGTGTGAGTGCGTGAGTGAGTGAATGAGTGAGTGTGTGTGCCCTGCGATGGGTTGGCACTCCATCCAGGGTGTATCCTGCCTTGATGCCCGATGACTCCTGAGATAGGCGCAGGCTCCCCGTGACCCGAGGTAGTTCGGATAAGCGGTAGAAAATGGAATGGAATAAACATGAATTCATTTTATATTTTGTATTTTTCTTAAATATATACTGTACATGTATGTAATGTGTATGTGTTTTATAAATACAAAATTAATATGCACTGTACACAACACAAACCTTTATTCTGGATGCGATTAATCGCCATTAATCGTTGAACAGACTTATTTCCCATGTATCACATCGGTGTGGAATTTCAGTGTTTGATCATGTGATTAGGCACAACATAACAGCTGATAGTGATGTCATCATGGACGGGTTTTGATTTAGGCTCATGTGATCCTGCAGTTTTGATTCTGCTTTCACACATTTTAATAAACCAGAAAACAAAGTCATGCTACTATTAGATGACATTGACTCAACGCTGTGAAATGAAAGACATTTAGTGGTCACTTTTTCATCACTTTTCTCATTGTTTAGTTAACTTTGGCACATGCTAAATTTCTAATTGTGCGACGTGTTTGAATGCTATGCTGTTACTTTTCCAAGCGTTCAGACTGGTGAACAAACATTTTTGCCCGCTATGTTGTAGTGGTCTGTTTGAATTGCTGTGTGTGTGTGTGATTGGCTGTTGGGTCTGTTCAGCAGCTGTGTAAAACAAGGACTCTCTGTTTGTTAGTTTGACTCATAGGTTTGTACAAAAGTGTGGGAAATTAAAAGATTTTCCCAAGCTGATATTTTCAAGCTTTCACGCAAAGGCTGAACATAATTTAAAAATCACCTAAAGAGAACATTAAATACAGAAGTAACCAAAAAAAGGAACTAGACTCAAACATTGGGCATGTACGGCCTCACACATGGAGGCCATCTGAGCATCAGTCCCATCAGAAGAAAACAAACACACAGTCACATGTGAAAACTCCAACGCTCATTCTGACCGCCTGTGACACGTGGAGATGTGAGACATTTTTCCTTGCCGTTTACTGCCCATTGGCACATTAGTGAGAGGAATTATTACACAGATGCGACCACACCCGAAGTATGTTTTAAAGATATATTCCAAACTTGTCTTTTAATGTCATATAAAAAGGGCTGTCTTCTGTTGAAAAGGTTAACATTAAATTGCATGTGGTGATTTGGGTTGGGAATCGAAAATCAATTCCAATTCAGAATTGGATTTGAATGGCTAAGATTTGGGTCGGATACTTCCTCTTATCAATTCCTGTGCGCATATTTTCAGAAATGTGCATGTGTTCATATGTGATCTGATAATAAAAAAAAACTAACCATACCATTGTTACTATAGTAACTATAGTTTAACTGTAGCGTTTGCAGTAAAGCACAGGAACCGCACATTACCATAGTCTCAGTGTAGTGACTAGTTTTAACCACAATGTAGTGAAACTATAGTAATACAAATTGTAATAAATCCGACAAAACATGGTTGCTATGTGTTTATATAGGCTACACAAAATGGTGCTCATAAATATTTATTTTTGCAAACCAGTCAATAAGAAGGCTAAATGACTATACATGTTGATATCTAAAGGTTTTACTTTGAAACTCGGAATCGATAAGCAGTATCAGAATCGATAAAATTCTGATGCTGATTTAATGCAGACATCTTTAGTCATCTTTCTACTTAGAAACTAATTAAAATTTTGCAGACAATCTAGTATTACTAATATATAATCTTATGATGACATTTGATTCACTCTGTGATTACTGTTTCTAGTACTACGAATAGAACAGTCCAATTACAAAGACAATTTTAGCGATGTTTCATGTTGCAATAATGTTTTCTATGTTTTTTCTATGTATCGTTGTAGTGTATGTAAAGCTACTTTGCAACAATGCAAAATTTTGTCAATTGCAAGACAAAAAATGAAGTAATAATGTTTAACTACATATGAGATTTGGTAAGAAAATTTGTGAATCATTTTAGAGATTTAAACAATCATGGGAAGCAGAACATTCTGATTGGTTGTAGCTAAAAATGTACCAAAAACTTCTCTGTTGCGTGGAATTTGGATAGAATTTTAGGGAAATATGACTAGAAAAATATTTGTTGAAATTATATTACAATTTTAACAGGTTTTAGTTTTTCTTTTCGCTGAGCACAACTGAAGTTTAAATCTTTATTCAATAAGATGTTACTTGTATTCAGGTTTCCTGCTGGTACTCTATATATAAAAATGTTTATGAATAGTTTATTCTCCCTCTCTCTCTCTCCCTCTCTTTCTCTATCTCTCTCCAATAGCTGGTAAAGCTGTGTGGTGGTATGATTGAAGCTGGCAAAGCTTATGTCACTGCCAACAAACTGTTCATCAACGGTATCCGGGATCTGTCTCAGCAGTGCAAGAAAGACGAGATGATATCGGTAATACTGTGTGTATGTGTGTGCATGTGCGTTCATGCGTGTAAAATGAAAGTAAATTAAGTCACGCAAGCATTATCTAAAACATAACACAGTTCTCAGTTCATTTTCAGTTTAACATGTGATAAAACGTATGACTTAAGGTTGAGTCAGTCATTCAAGAACTCAGTCATGAGTTCGAGACTAATTTGGATAAATTAATTAAAAAAAAAAACTGAGTCATTTGTATGGGGTCTTACTCACTTACTATAGGACCAGACAATATTATCAGAAGACTACAAGGTACACAAAAGGAGGTGGTTGTGGTGTTGAGTAATAGACAGAGGCAGGATGTAAGTTTAACCATGAAAGTTTATTTACTTTGAATTTTTAGTGTTTCTCTTCACTTAAGTATAACAACAATGACCATAGAAAACACAATAACTATGTATATAACCATACCTTGGGTGCACCCTCTAATAGTTATTACAATCACAATCAAGTAAACGCAAATAAAAAAAATATGAAATCAATAATGTATGTTTCCCATACCAAATTTTGTTTCAAATAAAACAATCTTTTTCTTCCCAAATAAGAACTTCTTGACACCTTTAGTTAGTTATGGTCCCGAATCATTCAGTCCCATAAAGTAGAAAAAAAATCAGTCTCTGTGAACGATTTCTCTTACTTGTCTGGATAGAAATGATAAATAAGAATTGTCCTTTACTCCAGGTCCGTTATACTTTCCGAGTCAAGGTGGGAGGCTCGCCATCATTCAAAAGAATCCAATTCAGAAAGATATCCACATAGAAAAAAAACCTGGCCTATCTGTCCATTCAAGTTCTCTCTCTTTTCCGTAATTTTCTTTACAGGCACGTATAACCAAAATGGCGTCAGCCACTGCGAACACGCGACACACCATGCGGTCCGGCCGAGTCAATAAAATCGGTTTTAGATTTCCCAACTAAAACCTGATGATCCAAAATATTGAAATGACCATCCGATTCACGCAGTTGATATGCAGTTTGCACGGTTTATGCATTACATTTTTCCATTTTAACACGCTCACATTAGAACGTGTCTCTCTGTAACTCTGCGTCTGTCGTCTAACTACGCAGCGCTATTTGTAAAACAAAAGGGGCAGAGCTTAAAATGCACTGCTCCGACTGCTTGTTGCTCATTTCTTAAACAATTTTCAGAAAACACATTTATTTACGAAAAAAATGTACTTCATATAGATGGCATAATATTCTAGTCGAGCAATAATATAAACAATTTGAACAATTATTTAACCAGGGTTACACTTTCCCCCCCTGAAATCATGCAAGCCCCTTTGCATGCTCTGCGTGGCTGATTAATCACTACACTTGGTGAGGTATCAGGTAAATTGTAAGGGACCCCTGAATCTTCAACACCATCAAGGGTATTCACAAAGGCAGTGCTTAACCCCTGGAACAAAGACTGAACAATATAAGACAAGGGGTTTCCACGCTGAAAGTAGGCAAGTCTTTCAGGTTCACCTCTCTGCCTACTAGAGCATCTGAGCGGAACATTCAAATGCTGCTCTTCCTCAATTTCTGGGTGTTGGTCTCTCACTTCGACAGGAGCATCCTGGATTCCAGCTACGTTTGTTACTTCATCTCTGAAAACGGTTAAGTTCTCTTCTGATTCGATATGGTCGTAGTTTGCCATTTTACTCATTTCAGGGACTCCTTGGGCGTCAACAGGTGAGTTGTCCACTGGAGCGTCAACAGGTGAGTTGTCCACTGGAGCGTCAACAGGTGAGTTGTCCAATGGAGCGTCAACAGGTGAGTTGTCCACTGGAGCGCCAACAGGTGAGTTGTCCACTGGAGCGCCAACAGGTGAGTTGTCCACTGGAGCGCCAACAGGTGAGTTGTCCACTGGAGCGCCAACAGGTGAGTTGTCCACTGGAGCGCCAACAGGTGAGTTGTCCACTGGAGCGCCAACAGGTGAGTTGTCCACTGGAGCGCCAACAGGTGAGTTGTCCACTGGAGCGTCAACAGGTGAGTTGTCAGCTGAATGTGATTGCACCGTATTACCATCTGAAAGTTTTGGATTAATCAAGTCTGTTTCCATAGAAACTTCCGAAGCTCCATTTGACCTAGAGATGTCATGAGCTGTAGAAAATTGTACTGTTTCGATGACTGGAAGGGGATCATACGGACCATCAGGATATTCATCCTCTTGATCAGAGAGAGAGCGGTCATCATCAGATGGTTCAATACCAGGACTCCTCCGTGTTCTAAGTTTAGGAGTAGGTTTGGTCAAGGTAGGACTTGACATTTTCAGTGCTGGCAAGAATCCACACGGAAGCAAGAGGTCCCTGTGAAGTGTACGAAGAGGACCATCCCTTGTTTCAGGATGAACTGTGTAAACAGGCAAGTCACCAGCTCGCTTTATTACTACATACACCTCGGACTCCCACTTGTCTGCTAATTTGTGCTTACCACGCAGCCGAACATTTCTCACCAACACACGATCATTGACTTCCAGGGAAGAGTTTGTCACAAGATTGTCAAACCTGGTTTTGTTTCTCTCAGCACTCTTTAGTGCTCTTTGGGAGGCAAGTGAATAGCTTTCTTCCAGATGAGACTTTAGATGTTTGACATATTCGGAATGGGATACCTGCGGAGTGTCCTGATATGGTAACCCAAAGACAAGATCAACAGGCAGCCGTGGTTGACGCCCGAACATTAATTCATAGGGGGTGAATCCTGTGACGTCATGCTTTGTACAGTTATATGCATGAACTAACGGCTTGACAAAATCTCTCCACCGACTTTTGTCTTTCTCTTCTAATGTGCCCAGCATGTCCAGCAGAGTCCTGTTAAAGCGTTCAACTGGATTTCCCCTTGGATGATAAGGTGTTGTTCGGATTTTCTGGATGCCTGATATTTCACAAAGTTCTTTGATTGTGCGTGACTCGAAATCAGGGCCCTGGTCACTATGAAGGCGCTCAGGAAATCCATAATGAACAATGAAGTTCTCCCAAAGACACTTTGCTACTGTTCTTGCCTTTTGATTTGGTGTAGTGACTGCCACAGCATATTTGGTGAAAAAATCCGTGATCACTAATATGTCTCTAGTGTTGCTTCTGTCTGGTTCCAAGCAGAGAAAGTCCATGCAGACTAACTGTAGTGGTCTGGTGGCCTGGATGTTGACCAAGGGTGCTGCTTTTTGAGGTGGGGACTTCCTCCGCACACAACGACCACATGTCTTGATCTTCTGTTCCACATCAGCAGCCATCTTTGGCCAATAGAATCGGGCTCTGACTAGATCCAAGGTCCTCTCGATGCCCATGTGACCCATACTATCATGTAAACTGCTCATCACAGATGATCTCAGTTCTTCCGGGAGCACCAGCTGGTAAATAATGGAATCTTTATCTTTCCGCCTCCTGTAAAGTACTCCATTCTTTAACTCAAGGCGGTTCCACTCCTTTAAGAAGTACGGAAGACCAGGAAGTTCCCTCCTTACTGTAGGTTGGGGTCTTTCTCCCAACTCCAAGTGTGACATCACCTCTCGAAGAACTGGATCGGCTCTTTGTTTGTCACCCAGGTTTTCAGAAAGATGAGAAACAGATGACCCATCAGAATTACCCTCTTGCTCATAATAGTCGGAAACAGAGTCAGAACAGAGTGAGAGGGAGTTTATAAGAGCAATGCCCGACCCTAAATCAGCTGATTGTCTAACGAGGTGCTTCTCACAGATATCTTGGACAACTTCATCTGTCGCACTAACAGAATCCTCTGTTTCGGTAAGATGGTGCTGTATGAACATGTCAATCCTTTCACATTCTTTTTGAGACATGGGGTTCTCTGGAAACGGCTCTTGAGGTCGCCTTGAAAGGCTATCAGCGTCAATGTTCAACTTCCCTGCCCTGTATTGCAACTTAAATGAAAAAGTGGAAAGGGCTGCAAGCCAACGATAACTAGTAGCGTCCAATCTTGCTGTGGTAAGAAGATGATTTAGAGGGTTGCTATCGGTGACGACAGTGAATTGGCCGCCATAAAGATAATCACTAAACTTTTCAGTTACTGCCCATTTAAGGGCAAGAAACTCAAGTTTGTGAGCAGGATACCTAGACTCACTGTGTGACAGCCCTCTACTCGCAAATGCAATAGCACGCATCTGTCCACCTTGGTTCTGATACAATGCAGCTCCTAATCCCTTGGTGCTGGCATCTGTATGAAGGAAGTAGGGAAGTTTGGGGTCAGCAAAACCCAAGACTGGCGCGGCAGTTAACTTTTCGATAACTGACTGAAAAGCTTCTTCACAAAGAGGAGTCCAACGGTCCCCAAAAAGCTCCTTAGGATGGTAGTATGGACCCTTCTTATCTGTCTTTTTACCACCTTTCCTGAGTGGTGGATAACCTGAGGTAAGGTCATTGAGCGGCTTCACGACCTTTGAATAATCCTTAATAAATCTGCGATAGTAGCCGGAGAAGCCTAAAAATAACCTCAGTTCTATAAGGTTACTCGGACTCGGCCAGGTTTTTAAGGTGTGTATCTTTTCTGGGTCGGTTTCCACTCCCCGCTCTGACACAATATGTCCTAGATAGCGAACGGAGGTTTGACAGAATTTACATTTCTCCAGTGACAGTTTCAGTCCGTATTCTTTAAGCCGAGATAGAACACTCAACAGACGTCTCTCATGCTCCTCTAGAGTGTCGGAGAAAATGATCAGGTCATCCAAAAAAACCAGTACTTCTTTCAGATTGATGTCTCCCATACACTTCTCCATCAATCTTTGAAAAGTACTTGGTGCATTGGTCACACCTTGAGGCATACGATTGAACTCCCAAAACCCCAATGGGCAGACAAAGGCAGTTTTGGGTTTGTCTGACTCCTCAACTCCTATCTGGTAGTATCCAGACTTTAAATCAAGCACAGAAAACCATCTGGATCCCGTAAGTGCTGAGAAAGTCTCCTCAAGATTGGGTAGTGCATACGCATCCTTCACTGTCTGTAGGTTTAGCTTTCGATAATCTATACACAGCCGTACATCTCCATTCTTCTTTCTCACCACCACTATCGGTGAGGAGAAGGGCGACTGGGACTCTCGAATGACCCCACTGGCAAGGAGATCACGCAGATGCTTACGGACGGCCTCAACATCTTGTGGGTGGATTGGCCGTGCTCTGTGCTTAAAAGAAGTCTCATCATTCAACTGTATGCGATGTTTCACCTTCTGAGTATGACCAAAGTCCAAGTCGTGCTGGCTGAAAACCTCCGGCATTTCTTTGAGTTTTTTCATGATACGATCTTTCCACTCTTGAGGTACTTGGGAGTCACCAAAATTTAGGGAGAAATCAAGTTTCTTTACAGGTAAAGGCTCATCGTTTGAGTTTGATGGAGGAAGCAAAGATTCCACCACCTGGAGCTCTGCTACTGTACACCTAGGAGGGAGAGCTATATCATGGTCAGTTTCGTTTGTAAGCACCACTGGTAAATGGTAAGGTGGGTTATTTGGAAGAGTAAGTAGGCATCGTTTAACAAGCACCCCACCAGGCAAAGACGAGTTAGATGGATGCTCCACCACCACACACTTGTCAACCTCAAGGGGTACCGTTACGGAACCTTCCACAACTACAGTTTGTCGTGCAGCCATGATCTCAGGTACCTTGCCTTTCAATCGTACGTAGCCAAGAACACCACTTGTGTTTTGCCTCTGCCTTGTCTCCAGTGTGCTCAGAACCACTCTATAGCCGAATGAAGATGGTCGGTAAGTTGGGGAATTTGATTTCAAACTCTGGTCATAGAGAACATCCAAGGTGTTTGTGCCTACTAAAACCATAGACTGATTGTGAGGTTTCACATTAGGGACAACTAATGCTATCGTTGGCACCTGAGCTCTAACCCCCAGAAATTCCTCAGGAAAGGTGATGTCTACTTCTATGTACCCCTCATATGGAACTGAAAGACCGTTGGCTCCTTCTACTTCCAAGATATCATTAATGGAATGAATGGGATATCCAGTGAGGTACTGCTCATAAAATGACTTGGGGACAGTAGTTACTTGAGAACCGGTGTCCAATAAACAATGACACCTTTCACCAGCTATGCTAATTTCTGCAATGCATCTGGCTCCAACTAAACCCTTTGGGAGGCTAGCATCTGATTTTCTAGAAAATTGACAGTTGGTTGAGACATGTTTAGTAGTGGGACGGTCTGATTTCAATTCAGCCCCCGTCTGTCCCACAACAGGGGCTGGCTTTAGTTTAAATCAGGGTTGGGAATGGGGTTCTGCGAATCCCACAGGAGCTGCTTCTCCCTTAAGAGTTTCCGTTTTGTGGTGACAAGTGAGGGGTTAGGTTCAGATAAGCAGGAAGATGCAACGTGGCCATCCTCACCACAGGTGAAACAGTACCATGGTCTTGGTCTTCCTGTTGACTTTCTATTAACTGGAGTCGCACTCTCGGTACCAGCAGTTCCTGCCCTCTTCTTGTCCTGTCTGTTTACTGCTTCTGGCAGTGTGGATTTCTTCTGGATCTTTGGTTTGGTTGCAAGATTGGCTAGCTGACTTTGGAGCATAGCTATCTGTTTCTTGAGGTCCTGCGTTTCAGTGGCAAGTGAAACCATGTTTGAAACTTCTTTTTGCTCAAATTCATCTGAAGTCCACGTTCTTTGAGAATGCATCAGAGCTCTCTGCTTAGAAGATCCAAGATGTTGTTTCATACGATTGACCTTCGCTGTATGTTTGTCTTCTTCTGTACGTAACATTAACAGAAGGTGTGCAAAAGATGGAGGACGGTTGCGCTTTTGCTCGAGCTGCAGTTCAGTGATCAAATCATTATCCCAGCAGCCCCTGCAAAACTGCTTGAGAAGGTGTCGGTCTGCCTCTTCTGGAGGAATGCCACCTCTCTTGATAGTCATCCTCAAGGCTGTCTGCAATCTATAAAGGTAAGCAGATGGTTTCTCACCTGCGTCTTGCAGAGTATTCATAAATCTTGCAAGAAGTTCATCGCCGTCCTCAACAACACCAAAAGCTGAATCCAGCAACTGAAGGTAAGCCGAAGATGGAGCCTCTGGACTAAGATGCTTTATAACATCTGCTGCAGGTGGCAAAAGACTGTCCACTATCTTTCTGGACACATGCAAATCAGATAAGCCAGGGTCCTTCAATATAAGCTCAGCACTGGAGCGCCAAGTATCGTAATCAACTTCATGTCCAGGTCTAGGACATTTACCAGAGAACACCCTGAGCCGTGTTTGCACAGGCCCTTGAGCAGCCACTTCACCACTCCTCACAACATGTTCAATGATAAGTTTCTGGACTTCGGTTGGATTGTACACTTGCTGAGAAGTATAGAGAGGTGGAGCATTTGATTTGATAGGCGTGTGCTGTGACAGTGGTTCATCTACTTGACTTGGCTTAGCAAGTGTGATGCTATGGCTCTCGCTAGGAAACACTTGGGATAACTTCTCACTTGGGTTTCCATCTCCAGGTTCAAGATCAATGGACATTGGTGTGAGCTCTGCACTCATCTGTGACAACATCTGACTCAATACTGCTTCAAAGTTTGTTCCACTCACTTTGGCTATTTCTTTTAACCCTTCCAGGTAGGATTTAGTGACGCTATTTCCTAGTTGTTGCGTAAAGACGCTGGACAATGCCCTCACATGGTAAGTGATACTTGGATCACCGGACAGTTGGTGCCTATAAGGCAACTGGGGTTCTAGAGATTGTAAGGCTTGGCCGCTGTTGTATTCAATTATTGTGGTCTGATAAAACTCTGACATTTTGTCACTAATGGTGAGGGTTCTGGCAAAGGAGCCATCATTTTTTAGAATCTCCATTAGCTCATCGTCTTGCTCTGTGTTAGTCAAGCCACTCACAATCACAGAGTTTGGGACTTTAATGCCCTCAGCCTCAACAATATCCATTGTTGTGTTTTAAGAGTCGAAGAGTTAAACTCAATTGCACAATAGTCAATACTCAGCAACAGCACCACCTCCTGGCTGGCTCGCCACAATTGTAACGGGTCTTACTCACTTACTATAGGACCGGACAATATTATCAGAAGACTACAAGGTACACAAAAGGAGGTGGTTGTGGTGTTGAGTAATAGACAGAGGCAGGATGTAAGTTTAACCATGAAAGTTTATTTACTTTGAATTTTTAGTGTTTCTCTTCACTTAAGTATAACAACAATGACCATAGAAAACACAATAACTATGTATATAACCATACCTTGGGTGTACCCTCTAATAGTTATTACAATCACAATCAAGTAAACGCAAATAAAAAAAATATGAAATCAATAATGTATGTTTCCCATACCAAATTTTGTTTCAAATAAAACAATCTTTTTTTTCCCAAATAAGAACTTCTTGACACCTTTAGTTAGTTATGGTCCCGAATCATTCAGTCCCATAAAGTAGAAAAAAAATCAGTCTCTGCGAACGATTTCTCTTACTTGTCTGGATAGAAATGATAAATAAGAATTGTCCTTTACTCCAGGTCCGTTATACTTTCCGAGTCAAGGTGGGAGGCTCGCCATCATTCAAAAGAATCCAATTCAGAAAGATATCCACATAGAAAAAAAACCTGGCCTATCTGTCCATTCAAGTTCTCTCTCTTTTCTGTAATTTTCTTTACAGGTATAACCAAAATGGCGTCAGCCACTGCGAACACGCGATACACCATGCGGTCCGGCCGAGTCAATAAAATCGGTTTTAGATTTCCCAACTAAAACCTGATGATCCAAAATATTGAAATGACAATCCGATTCACGCAGTTGATATGCAGTTTGCACGGTTTATGCATTACATTTTTCCATTTTAACACGCTCACATTATAACGTGTCTCTCTGTAACTCTGCGTCTGTCGTCTAACTACGCAGCGCTATTTGTAAAACAAAAGGGGCAGAGCTTAAAATGCACTGCTCCGACTGCTTGTTGCTCATTTCTTAAACAATTTTCAGAAAACACATTTATTTATGAAAAAAATGTACTTCATATAGATGGCATAATATTCTAGTCGAGCAATAATATAAACAATTTGAACAATTATTTAACCAGGGTTACACATTTATTTCCATATATCATTCTCTGCCCTGACTACACCAGTTACGCAGTTAATTTTTTTGTGATAGACAACACATTTTCTATCTCATTCGGTTAATTTTGTTAGCATTGCAAAGTTCACAGTTTTGATGGCTGTGGTGGAACACATATATTTAGTATTGTACAACTTGAACACTGTAAGCTTTGAATAAAAGTGTCTGATTGTATATCTAGTTTGGTGTGAATTTACCGTATGAGCTCTTCACTGGCAGACTAACCAATACAGTTCGGCTGACTGCAGTTTTGAGCGTCTGAGATGCTTTTTGACCCTGATCAGACATGGATTTAGACAAAAAAGAAGCAAGACGGGGCTTTCCAGCTTTTTGCCAGTAAGGTTAGACTTATTGCCGCCATCTGTAAATGGTATTCAGAGTCTCTTTGGCTTCACTTGTGCAGTACCCAGCTGACTAATGTTGAAGATCTTATTAAAACCTGCTGCTACAGTATTTTCATTTCTTTTGTTAAACATCAAGACTCACAATAACATTTTCATGTTGACAAAAGCTGTCAGCAGAGACCTATCAGAAGCCTACTCTACCATGTAATAAAGACTCTGTGCTCTTCACCATATCCATCTATGACTAAATGAGATTTAACATCTGAATCAGTTAAGCATAAATGTAATCAGAACATCTCAGTGATCTTAAGATCTCAAGTATAACATTGTATGAATTATGATGATGATCATGTTAAAGAGAGGTATATTGAGGAGGTCGTATTGTGCATTTTTCTTGCACCAAAATCACATATTGTTTTAGAAGGACGTCATAATTATTGTGTGTGTCAGTTTAGGGTTTGTGGTGTGTAACCGAGGCATGTTATTGTGTTTACAGGAATGCCTGGAAAAGTGTGGCGAGAGTTTACAAGAGATTGTCAACTATCACATGGTACGTCCCTGTTTTCTTGTTTCTTTCTCATCATATGAGTGACTCGAGAGAGTTCACCCCAAAAATGTCTGTTATCTTGTATTCACGCTCATTGTATTTAAAAAAAGTATGAGATATTTTAAAGAATGTCGGAAACCAAACAGCATTGAACCCCATTGAACCACTAAGACATTTTTCAAAATATCTTCTATCACAGAAGAAAGGGTCTTATACGGGTTTTGAAGGTACAATTTTAACTATTTTTTATTAACTACGCCAATAAAAATGATTGACATATTCATTTGCTACTGGCCTTCACACATAACATGGTGGGCTGTGACGTGATCATTACTATTTCAATAGGCGTTATTTTCCAGCTCTCTGTGAGATGCTTAATTTGACCCTTGCACACCGGAACGGCTCCCCATTGGCCTGCTGAGTGTTTGATGTGCTCTTCTAGAAAGCGTGCATTGGGTTGTTACAGGCAGGCCATGCAGAGGTCATGAGCCCCCGCATGGAAAGTGACATCACAGATGAGGTTTATGTCACGGGTCAGGTGTGTGTGTGTGTGTGTGGGAGGGAGTACCTGAGCAGTATGTGCAGACAAGCAGAAATATAAATGCTTTCAGGGTCACTTATATAAATGGATACGGGAAAATGAATACATGCTTCAGTGCACATGAACAACCCCGCAATACCTTTATATTTAATCACTGCATATTCCAAAGTCCTCTAAAAATGTTGAAGTATTTTTACTTAAAAACGTTCCCTTTATTAAATATGTTCAGTATGCATCTATTACGCTGGTACATCTGTGTGTGATCTCAAACAGAGCCAAGATGAAAAAACAGCTCAGTATTTGGCAAAGAACAAAACCACAATATGTCCGTTCATAGACCACACACAGGGAAAACATTTTCTGTCCCTTTCTGCCAAAGAACAGAGACGGCCTCCGCTGCGACAGACGGGAAGATGGTTACTTCTCGCTTTCCTAGAACCTGTTGCTTCATTCAACGGCCGTTTTGATGCGGTATGCGCCACTGAGGTGCATTACAGAAGTCTGCTTGAAAACGTGAACAACTGAGCAGCTCTTGTGTTTATAACACGGCCTTTGTTGTCTAACCGAAGAGGAGGCTGTAAACCATGACATGAAGCACGAAGGGACACAGAGGCTTCACCCGACATCCTTTACAGAGCGTAATGTTTGGATCCTGATGGAGTTTATGAGGCTATAAAATGTCCTGTTCTGGGAACGTATGAAGTTAACCGCTTAAGTCGAAATGTTTTCACCTTGGGGCATCACATCAGTGCAATTTTATGACCCTACTGACATTTTTTTTTCATTTTTCTGTTGGGAGTGTTGTAGTAAAACAAGGTGATTTTTTTATTGTGTTGATGGAATTATTGAGGTACGCTGAGGTTTATGTTGACATTATCAAAATGAGGTTTAGGTACATTTTAATAGGGATATTAGGAAAAGCCACAGGTTACCAGCATCTAGTTCTTGATGTTGAACGTAATGAAATGTGAAAATACTTTCATCTGTTGCATTCTTTGCTAATACACTGGAGATGGTGGTCTAGTGGGTTAAACCACTGAACTGGTAAATCAAAGGTTGCTGGTTCGATGCCAGCAGCCACCACCAGTGTGTCCTTGAGCAAGACACTTTACTCCATGCTGCTCCAGGGGGATTGTCCCTGTAATAAGTGTACTGTAAGTCGCTTTGGATAAAAGCGTCTGCCAAATGACTAAATGCAAATGAAAATGTAATACAGCATGATTTCAATTTGTCTTGAATTTTTTACCAATTTACTATTTAAATCTATGTTTTGGCAAAATTATAATTTTTGTTTCATTCTGTGACATACTAGCAATATTTCTCCCCAAATTGTTTCTTTTTGCAATGCATTACTTTCATAGAATGAAATCTGGATGTCTCTTTCTTATCTAACACATCTCACTTTTCAGTGTTTGAATAGCTCCTCCTAAAATATTTGAGTCGCAGTAAGCTGTACTCCAGTTCTCCAAAGCAATCCTCTGAAATTACTCTCCTGAAGTCAGAATCGCAATAAGATCATTAGCGTAAAGCCAGTGGCTGCTGTGAGGATGGATGATGTTGAAACAAAGCACCTGCAGCCTGGTTCTACGTCTCTTCTGATCTTGCATCACGTTCTTTTGTTTTCTATCCTTGCTCGGATCCGCTCCCTCCCTGCACGAGTGACCTACTTTTACTCGATCGGTTCAAACATCCTCGCGCATAGACCGAGGCTGAATCTCAATGAGGCACAGGCATGAGAAGCTGATGATGTGTGTGTGTGTTTGATGGTCATGCATCCTTTAATTAAACACACGCAAGAGCGCCCTCTAGGGCTAAAAGAGCTTCATTGCATGCAACAAATAAAGAGAATGTCATGTTTGTGTTTTTCAGATTCTGTTTGATCAAGCTCAGAGATCTGTAAAGCAGCAGTTGCACAGCTTTGTGAAGGAGTGAGTATTATTAAACTATATTGTTGGGAATAGTTCACCCAAAAATGAAAATCCAATTTTGCCACCCAGACGTATATGACTTACTTTCTTTAAATTAAAACAAAGTTTTTATTTAAATATATGTCACTTTATCTCCAAAACGTTCTGCCTTGTAATACTGAGATTGAATTGATAAATTAATTAATCATTTAATGCTTCAATGAGTAGAACTACAAAATTAGACTTGCTAATATTTCTCAAAAAGGTCAGAAATGTGGAAGTGACATTTTATTTTTACAGCTGCAAAACATCCTTACAACGAACATACACACACACACACACACACACACACACACACAAGGTTTTTGAATATTGTGTTTCCTACAAGGTATTGTTTAATATGTAAAGCATTTTAATGTGAAAGCTAATGGGACTCTTGAGAGGAATCTATTCATTAATCCTGCTGGAAGATATATAAACTTTAACCAATTGAGATTCAGAAAGTAAGAGACCAAATCACTGTCAAATGAATTATTCGTATGGTCCACCTGATTTGTAATACACTGTCTAGCAAATACTATAAATATTTCAGACAGTCCTTGATTGTTCAGAACGTTGTGTGACTTCTTGTGTTGACACATCACCGCTCGTCTAACAAAGATAATTCTGCGCTTTCAGAGATGTGCGGAAATTTAAGGACACCAAGAAGCAGTTTGACAAGGTGAGGGAGGATCTTGAGATCGCACAGGTGAAGAATGCCCAGGCACCGCGAAACAAAGCCCACGAGGTGGAGGAGGCCACCTGCACCCTTAACTTCACACGCAAATGTTTCCGACATCTCGCCCTGGACTATGTTCTGCAGGTAACACACGATATTTGTAAAGTCTGGTCAGCATCTTATTCTGTGCTGAACTGAGGTCTACAGTATCAGGACTGACTGGCCTTTTATAGGGATAGTTAACTCAAAAATAAATATTTTATTCACCATCTTGTTGTTCAAAACCTGTATATGTCTCTTTCCTCTGTGGAACACAAACAAAGATATTTTGAGAAATGTCTCTGTGGTTTTGTAACTATATAATGGAAGTCAATGGGAAGATAGAAAGTCATGCAGGTTTGGAATGACTTGAGTGTAAATAAATCATGAAAAAAAAATCAATTTTTGGGAGAACTATACTTTAAGCAGCCACTAGAAGGCAATCTTGAGATCTTTCATGAATTGTAATCAGCTAATGATAAAATGACACTGTGTCCTAATCTGTCTTTAAGATTAGTTTTAAACCATAGTAAATTATGGTAACTGTATGTTTGAAACAGTATGGCAATGAGGTCCTATTGTGTAAGAGCATACTTCTTAGGCTATATCATTACATACCGTATTATCTACCCAGATAGCACAGGTACATCTGTAAGATGTCTGCTTAAGATCTTGAAACATCTGAAAAACGTCTTAGAATAGGCATTTTCCCAAACATATTATAAAATATAATAAACATCTTACAGACATCTTCTAGTCTCATAGACGTATTGCAGATGCGCAATCAATCAAAATAATATGTCTTGGAGATGTAAATGCTACATCAAATAGACGTCTCCCAGATCTATACTTGCTATCAGGGTATATATATATTTGTGTTATATCTTATATGGACATCTCATTTTTCTTTTTAGATCAACGTCCTTCAGGCTAAAAAAAAATTTGAGATCTTAGATGCTGTGAGTATCAGTAAAATGTAACTTCTTTTTAGTAAATCTACATACAACTCTAAACCAGTTGTGGCATGTTTAACACCTCTTGTATCTTGTGCAGATGTTGTCTTTCATGCACGCGCAGTACTCGCTCTATCAGCAGGGCTATAACCTCCTGGATGAGATCGACCCCTACATGAAGAAACTGGCTGCTGAGGTCAGCGCTTTTCTGTTCATGTGCTATTGATGTTGCTGTTTTGTGCTGTTGGTCTGTTTGACCCAGTGATCAACATTCTGTAGCATTCAGTTAACAAAATAATGTATTTCAAACTTATAGGAATAAATTATTAAATGGTTCTTTTAAAATCCGAATTCTTTTTGTTAAGAACAGGCCAAAAATAACAATTCTCTATGTTCCAAACCTTCAGGAGATTCTTTTGTGCGGCACCAAAAGAAGATATTTTGAGAATTGTCTCAGTGGTTTTGGTTTTCAACATTCTTCAAAATATCTTTTGTGTTCTGCAGAGGAAAGTCATTGAGGTTCAAAGTGACATGAGCCTGAATAAATAAACTTCTGCATTTTTCACTTTCTTCAGCTGGATCAACTGGTGATTGACTCAGCGATGGAGAAGCGAGAAATGGAGCATAAACACTCCACGATTCAGCAGCGGGTAAGAATAAATATGAGCATTATGGGAGATAAACACTCACACGCAACTGCATGTCTTAATATTGTTTTGCTTGTAATACACTTGGTGAGAGAAATGCTTTTGTCATATTGTTAAATCCAGTTATTTATGGTGTTTGAGTTTGGTTTTAAAAACTTTTGAAGATATCCTTATCGTTTCCATTATAGGGTTACTTTAATCTTTCAGCTGTGAACTAGGTATTCAGTCATGAAATGTTTCAGTTATTGATGTTGAGCAGACAGGCTGTGGATGTATTTTGGGCAAACTGAAAATAGAGCTTGATGAAGATTCAAGTCAGAAGATACTCAACTGCAACTTTGTCTTTGACAGTCTGTCCACTTAGTTCATCATTCAGATGATGGTTTTCAGAATTTTGACTTATCTTCATGTTTGTTCTGTTTGCCTTCGTCTGATGCTCGTTGCCTGGGACTGACTGGATCCTGATTTAGACTCTTTTACAGGTGAGTGTTTATATGAAGTCTTCGAGTTTCCTTTAAATGTTTTTTAAAGGAACCCAAAAAATTTAATTCTGTCCTCATTTATTCACCCTCGAGTTGTTCCAAATCTGCATAAATGTCTTTGTTATGATGAACACAGAGAAAGATATTTAGAAGAATATTTGTAACCAAACAGTTCTTGGCCACTGTTGACTACCATAGTAGGAACAATTTCTTTATAAATTTCTTTGTTCTGATGAACACAAAAGAAGATATTTTGAAGAATCTAGGAAAGCAAACAGTTCTGGGGCACTTTGTTACCATTGTCATTTTTCCTACTAGTGTAGTCAATGGTGGCCAAGGATTATTCCAAATATCTTTCTTTGGGTACAGAACAAAGAAATGTATATTCAATTCAATTCAATTCAAGTTTATTTATATAGCGCTTTTCACAATGTGTATTGTTTCAAAGCAGCTTTACAGGGGCAAACAGGAAAACAGAAAAGTTAAAACACAGCACAGTGCATGGTATTATACAACGAGTAAGATCATTCTAATAAATACTATCTAATTTCTAATTAAATAAATAAATAAATGAATGAATGCAGTCTCCCGGTGAGCAGGCCAACACTGCCCTGCTGTGGCGAGGAACCCAAACTCCAATGATTGATTGAAATTGTAGATTCGCATCATGGATTGTGTAACTGATGATATAATTACAATGACTGTTTGTCACACAAACATCTGTCTTACGTAACAGCTGATGGCCGTCCCATCATCCTCCACTGCACAGCAATTATTCAGAAGATGTTTCATCCTCATGGATTTTAAAGCTGCTTGTTGTGGTTGATGGAAAAGAGACATTATTCTTTCTTCTTTGTTTTGTAAAATGGTTTATTGGATTATTTCAGATCTCCAGTGACTTTTTAAGAAAGTCTTACACCTCATCGTAGGAATGATCCACGTATGATGGTGACAGTATTGGTCAAGCAAAGGTCTTAATGGAGTTGTACTGCCTTAATTCTGTGTTTTTAAAAACACAGAAACCCATTGGTTTTATTTTTCTAAATGTTTAAGCATATATCCTCGTGTCTGCCACAAAACCACTGCTTGTTATTTTAAGAAACCGCTTGTACTGTATGAAGTGTCTGTCCTGCCACAAAACTCTGAACATCAGTAAAATACATTAATAATTACACAAGAACCACTAAAAAGGTCAAACAGAATCAAATACAGCTGGACTGGATCTGAATGCATATTATTTATTAGCTTTTCCTATAATTTTTTTACAGTTTACAGTGTATGTTAAAGAAATAGTTCTCCTAAAAAGGAAAATTCTGTCATCGTTTACTCACCTTCGAGTTGTTCCTAACCTGTATAATGGGGGGCAAGATCTGTTTGGTTATAAGCATTCTTCCAAATATCTTTCTCTGTGTTCATCAGAACAAAGACATTTTTATAGATTTGGAACAACTCAAAGGTGAGTAAATGATGACAGAATTGTGTCTGTCTGGGTAAAAGCCTTAACAATAAGGTGCATATAAGATGATGTTGCATAAAAATGTCTGGATTTATTGATGTAGTGGAGATCATGTTGTAGTGAATTATGAAGTGTCTCAATATTCTTTATAGGAAAATAGAGAGTAGAAAATTTCTCTTACACTCGAATTTGTGTTGAAATGTGACGAATTGTTGTGGTTATGTAAAGAGCAGACGATGATGGTGGTATTTTATGAATATTTTATTTCATGAAAGATGAACATGATGTTCTTGAATGTAGACGCTCTCATGCCTCCACGATGCTTTACTACAAATAAGTTGCCCCGAATTCAAGGTTTAATATTTAATTCCTTGTTTTTCTCTCCTCAGTGGAATACTTTAAAGTTTGATAGACTTTGTAGCGCAGACAGATGAAGGGCTTTTTTAAGCATACGCGTCATCGGCAGTTACTAAAATAGCGACTGTAGACTACTGCAGTCTTACAATGTTTGTTAGACACGGCATAGAAGGTTCTCCAGCTATGGCCAGCAGGTATTTCACTTTTCAGATGTTTCTTGGGAAAAGATAGTTTATAGAATAATATGGAATAAAAGGTATAAATAAATTTGCTTTATAGTTTTTATGAGAGTTTATTATATGTAGAAGTATTAAAATGTGCATCAGCTAATAATCTGTTAATGTTGTGAATGGAGGTGACGGTGAAATGTTGAATTGTTGTGTTTGGTTGAGTGGCTGAAGGTTGGCGTGTGGGACGGCAGCTGTATGTTAATGAGTTTGATCTGCGGACTGCGAGCACTGCCGTGCCGTGTGACTCACTCGAAGCGCGCTCACTGCACTCTTCATCCGTCTTCACATTCTGTAGTTTAGAGCAGCCGTGTCTATTGGATCCAATGATTTTAACATTTTTGAAACGTTTGAGGATGAAGATATTTGGCAGGTTGGACTTGACTTTGGTGAGTTAGTGCAATTAATGTTCTTTATATTTGCATGAGACTTAATTGCCAAATAGAAACTGATGCTGGACTGTGAAATGATGAAATCGTTTCTAAGAATATTCAATGTATTTGTTACTATGCAGTATGAAGAAATCTAATTGTTTGTCTGTATTGACAGAGTTGTACATTGTGTATATAGATAGCTTACAAAGTTGTAATGTTATACATGAAACATATAATATTCATCATATAAGTGAATTACTGTTTATTTTACATGTCTTCCAGATTAGTTATATCCAAGGCGACTTTTTGATTAGTATGTGTTTTTTTTTTTTTTTAGAAATCAAATCCATAACCTTTGTGTTGCTAGTGCAATGCTCTACCAAACGAGTAACTTGAAGATATAGGAACATTTTTTATGTTATATTAACATTTCATAGTATTAAAACACTAAAGTGGTGATTTACTCATCCAAATGTGCAAAACTGAAATTTTCTCTTATAATCTCTTCCCATTTTTTTCAGTGTCTATAGCTAAAAGTCTGTGGGAACGACATTATATTCACGTGTAAAGTTTGTGGGATTATAGGATACAGGAGATGGGAACCGAGAGAGCTTTTCTGTTCTATTCAAAAGTTGAGTGAAGCATTTGGTCTCTGGCTGTAAGGAGACACAACTGAACGGAGCAGGGAATGAATGTTTGCACAGTTGCCCTGCTGAGGATTTGGGTAAAATGACTGACTATAAATAGCTGTATTGTCACGACTTGTAAAAGGATGAAAAGATTAGATTTTTACATTTTGAGAAGTAAACAAGATTGGTGCTTGTCTGTGCCAAACTCTCCTCCTGATGTGTTGTGGTTGTGGGTCATTGCCAGGGGATTGCTGTGCGGTTGCTGAGGCGTTCGGTGTGGTTTATAGTGCGTTGCTATACAGTCTCTACAGTGTTTTGGGTGGTTGCTTACTGGGCTTAGTGAATAGACCCCAACATTAATTTAATGTGATGTTTTGTTCCCTAGATATGGTCCCAGGTCCCTCTTTTAATGTTATTCAGTTGGTCTAACTTCCAATGGAATTCAGTCACTTAAAGCTATAGTTCCCCAAAAGTCAGAATGATATCATAATTTATTCAACCTCATTCCTCAACCAGCACACTTTAATCTAATGATGTAATCGCTAATAAGTGTCCTTTGTTCTTACATATTGCACAACTTTGTCAGTCATTTGATCAGGAAACATCAAACGATGTAATCATTGTTTCCTTAAGAGCTCTTTGACTAGAATTTGATTCTCTGAAGCATTTCAAAGGCGTTCTGAAGAGTGTTTCTCTTGTAGACATGAGGGGTTTTGCTTGAAAAGAGGCCAGAAGACTTTGAAGATGTTGATGATGTCATGAAGATTATCAGCCGAGACGTTTTTGAGGATGTTTGTTTGGGTTGTGCAATGATCTCCCTCATGTATACCGAATCGTCTGCAAATCTATTTTAATTCTCAAAAGTTGTTATTCAGTCAAATCGAAGATGCATTGAAGTATGAAACAATTGATGACAGCAATCAATTACGATCAAATAATTCAAAAGGAAATCAAATAATTTACCTGAAAAGTTAGATTCCAGGTCTTGGCAAACCTGACCACATTTTCAGAACTACTAATGTGAGATAATTTTTTCTCTGGAGGGAAATGTAAACAGCAGAAGACATAACTAGTTTTCTGAACTAGTTGTCTATGAGAAACTCTTGAGATGTTTAGGAGATCTCATTTGCGTTTGTTCTTATATCATTTATGCAGTTTTACAGACTTGTTCTCACGCAGTGCTGTACTTCATTTAAGTATTTCCTGTGAAATCACCGCCCCTGCTTCAGATGTCTCACATGAGTCTGTGTTATAGCATTAACCACGTGTGATGGATAAAGTGTTAGTCTGACAGTATCATTCCACCACTCAAAGATAATCAATAGAAATCTTCTGAGCAGAGGAGTTTAGTCTCCAGCAAAGAGAGTTCAGTCCAGTCGTATGTCTCAGTAGGTCATAGTTTTGGTACAAGTGGATTTAATGTGCTGCTGAAATGCAAAGAGGCATAATTGCGAGTGTTAAGTGTTCACGACGTTGGCGGTAAGCGGCTGGTCGTGCTCAGAAACTTGCGTCATTGTCAGAATGGTCTGGTGGGACTTTGTTGGATGAGTCATTCCTTGTGTTTCTGTGTGGATACACAGAGAGTGAAAAATTTTGTTCCTCTTACAACCTTTAATATTGAAACGTCACAGATTTTTGTAATGGAAAGAGTTTTTTGTTTCATAGCATTGCGTTAGTTTATTTCAGTTTACATTGCCTGAATGCAGATTTGTCATTCCTCTGTTTTTCGTAAACTGACATTTTTCTGTCATTCAGGATTTTGCGTATGACGACCCCAAGCTGGAGTTCAATGTTGATGCGCCAAACGGACTGGTGATGGAGGGCTACTTGTTCAAAAGGGCCAGCAACGCCTTTAAAACATGGAACAGGTTGGTAGAAGGTTAAAATCATTACATGTTTACATCACTGTTCATGTGTCTTTGGAGTGAAGTCCGTTCTGACATCCTTAAAATACATTTCTATCTTTTCTCAGACGGTGGTTCTCCATCCAAAACAGCCAGCTGGTTTATCAGAAGAAACTAAAGGCAAGTTCAAATTACTGTAGCATGAAGCACATTTTCACATGAATCCACAAATTAATCCTTTCCTCAGACATGTGACCCTGGACAACAAAACCAGTCATAATGGTAATTTAAATTATGACATGTAAAGCTGAATGTATAAGCTTTCCATTGATGTATGCTTTGTTAGGATACTACAATATTTGTACTATTCGAAAATCTGGAATCAAAATATTCAGATAATGGCCTTTAAAGTAGCCTATCAGATGTGCTGTAGCAGGCAGCTGCAATGAAGAAACCGGTTTGTTTTAACGTTTCTATTGGCTTACCACTGTAATGACGATGTGGAGAATAGATGAACCCTAAACCTGAAATTCTAAGATGACATAGATACCAAACTTTAGTGGGTAATTCCCAAAGAGCGGGTAGCAGCAAAGCGAAGTTTGTCGTCATGTTTGCGGCCCTTTTGGCTTGTGATTGCTTGTGAAGTTTTGATGTATTTACAGTAGCAAATTTACTAAATATCTTCATAGAACATGATCTTTACTTAATATCCTATTGATTTTTGGAACAAAAGAAAACTGTATAATTTTGACACATACAATTTATTGTTGGCTACAAATTAGTGGTGGGCCGTTAACGGCGTTAACGCAGTGAGACTCTTATCGCGCGTTAAAAAAAATGTCGCCGTTAATCTATTCTCAAAGTTGTGTTGGGAGCTGGGTCTATACTACGCAAGCTATGATGATTTTCACCTTGATATTTTAGCGCGGATGTATACCAGCTTAACTGCACTGTACGGGGCGAGAACGAGATTTTTCAACTCGCGTGATTCGCGTCATTCGCGGAAGCAGAAGCCGCCTCATCATCTAATAACCAGGGCTTCATTCGCGCGATTCGCGCAGCAAGTAGGTCTATTGGCTCTTTGCATTAACACATAAATCACTCGCGCTTGACGCGCCATTCGCGTTTGGTCTGAACACAACATAACGTTACTGTGAAATTACCGCATCAAACGTGACGTGCTAACATGGATGCAGCTATGAAGCCGCCGGGTTTGCTTCAGGGAATATTAATTTTTAAGAAGCTTCCTTCCCAATAGAAACATCAACAAGACTAAGGTTGTTTGCACCTTGTGCAATGCGGAATTGGTTTAAAAAAAACACTTTCTCTCAACAGGTAGTGGTCTAGCTTTATTTGAAACCAGTAACTTTGTATTGAGCTCTAATGTATTATGGCTCCTGTATGACAGGTCGCTTGTTGCTCCCTCACTCTTTGTAAGTCGCTTTGGATAAAAGCGTCTGCTAAATGACTAAATGTAAATGTACTGTAGGAGCTCTTCCAGTCTCAAGTACCACCTAAACGGAAATCATCCCTTAGCTAATGCGGAAGTAAACACACGTTCATCTTATTGAACATAATTTAATTTTGATCACCAATTATCATAGTAGAACAGCTTTCTCAAGCAGTTTGTGATGCATTTTGGAAACAGGAGATGAGCCCCTGGTCTAATGCGCCACCTGGCTTGAGAAACCCGTTCTCAAAGACTTACTTTTAGTCATTATTTGGGTAGCACACATATTCCGAATGCCTTCGGCAGAATTCAAATGAGCCATTTTAATCTAGATTAATCTAGATTAATCTTGGAATTAATCTAGATTAATCTAGATTAAAAAAATTAATCTATGCCCACCACTACTACAAATATACCCATGCAATGTATGACTGGTTTTGTGGTCCATTGTCACAAATAAACTATCTGTGACAATTTTTTTTTTCCTGTAGCTCAGTGGCAAGGTTGTTGTTTCGATCCCAGGGGATTGCACATACCTATGTATACATGTATATGATAATGCAATGTAAGTCACAAAAGCGTCTGCCAAATGCTTAAATGTAAATGTAAAAAAGATATTTTAATATTTCAACCCCAAACTGCTCTTTTTTCATCCAATGAAAGTGAATGGGGACTGGAACAAAAATCGCAATAACAGTACTCTCTGTTTGTACTCTCAGTACTGTGACTTTTTTTTACTTCATCATTTTACTTGTTAAAAACACATTTTATATTTATGTGTGGAGCATACAACAAAAGTTTTTTTGTTAAAGTCACCATGCAATCAAACAGGAAAATTGTAAATGTTTTCGTAGTGTTAGAGTGATTATTATAAAGGATTTATACGTGGACATCATCTTTTTTCTTATTCATTTGCACTTGTAATCTTTAATCAAAAACGTTAAGCTCCTCTCCCCCTCTCAACAACAACTCTTCACTACATGACGTCAGCAACAAAAAAGAGGTACGACTTTACTGACTGTCCAATGGCCAAACATTTTTAGCCCTCCCCTCCATGGCCCAACTTAAAACAGACTAATCAAAAAGGGAAGGAAAAGAAAAGCCCCACCCTACATTTTTTTTTCTCATTTCAGAAGCCGTTTCACTTGGATACACGTCACGTTACGGAAAAGAAGTCAATCGCAACTTCATGGTGACTTTAAAAATGAGTTTTAGGTGCACTGTCTCTTTAAGGATCCAGCACCATTAAAGCCAATCTAGAGTCAATCTAGTGTGAATGAGACAGCGTTGTGCCAATGCCGTTTGATCAGCAGATTTCTTGAGCAGATAACAGCTCAGAATCAATAATGAGAAATCTTTACCTCTCATCTCGCCTCTCTATTGGCTGCAGTAGCTCTAGGTGAGCTCAACAGCATATCTCAAAAATACTTTTTTTGGAGATCAAGCACAATCTTCAACAAATCAATATAAACACAATCATGGCCCCTCTTCACGGGACGTTCTGTACGTTCTTGCGAAGCGCTTGCTTAAATTACTGCGACAACAGTGCTGTTGAATGCAGCTCAGAGCATAGCCGGGGAAATACATTTTCTGTTCAGTTAGTGCTTTATTATGCTTATTGACATCCGTTCCGCAGGATTCACTGACTGTTGTCGTGGAAGACCTGAGACTGTGTTCTGTCAAACCCTGCGAGGACATCGAGAGGAGGTTTTGTTTTGAAGTGGTGTCGCCCAACAAGTGAGTCCAAACCAATGAAAGTCAACATTTAGCGTATTAATGCACCCTACTTGATTTTGGTCATTTATAATCGTCGTTGTTTGTGTTGTAGGAGCTGTATGCTACAGGCAGAGTCAGAGAAACTTCGACAGGCCTGGATCCAGGCGGTCCAGGCCAGCATTGCCTCGGCCTACAGGGAGAGTCCAGACAATTTTTATATTGAGGTTTGTACTCGCTGTACGTGCTAAGTGTCCTTCACCTAACAACTGTGTAATAGTTACTTGGACATAAAATAGTAGCAAAACATTTTATATACTTTGCCACTTTATACCCTTGTTGTTACCAAATCAATTGAGAATGTTTAATTTGTGTGTTTCTGTAGCATTTGGACCGGACCGCTTCTCCCTCCATCAGCAGTATAGATTCAGCGAATGAGCCAAGAGAGCGCAGTGGGCGGGGCGATAGCATTCTGCAGCGCATTCTCTGTCTGCCTGGAAACCAACAGTGCTGTGACTGCAGTCAGGCCGACCCCCGCTGGGCCAGCATCAACCTGGGCGTCCTGCTCTGCATCGAGTGCTCTGGGATTCACAGGTAAGACTTGATGGGAAACATTGTGGAATTCCATAGTGGAAATACATTTTGTAAAAAATTTAAAACTTGTTCACCAGGTTCAAATGTAAATACGCAACAACGTTTTTTTGAGCTAAAAATATTCTCTGCCAATTTGAAAGGTGTCAGATTTTCAACTTCGTATAAATAAACAATAGTTTAGTTGAAGTGTGTAAGGTTAAACACTTCTATGGGGAATTTAATCCTTTTTTTTTAATCAGCAACAAATAAAAATAAAGAGTATTTTGTCATCATTTACTCAAACTCAGATGTATCCTAATGACAGGCACTTTTAAAAAGATTTCTTTAAAAACTAGATGCTCTCTTTAAAAATCTTTTGTTTTAAAGAAGCCTATATACTTTTACTGGAAAAAAGTCAAACACTGTGTTAGTCATTTTTGAGGTGAACTAATATTGCTCCACATTTATTATACCACAGAAAGTCATAATTTATTTTTTCCATATCTTTTACTGTTTTCAAAACTTTCTGTAAGAAAAGTAAACTTTTTTCCCTTTTTCTTAAATACCAAATTCAAGTTTATTTTCTTACCCCATTGGCTGATTTTTATTTGCATGTTTTAAAAGTAAACAACTTTTAAAGACTTGAGATATTTGTGCTAGAAAACAAGACAAAAATGTTTTAACAGTGTATTTGATCACTGTCATGATGAAATGAGGTAGTCATTTGTTAAAGCACTTACGGTTGAGATGATATCTTCAGTATGGTGTATGTCTGCATATTTAAAACTCTTCTCTTCTGTGATGTCAATCTATCTTGTAATTTTATTGTAAATGTGTGTACTTCAGAAAACGTAAAGTTTAGTTTATCTACTAGTTAACAAAAACACAATTCATTGTCATTTGTCATTTGTGGTTTTCCATGTTTTTCACAGGAGTTTGGGAGTGCACTGCTCAAAAGTCCGTTCTCTCACCCTGGACTCATGGGAACCAGAATTACTAAAGGTCTGCTAAAATACTGTTTTTTGTAATGACCTTAACTCTGACATGAACAAACACATCACAGTATATGCAAACAAACCCCATAGAATAATCTCTGTTCTTCTGTTTTGAATGTAGCTCATGTGTGAACTAGGAAACAGTATCATCAATCACATCTACGAAGGCAGCTGTGAAGAGCAGGGTCTGAAGAAACCAGGACCCAGCAGCTCCAGGTGATGGAGATGCTTATACACTGAGGCTTTGCTTCTCAGTGTTCAGTTTTTAATAACTGTTATAATTCAATTGTGCAGGCAAGAAAAAGAGGCCTGGATCAAAGCGAAGTACGTGGAGAAGAAGTTCTTAAAGAAAATGATGACTGGTGAAGTTTTGGTTCACGGTGGGAGGAAATCAGAGCGCAGATGGAACTCCAGGAAATGCAGGAGACACAACAGCGCTACCACGGTTCCTAAAATGCAGAGGAAATACAGAGCAGAGCCAGGAAGTGCTTCTCCTGCCACACTCTCCTCAGGTAGTCGGTCCAGATGAGATTTGGTTTTCGTTCTGTCCTGGACGCTTTTTGTTAGCCGTAGCTAATAACAAATTGTTTTGGCTTGCTTTTTTGAAGTTGATATGGTTGCCGGGTTACATCATGATTTATATTTTGACATTTGCATCATACCAAGGTATTCTTCAAAATATCATTGAGTGCCTTGTTGGGGTTGTCTACCAGTCTGGGAAACAGCTTCTGCCTTGTATGGAGCGTCTATGAAAAAGTTGTTTATTAATTAACTATTTGAAGCATTCATTCGAATAGATCATACTATACTATATACACAAATGTGTTTTTGTACCTTAATGTTAAATATATATAGAACAAATTATACATAAATAAACATACATCCTTTTATTTGTTTTATAATAACTAATATGAATATATTTAATTTTGTCTAGTTTTATATCAGATATTGGATTAGCTTTTATTTTTATATATGTAGTTTTTGTTCATTTTAGTTTGTTTAATCAATTTTGTCATGTTTTTATTATTTTTTAACAATGCTTTATAGGTTTATATTTTATATTATTTCAATTGCAGTTTTAATTTTATTGTAAATATTACAAATATGAATGTTATTAGTTTTAGATCAAATATTGGATTAGCTTTCATTTATTATTTTTGATGTTAATTTAATCTTTTGTGCTTTTGTCATTTTACTTTTTAACTATTTTAATATTGCTTATAGGTTTATTTTATTGTTTTAATTTTATCTCAGTTCTTTTTATTTACTTTTCATTCATTTTCTCCTAATTAAGTGCTTCAGATAAAAAATGTCTCTATTTTTTGTTTAGTTACAGTTTTTCAGATAGTTTTTAGGCCTGCATTTTACTTGATTTAAATGAGCTGGGCTGCGTTGCCCTCTTGGGATCGCAGCCCAGAAATGTTTTAGGATCAAGTCATTGACTTCTCAGACCATCACTGTCCCACAGTTTTTAAAACAGTAAGAAGGGGACATTTGTGTGAAATAAACATACTGTTAATGTAACATAATGTGGTATTTATGAACTTTCTGCAGCTGCTGCTCTGGAGAGGAAGTTCCGGCGAGAATCTCTCTTCTGCCCAGATGAGCTGGACTCACTTTTCTCATATTTTGACACGGGTTCAGGACCTCGCAGTAAGTTCCTTGTTCTTCAGTCCTCTCATGAAGCACAACAAAATATTTTTCAACCCTGTCGTATGGAACCAGGCTGATTTCACACACACTTTAACTGCTCACTTCAAACTGAACCCAAATGTCAGTTTAGTTTTTGTGCTGCGTTGTATTACATTGATGTGTTTTTAAATGATTAATTAGTGCTGGTGGAGTGTACGTGACACCCTAGAATGTAATGCGTCTGTGTCGGGCATGTGTTGGTCCTGCAGGTCTGAGCAGTGACAGTGGGTTGGGTGGTAGTACTGACGGCAGCACTGACGTGTTGGTGTTTGAGACTGTCGTGGACAGCGTCACAGAAGAGGGTGAGTGACCGCTGACAGATGAATCTTATGATTATGCACTGCATAATCAGCACAATAGGGTTCGGTTTATAGACTGAAAAAAATGATCATGTGCCTCAGTAGATTTTATGAAAAGAAATTATAAAAATATACTTAGTATAATTATGCTCCTGTTTTTAAATTTTTTTTTGTTAAAATAACGAAAAGATCTGGGGAAAAAATCTTATTTTGGTCAAATTTAAATTATTTTGTTTGATTAATTTTAATCGAACAAATTATTAAGTAAATCCAACTCAATTTTAATATGTTAAACCCTTTTAAATTGGTCAAATTAAGTTGCTTATTTATTTTGTGTTGAGACTACATAGATAATTTTTGTAGGTATAACTACACATTAGGAGACTATAACAATAGGAGGTTAATTTTCAAGATCAACTGTCATTTTAAGTTTTTTCCGTTAAAAGAAAGACTTGTTCGTGTTTTTGTGCTAGTGTAAGGGAGGCACGATATTTGTTAGGAAATGTGTTATTTCACTTATTGAGCAGTAACTGTGCTAATGCCAGTTTATAGACCACCAGTCTCTTCTTACTTGACCATCTATGTTGTAAAATGTATATTTCAATATGAAAGTAAATAATCCGTGGAGTTTGAGTTAGACGCATGTATTTTTTTGGCATACTTTTTTTACTTTAAGTAACATTTACTTGATATTTTAACAAAAACTAAATGTATTTAATAACTATAATTTACTTTATATTGGTTAGTAAGTTATACTTGAATTACAGTAGAAAATGTTTCTTAAAAATGTATCCATGTTATTTTTTTCAGTCTATATTCACTAATACATTCCTGCATTTAGCAGATTGTTTTATTCAAAGCATGAATGATCTCATGTGTTGATTTGAATGTTGTATCAGAGTGTGAGGTTTCTGAAGACTCGAGCAATGAAGTTGAAGTGGAGCCGGAGGCGTCAGATCTGGAGGATTCCAGAGATCTGGATCCCAGAGCGCTGCTTTGCAAGGCCTGCCAGGCCCGGAATCTGCCGGTCATGGCTGAAGCCCTGGCGCACGGGGCTGACGTCAACTCAGTGAATGAGGAGGATGAGGGGAAAAGCCCGCTCATTCAGGCTGTGATTGGCGTGAGTCCATCCTTATTTTATTTTTTAATGCATTGCAAGTGGACATATTGTAGCCTCTGGTCATGAAACCTTAAGGTTGTTGGGGTGATTCATAAACCATCATTTTTGTAATCTAGATATTTAATAATTGTATAGAGTAAAACCTCTGCTTTTTGTGTTCAGGGATCTTTGATAGCCTGTGAGTTCCTGCTTCAAAATAGTGCAGACGTCAACCAAAGAGATGTCAGAGGGAGGGGCCCGCTGCATCACGCTACATATTTAGGTCACACTGGGTGAGTGCATGCTGAAAAACATGTCATAACACGAATCTAACTATAACACAAGGTTAACTGACAATGTTTCTGGATCTGATTTGCAGTCAAGTGTGTTTGTTCCTGAAACGAGGAGCGACACAGAATGATGGTGATGAGGATGGGCAGGACCCTCTGAGCATAGCCGTGCAAGCCGCTAACGCTGACATAGTTACGCTGTAAGTTATAGAATATGTGATGTGTAGTATATTTTGAAACAATATGCTTTATATTCCCAGAGAAAGATTGTTAGAGAGCTAGAGATTTAAATCAGGTGTGTTAAACAAGAGAGTTACAAAAAACATGCAGAGCGGGGGGGCGCGAGGACCAGGGTTGAGAACCGCTGACGTAGGAGATCGGGAGCATATAAGAGAACGAGCGACCGGACCGTCAAAGAAAGAGGACCAGGCCCGAACATGTTTGTATTTGTATTTATGTTTTATTCGCCGGCCGTCGACCGTGAGGGGCGGCCGGCTATGTTTTTACTTTTGATTTTATTTGATTAAATGTTTATTTAAATGTCTGCCGGTTCTGTCTCCTTCCTTCCCTATTTTGAATCTTTCTACAATCTGAGAAGCAGGAGACTCAGAAGTTTAAATTTGCCCTCCATTTAGTCTCATTGAAAAATAATAATGGATGGATTGAATCGAACTTGATCTCACCATTTTTTTCTCTCTCTAATTCTCTCGACAGGTTGCGTCTGGCACGGATGAATGAGGAGATGCGGGAGTCGGAGGGTCCGTTCGGTCAGCCAGGTCAATATTCTAGCAGCAGTCCAACTGAACAGCAGTATAAGAAATGCATACAAGAGTTTATCTGTCTCAACATAGCCGAGTGCTAGAGAGCCCAGCAGAACACATTTCCATCTGTCCCACCAATGTTATTTTCAGAGACCTACCGTATGTTCGTGTACTGTAGGGACAGTCAGTCTGTGGGTCTGAAAATGATGACCTTGCTGGTAAAAACAGAGAAAACCAACTTCTGATGATCAGACAGTTTACCAAGTTTGGATGAGGTCATCCAGCTTGGGTAAACTGGTTAGGGTTGGCAAACCACTTAGGCATAACTGGTGGGGACTTGTTGCTGAGCTAGACCACCTTAAACTGGTATAAGCTGTTTTTTCCAGCTTCATGGTCTCATCCAACTAGTTTTATTTAGAAATAGTTTGACATCACAATAAGCTGCAGACTGACATGATTGACATCTAGCAAGCTATGGTGCTGTCCATTTCAAAACAGACTGTGGTCCTACCCACGGTGATATCAGTCAGAAGAGAATGAGTTGAAGAGTGAGATTGTAAAGCTTTAAGGACAGGAACTTTCTAAGGCATACATTCCAGGTGTGTCCCTAATGATGCATTTCAGGTACGTCGCATGTCATGTGGTCGGAAAAACGTTAATGTGACCGTTCAGACAGATCATTCTGGACAGCTAGAGATATGATCCAAACCACATTTTTATAACTGATCGATACTTACCTGCCTAAAAGCAAAGGCTCCTTGCAGAGTGCCATGTGAAACGTTTTGGTGCACTTTTACTCTATTTACCTAAAGTTTACTCATGATCATATATAGTACGTTAGGCAGCTGTGTCTACATCTATCTTAGCAGTGTTCAAGTGGCATTATTTGTACATTTTGTTCATGGTTTAAACACGGACTGGGCTATCAAACTATTTTGAAGAAAAAAGTGAACTGTGATTATTATATGTTACATGTTTACAAGCAACTAACAATCTACCAACAGAAAATGTGATCGGTCCTCCAACAGTGAATGCCACTGTTATGCACTTTTTATTCACTGTTTTTTTTTTGCTTGTTAGGATGATGTTATAGAAAACGGCTCAAACAAGACTTTTAAGCTTTTACGAGAACCGTCCAGAGCAAGTGCAATGATGTGATGTGCTTTTTATATTATGATTTGTCAAAACAGATTGTATTTTTCTAAGTGCATATATATACTTATACTTATAAATTATCTTTGAACTGAACTCTAAACGCCCCCAGAAATGAGTCATTGTTTGACATTGAAAGAAACAACAACCCACAGAGCAGGAAAAAGGATTATTGAAATATTCCTTTTTTTGTAAATGCCTAGTGATTTCTGATTTACGATTAATGTATACCACCTGTAATTAACTGTAATTTCTAGATAATTATTTAAATGTTATTTCTAGTACAGTTATTGCTGTTGCTC
Source organism: Triplophysa dalaica (assembly GCF_015846415.1). Taxonomy (NCBI): domain Eukaryota; kingdom Metazoa; phylum Chordata; class Actinopteri; order Cypriniformes; family Nemacheilidae; genus Triplophysa; species Triplophysa dalaica. The sequence goes on along the minus strand of NC_079561.1, from coordinate 16,216,772 downwards.
TGGTCTGTGTGTGTAAAAATGACTTAACAAGTCTCATACTTTGGTCTCAAGGTCATACTATGCCAAAACTTCTGCTTTACAATGCATGGAATGCTATAATAGCATGACAAGCTAACTCATGATGTCATATATTTTAACCCTGGGGGAATCAGTGATCATGTTGGACTCATTAATATATATTTATGAGATGTGTTCTCATTGTATGGCTGTTTAACTTCCATGTGTATGTGATACTCAACTTGCTGTCCAAACCTTTGACTATTGACCGTTTACTGTCGCCACCGTAATTCCAAATTTCAGCCTACATCTTTGTGTATAATAACACCTTCCCCAAAGCAATCATATAAACAGGACTTGTTAAGAAAAGGTTTGTGTATAAATACAATGTGTAGCTTCTGATTTTATGCCTGAACATTTGGGCTGAAAGAGACTTTGTGTTGGATTGCTAGTGTGTTGTTTATCTCTCCGGCCAATTAAATCGTAGCAGGTTCTGTAATATGGTTGTATATTTTACATGAACAATCACTTTGTGAATTTAGAATCACTCTTCTGAAGTGATAAAAATTGGTTGAAAAAACCAAGAGCCTTGAATTAACAATGCACCGATTTTTTTTGTGGATGTTGCATAAAATCTTCTACTGCTTGCTTTAAAAATTCGGTTTGACTTTCTGTAATTTTTATTTCGCTATCATGCTGAGATTTGTAAAATATGTGTCAATATTGTACACGTCTGAACGTTCTTCTGTAATCCACTGCAACCTTTTATTTTTGCTCTGCATTTCTACCCTGTTATCTGTTGTCTTCTTAAACAGAAACAGATTTTGACAATAAATGAAAAATGTGACAATTACTAACTACTTGTGCTTGCATTTCCTTCTGCTCTCTTGCTGTCTGTCTAGTGCTCTTCTGAATAGTGTGCTCTGTTATATAACACTACATGCCTATTTTATTTCTGCATTAACTCAACTTACACCTGAACTCTCAAATTCATCACTGGAAGTTTCCAGTAGTTGCCTTGTCAGTTTCTTTGCTACATGTATTTCTTATTCATTTCTTAATATTAATGATTGTGGGATTCTTTCAGTACTACTTTTTAATTTATAGGGCATATATATATTTATATATTTTAAGAAGGGATGAAAACCTTTTTAATACCAACCATGGCACCACAAAAACACCAAATACTTCACTTTATCAAAACCAGAAGTTGAAAGACTTCACAAAGGCTATGAGCAATCGAGTTTTATTCACATTTAACCCAGAATCTTTCTTCTTGGGGAGACTCGGTATGCGTGAGTACTTCAGACACGCACAGAATCCTCATTGTAAATCTAGCATGAGAAATTCACACAGTGTGGAAAGGGGTTTGAACCCTTTCTTTTGACTCTTCATAGTTTCAGCCGTTGCTATGGTCACATAAACAGTACAAAGACCTTGTATGGTACAACTATTTTGAGACAAGACTAGAGGAGGTGCTACTTTGGTTCATTGTGATGATGGGGGGACGGGGTCAATGAGCTGTGCAATTATTTTGCCTTTCACGTGAAAAGCAAGTGGCACTTAATACAAATTATGCACGCTTTGGTGTCGTAACATTTTTAAACATTAGTGACACAAAATAGCCCAATGATTTTGAAGTAATTCTTTAATATTAAAATATTCAGAAGTTTTTTTTTTTTTTTTCATTTTAGGAATTTACATTAATATTTAATAGATTTACTTTTAGGCTAATTATAATATTAAATTAATATAATTGTTTAAATAATTTATGTTAATAATGTACAGTTGAAAGAAAAAGTATGTGAACCCTTTGGGCTTACTTGGATTTCTTCATAAATTGGTCATAAAATGTGTTCTGATCTTCATCTAAGTCACAACAATAGAGAAACACAGTCTGCTTAAACTAATACCGCACAAACATTATACGTTTTCATGTTTTTATTGAACACAACATGTAAACATTCATAGTGCAGGGTGGAAAAAGTATGTGAACCTTTGGGATTAATAACTGGTTGACCCTCCTTTGGCAGCAATAACCTCAACCAAACGTTTCCTATAGTTGCAGATCAGACCTGCACAACGGTCAGGAGAAATTTTGGACCATTCCTCTTTACAAAAGTGTTTCAGTTCAGCAATATTCTTGGGATGTCTGGTGTGAATCGCTCTCTTGAGATCATGCCACCGCATCTCAATCGGGTTGAGGTCAGGACTGGGCCACTACAGAAGGCGTATTTTCTTCTGTTGAAGCCATTCTGTTGTTGATTTACTTCTATGCTTTGGGTCGTTGTCCTGTTGCATCGTCCATCCGCTGTTAAGCTTTAGTTGGCGGAAAGATGGTCTTAAGTTTTCCTGCAAAATGTCTTGATAAACTTTGGAATTCATTTTTCCATCGATGACAGTAATCCGTCCAGGGCCTGAGGCAGCAAAGCAGCCCCAAACCATGATGCCCCCTCCACCATATTTCACATTTCGGATTTGGTTTTCATGTTGGTGTGCTGTGCCTTTTGTTCTCCACACATAGCGTTGTGTGTTCTTTCCAAACAACTCAATTTTGGTTTCATCTGTCCACAGAATGTTTTGCCAGTAGTGCTGTGGAACATCCAGGTGCTCTTTTGCAAACTTCAAACGTGCTGCAATGTTTTTTTTGGACAGCAGTGGCTTCCTCTGTGGTGTCCTCCCATGAAGTCCATTCTTGTTTAATGTTTTCCTTATTGTAGATTTGTCAACAAAAATGTTAGCATGTGCCAGAGATTTCTGTAAGTGTTTAGCTGACACTCTAGGATTCTTCTTCACCTCATTGAGCATTCTGCGCTGTGCTCTTGCAGTCATCTTTACAGGACGAACACGCCTAGGGAGTGTAGCAACAGTGCTGAACTTTCTCCATTTGTAGACAATCTGTCTTACCGTGGACACATGGACATCAAGGCTTTTAGATATACTTTTGTAGCCCTTTCCAGCTTTATGTAAGTCAACAATTCTTGATCGTAGGTCTTCTGAGAGCTCTTTTGTGCGAGGCATGGTTCACATCAGACAACGCTTCTTCAGAACAGCAAACTCAAAACTGGTGTGTGTTTTTTATTGGACAGGCCAGCTTTAATCAACACATCCAATCGCATCACATTGATTGGACCCCAGGTTGGCTGACTCCTGGCTCCAATTAGCTCTTGGAGAAGTCGTTAGCCTAGGGTTTCACATACTTTTTCCACCCTGCACTATGAATGTTTACATTCATAGTGAAGAAAAAAACATGAAAACGTATAATGTTTGTGCGGTATTAGTTTAAGCAGACTGTGTTTCTCTATTGTTGTGACTTAGATGAAGATCAGAACACATTTTATGACCAATTTATGAAGAAATCCAAGTAAGCCCAAAGGGTTCACATACTTTTTCTTTCAACTGCATATTTACATGGAGGTTTACCATCTTTTTTTGTAACAAAAAATAGACCCTATTTTGAATACTATTTGTGTCAAATCTATTATCTTCTTATTACGTAAAAAAACTCAATAAATAATTGTGATTGTATTGTTTAAGATCAAAAGCTCATTACAGCTTTATCTTGTATAAGCACATAAATGTAATGTTGTGTAACTGTGTTTCATGGGTTTATAGGGGACACCACGTACCTGGATATTTTCCGTGAATTTTCTCATATGGCCTCGCACAATCCTGAGAAGCTGAAACGGAGGAGTGTTCACTTCCGTCATTCCTTCAGGTAGCTGTGTGTCACATGGATCAATTCATGTACTGTTATATTAATGCAATTGTCATTAATAGAATATTTGTTTCTCCATAATTTAGAGTTTGACTAAACAACTTTAAGCAAGCTGGAGCTGAAAACACTTTGACTTGCTGATTTCATAAACGGGATAGAAATGTTGTGTGAAGAATTTTATACTGTATGGTTTTGTATTGAATGTATGTAATGATTTTAATGCTGTTTTATATTTGTCAGCGGGACTAACCCCCAGTTTTGTTTTCTTTTCTTTATGAATTCTCCTTTTTTTAGTTTAGCCAAAATCAGTAACAAGCACTTATGAAACATTAAACTGTCTCATTTGAAAACGTATATGATTTATGTATGGATTATGTATGGCTACAGGACATGAATCTTAGTCCATTTTACATTTTATCTTATACTATTACAAACAATCATATCATGTCTTTTATTACAGAAATATATCCAGCTTTGAATATTTTAATAGGAAAGGGTTTCCAAAGTTCTTTTTGGAGGGTTCCATCATGTACTTTTCTCTGTTGACTATGCTGGCATAGTCTATATTTACCTTGTTCTTATAATCTGTACAAAAACATATCATTGCACATTCAAATGCAAATAATGTACATTGTCTTTTTAGGTGCAAATTGATAATATATCTTAAAATAATGGTATTTTGTAACAATGTAAAATATCTTGAACTGTTTGATGTGTGAAATAAAGTATCTTCTGTGTAGTTTGTTTTTTACTTTGTTCTGATAAAGTATTATATACTAATAACAATTTTGCTGGATCATAGATTATATTGACTTCTACATAGATTTTCAATAATTGAAGAAATAGACACCAATGGTTTACTTTTGAATAATCACATATTTATTTTCATTTAACAGCATAATTTGATGTATTTTTTCTAAGAAAAACGCACAAACTGTTAAAAAATGATGTACTTAAATTTTTTGCAGGTAAATTTAACAGAAATTATTTAAATTACTTACATTTATCTGGTGAACACTGCCCCAACACTTTATTATAATAAAAAAACAATAACAAACATTATTACACTAATAATTATGGAAGCCTGTTTCTGCCAGGGTTGGGAATTTTTTTAGAATTCGTAAGTCATAATAATGACTTAGTATCTCATAATAATGAGATACTAAGTCGAAATTTCGACTTACTAAGTCATAGTAATGACTTAGTATCTCATAATAATGACTTAGTATCTCATAATAATGAGATACTAAGTCATTATTATGACTTAGTAAGTCGAAATTTAAGTCATAATAATGAGATACTAAGTCGAAATTTCGACTTACTAAGTCATATTAATGACTTAGTTTCTCATAATAATGAGATACTAAGTCGAAATTTCGACTTACTTAGTCATAATAATGAGATACTAAGTTGAAATTTCGACTTAGTAAGTCATAATAATGACTTAGTATCTCATATCAATGACATAGTAAGTCATAATAATGAGATACTAAGTCGAAATTTCGACTTAGTAAGTCATAATAATGACTTAGTATCTCATAATAATGACTTAGTAAGTCATAATAATGACTTAGTAAGTCATAATAATGAGATACTAAGTCGAAATTTTGACTTATTAAATCATTATTATGAGAAACTTACTCATATGAGTTTCTCATAATATTGGCCTAATCTGTAAATGCACATGTCTTCTATGACACCATGTGGTTTTGATCGTATGTCCTTATGTTTTATGTGCAGTCTCCTTGATCAGCATTGTGGTAATTCATGGATTTTATACACATAGAGCATTATTTCAGACAGGGCCTTGCAAATAGTGAAATTCTTACTCTACTGGAGAATGTACATGGTGTTAAAATTAGCAATCGAACTCTTGAGCGACTTTTAAGCAAACACCAGCTTTGGAGGAGGAAGAACAAGACTCCTGAAGCTGAGGTGGCAGCTTTTATACAAGGACAATTACAGACATCAGGGTAGTTGCATGGTTACAGGTGGATGCACCAGAAATGCTGGATCAATGGAATAATCACCGACAGAGAGACTGCAATAATTATTTTACGGTTGCTAGACGGCAGTGGCGTTGATCTAAGGTCTAGGAATAGACTTCGCCGACGAGTGTATTTCAGCCGTGGACCTGAACGAAGTATGGCACATTGATGGATACGACAAGTTAAAGCCATACGGAGATATGTGAGATGGTGGTCTAGTGGGTTAAACCACTGAATTGGTAAATCAAAGGTTGCTGGTTAGAACCCCGCAGCCACCACCAGTGTGTCCTTGAGTAAGACACTTTACTCCATGATGCTCCAGGGGGATTGTGCCTGTGATAAGTGCACTGTAGTCGCTTTGGATAAAGGCGTCTGCCAAATGACTAAATTATACGGGATTGGAATTAGTGGGTGCATAGATGGATTCTCTAGAAAAATGATTTGGCTTGAATCGTACAGACCAAACAGTGATCCACGGGTCATTGCTGGATACTTTATTACAGCTGTAACAGAGGCAGAGGGTTGCCCTGCACGGGTGAGACTGGATCTTGGAACTGAGAACGGTCATGTGGCAGATATGCAGAAAGTTCTGCATAATTCTAATTCATTATCTGTCAGTTTTGGGCCCAGCACAGGAAATCAGCGGATTGAGAGGTGGTGGCTCATACTTAGGAGTCAGTGCATCCAATTTTGGATGAACCTTTTTGACAACCTTAAAGAGGACGGACATTATGCTGACACCTTTCTAGACAAATGTTTGATTCAGTTCTGTTTTCAAAACTTGATTCAGGTAAGTCTATAATTTTATTTAATTGTGTCTATTTAAACAAATAATTGTCGTTTAAGTTTAGTCATTGCTTAAACAGCGTTTTGGGCACTTCAGCTGCCTAGCAGGTTAAATGCGATGAAAAATTGAACAAAGTAAAACTGACCCATAAACACAAAAAAATGCAGGAGCTGCATTTTTTCTGGATGAAACCATAACATTTACACTTCTCAACCGAAGTATGGTTCTGTATATATGAGCTGGCACTTGTATATGTGGCAGGTATGTGATATTAGTTGCTCCTGCCACCTGAGTTTTATATGTGCCTAGTTACCATTGGGTACTGTTTAGCATGGTAGAAAAAGAGTTACCATAGTAACCAAGTTTAATGTAATGTTTTAAAGAAGACGTGACAATTGAAAAAGATTGCTTGAAAGTAATTGTAAAATTCTACTTATACAAGTATTAGGCGTTAGTGATAAGATTAAAAGCACCTGCCTACCATTCTAATGATGTTGAGATAGCACAATAAAAGTTATATCACACTTTAAAATAGGGAGCAATTCTCACTAACTATTAACTACAATTTTTGCCTCAATAAACTCATTCTGACTGCTTATTAGGTAGTTTAGGTATTGGGTAGGATAAATGGATGTAGAGCAAGGCAATGCAGAATAAAGCAGTAATATCTGCTTTACAAGTAGGCTACTAATATACAACCAATATGCATGTCAATAAGCAAGTAGTTAATTATGAATGTTATGTACCTTAATATAAAGTGTAACTAAAGGTACTTTAACATTCCACCTATGTACAAAGTTTTTTTTTCTTCTTTTAGGAGGAACTGGATGAAGTGACATCATTGTGGAACACTCACAGAATAAGGCCAGTTCATAATTCCCGATCTCCAAATGGCCGTCCAACTATTATGCATGCTGTACCTCAGTTATATGGTGCGAGAGATTACTTGCACCCTGTTCACCCCGAAGAGGTTGACGTGTGTCTGGAAGAATGTGTGTTCAAAGACTATCCCTGTGACAAAGATGTGTTTGATGTGTGTGTTCATCTCATCGCAGAACACAACCTGGATATGTCAAAAGATGTCTATTCAACATTGGATGTTTACATAAAACTCAGGGAGTTGATAAATGATGAACTGACTGAAGAAGCCTGAACTGGTTTCAGTTTTTTGACTGCACTTAATTTTTTCCACAAACAAATACTGAACTCTGTACTGCATAAGGGCTTTAGTATAGCATAATAGCTTTCACGTTGCGTTTTTAATAGTCTACTACAGTTGAAGAGTGTTATGAAATTATGTATCACTTGTGGACTTACACATAATGATACCCACTTGTTGGTGTCAATTGTTCATGTTTTTATGTGTAATCGTCAGTAAATTGAGATTAAAACTTGAAGTTTCAAACCCCCATGTTTCAAATTACAAAAAAACAACGACAAAAATGGTATTTTTTATGAAATTATTAAAATGTATCACTTGTAGAACTACACATAACTTTATAATGTCATGGTGTCACATTTTAATGCTCTATACAGTGTAACCTTTACTAAACTTTTCAATTTGGCCTATATGTTAAAACACAAAATAAAGAAAACAATAGCAAAAAGTCCAGGCAAAAAAGTCCCCACCATAATGTACCTAAAGTTCTCCATTTTTGCGTACTATTTTTGTACTTAATACACTTAAAATTATATTAGTTCTTAAGATAATCTTAAGAACATCTAAATTTACTCAACTGTACTTACTGTATTTTCTACAGCATAAATATGAACTAAAATGTGCTTTTAACATTCTGTCTCTGAATTAAAAAATGTATTTAGTTACCACTTGAAGTACATTTGAACCCAAGTGTGTTGAAGTATACTTCATAGTATGTTAAAAGCACATTTTAGTTCATATTTATGCGGTCTCAATATAGCACAGTTATGTACTCTTAGCTGTTCTTAAGAGTATCTTAAGAAGTACTAAAAAATAATTTATTGTATATTTAGTACAAAATATGAGAAAATAGAGCACTAAGTACATTATGGGAATGCACTTTTTTTACCTGGGGTTTTTATACTGTGTAACTTAGGAAGCAGCTTTTAAATATAGCAGCATAAACAGCATATTAGGCTCAGAAGGAAACAGTTTTCCAACATAAACATTGAATGTTATCTTAAAATATAATAAAACACTTTAATTTAAAACATTGTGAACTCTGCATAAAAATGTTTCAAAATGTATCCAAATACTAGATGGTTGATTCCAAATGTAGCCAAACAATGGACTAGCGAATCGAAATGTTCCCATACAGTAGCATAGTATGATCAAAATGTATCATTAGAAAGAAACAACACTGGATAGAGTAATGTATCCAAACACTTGAGTAATGTGCTTAAAATGTATCCAAACACTAGCTAAAGTAATGTATCCAAACGCTAGAGTAGTGCATCCAAAATGTATCCGAACACTAAAGTAATGCATCTAAAGAGTCACATATACAGACACTATCACAGAAATTAAAAGATGTCTGTGTGGATGCATTTGCATCTGTAGTACACTTCACATACATTCAGAAACCTTTTTTACATTTTTTTTCTATTATATTATGCAGGGGCGATTCTAGATTTTTTCAACTGGGGGGCACATGAGGGGCCACAATTAATATAGAGGGGCCATTCTTATGTCGTGTATTTATGTAGAACTGTAGATATCCAAATCATTTTAAGTTCAGTAAGCTTTAAAATCAGCAATAAACAGTGATACCCTATTATCTTTTAATAGCAGTAATTCACTGCTCTAAATCAAAACAATAAAATACAATTTATATTAACTTATCACTTTACAAAAGTGAAAGAAAAACTGTAATAAATAAAATAATCCAATGTCTGGGAAGAAGCATTAGGAAATGGGAATCAATTAACAGAGGCACTTCCTATGGGTGTAGAATTGTTGCATATTAGCAAATAAATAAATTAAGATTCACAAACAAATGTAAAGAGATTCACAAAAGTATATCAAATTCACAAATAAATAGATTAAGCGATTTACAAATGCACAGAAAGCAATTCACAAATAAATGCCAGGCAGAGTTGTGTTTGTAAAATAATAAAACATTTGTAAAAAAAATGTTATTTGCAAATCTCATTTTATTTATTTGTGAGTTTATATTTTTTTGTGAAACTCTTTACATTTATTTGTGGATCTTAATCTATTTATTTGTGAATTTGATATACTTTTGTGAATCTCTTTACATTTGTTTGTGAATCTTAATCTATTTATTTGGTAATATGCAACAATTCTACCCCCAAACTTTCTGTTTCAAAGGCACATGAGACACACAGTTAGCAACAGTTCCTTAATGCAATTATGTATTGGCTATTTTACATGTAAAATAAAAAAGACATACCATCAGGTCCAGTAAGAGCAGTATCAGAAGTAAGTGGAAGCTCAGATTCCACTTCTGAAGGTGGGTGACAAGTATCCATCTCTTTCACATCACTTTCACTCTCATCTGTTTCATCCCTAGAGACAGCTATAACACAAAGGCATATTAGTAAAATACAAGGATTTTAACTACATAACTGTATGGATTCATACAATAACAATCAGGAGTGCATTTTTTCTGTATGATACTGAAATTACCAATATACTAAAGTACCAATATATCAATATAGGGAATTCTGTTATATAAATAAATGCGTAGCCCTGAATACAGCCTACCAAAGTCATGTCACTGTTAGTGATGGGAAGTTCGGATCATTTTATTGACTCGGACCTTTGAGTCTCGTTCATCAAAATGAACGAATCTTTTATCGAGTCATATCGTTCCTTTCGTTCATTTAAGCAAAGTATAATTAAAATGTTACATGTCACTTTCCTAACAAATCTACTACTTATTCAAACGTTATTTAATATCACATTACAACAAATACAAAACTATAATGCTACAATAAACAGAAAAGATGAATTACTTGTATACATGGGTATTTAGTCTATGAGTAGCTCACCTCACCTCTTATCTTGATTAATTTGTCATTTCACTGTCTTTTTCTATCAATAGACAAACACTAGGGCTAGGCTATTCACCCGTTTGTTAGGAAGGTTGTAAATTAGCTAATTTCTCTGTCCAAAGCAGTCACGTCACATTACAAAAGACCGAACGACTCAAACCCGAAGACTCGAGAGGTGAACTAATCAATTCTCTTTCCGGCTCTGACTGCATTTGTTAAACGTCGGAGCGTGTTGCGCAATGCGCATGCGCGACTGAACGAATCACTTTCCAAGACGACCCGTTCTTCCCGAGTCACATTTAAGATTCGTTCGTTCACGAACAACGCATCACTAGTCACTGTCCACTTTCTAGCTTGTCTACTAACCTGGGTGTACAGGGCTGTTCTGATTTATGCTCGAATCTTCCTGAACCAAGAGGTCTCCTGTTGAGCAGGCAGGCTCTGAACTCACTGTGTGTAACGTTAAACCATCACGCGGACTCTCCCTCACTGGCTGGCATGGCTTTTTCTTTGCAAAAAAATACTGAATATCTCCCTGCCTTTTCGTCCTGTTACACTGCCTGAGATAACAGAGGTAAAAAGGAGGAAATTACTATTTGTTTAAATGCTATGGTTTTATTGGCGGATGACAAAAACTTTACCTTTTATCACAACCAGCCCAGCTGGAAAATTATAAACTAAAAACAGGTAAAATGTTTAAACCCCCAAAAAACAAGTCATTATCAAGGCATGCGGTTCGAGACTTTAGAATATTCGTTCTCAAGACTCGAAGTCAATGTCATGTAACTTAATTTTCTTTATTTAGAGTGTAGTCACGTAACTCAAGACCTCCACCTCTGAAAGTTAACGTAACGTTAGCTTTTAAAGTGTTGAGCGGTAGCCTAGATAAACATCATACGATTTGATTCGGCACCTCGCTTGCAATATCACTTGCTTATCGGCTGGGAAAAAAATCATAACGCAGGAAAACCCTGTTACATTCAGCCTCAGGAGCATAGTAACGTTAAATGTAATTATTAGCATTATGTTGGTCTGCTCTAAGAGAATACATCGAGCCTGGTCTGTCCTAACACTGAAAGACGGTAACGTTACCAAACTCTAGCACTGCAACAACTTGCTAATCGAAAGAAAATAAACTGTATAAAATAGATCAATTTACCGTGTTTTTTTCCGTTGTAAAACAGTTTGCTATTCTTGGTCCTCTTTGAGAAGCATCGCGACGCGGAATCATAAATTATTCTACTACAAGCTGAAAGATTATGATTTGAATTTTTGAGTGACAGACAAGTAGAAGGGTGGGGGCACACCGGGGGGCCAATCAGTTTTCAGGAGGGGCCAGTGCCCCCATGGCCCCTCCCCTGTCTACGCCACTGATATTATGTCCATCACCCACACATTTGATTCCATGATTTTGTTAATCTCAGATCTGAAGTCTGGATAGCTATCATAAAAAACAGATAGCTCCAAAACACAGCCACATGTGTGTGAAATGGGTCTTCTTTGGAATCCTTGAACTTCTGTGAAGTTAACGGTGATGTTTTTTCCCACCAAAAGATCTGAACCTAAGAAACCTGCACAGACCCTGTGTGCTGGACTCCCTAAAATAATTGGTTAAGTACCTCTGAATCTCCTTCTGCTGGGCATTCATGTTTTCTGGAAAAGAAACAGACCTTACAACTTTCCTCACTGTGGGCTGCAAGTTTTCATACATGCTTGAAATGTCTTCAATACGGATGACAGCATTTGCGAATATGTTTGCCCACTGTTCAATGACATAAGCAGGCTCTTGGATTAGTTTTTTGTGAGCAAGTTCTTGTAAGACTTCTTCTGCGTTATTCTCTGTAGGCATTTTCCTACAGCTGTGGACATCCAAGACTTAATAGAAAGTAATTCCTCTTTATCAACACTGTTAAAGTCTGACTGCCATGCTTGAAACACTATTCGTTCTGGCTCAGATACATATTTCAGGAAATTTTCAATGATATTGCTTTTTACACACCCAGAAGCGACCTGCTCCATGATTACTGGAGCAATTTTCACAGGAAGGTATTTTTCCTTTTGCCATCCAAAGACAATGATACGACCTACAATTTCCCAGTGTTGTTGTCCAAAATCGTGGCGAAGGAATGGCACCTTGAAAGAACTGCCCAAAGTGCATTGGTCATAAAACTCATTCCAAAACTCTGCAAGGCAATCTCTTACAACCCCTCCTTCATCATGGCCCCTCTCAAGTTTTCCATCCGGTGCAATATGTTGAATTTTTATGTCCTTTTCTAACACACTTTCATCAGAAAAATGAGCAATGAGCTCTGGGAGTACATGGCCAAGGTGGACTACTAAGATCCTCTTTGTTTTTTCAGGTTGTGTGTTGTTAACAGGTGACAGAGGTAACGTATCATCCAAACTTTGATCCCCAAAGTTTATAATGTCTTCAACCAGAGTGACAATGTTGCAGTCTTCTAAAATGTTTACTAGGTTCGAAGAAGTTAGCTCTGTGGAATAAAGGAAAGACACCTCTGATTCTGCTTTGCTCCCAATGTAACCCACATCTGGGTCACCTGTACCTTCTTCTGTTGGTGAAGAGATATCCAATTCCTGCCCAGTCACAGCCAAATCTTCCTCCACATCTGAAAGGGAATGTTTTTTTTTCTTTGTTGTGAGGTAGAATCTCAGAATTGGCAGTTTGGTTTCTGCATAAAGTTTTCCAACTGTAGTGTGTTCATCCACAGACAAATCTTTGTAATTCTTTAAATCAACCTCAAAATCAGTAATGTCTCCTAAAGTGTTTTTTCCATCAAAAAAAACAGCTGAATTGCTTCCTGAATTAAATCAGATTTTTGGGAATCTTTTGATACATTTACTTTCCGAGTGCCACCACCCTTTCTTGTTCTCACTTGTTTGAAGGTTTCTTCACCTTCATCATAATTCATCCATCCCATTTCTATCTTTCTCATACTTTTTTGAGCATTCTTTGTTGTCGTTAGTTGACTAGTTACGGGATCATCATCACATTTTCGATTTTGTGATATCTTAGATTTCAGTCACTCAAAAAGTTTAGATTTCCTGTTGCTGGGTTCTTTTGTTTTTCTTCTGCAAAATGCCAGTACGGCAAGACGATCACCATAAGATGGAAAGTATTTCTTTAGCTGTTCATCAGTCATTAGTTCGATGACACTAACATCAATCTAAAAATAATATAAAAAAACATAATTAAACTTTTAAATGTTTGCAATGCTTGTAAATGTGTCATGTATGAATGACTGCATAACTATTTCATAAGGCTAGGTTTACACATATCACTCACCTTTTCACATTCCAGTAACTCTATTGTTTCTTCAGGAACATTCCTCTGTCTCAAAAAATCAATGAGATTCTCCATCCTGTAAACATATATGTTCATTTTTTATTATTATGGCCATCGCCCTAATAACAAGGTTTTGTTCATATAGCACATTTCATACATTTGTTACAATTTCTTTGTTCTGATAAACACAGAGAAAGATATTTGGAAGAATGCTTATAACCAGACAGATATTTCCAACAACTGACTACCATAGTAGGTAAAAATACAATGATAGTCAAAAGTGCACCAGAACTGTTTGCTGTCCTACACTCTTCAAAATAGCTTATTTTGTATTCAACAAAACAAACAAAAAAAAACTATAAAATAATTTTCCTACTATATGAGTTAGTGGGGGGCAAATTCTGTCTGGTTATAATCATTCTTTCAAATACCTTTCTCTGTGTTGATCAGAAAAAAGAAATTGTAACAACTCGAACTTGAGTAAATGATGACAGAATTTTCATTTTTGGGTGAAGTATCCCCTTGAGATAATTAAAAGTTATTTTCATTGAAATGATTAACAGAAATAAACAGCAAAGAGATATATAATATACAGTTGAAAGAAAAAGTATGTGAACCCTTTGGGCTCGCTTGGATTTCTTCATAAATTGGTCATAAAATGTGTTATGATCTTCATCTAAGTCACAGCAATAGAGAAACACAGTCTGCTTAAACTAATACCGCACAAACATTATACGTTTTCATGTTTTTATTGAACACAACATGTAAACATTCATAGTGCAGGGTGGAAAAAGTATGTGAACCTTTGGGATTAATAACTGGTTGACCCTCCTTTGGCAGCAATAACCTCAACCAAACGTTTCCTATAGTTGCAGATCAGACCTGCACAACGGTCAGGAGAAATTTTGGACCATTCCTCTTTACAAAAGTGTTTCAGTTCAGCAATATTCTTAGGATGTCTGGTGTGAATCGCTCTCTTGAGGTCATGCCACAGCATCTCAATCGGGTTGAGGTCAGGACTGGGCCACTCCAGAAGGCGTATTTTCTTCTGTTGAAGCCATTCTGTTGTTGATTTACTTCTATGCTTTGGGTCGTTGTCCTGTTGCATCGTCCATCCTCTGTTAGGCTTCAGTTGGCGGAAAGATGGTCTTAAGTTTTCCTGCAAAATGTCTTGATAAACTTTGGAATTCATTTTTCCATTGATGACAGTAATCCGTCCAGGGCCTGAGGCAGCAAAGCAGCCCCAAACCATGATGCCCCGTCCACCATATTTCACAGTTGGGATGAGGTTTTCATGTTGGTGTGCTGTGCCTTTTGTTCTCCACACATAGCGTTGTGTGTTCTTTCCAAACAACTCAATTTTGGTTTCATCTGTCCACAGAATGTTTTGCCAGTAGTGCTGTGGAACATCCAGGTGCTCTTTTGCAAACTTCAAACGTGCTGCAATGTTTTTTTTGGACAGCAGTGGCTTCCTCCGTGGTGTCCTCCCATGAAGTACATTCTTGTTTAATGTTTTCCTTATTGTAGATTTGTCAACAAAAATGTTAGCATGTGCCAGAGATTTTTGTAAGTGTTTAGCTGACACTCTAGGATTCTTCTTCACCTCATTGAGCATTCTGCGCTGTGCTCTTGCAGTCATCTTTACAGGACGACCACGCCTAGGGAGTGTAGCAACAGTGCTGTACTTTCTCCATTTGTAGACAATCTGTTTTACCGTGGACACATGGACATCAAGGCTTTAAGATATACTTTTGTAGTCCTTTCCAGCTTTATGTAAGTCAACAATTCTTGATCGTAGGTCATCTGAGAGCTATTTTGTGCGAGGCATGGTTCACATCAGACAACGCTTCTTCAGAACAGCAAACTCAAAACTGGTGTGTGTTTTTTATTGGACAGGCCAGCTTTAATCAACACATCCAATCTCATCACATTGATTGGACCCCAGGTTGGCTGACTCCTGGCTCCAATTAGCTCTTGGAGAAGTCATGAGCCTAGGGTTTCACATACTTTATCCACCCTGCACTATGAATGTTTACATGTTGTGTTCAATAAAAACATGAAAACGTATAATGTTTGTGCGGTATTAGTTTAAGCAGACTGTGTTTCTCTATTGCTGAGACTTAGATGAAGATCAGAACACATTTTATGACCAATTTATGAAGAAATCCAAGTAAGCCCAAAGGGTTCACATACTTTTTCTTTAAACTGTATATATACAGTAATATCTCATCCGGAACATTTCTGTTGAGCCGAGAGCTTTGTGAGTCGGTGGCCATGTTTAAATGCTTTTTTGTAGTAATTATATTGTTATATCAGCCAAACATCAGATATTTGTGCTTTTCTCGCTGGCTGGCCGTATAAGGCAGAAGCATGTGACATACTGATTAATCAGCATGTGACCGCGGGAGAGAGTTGAGAGCCAACTGATACATGCTTATAGGATGCTCTCGCAGTCCAGTGTCCAATGTACAGTAGCCTACTGAAAAAATCTCAATAAACTTTTTAACGTACGGGTGGGAGAAAATCCTACCAAACATGGCAGACTTCAAGTATATGAAATAAATGGATTATTTGCTGCCTGGGTCACTGGTCAAAGACACTAAGTGACATTTAGGAGCTTCTGGTGAAAAAGACATTTATGTCAGTGAAGTATTTCGGCACTTCATGACACCCAATCACATAATTTTTTGACACCAAAAAACGACTAATGCTGCTAATTTTTTACTGGCCTGTTGAGGTTTTGTATTATATGCACAACAAATATGTTGTGAACGTGAAATAATCCAATCGTCTGCTTTTAAATGTTGTTAAATGTTGTTCTTTAATATAGATTATTTAGGTATATAATTGAATAATACAAAAATTAAAATGATTTGTTAATAAATTAAAAACATGATGAGCTTAAAAACAATTTATTTTATTTCACCTAGGATATATTTGTATATCATATTTTAATTAAGGCAGTATTTGACTGTTTTTGTGTACATGTTGTTTGTAAAGTGTTTGGTTAAGCCACTTAAAAGTACAGTGGGCCTACACATGTGTACGAAATCAGGATGGCTCCACCTTAATATGAGCCAGGAAAGATATATATATATATATATACACAGCAAAACAAATAGCAATATTTACATATGAGTTGA
The DNA here is from genome assembly GCF_015846415.1 of Triplophysa dalaica. Taxonomy (NCBI): domain Eukaryota; kingdom Metazoa; phylum Chordata; class Actinopteri; order Cypriniformes; family Nemacheilidae; genus Triplophysa; species Triplophysa dalaica. The sequence goes on along the minus strand of NC_079561.1, from coordinate 16,199,839 downwards.
CAGTTTATTGTCCATCCATCCATTTTCTACCGCTTATCCGAACTACCTCGGGTCACGGGGAGCCTGCGCCTATCTCAGGAGTCATCGGCTATCAAGGCAGGATACACCCTGGATGGAGTGCCAACCCATCGCAGGGCACACACACTCACTCATTCACTCACGCACTCACACCCTACAGGACAATTTTTCCAGAGATGCCAATCAACCTACCCTGCATGTCTTTGGACCAGGGGAGGAAACCGGAGTACCCGGAGGAAACCCCCAAGGCACGGGGAGAACATGCAAACTCCACACACACAGGTCGGAAGCAGGAGTCGAACCCCCAACCCTGGAGGTGTGAGGCGAACATGCTAACCACTAAGCCACCGTGCCCCCCCACAGTTTATTGTGATAAATATAAAAAATCTAAAGGTGTGCATTATGGTTGAACCTACATTTAGATGGTTTTGTGTTCTAAGTTATTCCCTTTAAATGGAACTGAAGTTAGAAACGTGTATTAATGTAACTTTGGAGACGGTACCTAAATTCACGAATGTCAACGTCCAACGTCAAGCAACTTTATGCCAGTGTTCAAATACTGAAATTGTAAACATGTACTTGCATAATTTGGATAAAACAAAATAAGAATTTAAAATAGTACAAAAGCACATGACTCTTATTTTGCTTTCGTTGTTGGCATTTTTTCTTTCATTCGTCTCCAACCGGTTAGCTCTATTTAAAACCATGGCCATATGTCAAGGCACATCACGCCCATGCCATACCTGCTGTATATATTTACATTATGTATTATTTGTCTACTATGTATTATTTGTTATCTAATGTAAATTGTACTAATACATTTACTATTTAAAATCAAAGATGTATTTTTCAGTATTAATGGACCAGAGCTTACATAAATAGTTGAGTGATTAATAAAGAGATTAAAGAGTTTAATAAATACTTGAACAATTGAATTGCTCATTCATTGCTCATTACATGTCAAAAGCCTACATTTGAATGATAAAAAAATATTTGCCTTTTATTCACATATAATCATTGATCAGCATACATATAGACAGAAACGCAAACTTTAAACGCAAGAACTGTTGCAGAGACTCGCACTGGCCATCTTTCTAACTTTAACAACGTTTAACCTGAGCGAATCAAGACGAGTGGATGAAAATCATTCATCAGATTAGAGCGTTATGGTTAACACGAAAGTGCAAACGTGTATCACATACGAGAACTGTTGTAGAGACTTTACCATCACCAGCATCATTTCAAACATCAACTTAACCGGAGCGAATGAGACGAGTGGATGAAATCATTGATGAGCGCTCATAAAGTCAGAAACGCGTGCATTAAACATGAGAACTGTTGCGGAGACTCTGTACTAGGCATCTTTCTAACATTAAGAACATGTAAGCAGGGCAAATGAAAAAAGTGGATGAAATTATTGGTCAATGCACATACATAGAGCGCTATGGTAAACATGGGAAACGTAAACGAGTGTTCACCAAGCGCCAGATGTGTTACTGAGACTGTATTCTCCATCTTTTCTAACATTACTCTATATAACATAATATTTTACTTTCACTATAACTGCCGCAGACGAGTCAAGTCTGTCAACTCGCTGTCGGAAAAAAGAAAGAGAGCGGGAACGTGCAGCCCAATATTTTTGAAAATCTGTGTACTGTATTCTTTTGCGTTATCTTCTCTGTGTACTGCTGTTGTTGTGTACTAGATAGATGATCCTGTCACCAAAACAAATTCCTTGTTTGTGCAAACATAACGTTACTTGGCAATAAAGGACTTTCTCATTCTGAATAGCGTAGCCCAACAGCAACCCATCCCCCGTCTACGGGCATATTGTGCTACATTGTGAAATCATGTAAAACAGATTGATGACTTTCCTTTCGAATGCAAAATTCCTAAATTTTCTCTTTGGTACACATAAGCAATAAGCGCTTTCTGTCAGCCGGCCAATCAGTCGGCAGGCTACCGGGAATTGTCTGTTTGCTTCCGAAGACTTATTCGGCACTGCTCGTCTCTGCATTTGGCGAATGTAACTGTAAACTTTCATAGAACTGGTATTTTAGACGAATAAACTATCGAAGAGCTCGTTGAATGTGTATTTGTGTGTATACTTACTTTCATATGTGTTCACTATTTCAAAATTTGCAACAGGAACCGTTGCGCATGCGTGCATACATAAACGCCATCATTGTTCTGAGAGAGTTTCTCATTATTAACTCGAAATTTCGACTTAGTATCTCATTATTATGACTTACTAAGTCATTATTATGAGATACTAAGTCATTATTATGACTTTCTAAGTCGAAATTTCGAGTTAGTATCTCATTATTATGACTTAGTAAGTCGAAATTTGGACTTAGTATCTCATTATTATGACTTAGTAAGTCGAAATTTCGACTTAGTATCTCATTATTATGACTTAGTAAGTCGAAATTTCGACTTAGTATCTCATTTTTATGACTTAGTATGTCGAAATTTCGACTTAGTATCTCATTATTATGACTTAGTAAGTCGAAAAAAAATTCCCAACCCTGGCGGAAACGGGCTTCCATATTAAAACAAAGCGAGAAAGATGGTAAAAGACGGTTCATTGTTATACTGCATTATATATTTCAGCAACATGAAACACATTTATTTATATATCGCTAAATTTAATAAAATAATAAAACACGGCTGTTCGACCTTCCAAGATAAGATACACTTTTTTATGGATTTTTACGCTTGATCGATGTCGTATTATTTTATTTACCTTTATTTTGAAAAACATCCGAAAGCTTCTCAAGAGCTTTTATTTTCTCTTTTACATCATCACTTCCTTGTGTTGTGGCGGCCATATTGATATGGGGGATAGATGACAATTTCACCTTAGCCAAAGAGCTTCATTTTTGTTATTTTTGAAAGTTTTTCAAGGACACATTCGATATAAAATAAAAGGATATTGATATATCACAACAACTGGACCCTTGTCGATCCCGTGGAGGGCGTTGAAAGAGGTGAGAGCGACTCGTTAAAAATACCCGTTCAGTGTGTTTGTGTTACTGCTAAGTTGCTTGCCTATCTAGACAACAACTTCAGTCATCATAGACTCGTTTCAAGCGGTCTATTCATACAGTAGGTACGATCAGACTATGCCCAGGGATGTTCCGCTCACTTATAAAATACAAGCTTTGCACGCGCATTAGCCTCGCCGTGTGCTTGTATTGTTTTTATTTAACGTTATTCAGATTCCCTGTTGTTGTCGTCTTATTTGACTGCAGTCTCATGTTTATCAGTTGCAGACTATTAAGCGGATAACTTATAATTTATCCAAATGCCACCGGTACGTGTGTTGTCGTTGTTACACTTACAGTTAAATGTTTTTGGAAAGCGTGTTAACGTGTGATAAACAGTCAGTTTGTAAACTTAGTACAGATGTCTAGCATTCGCCTCTACTATATGCTTATATTAATGTCAACAAACATTGTTTCTATTGAACAGAAAGGAAACGTGTTTGTGTTGCATAATATGAATGCCATGTGATTTCACAGATGAGCAACAACCTAAACAAGAGGGCCCCAACAACAGCGACACAGAGGTTAAAACAGGACTATCTGCGCATCAAGAAAGATCCGGTCCCGTACATCTGCGCAGAACCTCTCCCATCCAATATTTTGGAATGGCAAGTTCGGTTTATATGCAACATCTGTTGGGATCCCATTACTCCTCCATTTAAAGAGATCTCCCAAAATTGAATTCCTATAGTCATTTGATCACATTCACATTGATTTAAATCTTTATGTTCATGTTTGTCTTTACCATGAAAAATATATCTTGTTCGGTTTCCATTTCAGGCATTATCTAGTACGTGGTCCTGAGAAAACCCCATATGAAGGTGATTTTTCTCTGTTTCATTTTCACTTCATTTGATTTCCTTTATCATGTGCAGGAGCTTCATTCTTTCTCTTCTGTCATTTTTGCAGGTGGGTTTTATCACGGCAAACTCATTTTTCCACGGGAATTCCCCTTCAAACCTCCGAGTATATACATGATCACACCCAATGGAAGATTTAAATGTAACACAAGGTAATTTACAGGGCATTTTAACAGGGCAAGTCAGAGGAACGATCACGATACAGTTTTTTTAGTGACGGGATGATTTACATTCTCTTTCAGGTTATGTCTGTCCATCACAGATTTTCACCCTGATACATGGAACCCAGCATGGTCCGTCTCCACCATCTTAACCGGGCTCCTGAGCTTCATGGTTGAGAAGGGCCCCACCCTCGGCAGTATTGAAACCTCTGATTTCACAGTGAGTGAAGAAGAAAAAAGATATTTCGCTTAAATATTTAATTTGGACATAATTTATAGTATAAGTAGCTGCGTATCAGACTGCGAGCAGATTTGGGTATCATTACTTTTTTGTATTTTAGTACTAAAAATATAGTGCATTGAAACTTTTGTAACATTTGTTTTTTTTTCACAGAAAAGACAGCTGGCCTCTCAAAGCCTTGTGTTCAACATCAAAGACAAAGTGTTTTGCGAACTGTTTCCAGAAGTTGTTGAAGTAAGTCTTGTGCAAGACACTCGCACAGGTGTAGGATCTGTAAAACTACTTTAAAAAAATCTAATGCACATAGACCGCCATTGAAACAATCCAAATGATGTTTTCAACAGGAAATCAAACAGAAGCAGCGCATGCAGGAAGAGCTCAGGTCTCGTTCTCAAGCCCTGCCTCTCCCCGACGTGGTGCCCGATGGCGAAGCCCACAATGCGCAAAATGGCCATCTGCCCCTGAATGGGCATGTGGCCCCGGGAGCGGCCCACCCACCCGACCTACAGCAGGTCAATCGTAACCATGGACTCCTGGGTGGAGCGCTCGCCAACTTGTTTGTCATCGTGGGCTTCGCCGCCTTCGCCTACACGGTCAAATACGTTCTGCGGAGCATCGCGCAGGAATGAATCGCCCCATGAGAAAATCTGGCAGGAGGGACGTGAGACTGGAGCTGTTCTCACGACCAAAATAGGTAGCGCGAAATCAGGTTTTCTCACAACCAAATAAAATGAAGAAGTCCCATAATGAAACTGAGAGCTTTGTGATTTCCTCTTTAAGGAAGAAAACCACACCTTGTGTAACAGCCAGTCAAAGTCACGTCACACTATGGCTTTATTGATATTTAAGGAAATTCAATTTCTTTTTTACTGTACCCTGTTCCTTAGAAAAGCCAATCCCGTGTGACCACAAATTAAATCCGAACAGGCATTTTAAGCTTTGTCGGTTGAGTCAGCATTTGTTATTTTTTCATATTTCTCATTGATATGTAAGATTTTAAAATTTGCGTGTAGGACGGCAAGCAACATTTTATGTGGAAGATTAAAGCAAAAAAAATGTAGTCCAATCATTCCTAAAGCTAAAACAAATATTACACTTCTGATGTGTGCCGTGAAATTTGTTACTTTGGCCGATAACCCAGACTCTTTACTGGCGCAACTTCATTTGTTCTTAAACGCATTTGTGCTTGCTTGCACTACGGCAACCATAACAACCAGTTAGGACAGGACAGAAATGGCCTGAAATGTATTATTTTTTGTCTGCGATGCGGCGCTCCAAGTGTATATTAACTTTCTGTCGGAAGATGAGTGTCAGCGAGAAGAAAAGCATATAGACTCATTTTGTCATGCCATGTAACACTATAATTTATGTTTTTTTGTGCAATATGTAGGATTGTTGGCAAAATTCGACTTTCATGATATACAGCACTTCTTGTTATTTTCAAGGGTTGTGATTTATGCAATAATTCTCAATTGAAATAAATTTTCTTCTTATAGGCAGGAGAATATGCATTTGAGCTCATTCGGTTCTTACTGTTCCCGTTGTACTGTTAAAACTTTGTGTTTCTAAGGAAAATGTGAGTTACTTCCTCCAAAATCATTTTATTCCACAAATAAGAATAAGTCAAAGTCTAGTTTGCTGTGATCTACATGCACTGCAGAACATCTCTTTCTGAATGGCACAGACGTGTCACCATTCATTCGGACTCGAGAGTATGAAAGGTGACATCACACCAGTATGTTCTGGTCTTTTTGATGAGTTCCCACATGTCAAAAATACTAGAAGTAATGCTTTTTTCCAGCATCTTCATGGACACTTTTGCTCAATATCCTTTCCCTTAGAGGAGCGTGTAATCTGAGATAGTCATGTTGTGTTTACATTTTGAATAAATAATATTCTGTTAAAGAAAGCAGTCTTTCTTGTCATTCCACTGTCTTCATTACTATCTCAAACTAACAGAAAGCTAAACAAGTACAATGCAAACTCGACTTACTGACTGATGAATCATCTTTAGTATTGGGTTTCATGGGTTATTAAGGAACTAATAACTGTTAATTACTTTTTCCCAGAACAAAAATTAAAGGAAGAGATTTTATTTTTAGAAAATTGCATTTACATATGATGTGGTTGAATTACATATTGTATTGTATTGTATTGGACCTTTTAGATCAATATAGACAGGTATGCATTAGAAACGACAAGTTCATTTGGTTGAAATATATATGAAAATATATGCATTGATTAATGAAATGTTACATCTTGAAATGTTTAAAAATTTAATTTAAGTTGCTTCATTAAGTCCATGTCATCAAGGTTGATAAAAAATTCTAGAAGAAACACAGTTCGTGTTAATGTCATTATTGAGTATATTCACCATTAAGTAGCCACACTTTTAATTTACGTGTCATAAAGCACTCACATGCACATTTTTGTCAAGCGTTTCCTCGTTAGCCTTTACGATATTTCAAACTTTTTTATAAACCGATTCAAAAGAGTGTGTGCAAACATTTGACTCCTGGTTTGTGCGGGCATTAATGGAAATGCAAAGCGTGATTTATCCACATAACTTTGTCGCATCAACAGGAACAGAACCCCAAAATAAGTCTGAACCAGTGATTTATCCATCATGTGACGCTCGCCGGACCAATCAGCGCTAGACCTCACAGGCCGGAAATGGTGCCCAGTTAAATGTCCTACATTCCTTTCCAAGTGTCAATCATATTTCTGTGCGATGTCCTTGCAGAATATTAATGTTTTAACGATGTGCCTGACGGTTTGTTGGACTATTTCTGCATTTATCGGTCTCTGAAAGCTCGTCGGCTCGAACAATGCAGTGTTTCAAAGCCGCAGATTGTCCTAAAAAAGAAAAACAATGAGGCCTTTTCCAGAAAATGCGGAGGAAGTCTCAGGCTGAGAGCAGGTGAGTTACAAAGACCAGCTGATCTGACACAACGTTGGCTTGCACATGCTGAGGAAATGCAAGGTTTTATGCAATCTTGTTGCATCCCATATGTGTTTTAAGGAGGGGTTTTATGCAACCAGCGATCTGTGTCACGATCTTTTCAATGCCGTATTTGCACGACCTGCATAACTGTTTCTTTATAAAATTCATACTGTTGTAAATATCTATGTCATATGTTCTGCAGTTGACATCTTAGACGACACTGTCCGATTATATAAAATATGTTTTGTTATGCTTTGGCTTGTACATTTGAAATCCGTGCATGTAGTAATTCAGTTAGAGATTATATCAAATACTAAAAACCCACCTCTGCCACACCTCCTTATTATCCGTTGCTATGACGACAACTCCTGGCTACAGCCATTACTATAGCAACGACCCTAGATAACATAACAGAATCTATGGGAACCTCATGATATATAGTAGGAACTGAAATTCCATAGTGTGTTTATACGTAAATTTTAGATTTGAGTTAGATGTTACCTAACCGTTCATAATTTATTCACCCTCAAAACCTGTATATGACTCTTTCTTCTGTCGAACACAAAAGAAAATATGTCTCAGTAGTAAATAATAATGAAAATATGAATAGTTTTCTCTTACACACCAATCATTTTTGGGTGAACTATGCTTTAAATAAATAAAGTCACCAAAGATTTTTTCCACATTTCACATTCTTGGAATTTTCCAGGTATGTCCTCACAACTCCAAGCGTTTTCCTCCCCCTCTGTGTCCTCCAGTGGCCTCTCCCGCTCTAAGAAACTAAAGTTGGAAAACCCTGTGTGGAACATAAGCAGCCAATCAGACGAGAGCACCTGCTACCAGCAGAGCCCGAGTCAGACTAATGGCTCCTCCCCCTCTACATCCCTCTTCAACTACTCCTCCAGCCTGGTCGTACCACGGGAGCAGACTGTGGTACGTGCCGCCGACAGCACAGGCAGCGTTCCGGAGCCCTCGTCGTCCTCTTCTTCATCGTCCCTATCAAGTCGGCATGGAAAAGACGCGGGCTCCACCTCCCTGGCCTCCGAGGGTAACAGGAAACGGGGCAGTCTGAAGAGGAAGAGCGAGGAGGTGGACAGCAGCGACAGCGTGCAGATCTTAGAGGAGCTCTCGGCTCCTGTGCTCCCCAACCGTGTTCCCAGAGGCAACGCTACAGCTCAGTCCATCACTCATTCCGCGTCTACCACCAAGAGCAGCAACTCTCACAGTGAAGGTGACTATCAGCTGGTTCAACACGAGATCCTTTGCTCTGTGTCCAACAGCTATGAAGTTCTTGAGTTCCTGGGACGTGGGACGTTCGGACAGGTCGCCAAATGCTGGAAACGTGGGACTAATGAAATAGTGGCCATTAAGATTCTCAAGAATCATCCGTCGTATGCCCGCCAGGGTCAGATAGAGGTGAGTACTGCTTTGATAAAGAAGAGCTTTAGCTGTGCTATGACGTGATGTTTCCACCAGGTTATATACTGTAAATCATCTTTTTTTAAGGTGAGCATCTTGAGCCGTCTGAGCACAGAGAACGCAGATGAATTCAACTTTGTGCGCTCCTACGAGTGCTTCCAGCACAAGAACCACACCTGCCTCGTGTTCGAGATGTTGGAACAGAACCTCTATGACTTCCTCAAGCACAGCAAGTTCAGTCCACTGCTTCTGAAGTGCATCCGGCCGGTCCTGCAGCAGGTGGCCACGGCTCTGATGAAGCTGAAGAGTTTGGGTCTCATTCATGCCGATCTGAAGCCTGAGAACATCATGCTGGTGGACCCCATCAGACAACCATACAAAGTCAAAGTCATTGACTTCGGTTCCGCCAGCCACGTGTCTAAAGCAGTGTGCTCTACCTACCTCCAGTCTAGATACTACAGGTGAGCGGCAGATCCATACGGTCACTTAAATATTGTGCATTGCTGTCTAAACCTTTCTTTGTGTCTGTTGAAGTCAAAAGAAATCACGTTGACGTCTCACTCAAAATCGTATTAGACAGCTCAACTTATAAATCTTTGTTATAAACTTTTTTGTAAATTGGAATAAGGTAAGGAGACTGATAATTATTTTACAAAAAATATACGGATTTGAGAGCTTGCTTATGTTTTCTATATCTTGTCTCACATATGAATAAATAATAATAATAATAAAGTAAAAACATTTCACTTATTTAATCATATTCAATTAGAAACGGAAATCTGTCATTTTAAAGGGATAGTTAACCCAAAAATGAAAATCCTGTCCTCATTTATGTATTCTGTAAAACTGCTTTGCAACAATGCACATTGAATTAAATTACATTAAAGGAACAGTTTCATTCACCCAAAATTGACATTTCTATCATGAATTACTCACCCTCTAGTTGTTCCAAACCTGTATACAATTCTTTATTTGGTTGAACAGAAAGAAAGATATTTGGAAGAATGTTAGCAACTGACAGCTCTGAGGCACCATTGACTACCATTCCATTCCATTCCATTTTCTACCGCTTATCCGAACTACCTCGGGTCACGGGGAGCCTGCGCCTATCTCAGGAGTCATCGGGCATCAAGGCAGGATACACCCTGGATGGAGTGCCAACCCATCGCAGGGCACACACACTCACTCATTCACTCACGCACTCACACCCTACAGACAATTTTTCCAGAGATGCCAATCAACCTACCATGCATGTCTTTGGACCAGGGGAGGAAACCGGAGTACCCGGAGGAAACCCCGAGGCACGGGGAGAACATGCAAACTCCACACACACAAGTCGGAAGCGGGAATCGAACCCCCAACCCTGGAGGTGTGAGGCGAACGTGCTAACCACTAAGCCACCGTGCCCCCCACCATTGACTACCACAGTACAAATTTTTTAATGATATTCAAAGGTTTGGTTTTCTAAATTTCTCAAAAAATCTTCTGAAATATATTTCATAAGAGCAAAACAAATTACAAAATCCATCTACGATAACCATCGTAGTCAATTGTGGCCCAGAAAGTGTCGGTTGCTAACATTCTTGCAAATATCTTTCTTTGTATTTAACCAAACAAAGCAATTTACACTTGTTTAGAACAACTAGAGGGTGAGTAATTCATGATAGAAATGTATTTTTGGATGAATGAATCTATCCGTTTGATGAGTGTGCATTGTTGCAAAGCAGTTTTGCAGAAAACATGCGCAGATGTTCATAATGTGATCTCACATGTTTACATCTTTATTTTGTTGGTTTTGGTGCAGAGCTCCAGAGATTATTCTTGGTCTGCCGTTTTGTGAGGCCATTGACATGTGGTCACTGGGTTGTGTCATAGCGGAGCTGTTTCTGGGCTGGCCTTTATATCCTGGAGCTTCAGAGTACGATCAGGTCAGTAAAAAGGTCACATTTTGCTGCTGTTTTTTTGCCATAAATAATTTTTTGTCACCCTTTATGTTTGTCACTGGGTTTTGCAAAATATCTAAGGATTAAACAATTCATTAAAAAGGTTTAGTGTTTTTTTTCCTTTTTCTGATAACAGCAAATTTGGACATACAAGGTTTCCGAACGACTCCAACTATTTGCTGATAATTTGAGCTTTTGTTTACACCAAATTGATGGAGATGGCGGTAGATTTAGGTGTTGACCAAACCTATGCTTATAAAAAAGGCCTGAGATATCAGTACTTTATTTACAAATTGTAAATAAGGTATAAAAAAAGTCAGTAGTTATCTTATATGTGTGTCCTGTATTATATAATCATATCGTTGTGTATTCTTGTATTTGCATCAGATTCGGTATATTTCTCAGACTCAAGGATTGCCAGCCGAGTATCTCTTGAGCGCAGGCACTAAAACCAGCCGATTCTTCAACAGAGGTCCAGACTCCAGCTATCCTCTCTGGAGACTCAAGGCATGCTCTACATAGCTAACCGTGTGTTTTATTTCAGAAGGCATCAGTTTATGAGTAAATCCTTACTGGTCTATTTCTGTTTTCAGACTCCTGCAGAGCATGAAGCAGAGTATGGCATCAAGTCCAAAGAGGCTCGCAAATACATCTTTAACTGCCTCGATGACATGATGCAGGTAATGATGTTTGCAAGAAAAGATGATCTGATCAGATGATGGAATAAATTTGATTCTCAACTAAAATGTCAAAAACAATGCCTGTCAAAAGAAATTGTGTACTGCATGATTCGTAACCATGAATTAAACTGTAGATTTTCTCTAAACCATAAAGTTTTTAAAGGAGGCCACAGTGTGGAAAACAAGTTGTTTTTGCTCATTTTACATTTTAAAAATAGGGAGTTAGACTATTTACATTTATATTTAGTCATTAAGCAGACGCTTTTATCCAAAGCGACTTACAAAGAGTTTTAAGGAGCAATAAGCGATATGTCATACAGGAGCTATAATCGGTAGGTGCCAATACAAAGTTACTGGTTTCAACAAAAGCTAAACCACTACCTGTTAAGAGAAAGAGAGGGTTAGCTTTATTTCATTTATATTTTGTCTGTCAAGTATTCACATAAGAGATGGGTTTTAAGTCGTTTTTTTGAAGGTTGTGAGAGATTTAGATTTATTTATATAAAAAAGCCACAAAATTGGGTCATTCAAACATCCAAACCTTGCAACGCAAAAAAATCCATAATAAGCCAAAGCAATAAGCTTTGCGTGTTACCAAAAAATACAGACTGACATGGTTTAATTGCCTTTCATGTTTCACTTTAGGTCAACATGACTACTTTGGAAGGCACAGACATCTTGGCAGAGAAGGCTGATAGGAGAGAGTTCATTGACCTGCTGAAGAAGATGCTAACACTAGACGCAGACAAGAGGATCACGCCCACCAGGACCCTGAACCACCCATTTGTGACGATGGCTCACCTTCTTCACTTCCCGCACAGCTCACAGTAAGTACCCGACGATGATCTTTCACATTACAAACAGCGTATGTAATCTTTGAAGGACTTTCAACATCTCCATCTCTCGGTGTGTAGCGTGAAATCCTGTTTCCAGAACATGGAGATCTGTAAGCGCAGGTGTACAGTCTTCGACAACAACAAGAACCTGTTCACCAGCCATAACGGCCCCAGCGCAGCTACCAACCTCACCGTCACCTTCAGCAGTCAGCTAAATCAGCACAATCAGGTGTGTACTAAGGCCCAGATGCACTGTGGGAAATTTGATTTGATTGTAATTCAAAATTGCTTTAAACTGAAAATGACTGAAACATAATTTTTTTTTGCATGAACTGATCCTTGAAGAATTATGCAAAAAAATGGCACATGTCCTGCCAAGACGCAGTAGCGTGCATTATAGCATAGTACTGTATGTGCATGCCCGCTGTGTATTTAGATGTTTAGTGCCATTTCTGTACATAGACTGCGATGTTAAGAATCTCCCTCTTATTCCATAACCACCAGATGGCCTCCACGGGGGGTCAGTCCTTGTCTCTGAGCAGCAACGTTCCTTTATTGAACTACCAGCCTGGTCTGTACCAGCAGGCCACTATAAATATACCAGGCCTGGCCCAGCAGAGCGTCCCTTTACAAGCTCGCTCCACTCAACTGTGTGCCCAGTCTGAGCCCTTCCAGCAAACCCTCATTGTGTGCCCTCCTACCATACAGGGTGAGCTCCAACCCCTTTTACCTAACCATTCTTCCCTCTTATACCTCCACCCTGCTATCCTATTAAGACCTTCATTGCTCAGGAAATGTCGTTGCAATGTGATATTCTGTAAGTAATTAAGATGGTACTTTTAATTAAGGATTCCCGATACGGACATTTTGGCCGATAACGGTTACTTATCATTCTTTAATATTGAATACCCATAATCAGTATGATGGCTGATATACAGTATCTTAATATTATTATAAAATTCCCTAAGACTGAAACAAAAGGCAAAAAGTGGACAACTGCGATTATTTGAAAACATTGACTGGAGAAAACAGGGTAACCGTTACTTCTATCCAAGCCTACTTTAAACTAGTTAACGTTTCTTGAACCTTCAAACATTTCTGCCATATTTTTAATGTAATAAACAAATTATATATGTTCTTCCAGAGCAACCCAGATAAATGTTGTTAATAGCCACATGTCTAACAGGTCTCAAGACAGAAAGCATTCAGACAGCTATCGGCTTCAAACTATATTTTTTTGTTCCTATAATTTACACATTCATAAAGACGGTAACTTCTACATGCAGTACTTTACCTACATCGACATGTTTTGCTTACAGCAGTTATTGAATGATCACAAAAGAAAGATAGTACTGTACAGTATTTTAACTCTGAGCAGCATGCAGCTGAAGAAGTCTAACCAGAGGAATTGATTTATGATTTATTGGCTAAAATAATAATAACTGATAACATAAAAAATTACCGTTATGGCCGATAATTGATCGTGCATCCCTGTTTTTAATATGTCTAAAATTCATGGTGTTATTGCCATGCAGGCACAAATCCTTTTTTTGTGACTTCTTGGTTGTTGTTGCATTGTATAAATAACACAATTGTCATGTTTAATTCACCAGGACTGCAGACTTCCAATAAACAAGCTGGCTATCCGGTGAGAATGGATAACACTGTTCCCATAGTCCCTCAGAATCAGTCCACACAACCCTTGCACATTCAGCCCAGCATGCTGACACAGGTAGAGTCCAGAGCTAAATTTTATTTTTTTACACATAAGTTTTGAAGATACGTTGCAATTCAGTTCTAAATGTTCTGTTGGTTGTATTTGTTTTAACATTTGTCCAGTGTTAAAATTATTCTTTTTAAGAAGTGCTTCTGGATCAGTTTCTGGAGGTGTTTATGTCTTGCAAAATGGTCTATGATTCCTTCTTCATGTCTTTACTTCCATCACATTCTGTCTGTACTCCACTGTGTGGAGATTTTTCTTGACAAAACCAATTCTTGAAATACAGAAATTGTGTTCATTATTATTCTAATTAAAAACCACAACAATAATAAAATAGTACAATCACAAACTCACATTAATTAAACAAAAATGCACTGTCACTTCCTCTCTGAACATCACTGGCTGTGTGAAGCCGTCTATAGCTCATGTTAATCTGACTTAGACATCTGCACTGTTTTGGCAATATTATAATGATGATGGTGGAAAGTCTTGGCGAGTCACTTTCTCCATCAGCTCAGCCAGCGTTTTGTAACCCTGCCACCCTGTCCCTCCATCCTGAGTTCCTCCACACATCACTCTATCCCCTCCCCAGCCAGAGCGCCAGCACGCCACTGACGGTGGCTTCACTGCGGCTTCCGGCGGCGGGACTGACAGCGCTGGGCTCTCGGCTTCTGGAGAAGAGTCCCGCTATGCTGGTAAACCTCAGGCCTGCCGCATAAGCAACTATTTCCTCGTTTCCTGCCCATCTTCTTATTTCCTTCCACTTTACCTCTCATTGAGTTGCATGTCGGGCTGTAAATGTACCTTTACACAAGGTCTATGTTATTACCATGCAAAATTTGTAGGACTTCAATGCATATTACGAAGATGTTGCAGGATCATAGTTGCAACTTCAAGCTATAACATGAATTGTTGTGATTTGTAAAAAAGTTGAAGTGTCAGGCTTAGTTTCTTTTCTCTGTCATGATTTAACAACGCTGTTTTTCTAATGGGATCCATCGTGGACCCCGGGGCCTGATCCATTGAAGCATGGCTGCTTGGCTGTTTGCAATCCAAATGACACCTCAGTTGCAGACCAACTCCTGTGCCAACAGATGTCCTCATATTTTCCCCTTCTGCTGCTCACCAATCAGATCCTTTTTATTCATGATAACTGATAACCCTGTCAAGCTATATTGCTTTATTAATGAGTTATGAGTTATACTCCTAATGCAAATGTTACTCTCTTTCATGTGTCGTTTGATCACTTCTTCACGAATGGTCGATTCACCACTTTATTAGGACAGATACGCTTCTGCTGACATTTTGCTTTACAGTATAATATTTTTTAACTAACCTCTTAGTTCTTTTGATATTTAATTTAACCTTCCTAAATTTTTTGTTAAAAAGTGTTTTACTTGTGCATGATTTTTAAAAAGCTTTTTAGATATGATCACCTTTTATGTTCAAAGAGATAAATATTATACAAATGTATAGCCGTTATACAAAACCTGTTCATCCTGTGCTTATTGTGCATCTGTCAACCACATCGAATCAGTGTTTTCAAGGCGTTTAATAAAAATTCTGTCATTTATTCACGACCATGTGACTTTTTCTTCTGTGGTACACAAAAGAAGATATTTTTTGAAATTTCTCCGTGGTTTTGTGTCCATACAATAGACGTCAGTGGGGTCCAATCTTGTTCGGTTACCAACATTCTTCAAAATATCTTCTTTTGTGTTCTGCAGAAGAAAGAATGTCATACAGGTTTAGAATGACTTGAGAGTGAATATTTGGTTGAACTATCCCTTTAATTCAAAATAAATTTGTTGCGAGAACATAGTGATATACTGATAGTGGTAACATACATGTTTACGTGATTTTAAAAGCATTTGTTGACAACATGACAATTTTTATATTTTAGCATATAATTCTGTCATTCTATCAATTTATTAAAATGTAAAATGTGTATTAAACAGGTTGTATATACAATGAACCCAGTAAAATGAAATTTGGAGTCTAATTTTTTTTCATTAAATTTGTTATGTTGCTCAAAGATGACTTTATGTTTTGTTAATCTGTCTGTATGATTGTGTGTTTGTATTCAGCAAGGCTGGCCAGCGGGCACACAGCAAATCCTCATTCCCTCCTCATGGCAGCAGATGTCAGGCATGGCCATGCACAACCCCAGCCACCCTGTGCTGTCCAACTCCCCGCTGGTCTCAGACAACAACACCCAACAGAACACCAGTTGGAGGTCGACACACCTTCTTCACCAACACCTATTGCACTCTATTCCAGATTATTCCTGTATAAAATTACTTTATTAAAAAGGATTTAGTGTGAAACGTTTTGGTAGGCATAACATGTGTTTTCTGACCATGGCTGCACACCAAGTAAAAGGGTCGTTGTACAATCCTTATTCTCATAAAAGTGTTTGTTTAATGCTCTCTGTCAGGGGTCGACATGGAGGTCAGTGTGATGGGCGGCAGCAGCAGGGCTCTGCACAGGGTCGTAACGCCGGCGCACAGGTCTCACTCACGGGAGCAGTCAGGAGTCACACACAGCAGAATGAATCCAAGAAGTCAAAGGGTCGCCGTTGCGACAGCAGAGCCAGGTATCACTCCACCCACATTTCTAGATTCATCATGAATACTAATACGATGATGTCGGATTGCTCCATAATTTACAGCAGATGAAATTTCAAAGCTTACTCATCAATGATGGTGTAAACAGGTTCTATATAGAGGTTGGAAGGAAGGACGCGGGGTCGGCTCTTTCTGGGAGACGAGAGACTTTTATTTTGTTCCAAAATAAACTTAGCGCCACTGCGCTTAACAAAACTTCAATGGATAACTTTAAGGCGTAAGTCCACACGACTATTCCTGGTTGCTTCCGTATGATTCGGATAAAGTCCTCGAGTGCTCACAGCGTCTCCCAGTTGATCTCTCTCTCAGGTCCGGTGCAGACGTCACTAAACCACGCCCCCCTTGCCACATACCCCTACCGCCCGACTCAGGCCGAGGCCCCATCCGGACTGCAGCCTCCCCCCTCCTCCTCGAGAGGAAGTCGGCCACGACCATCTGAGACCCCGGTCTGTGGATCACCTGAAACTTAAAGGGCTGTAGCGCCAGATACCACCGGGTGATCCGCGCGTTGGTATCTTTCATGCGGTGGAGCCACTGGAGGGGAGCGTGGTCCGAATGGAGCGTGAATTTGCGCCCCAGGAGATAATAGCGGAGGGTGAGTATGGCCCACCTGATCGCCAGGCACTCTTTTTCGATGGTGCTGTACTTTGTCTCTCTTCTCGAGAGCTTCCGACTGAGGTACAACACCGGCCGTTCTTCACCCCCCGTCTCCTGGGACAAAACCGCCCCCACGCCCCGATCCGACGCATCCGTCTGCAACGAAAAAGGAAGAGAAAAATCAGGGGAGTGCAATAACGGTCCGCCACAGAGAGCAGCCTTCACTTTGGTAAAAGCCTGCTGGCATGGCTCCGGCCACTGGACGGTATCCGGTGCCTCCTTTCTAGTAAGGTCAGTCAGCGGGCTGGTGAGCTCCGAATAATTAGGTACAAACCTTCTATAGTATCTCGCCAGCCCCAGGAACTGCCTCACCTCCTTTTTGGTCTTGGGTCTCGGTGCGGTTGCAACTGCTGCCGTCTTATTAATTTGGGGACGCACCTGACCATGACCCAAGTGGAAGCCCAGATACCTTACCTCCACACGCCCAATTGCACACTTCTTCGGGTTAGCCGTCAGCCCGGCCCCTCTCAGCGATCTCAGGACCGCCCTCAGATGTTGCATATGCCGCTCCCAGTCGTTGCTATAGATACCGATATCGTCTAGATATGCCGCCGCATACCCCGCATGTGGTCGCAGCAGGCGGTCCATGAGGCGCTGGAAGGTGGCCGGAGCTCCGAATAAGCCGAATGGAAGTGTTACAAATTGGTGTAATCCAAACGGCGTGGTGAAGGCGGTTTTCTCTTTGGATAGGGGAGATAAGGGGATCTGCCAGTATCCTTTAGTTAAATCCAGTGTCGAAAAAAAACGAGCCGAGCCAAGTCGATCCAGCAACTCGTCAATCCGTGGCATCGGATATGCATCGAACTTCGACACAGCATTCACCCTTCTATAATCCACACAGAAACGGACTGAGCCGTCAGTTTTAGGGACCAAAACTATCGGGCTGGCCCAATCACTATGGGACTCTTCTATTACCCCCATCTCGAGCATTGCCTTTAATTCTTCCTGAACTACCTTCTTCTTGTGTTCAGGTAACCTATAGGGCCGGCTGCGAATCACCACGTCCGGTTTGGTCTCAATATGGTGCTCGATGAGATTGGTGCGACCGGGTAGGGGTGAGAACACATCCGCAAAATCTGCCTGCAACTTGGCTACCTCAGTGAGCTGGGAGGGTGAGAGGTGATCCCCCGGGGCCAGAGCAAGGGATGGAACTGGGTAGCTCGCTTCTGGTCCGAGATCATCCTCTCTGCTCACTACCGTCGCCAGCATCACTGGGTTCACCTCATTCCATTTTTTAAGGAGATTGAGATGATATACCTGATGTGCTCAGCTCCTATCCGACCGTACTACCTCATAATTGAGATCGCTTATTCGCCGTGTGACCTCAAAGGGCCCTTGCCACTTTGCGAGTAACTTGGAACTCGAGGTGGGGAGCAATACAAGCACTTTATCTCCCGGTGCAAATTTACGCAAGTTAGTACCCCTGTTATACTGTCGGCTCTGCCTATCCTGGGCCTGTAGCAAATTCTCCATGGAGAGCCGCCCCAGTGCATCGAGTTTTGCTCTAAGATCCAGGACATACTGAATTTGATTTTTGCTATCCGAGGGTCCGTCCTCCCAAGCTTCCCTTAGGACGTCCAACACCCCACGGGGCTGACGTCCATAGAATAACTCGAAGGGGGAAAACCCCGTGGAGGCTTGGGGGACCTCTCGTACCGCGAATAACAGGGGTTCGAGCCACCGATCCCAATTTTTGGCGTCTTCGTGTACGAACTTCCGGATCATTGTTTTCAAGGTGCGATTAAAGCGTTCGACCAACCCGTCCGTCTGTGGGTGGTAGACGCTGGTAGGAACTGCTTTAATGCCCAATAACCCGTATAGTTTGCGGAGGGTCCGTGACATAAACGCCGTGCCTTGATCTGTGAGAACCTCTTTCGGGATTCCCACATGGGAGATAATACGAAACAGGGCGTCCGCAACACTTATAGCCGAAATGCTGCGGAGAGCCACTGCCTCGGGATATCGTGTCGCATAGTCTACTATGACCAATGCGAAACCATGTCCTCGTGCCGACCGCTCTAATGGCCCGATCAGGTCCATACCAATTCTCTCGAAGGGGACCTGAACCAACGGAAGAGGACACAATGGTGCTTTAGGAGTGGCCGGTGGGTTTACCAGCTGACATTCAGGACAAGACGCGCACCATCTGCGCACGTTCTCGTGAATGACCGGCCAAAAGAAGCGGGCCATTAGGCGGTTTAATGTTGCTATTTGTCCTAAGTGACCCGCCATTGGATTACGGTGAGCCGTCTGAAAAAGCATTTCCCGGCGGCTCTTTGGGACAACTAACTGTGTTGTATCATTTGATTGAGTGTCTCGGGTCACTCGATACAACCTGTCTTTTAGAATGGCAAAATACGGGTAGACAAGCGGCTGTGTAGGGTTGAGACGCTGTCCGTCGATGGTACGAACCTGGCCAAACGCATTTTTGAGCGAGTCATCGTGAGACTGCTCCAAGGCAAAATCATCGCACCGAGAGAGATGTTGCCTCTCTACAGCACTACGTTCCCCTGGGGCAGTCGCCCGAGGTTCCGGCTCAGCCTCCCCCGCCTGCACAACCGCACTCTTCCGTCGCCCTTGACTTCCCGAGGAAACATCCGCACATAATTTCCCCAATAATACAGAAAACATCGGCCAATTCGTCCCCAAAATTAGCGGATGTTTGAGATGGGGATTAGCCGCCATCTCTACTCTATGCTTTTGACCCCTTAATTGTATGGGCATCGCCACTAGAGGATAGTTCAACAGATCCCCGTGTACACACCGTACCTTAACCATGCGGCTCTTATCCTTTGCCACGGACCGAATCAGGCGTTGGTGGATGGAGGTTTGGTTACAACCCGAATCCACCAAGGCCTGATATGTATTCCCCTTAATACTCACAGGTATTTGATACAGGCCGGCTGGATCGAGGGCAACCTGTGGGTCGTCGGGGACCCGGATCACCGTCCCGACCTCCATCACTGGACAGCGATCGATCGCGTGACCCGGCTCCCCGGACCGCCAACAGGTCGGCCCAGGCCTTTCCGCCGCCCTAGCGGCAGGAAATAGGCCGACGGATTGGTGAGGAGAGGCTTGTGGTGGAGGAGAGGTTGCAGGCTGGTGGTAACGGCCGGGTCCCCGGAAAGGCTGTCGTCCATTTCCCCCCGCATCTCTTAACCTTGGAGCGGGCCTGGGACTGAAGGATGCCGGAGACCTGGGAAGGGGTACAGGTCGGGGAGAGAGAGAGGAAGAAACAGAAGAAGAGAGAGAGAGAGGTGTTTGGGGTACGCCGACCCCGGGGCACGCCACCATCTGGTCCTCGGCCAACTGGATGGCCTCCGTCATAGACGCCGGCCGGTGGCACTGGACCCACTGGGCGGTCTTCGGCGGAAGCCGCGCCACGAACTGCTCCAGTGTCACTCGGTCGAGGATCTTGTCGACGTCGCCTCCGTCGGCCATCAGCCACTTGCGACAGGCGTCCCGGAGCTGCTGAGCCAGGGAGAACGGTTGGTCAGCTTCCCCCAGGTCCAAGGACCGGAACCGCTGCCGCTGTTGTTCGGAGCTCAGGCCGACCCTCTGAAGGATGGCTTTCTTGAGGTCTGCGTAGATTAACAGATTCTGAACTGGCAACTGTTGGGCGGCTAACTGTGCCTCGCCCGTCAGCAGGGGAATCAGCCGGGCCGACCAAACATCCTGCTGCCAGCCCGAAATCTCCGCAGACCTCTCGAAAAGTTCCAGAAAAGCCTCCGGGTCATCCTGAGGCCCCATTTTATGCTGCGGCATACTTACCGCTGGTGAGCTGGCCGATAGTCCCCTGGTGGTGGCTTCCTGGTCCAGCCAGCTCCGGAACGCCTCGCGGTCTTCCTGCTGGGCCTGGACGAGTGCTTGGAAGCGCCGTTCTTGGTCTTCACGAAGACCAAGCAGCGCTTGATGGTGTTCGCGATGAAGACCAGCGAGGGATTGGATCACGTCAGCAAATGGCGATCCTGGCTGGGACATGGCGGCGGCACTGGTCCTTCCTACCCGGGTTTCGGCACCAATGTAAACAGGTTCTATATAGAGGTTGGAAGGAAGGACGCGGGGTCGGCTCTTTCTGGGAGACGAGAGACTTTTATTTTGTTCCAAAATAAACTTAGAGCCACTGCGCTTAACAAAACTTCAATGGATAACTTTCAAGGCGTAAGTCCACACGACTATTCCTGGTTGCTTCCGTATGATTCGGATAAAGTCCTCGAGTGCTCACAGCATCTCCCAGTTGATCTCTCTCTCAGGTCCGGTGCAGACGTCACTAAACCACGCCCCCCTTGCCACAGATGGTAGTTTACATACATTTTTGATTATTTATAAACTAACAATAAGCATGTTATGACTTATTTATTGGATTGATATTGTTTATTTTAATTAAAATATTTTTTTTACAGATTTACTCTGTTGAAATACATTAGACATAAGAATGCATTGTTGATATAAAAAATTAAACGTCATTTAAAATGATTTAATGTAAAAGTATGATTCTGTTGCAGACCCGTGTCCTCTCTGCAGTCGGCCCCTTCAGCATCACACAACTGCGGTGATGCGTCCCAGCCAATCATCATCTCAGACACGCCAAGCCCT
This sequence comes from Triplophysa dalaica, assembly GCF_015846415.1. NCBI lineage: Eukaryota > Metazoa > Chordata > Actinopteri > Cypriniformes > Nemacheilidae > Triplophysa > Triplophysa dalaica. The sequence continues at coordinate 16,178,090 of NC_079561.1, read as the reverse complement.
GCTGTCAGCATCATCACCATCCACAGTGACACAGAGGATGAGGACGACAGAAAGTCTCCACCGGAAAGGTACGTTCTCCTTTGCATCACAACCAAAACTCTTCATTCTGTGGTTATAGACTTATTTAAAACATTTTTGATTATTTTATTAAGACAAGACTTGTACTTGAAATCCACACACACCTCCTACATTTGCAAAATAACTCGATGTAGATAATCTTACTATAGCACAAACTAAGCATAAAGATCAATAAATTATCAATAAAACCAAATTCGTCATGACATGACAACATCTCAGCCAACACAAGGTGGAACAGGATTTTTAAACAGTTGATATTTTATCGTTCATGGAACCACATGGTATATCACACTAGAAATATAAAGCAATATTTTTACACATATTTTGACACTTGTGGCTGTTTAGGACAAAACATTTATTATTAACATGATGGAGATGTGATTCATAACTCAACACTTTATCATGTGCCTAGTTACTGTAGGATGAGGTGGAAAATAATTCATACACTTATCACAGCTTGATCAAAATAATCATGAGATGAATTGAGTTACCTGCTTCTTCTCAGCGGCAGCTGCAGCATGAACCAGCGAACCAACGTCATCAGCTGTGTGACGGTCCATGACTCCCAAGATTCAGACTCATCCACCAGCACTCCCCTCAGCCCCAGACACCTCCCAAACTTTAAAGAGAACTATGCGCGCTCCTCCAGATCTCTGGCTGTGGTCATGCCGTCAGTAAAATCGCGACTCTGGGATGAACCTTCGAAAGGTCAGTGTGCAAAACTTAATTCAGGTTTATGTTTGTTGGTAATACTTTTCTTTTTCTACGTATTCCACTTTTGCCCTCCACTTTGTCTCTCTGCGTTTTTATACAAGGTTGTTGGACATGTCGTAGTCATGGTTTGGACTGGATGTTTTCATGTAATTTCATTTTATGTTGACTTTGAATCAGTTTGACATTACTTTAGAATAGTTATTACTTTAGAATAGCTATAGCTACAGTACACAAGTGCAGAAGAATTCATACTTGTATTCATACTTGTATTCAATGTGCAGGGATGGGCATAAATACATGTAAATGTATTTAAAATACAAATACAAAATACTGTGTGGAAAAGTGTATTTAAATACAAATACAAAATACTGTGTGGAAAAATGTATTTAAATACAAATACAGTATTTTGTATTTTGAAAATACACAAAATACATGTGAAATTGGTGATTCAGTGCAGGTACCCCTATTAGGCTAAAATCTATCTGGGCCTATTCTAAATGCCAAAAAGCATGATGTGTTTAACTGCTAAGAAACTTTCGTTTTCATTTTATTTACCGCTTCCCTTCCCCTGCCTGGTAGGAAATACATAACTACAAAAAAAGACACTTTATAAAATGTTTTATTTTATTATGTTTTATCACCCACGGTGGCTTAACGGTTAGCACGTTCGCCTCACACCTCCAGGGTTGGGGGTTCGATTCCCGCTTCCGACTTGTGTGTGTGGAGTTTGCATGTTCTCCCTGTGCCTCGGGGGTTTCCTCCGGGACTCCGGTTTCCTCCCCTGGTCCAAAGATATGCATGGTAGGTTGATTGGCATCTCTGGAAAAATTGTCCGTAGGGTGTGAGTGTGTGAGCGAATGAGTGAGTGTGTGTGCCCTGCAATGGGTTGGCACTCCATCCAGGGTGTATCCTGCCTTGATGCCCCGTGACCCGAGGTAGTTCGGAAAAGCGGTAGAAAATGGATGGATGGATGTTTTATCACCATCATAACTTCAAACTCAGTAACAAAAATAGAAAGTTTGTCTAAAATAAAAAATAAATAAAATTAGAATTTGGCATTATTCAACCAAAGGTTGTTTTTTTTCTACTAAAAGCTAAAGATTTTGTGTGGTGTATCATTAATCAGTGTCATCACAGATGCACACAATCAATACAGATTGTTGGGTTGTAGCTACAGCTGAAGCTCACGTGCATGAATGTTAGGGCTGGGGAAGGGCGTGTCTGGCCTGAATTATGTTGGTTGATGCACGAAAACACCCTGATAAAAAGGTTGACTGGCTCAAAGTATTTTGAGTATTTTGAAAATACAAAAATACTCATCTTAAATGTATTTAAATACAAATTACATTAGATTTTTCCAAAGGCTTTAAAATACAAAATACAAAATACTATTTTGTATTTCAAATACGTATTTTAAATACATGTATTTGAAATACTGCCCATCCCTGTCAATGTGTCTCATGTACAGCTGCTTTGTAACAATGAAAATTGTAAAAAGCGCTATATAAATAAAGTTGAGTTGAGTTCAGTTGAGAAGAGTTAACAAATATGAACTAGTATCAATGCATGCTTTTTACAGGCATATATCGCAAATGGCTAGCTCCTTGAGTCAGTCAGTTTTTTCATTTCTTAAATGATTTCTGTACATGAACGGTGAAATATCGTACAAATCCAGGAAATTACTTGCAACAAATGAGTTACTTAATCTTCCACCCATAACAGTGCTCGACAAGAGACCACCTGTTTATGAGAGACGAAAATCTACATAGTACATTGGTAATATTATTTCAAAACCTCTTCACAATATTTCTTGTACTGAATTTCAGAACAAAGCAGTAATATTTCTGGAAAATCAAAGAAAGGGGTAAGCTCACAATCCAGTGGCAACCGGCATCAAAGGGGTTCGTCCAACAAAAATCAGCCTCTTAACCTGATCCAGGTAAGTTTAATGCACCACAGTGTAGTTTGTAGAGTTGTGCCTCCATTCATTTATGATGAAACTGGTGAAATGGATAAAAACTGACTAGAAACTAGGAACATAGCCGCATATTTAAAAAAGGGGGGACCAAGTGATTCATTGCTAATTCATTGCACCTACACAGGCACAGCAGTTAATGATGTCATCTCACGATCGTGCAGGGGGTGGATCCTTAAGACGCCAGCCCACCTACCCTCCAACCGGGCCCTCCCACTCCTACAGGCTACATGAGGCGTCACTCTTTGGTTCCACCTCCAGCCTGTACGCATACCCCGCCTCGGCCGCTCTGGCCTCCGTGTCTCAAGCAGTGGACCAGCTGCACAATTCGGCCAGTTCCTCTTCCTCCAGCCGCCATGCGCGCACCGCCGGGCCGTACTCCACCTCTCTGAGTCTTCTGCAGAAGAACAGTGTGATTGGCGTCATGTGCCCGACCTCAGCTGCATACCAGCAGCAGCTGTCTGCGCAGTCATACCAGCGTGCTGCAGCTTATCCCCTCAGTCAGAGAAAACTCAATCAGTTCCCTTACCTGTGAGGACACGTCTGACATGTGTGGTTTTAAATTGAGATGTCGTTGGAGGTGTATAGTTTCATTTCTTTATTTAGATTTTATAACAGCTTTTTATTTGTTTTAATCAGTTTCTTTAAGGCATTTCAAAGCTGCATAGCACATTAAATAGTCTTAACCTACTGTATAAGATGCTTAAATGTCCACATTTCCCCAAAAATGCTTTTGTTGAGAATTACATCACACAAACTTGATCATCAAAATTAATGATCCCGGTAAACAAATTTTTCTTCACCGAAGTTTCATACAGAAAATTAGCATACTGTGCACAGTATATATAATTTATTATATACTGCAGGAATAGTAAGATTAGCATCGTGGTGAATTTAGTATATTTGTAGCAGTATGCATTAAAAAACACTATTGGATATCTACAAAGCTGATCAGTCAGTTCAGGAGAATCCAGAAACATGTGCCCTCAATGGTCAGCTATACTTAAATGGATGTAAACCGTCTAAAAAAATAATTTTAAAAAGGCTAGACATTTAAAATAAGTGTTTAGTTGACAAATTAATGTTTTTAGATGTTTATCTTAGCTGTCTTTGCTACGTATGTGAGTCAGTGAGTAATGACTGCCAATATCTCTCCTTTAGCAGCTAAACTGGTATTTATAAACTCGATTAAAAAAATGTGTTGCAATGATACATAAATGCTGTCATTCTAAGAAAAATGGAACTGAACAGGTCAAACTGTGCAGGACGTGATCATTTTATACCGTTTTGTTCGTGCAAAGAAATTCCTAATATTATAATAATGTTTATCATTAGAATTCAGACAAACAGCTTTTAGGTCTAATCTAATCTCTTATAAAGGTGCGATTCACATTTTGCGGATAAAACTGGTGGAAAATGCGAGCCGCGCCGCTTTCTCTATTCTAATGATTGTGTGCGGGTTGAACTATTGCATAGAAAATGCGCCTGCTGCATGTTTACATTTAAAACGAACTTGCGCACGCAAAAGACGCAAAATTTGAATCGGCCCTTACTCATTCATTAAATTACGGTGTAGACAATTAATTTAAAATAGATTTCCATCTTTTGGTTTACAGTTGATATAATTAGTTTATGCATAAATTATCATGTTTAAATGTAAACATTAATGCGCTATCGATTTTTTAATTTAATGTGTGGACTAAAATGTTTTTATTAGGGCTGTCAAAGGAATAATCGCAATCAGTAAACATCCAGAATAAAATTTTGATATGTTTGTGGACTATGCATGTTAATTTTGTATTTATAAATGCATACACATAGACATCCATGTATACATTATTAGAAAATATTAACATGTGTTTATTTATATCAACCAATAATTGAAATTATCTATATATGTTTATTCATTGTTATATTTTTCTTAAATATATTTATGTAAGTTTTTATAAAACAAAAATGTATATGCATAGGAAACAGATTTGTATTATGTAAACGCACACTTTTAATCTAGATGCGATTAATCGTTTGACAGCCTTTTTTATTTAACAAATAATGATTTCCTTTCAATTCTTTGTATTAGTTTATAGACAATGTATAATTTGAACTAAATTTATTTAGATTGTACTCGCATATGTTTATATATTGTTTTTATTACAGACATTTTTGTATGCTTTTTTTAATCCATTACTCATGAAGCTGAACTAAAGATATTTGTCAGTGTGTTTTACGGTGCTGTCATGAATTGCTATGTTATGTCATTATAGCACAACGTATTGAAATGTCTTAACACCACGTCCTAACCAAGTACGACACAAAATTATACTCTGCACTTTCAGTGTCAGCTCAAAAACTCATGCAAAGAGAAAGTTTTAACCGCTGATGTCGCACCTGGTTTAAGACATGGCCTTGTGTAGGAACCTACTTGTGAGCACAGAAATACAAGTGAGACTTAAATAGATGGTTAACATTTTAACTGTTCATCTTGGTTGATCTTGTACCTTTCATAAATCGCTTTGTGTCATTCTAAACTTGTTGGATGTTTTTTCTTGTGAATTTGCCGGGGTTTTACTGAAGTCTTCGCTTTGGTGCAGTGATGGCTGGAGTGGAGTGCCGAATAGACTTCATCACAATAAACTTCAATCCACAACACACAGTGTGTGTGCGCTTGATACATTTTAGAGCTCAACAGCCAGTCTAGGTGATGAATGAACCATTCCCTCTGCTTACTACACTCATATCTGTAGGTTTATTTTTATAACCTCTCTAAGGGATTGTATTTTGGTGATAATTTATTGTCCCACACATTTTGGGGAGCAGCTTGTTTTTTTCTATAAGAAATGGTGCTGTTACAGACAGGCAGGGAATGAATCGGCCTTGTGTCTGTAGAATGCCGTTCTCTTTGCCTTAGAGTGCAAACCACTGTTCCCAAAATATAAGCATAAGGCATACACATGGCATCCATGGCATGGATATAAACCATTTTTAGAGCTTAACCATGTTTTTACTAAAGTAATGTGGAGTTGAAGATATTAGGTAACACTTTACAATTAGGTTTCATTTGTTAAAGAGCTCACCCCAAAATAACAATTCTTTCATCATTTATTTACCCTGTATGACTTTCTTTCTGCTACAGAACACAAAAGATATTTTAAAGAACGCTGGTAACCAAATAACATTGACTCCCAATGATTTGCATTATATAAACGACTGAGACGTTTCTCCAAATATCTTCTTTTGTGTTTCACAGATGAAACACACTGGAAACAGGTTTTGAACCACAAGGTTGATTTGGGGTGATCTGTCCCTTTCAAGGTAGTCAATGCGTAAGCTAACATGAATCAACAATGAGTAATTCAATAACATTTATTTGTATTTGTTTTGTTAATTTCATTATTTTAATGCTTAAGACTTCCAGGCCTGAACATTTTATTTATTCTATCTTTCTGTATATTATTGTATATTTAAACTATCACATTTTTTTGTAACCAGGTTCCTAAATGTAGTGTGCTTTACCACAAGCCTATAGCGATACCATAAGTATGATCACATGTGCATCTTTAGTTCACATCAACAATTAGGAGCAAACACAACCATTATATATAATCAGTATTATAACGGCAGAGCTCATTTCTCCTGAGGGCTTTCAAACACAACAGATACTCGGTGCTTATGTGTTTGGGTCTTCAGTTGTGTGTGTTTGTGTGTGTGACATTCTGAGGACCCACTGTGGGGACCTGGCGTTGACACACATCTGCCAAGTGAATATTTGACAGGCGTCCTCCACTGCAGCGCTATGACCGCTGCAAGGACCACCCAATGATACCAGCGCCCAGGAGACTTGTGGTTGAAACCTCGAGCAGAAGTGATAATCTATGAGGCACTTAAACAAGACAGCTTTAGATCAAGGTCAAGAGACGGCCTGGGGATTCTGTTTGTCTCACAAGTTTAACACTGTACAGTTGTTTCTCATCAGTGACTATACTTGAGATGGTGTTAATACTGCAAATGGCTCATTCTTGGATATAAACATCCCATATTGTCATTTATATGAAAGGCAATGCCCATGTTGTTTACAATGAATTCAGAGTCCATATAGGCTAAGGCTAACATAACTGCTTATGCCTCTCTAGTGGATAATTGTTTTTCTACATTGAAGAAAAGGACAATTAACCAAAAATGAAAATTCTCTGTATTCAACCCTTTAATCGTTCAAAACCTGTAAGATTTGTATCACTTTGTGTCACCAACATAGAGGTTTTTAGTCAGCAACGTTAATTTGCTCATGTTCACCTCATATTAATCTTGAGTACCTATACAATAGTATTGCATACGTCGTATCTTCAAAGAGTATTTAGTTTGATCAAATTTATAAAAGAGAGATACACCTGTACGATTATTTCTTGAAAAAGAGGAGCTGCTGGAGGCAGGCAGGGGGACGGAACTACAGCACGAGCTCACTATACATCATCGCATTAATGCACCATCTATCAATTTCCAAAAACAGTTTTCAGCGTTATATCCATCGTTTATATAACATCCATCACGGAAATGCTGGGAACAAACAGACACGCCTAAACTTCTCTCACTATCGCAAGAGTAACAAGCTGCAGCTGCAGGCCCACAGTGCAGTCCATCTTGATAAGCGGGTATTCATATCGCTCGTTAGTTGGCGTGTGTGCGGGCTATTTCTTTCGCCTTGGGCTTGCTTTTCAGGGAGAATTGTCCAATAAAAAGAATAGGATACCTGTTACGAAACAGGGATGCAGACTTTTAAAAAACTTTCCGAAACAAGTTGGGGTGCTGGGGGAGTATGTCAAGCACAGAAATACTACGTCATACATTCAACTTGTTTTTTAACAGGTTAAGCAAGCATGAGAAGCCAGCACGTTTAAAGTCCCAGTGAAATAAAAAATGACAATTCTTATTTTTTCATTAAATATTGAAGCGTTTATAGTAAATAGCTTATCAATGTGGGTCATTTTCTTTGAATGAATATCTGTCTCAAATGAAGTATAGCATCCGTTAACTCCTCCCCTTCAACTGCCAGTTTCATTTCAAAATTAATGCAACAGCTGTTTCACACATCCAATCAATTCGCAGTGAAAAGCGCAAGCCACGCACACTAATTTTGAGTGAAACAGATGTCTTTGTTTCGTTGACAATGTGCTTTAGTTCAGCCTACCCCTCCCCCCCGTTGCGCCTTATGATTTCGGAAGGTATCGTACAGCTGTATCTATCTTTTATAAATGTGACATGTGATCAAACAAAATACTCTTCGAAGATACGACATATGCAATACTACACTATAGGTATTCAGGATTAATATGAGATTGGCAGAAACCCTGTGTGTTAGGGCCACTATATCGTCACAATGACTGTAAATGTGAGGAGAAATATAAAATGAGAGTGATATATAAAATTTTGGTATTTGAACTGGTATCATTGGGATTACGCAAATCTGGCAACCCTGGTTGGTTGTGACTTGTCTTTTACAGAGCCATTGTGATCTTATAGCAGACAAGAAACTCAATGTTTTGCAAATACACAATCATTTTCACTGAATATTCTTGAAACGGCTTGTGTAACGGAGGCAAGCTAGTGTAGAGCTGTGCAGTATGTAAACCTCACTTCCCGACCTCAAGGACTCTCTAGCGACAGACGCTAGAGACTGCGGTCTTTAGCCTCCTCGCTAGAGCGCCCGACTTCCATGCCGAACCGACCCGGTTCGAAGGCCGAGTGCAGGTGTGGTTCGTTCCGGTTACATTGGTGCCGTGACCCAGAATGGGAGTGAGGTTTAGGGGGGTGAATGTAACGGAGGCAAGCTAGTGTAGAGCTGTGCAGTATGTAAACCTCACTTCCCGACCTCAAGGACTCTCTAGCGACAGACGCTAGAGACTGCGGTCTTTAGCCTCCTCGCTAGAGCGCCCGACTTCCATGCCGCCATTCCATTTATTCAGTTTTTAGCCTTGAAAGCTCGTCAACATTCAAAGGGTGAGTAAATAAAGACAGAATTTAAATTTTTGGAAAAAAAATGATTTAAAGAAAATCTATAATTTATCTCAAATGCGATGCCTATAAATGGAGCAGCATCACGTCTTGATATAACAGACAGAATAACAGAAGAGAATAATTGATTTTGTGTTTTCAACTGTTATGAATCCTCTAAAATACAGACGGGTTCGGTATTCTCATAAAATTATGATTCTGTGGCTTCAAATTATGTCGTTCACATTTAAAATAAAGCAAAGTATGTAAATATATGTTATCTGACGCATGCGCACAAAACATGCGCTAGCTGTGTCTTTAGTGTTTTTGGAAATGTGTTGACACACAAACATACAAAAGACTTTTGCGCGAGGATGCATTTCACAAACAGGGGATGAATAGTAGTGTTTATTCAAACGAGCACCATTCTGAATAAAACAAATTCATCATGTCCATGTGTCGAAGAGGCATAAAACTCTACCCTCATGCAAAGTTCACTGTAAAATGTACAGGTTTCTTTATTGCAGGTAAAATCAAATTCTTTTAAACGTTTACGTATTTTATTCTGAGTGTATAATCTTATTAGGTGTTATTGCACCCTTCCCTCTGATAACATTTTATTATGTAACAATTAATATCTCGTTTCCGCGTGTGCAGTGATCGTTTGGTTATGGTTGGCTTTCTTGTCGCGTCAAAAGCATCCGTAAACATCATTTACATACGATAGGTCCATACGAGTCACCATACACGTCAATGTCGCTCAACGTTCCGCCGTCCATTAGAAAATCAAAACGTTTTAAAAATCGTATTCATAAAAAACAACACCAGCGAGGAAGTCGAACTAAAAATGCGAGTGTGTTACCTCATGAGAGAGTCTCGCCGAGTCGGGAATACATCGCGTTATGATGTCATCGTTTTACATGTTTCGCTCCATTGTGCATGTCTGTTTTAAAAGCCGGAGCGAGACATATCCATGTAAAATCGGAAACGTCCGTTACTCCCTGAAATGTTCGGCAATCTCTGTCATCTCTGTCTTTGCGGGAAAGACGCTTGACACATTTGCGACACATTTGCGTCTCTGATCTCGTGCCATATCCAGTCTCATACAGTCGTGACCCGCATCACCACCTCGCGATTGGTGGGGGTTCCGAGCCTCGGGTCACTGGGTCTCAGCTGGCTCAGGATGTGGAGGATGGTGTAGCCGCAGTGGTGGTTGAGGATAGTTCTAAACCTGCGCACGCGCTGACCTCCCCTGCTGCCGCTGGCCAGCCCGTGCGGGTTACTGCGGGAGCCACGGTTTCCCGCCTTACTGCTCGAACTCAGCGGGTCTCCTAAATCCTTTGACTTTTCATAGTTCAATACTTTCCATTGCTGATTGACAGCTTGCCATCGCTTGAAGATTCTATACACTGACGAACCCTCATGAATTATAAGACCTGTGAGGAGATATTGATATAGAAGACATTAATACATTAATATTGTAAAAACTTGTCTAGTTACTGGTAACATCTACATTTTTTTACCATATGGTTCAGCTGAGGTTTCATACATTTATCATTTGTCTCTAGTCAATTCTTAATAAAGGCTGTAGCAGCATCAAAATCATGTTTAACACACTTGACGTTGAAACTACAGTATTTTGTGGGGAGCTAGCACAAATCTCAATGTCCTTTTTACAAAAGATTACTTCGTTTTCTGTAATCCATTCAGTCTGAAACCCGCTATATAGAAACATCTGAGCATTTGCTTTGATTTATCCACCATATTCTGCTTCTCACCTATGCAGACAATGTCCATGAAGCCGTACATGCCGTAGCAGATCTGGAAGAGTAGGTCCTGCCGTTGCCATTTGGCAGATGGGCTGAGAGAAGACCAGACCAGCCACGAGATGCTGGCAATGAGGAAGAGTGAGCCCAGGATAATGGCGGCGATCTGCACCTTCTCAATGACCGTCAGGGAAATAGCCTGCCACTGAAACACATGGCGAGAGAAGAACCATTCTCAGCCTCTGCTGTGCTGCTACGGGACTATATATAAAGATGCTAGCCAATGCTAAGCCCTGACCCAGATGTTTCACAGCTTGAGGAACCGGCTAATGGTTTACCTGCAGTGGATTCTTGGTGCTGATGGCCAGAACTTGGTACTTGAAGTAGCAGAGCTCGCAGCTCCAAGAACCTCTCTCGCTGATCCAGCGAATCAGACAGGGCTGGTGAGTACAGCGGACAGAACCATCGCAGCGGCACGGACTCAAGAGCTCCCCCTGCACACAGGGCAGAACAGAATGCAATGAACATCAATACTGACTCTGTTTACTTCGATAATGCTAATACATGTCTGTGTGTCTATTATGTGCACGATTCATTAATTACCATGGTAATGAGTCTGGCTATTTCTGAAGCAAGTTTATTTTCTCATGTTGTATCCAATGCTGTGTATGGGGGGAAAATGATATTTACAAATCATATCATAGCTTGATTGATTAATAAAGAATTGTGGCATTACTGAATATTCAGAAATAACAATTCGGTCATCTCATGTCGTTCAAAATATCATCTTTTGTGTTTTGCAGGGGGAAAAAGTCCTTCAAGTTTGAAATGACATGAGGGTGAATAAATAATGAAAAAAAAACATTTTGGGGTGAACTTTCCCTTAAATGAGATCAAATGTATATCATGTAATGCACTGAAAGTCACTTTAGATAAAAGCATATGCCAAATGAATAGCAAGTTTCTCAGTTCTACTTGTGTTCTGTTTATTTTTTCCACAGGTGCCTAACAAACAAGGATATCGATTCCATGAGCTAAGAATGTAGGCCTCAAATGAACAACCAGTAGGATTACAACACATCTATGCATTACATTTCTGTGTCATCTGTTGACTTCCAAAGCCAGTATTACAAACGAGTCCCTGGGTAAGTGCACATCTTCTATTTCAGTTAATATCTGACACACACATCAATAACCCTTCACGGCTGGAAGCCGCCCAGCCCCTCAGATAGTGTTGTGGTCAACTATTGAACTTGATTTACGTAAATGAGGTATTAGTCATGAAGCATCCATCGGTACAAATGATAAATCGAACGAGGGTACCGCGCGCACGCTGCTGCTGACGTGAGCTTTAGACTCCAGACTTACGAGCGCGTGTAAGTGCCCTCGAGGATTTGAAGAGTATGCAGTTAAAAGACACGTGAGTTATCCTCACCTCAACATTTCCAGATGCTCGATCGACGCATACTTCTGATGCACCTGCGGATGGAGGCATGCTCTGAACACTCATAGTGTGAACTGTGCAAGAAAATGCCATTTTACGACTTTTACTGGATTCGTAAAAATGAAATTGTGGAGATATTTTGTAGATGATTTTTAACCGCCGTTGTTCGGTAACCGACATTCTTCAAAATATCTTCTCTTGTATTTTGCAGAAGAATGCAAGTCATACAGGTTTGAGGGTGCGTAAATGATGACAGTATTTTAATCTTTTTAACAGTTTATTAACTATTTTCTAAGTAAAATTTGTGATCACGCTACGGGGGATGCACAAGTGAATTCCAATAACCCACCGCGGGCTCGAAATAGAACGGAAAATGTACACCAACAAATAAACAATAAAAAAACAAAAGACAGCCTTATTTCTTTCACAGTGCCATCCAGCAATACACTAGCCCTGCGGTGAGCGTGCTGGGTGTATTTTGATGAAAAGCATGCATCAGCTACAGATCTAATGCCAGCATTTAGCGAGCTGTCAAGAGAACATTCAATACATACTAGGTGAATAGCAAGTGAAGTATAAAGAACACGGATAAAGAACCGGGGAGCCGAGATGCACGACCATAAGATTGATGTAATCTTTAGAGAAAGCCTACAAACAAAGGAAAGCGTGAATGGGTTCAGACGTACTGAAGGAAAGAGAAGAAAAGAGAGTAAAACAGCAAGAACTCAATCTGTGGTCATTAATTGTATCGATTGGTTAACTGTGGTACAAAGTGTTGAGTGTCTTAATGCAAGGGGAATTTTGAGATGTGACTTGAATGAGAACCGCATAACTTCCTCCAGCGTCATAATCATTATTGATTCCCAGAAGTAATACAGATTTGTGTGTGCTCATCTCAATTTCTTCATCTCGGTTTGTCAATTTGGTGTCTGAATCGATAATGAAATCAAATGCAGATTTTAGTCTGTCAAATATATACAGTGGGTTACAAAGATCTGAAACCACACAGAAAATCTGAGATTTTAAAATGTGAGTAAAATAAAGACAATAAGGTAAAATTGTGACAATACATAATGTCTATTTGATACTGTAGATGAGGAAAAGTTATGTTTTTATGAACACTGTTATTTATGAAATGTAACCAAATGTGTTACATTTTTCTGCAATACTTGATTCTGATTGGTCAGTCTCTCATCTTGATTGTATTACTCTTCTCATATCTGGTTTGAATTTGTTATAGAAATATTTCAAATCAATATTTGTCCAATCATTTACTCATGCAGGATACTGTACGTCCATTTGCTCTTTCGTTATAAACCCCAACAGGCTGATTTGTACCCTTGATGTAAACTTTCACACTTTTACTTTAAAAAAAGGTCAGATTTGATTCTTTCCATCGCTAGAATATACAACTGGTGGAGTCCAGGTCGGCTCTAGTACATGCTGTCATTATAGCAAAAGAGGGACATACTGTACCAAATACTGAAGTTGATGTAAATTTGACTCAAATTGTTCTCTATAGTTCATAATACACGGCTGTGATCAATGTTGAGTTGCCATAAGTGGACAGAGATGAGTCACTGTGCTTTATAGTACAGCCTGTCCTCTTCTTGTTGTGTTATACAGGATTTAAGGTCAGATTTCATTTCACAAAAACGACATGTTATCAGCAGAACATCCTTAGATCTGAAATTATCGGTCAAGTCAAAGTAATCACTGACAAAAGCTTTGTTTGTGAATAAAGAGATGTTAGAATTTGCGCAAATCATGCTTCCTGCATTAAAATTAAATGTGTGTACTTAATAGAACTGTGAACTGTTTAGAGTTAAGATTCTCTATTAAAGGCAACTGCATCAAAACAAATCAGATCTGATAGATCAGACGAGGACTGATGTTTCATCTCTTGAGTCCCATAGTTATTCTTCACTGATGGTTTGGCTCCAAAGTAAAAAAAAGGTTTTTTTGTGCATTTTTTATTTAAAACACAATTTGAAAGGCACATTATACAGCATTACCAAAACGTTAAGTTGAAAACTGGACACATTTCAGAGTTTTTGATGTCCTCTTTTTGCTTTAATGACATCTTGAACTCGCATATGAACTCAACAAGTTCATTCAAAACCTGGTGATTTGTTTTATTCTGTTCCTTTTGCTTAAATGGTTTATTGTGTTGCGTTAACAACAGAAAGGTCATGGGTTCGAGCCCCTGGGAACACACATACTAAAATGTATAGATTGAATGCACTGTAGAGCACTTTGAATAAAAACATCTGCCAAATGCTTAAGTGCAAATAATTTTTCATCATGATTTGAGATTTCCCAAAAGGTATATTGTGTGCTCTAACATAAACAAAGATTTAAAAATGAAAAACATTACACATTTGCTTGCATTTTATTTCAAGGCTAAAATAAAATAATCCACATTTCTAAGACCTCACTGTTACTGGCCCTAAAATCAACAACAAAATGAATTATGTATGACTTATACAGTCAGATTTTTAAATGCTTGACTTTCTTTCAGCAGCGCATTTAACGTACCTGACAAGCAGGTTTACACCGAACCGCATCTCGCATTGAAAAAGACACTGAGGCTGACATTATCAGGTGGACGTCCATATGGGTTGTGTTACATCACCAACACATTTCCAAATTAGCTGATGTCTGCGGCTAACTTGAAGCAGGACTGGATTACAGGCTCTGCACATCTGTCGTCGCACAGCTTGGCTGCTGACCAAACATCCATCCCGCGTTCGGCCCATAAATAATAAACACAAACATGTGCTGTTGCATCCGCGAGCCTCTGATTACACACACTCGTGCGCTTTCTGTAATAATGCCTTGCAATTCATCAGATGACATGTCAACCAAGTCACCCATCGGACAATAGAGACTAACATCCGAACCCCACTTTAGTCATCTTACATTCTGTTGACGTATGCTACATTGAATGATGAATCTCTTAAAGGGACAGTTCTCCCGAAAATTGAAATTGAAAGAATTAAGAGAACGACAGCTGGAGTCTCCATTCACTTTCATTGATTAGTCTCCACATTTACAGTATCTCTGCTATATTTGATGTGCCTGAGCCCTGTTTGTGACACATAACTTAAGTATTTCAGACCATGTGAATGTTGTTCATGCTCTGTGTACATAACTATCTTTGTATGGTAATTAAACACACGTCAACTAATGCAATGCAACAACCAAACTAAACAAAGCATCACTGAGTCCTCTGAGTCATGAAAAGCGATAGAGAGGTTAATCGGGTGTACGTATTGAGCATCTGCATCGACAGACTCCAACCTGTAAACCCATCAACAGAGAAATGTATTATTAGCACACGTGTTGCCCTATACGTGATCAATGTCTTTGTTCTGTGTTGGCAGTACAGTGAGATGAACAAACCCTCCATGCAAACACATTTCTGGTTATTTATGACAAATTTGGTGGTTTATTTATGTCACAGTGGTCTATTTACTTGTTTAAAAAAACTTACATTTACTTAATATTGAATAATTTTGCGCTTTATTGTTTTTTTGCTATTTTTATATTTCATTGCATTGCTGTAATAATGCTGAAGGTTATTTACATACTAAGCAATACGAGTGCACAACAATTGTTGATATTAGTATTGTTCTGAAATAAAATACATTGTTTATGTTAGTGGTATGGTGAGATTAACAAACCCGACTACAAATACTTCCCAAAGGAATCTCTGATCAGTTATGGCTGCTTTATATATCACAATGCATTTACATTTGGAAAATTTTAGGCTACTCGATATTTAATTTTTTTGTGGCTACATTACTTTCCCTTCTTTATGATTCGTGAGAAAACACACTTACACGAATACTAAGTAATACAATTGTTGCCATAAGTATTTTTTTGTAATCAAATATAGTGCTCATGTAAGTGTGTATTTACATAAATCCTGAGTAAGCACAAAGAACAAGATGACTTAATGTGATTATATGCACCAGCCTGTAATTCATTTGAATCTTGTGTGCAGCAGGGCAATATAATGTGCCATTTAAATTTGCATTTGAGATATAATATTATGTTTTCAAAAGAGAGAGAGAGGTCGAATGCTCACACGTATCGGATAAAAAACAAGTCGGCTACCTGCTCAGGCCCTTGGAAGCAGATCCGACACTGGGGGGTTCTCATTCCGCTGGCGGTGCTGCTGGCGAGGCTGACCGCGTCGAGGCCCGCTTGCAGTTTCGGGTCTTTCTCCTCAAACGCCAGGCTCCTGGGCCTCGGGTCGCTCCCGTAGTATTCCTCCTCGTCATCGCGGCTGGAGCAGTCGACGAAGGGCGGCCATCCGCAGCCGCCCATCCCGAGCCCCCTCATAGTGTTGGATGGTCTGTTCGGGTCTGCGACAGTGTCGGGCCGTCTAGAACCGGATCGCATGAAAACCAGCACCTTCAGTTCGTTAAAAAACATGCGTATCCGGTTCTTAAACATGTTCGACTACATGTGTGTGTTGTGTGGCTTATGTGAAATTGCAAAATTGTTTACCAGAAATTATTATTGTTATATGTTTTTTCTATGTTGTTTTGTTGTTGTTGTCAGCCGTCGCTCCTCTTAGGCCTGTTACTTCTACGTATTTTACGAGAAACCCAGTTGCTACCCTGACGACTCAGAGGAAAGTGTCCAAAGCAAAGGTAATTGGTTAAAATCTCTGGACACCGTTTTGGCTTGTTATTTACGGTCTGATGGTATGTATGTGCCAGTCAGGGCCGACCGAACGCCCAAATAACACGACTGATAATAATATGTGCTGTTACAATCATCATACGGCGCGAGGATGATAATAGCCTTATAAGACTATGGTTTTACAAGATAGGGCACCAATGCATTGTCCCAGGTCTAAAGAAAGAGATTGAACACTCCACAGCTAGGAAACACGGATGAGAGAGGAGGAGGAGGATGCAAAATAGCACTTCACAAAAACACCACCATCAGCATCACTGCGATACAGAGTCACAGAACGGGATCCTTCAGCATAATAACATCATAATCCAATAGAGTTGGAAGTTTATTGTTCATTGGAGTCATCACCGTTACTTGATGGTCATTTCCTCGTGCATTTTCTCATCGACATGTTCCGACACCGCCTCCCATCCCAAATACAGCGTTCAGAAGAATCCATTAGCGCGGCGGTTTAAAAACAAAATAGCAATACTGGCCGAAATGCAGAGGGAAATGCCAGCATCTTTCTCCATTTGAACTTCACTATCACCATCCCCCTCCCGGACCGAGATGGTTCCTTGCCACGTTCAAAGAAAGATGGAGCTTCCAGAAAGGGAAAACGATAGCTCCCATGCGCAGATTTCGTTATTTTCCTTATTCGCAGGGCGTGCACATCAGATAGTCAATCGGAGCTGCTGATGCTGTGGATCGTAATGCGATTGAGATGCTGATGCTGCTCCCCTCTGATTCATCCTCGAAATGGACGTTCTGCCGTGCGCATCAACACACGGCCCTTGTTTCCAAGGCGCGCTCTCGCCCAATCAAAATGATTCATTTACAAACGTCTCGGTGCCATGCGCGCTCCTGTGCGCTTCTCCTATGGGAGATTCCATGAATGCCTGTTTGGCGCGTTTTGACGGGCGACGCTGTCCGAGGTGCTGATCTCTTGCCGTGACGTTCTTGCGTGTCAATGAGACGCGCTATATATAAATGAGCGCGCGCGGTGTGTTCACATTTTACCCAATGGGTTAAAAACACCCCAGCATCTTTTTTAGTGTAGTTATTTATACAGGTAAATCTGTCAGGATTGAAAGAACTAAACAAAGTTAGTTTGTTCAAACGAATGTGACAACTTCATGTGACAAATCATTTTCTGTAGCCAGCATTTGAAAATTCAACTAGTACCATTAAACATTACAAACTCATGAATCTATTACCAATATATGTCCAAGAGCCATTTAATAATAAACAAGACAATAATCACGTATAATCTAAATATCAAATAACAATTTGTAGAACAAATATATGTAGGCTACTTTTTCTTTTGAAGACTGCTATTGATTTCTATTGATTAGCAACTAAAATATACTGTCCGAATTTTTCTCATTATATTTCAGGTAGAGTAATGAGTTTGTGATTTCTATATTTAAAAACTGTACATTTTCATTTTATCTATAGATATACTGTATACAATGACTTGAGCTCGGGTCGCTGTATGGGTCAGTTTCATCAGTCAGCACTCTCATGTCATTTATTGACTTGAGTTTTCTGTCAATTTTTCCCGTAACAAGGCAGCTCTAAAAATTGATTTTTTTCACACCAAGCCTTTGTATTTCATGGTGTGTTTTAAACAGCTAGGGCATGGAAGTAGTTTTACTGTTGCTCCACAACATTTCTCAAAAAGATGTTTGTTACATTTAAGTATATGTTATGAGAGTTGATGAACGACAACTTTGGTTACTCTGCTAGGACACCTGTGTAATCTTCGCCCAGTGAAAATCACTTGGGAACAGCTGGTTATTCACAAACACGGCTAGAACTGTGTTCTTAAAAAAGTGAGTCTTGTGGAAATTACTATGTTTGCATGTGGATGTATTTGAGCGCATTAGATGTGATCAGTATTTTATTATCTAATGCAATGGACTTGAAGCCAAATACTTAGGGGCACTGTTTATAAATACAAGACTACATAACCTGAATCAATCCACTATTTTCATAATAGACAGTGAAGTCTAATTGGCACTGAAATCTCAGTTTTCTGTCAACAAATCAGGAAACATAAACCCTATTGTTGATTTACGGTGCATGGCTTTGCAATGACTTGTTTCTGTTTTTGACATCAACAATTGAACTGTTGCAAAGTGCATGGACTCCTGTTCCATGAAAAAATCTGTTCTAATAATTTGTTCTCAGTGGTGAACACTGAAGAGCCATATCAAAATAAATTATTAATGTAGGGTCATTGGTTTTCAGTTTTCATGATTGTAATAAAGAAATCTCTTGGCACCAACAAAAATATTCATAATATTACTCTTTTTTTTAAACACTTTATAGGGTTAAGCATAGTGAGTCTTAGTATCTCAGAAATTTGGCAGGGGTGGGGTTTGGCTTGTTGGACCAAGTGTCCTGTCCAGTCGATTAGCTGATAGTGACTCGTGTCTAGCACAGAGAGGACAGGTACATACTTGATACTTGTTTCTCACAGTCAGCCATCCCGGTATGTCTATATTTGTGCTAACTTGCACTTTAAGTCCGTTCCATAATTTATGTTGCTATCGACTTGTTTGTTTCCCTGCTCTGATAGGAGAGATTACTCTTTCTGTTTGTCCGGCTAGATCTGCACTAGGAATCGCAGTCCTCATCCACAAATAATATATTCATCAGAGCAGGCAACACCTTAGCTAAGGTATCCCTGAGAGATGACGTGCTATCAATGTTCCATGACACATCAATGCACCAGATCTTTGCGGCATATGTTGCATTCCCACATTTAAGGCCCGCTCTAATTTTCTCAAAATTTTGCTGGACCTTAACAGGTGGTCTGCCCTGTTTTGGCATATGGATGTACTTCATATGAAGTGAGAACTGGCAAGAGGGCCGGCTCTGAGCACATGCGTGATCATCGAATTAGGGGTTTATATTGTTGAGCGTGCCTAGACTGAAACTGGACCAAACAGAGCACATTTTCTCACACTGGTGTGCTTAAATCGTCTGACAGTGCAGAAAACTTACCACACAATGCCAGACTTATAATTTAGTATATATTGTAGCTACTCAATTACTGGTCAATTTTACATCTAATTTACAACACTTTGCTAAATTGCTAAAAACTCTCACACAAAACAAACCCACAATGTCCTTCCATTTTAAATGCTGATGTGTTTATCCATAAAGTGCTTTCAGCTGTGAACTATTCAATCCAATTGTTGTGGCAACTTGTAGCAATTATTGTGGTAAGACCCATTACTGTAAATGTGCTGACAACCTACAAATGATAAGGTCAAACAATTAAGCCAACTTAAACACGTTATGTCATTTGCACTTTTGTAAAAGAGGTTTCATTTTTTTTTTCAGGCCACCAAAACATCAGTTCTAGTTTTGTTTTAATTATATATGCACAGAATACATTCAGAAACAGGATGTTTAACATTAAACAGGACTTTACTATCATTAAACACTAACAGTATCAATTTCGGTAAGCCATTGCGGAAAACAGGATTTGAAGGGACAGTTCACCCCAAAAAGTTTGGTATCATTTATTCACCAGGAGTTGTTCCAGATCTGTAAACATTTCTTTGTTTTAATGAATACAGAAAAATATAGTCAGTAGTGCCCCAGAACTGTTTGCTGTCCAACATTCTTTAAAACATATTCTTTTGTGTTCAATAGAATGAGTTTATCAAGCAATTTTCCTACTATATTAGTCAATGGCCAAGGATTTTTTTGGTTCCAAACGTTCTTCCAAATATCTTTCTCTGTGTTCATCAGAAAAAATATATGCATACAGATTGTGAACAATTTTCAGATGAGTAAATGAAGACAGAATTTTTATTTTTAGGTGAACTGTTCTCTTAAAATACAGTGTTTTTAGAACAAATGTGTTGTTTCAGTGGGTACCACATGGCGGCAGTGTGTTTGAGGAACTCGCTTGCCGAAAACAGAGACAAACCACCTCTGAATTATTGACTGATGACAAAGTGCTGGATAAGCTTGCACATAAATATCCATTAGTAAACGTACAGTATCAAGCTGTAATACTATTTGAAGTGTTCTGCACTTGTTACCTTAAGGGCATGATGTATGTTATGTATTCTGATAAGCAGAAACATAACAGACAGTGTACTGTTTCTCACCAGGAGAACACAATGCAAGACAACATCTGTTTACAGTAGAATTTTTAGACACAGCATGAATCATTTTACACACCCAACCTACACAAGTTGCATAATCTATATATAAAGCACACAGAGTTCACCATAGATACAAAGCGAGTTGAGAGAAAAAAAATGTTGTCTGTTTTCCGGCAGTAGTTTTTTATAAACCGCATCAATTTTATTAATGAAAGGCGTTTATTTTCTGTGATGGACAGACTTTCACCTGTAGCTATTAGAAAATACTCATATACAGATATTGATCCAAGAGTTTTTAATTGGAAAAGTCACTTTCAAAAATACAAGGCAAACCCAGGGAAAATGGCGCTTACAACTCACCGAGTTCATCAGTGCCTTCATACAACGGCAATAAATAATTACTGTATAAGAGCACAGACATTGATTTCATTTCTGACGCATAACACAATCCATCAGTAAAAGAACAAGTGAGAGTAAAGCTAAACACATCTGGACTGAGACATGTTTCCATTTTCTCAAGTATGTGGGTCGGAAAATAGCAATTAAGACTTTGTGTTTAATAGCCAATTTGTTAATGTATTACTATGAGTAAGCACGGAAAAACATATTGGTGAGGGAATAATGAGAAAACACATGGAACTGCACACATGAGGTTTTGTAAATGATCTACAACAACGTATATTGTAGAAAAAAACTTAAACTTAACACACTTAAATGCCAACTTAACACTATTCAAAACAAAATGAAAAAAATATCAGACAATAAGAGATTTTGCAAAACACAAAATAACAGATTACATAAGTATTTAACTGAGACGGCTGCGATTCTAAGAAGGATTTTTGTACATCAATAAAGCGTTTGCTTCAAGCAACAGCCTTAGCATAAAAATGTTTGCGAATAAACTAAGTGCATGAACGTCTGTATTTCCATCAGGCAAATGAGCAAACGCACTGAACAAAAATGGCACACTGAGATTATTTCAACAAATATTCACAAAACAGTGCATAAGATGATAAAACACTATATCAGTGAGTAATACTAAGCTTCAAACGATAAGTCAGGAATTTAAAAAGTCCAGTGAGGGTTGTAAGACCCGGGCTGTGGTTTATATAAGGATGGAAAAAAGGTAAATCTGTGAACGTTGACCCTGTCGGGGTAAAGACTATGTACAGTAGGAGGGCGGCAGTCCATCGGCAGGGGAAAATCCTCATATTCACATGGCTCAGTTACACAAGTTCTTAAATATTTGAGTTTCTAGATTTAATCGCTAAACTAAAACTGCAATGGCTGGACCGGTCATTTCCTCATAAAGGATCGACAAAACACAGGAATTTAACAGTTTCGCACATGTTCTAGGCAGACATGGAAGCTTTTTCTGTGAAATACGTGACAATATTCATCTCGACTACTTCATATCACCATAGACGCCAGCTTCGAAAACTACTGTTTTACTAAATGCCTACGTAAGTTTGCGTGTTTTTTTAAATTCTGATTACACTGAATCTACAGGGAACGCTTCAGAACTACACCCTTCCTATTTTAAAGTGATCTGACCATATCACAAGAACAGCACATGCAAACACAGATGGCTTTACATTGCAGATTCTCAGTGCATACACAGAACAGGAAGAGCTTCTCAAGTCAAGGATGGGGGAGTGCTAAAAAATGATCATCCTATCATACATGATATCTTATTCCCGCTGCTTTAAATTAGCCCTCTATGGACTTTTGTGAAATGGGTCAGATCTGTCATTTAAATGGATGTGTCCTGTGTTCTGGAATAAATAATTGAGATTGCATATGCTGTGAGATGAGTGTTCTGAACCCAGTGTGTTAAACTATGTTGAATCTATTGAGGATTGGTGATTGTGTTCCGTGTTTAACGTCTGGATATCTCTCTGGATGCTCTCCACTCTACCTGTGCAAAAGGGAACTGGAATAGCTGAACTAAACTAGTAGTCTTGGACAGGAGGTCTGAGCAACTATAAGAATGCACTAGGGTTTGCTCTGGGGTCCTTTTGGTTCCTATAGCGCATGGCCAGCCAAACACCTAAGATCTGAGAAAAAGAAACAAAAAACAGCACATTACAATAAACAAAAACTAAAGGCCCTTGAAACATTACATAAAAAAATAACTGTTATCATAAAACTATCACTCAACCTTGACTAGTTTATTTCTTACGATAAAAGAAAAACGGTCGACGGGAATTCAAAAATATAAAGCTATGTGATCTCAAAACAACCCCCCCATGCAAAATAACTAATTAGACTACTGATATAACTTAAGTCTTTATATAATGCAAGTGTTGATGTTTCTAAACAAACATATTATTCATTTCCTTGTGTGAATCCTTAATGAGCCACATTTAAAGATGCTCTCATCCAATCACTGATTGCATCCATTTTATAATATAGTTTTATGTGGCTTTTAGCCTAAACTAACCTCTGTAAAGCTGAAAAAGAGGCCGACTCCTCCTAGGATCTTCAGAGCTTCTGAGGCATGCTGGAGACTTTTTAGACCACAAGTAATGCAAGATCGCTTTTGTTTACATGGCTGCAGGAAAAGAAAGTGGCTTCTTAGTTTTAGCGTGATGATTTAACACTTGTTCAACTCCATCATCACCCATTGCATCATCAGATAAAGGTATACAGTTAAGTGCAGACAGAGAAATGAGAAAAAAATCTTCAGTGATCTTCCTTGAGTAATCAAGTGCATTCCTTTACATTTTCTCACTATACATTTTGTTTCTCCTGGTCCCCTACACCTTTTATAGGTACATTTTGTCTATTTGTATTATCTTGAAATCAAACTCAAGACCTCTGATTGCAATTACCATACTCTGCCATTTAAGCTATAATGTCACAAACAAGTCCAATCAATCAATAAATAAAGCGAGAAATTCTAAAAACGCAAGAAATTATTCTTACAGCTGGACACATATTCATGTCGGTCACAAACTCTCCCAGATGCTTGGTGTTGTTGAACAGGCCGCAGCAGTCCAGTTTTTCCTCCAGACTGATTCTTGTATCATTACTCATTAATCCCCAGGATGAGGCCAGTAATTTTTCCTGTTTAAAAATGTGACAGAAAAAAAGTTTTCAAAAATTGTGCAACATCATCACATGTGTCCTGTGGTGTAATGCAAATGTTTTCCCCAACAAGTGGTGACATCATAGAGCAGTGGTTCTCAAACTGGGGAACGTGGGCCACCGTTTTTGTGGGATTTTATGAAATATATAAATATATTAATTTATATAAATGTATTAAAACGTTGTTAAATAAAAAAAGGTTTATTTAACATTTTAAATTTAAGCGGGCAATCAAACAGAATGCACATTTTCTGTTTTTTTGGTTGTTATGTTGCTAGGCAGCAACCGAAACATCTGTACTGTCAGTCAAGGAATACATCGCGAGCACTCCAGTTGCTGTTAACTGTCACATTAGCAGAAACTTTAAAACAGGGTGCACGCTCTGACCTTGCTCGGTTAATCCTCGACAGCCAGCACAACCAAAACACTCCTAAAAAATTGAAGTCTCCAGACCTTTCGAGCAACTTAAGCCCCGCTTCTCCATTCATTCGATTGGACAATGGACGCATGACGTCAACCGCTTTTCTGCTCAGAGTTGATTTTTTTTCAACTTCAGGTGCTCAGAATGCTACGCAAAAAAACGTGGCGCAAGGCCCCCGGAGCGCAAAAGAAACACACAAAACGCTCCCTGCTAACTGAAAACCAATCAAAAGAGGCACCTCTAACAGCAAACAACGCATTCCATCTGATTGGCCACTTAGTATTTATTTGGGGGGGGCCACAAAGCGATACGCCTTACACAAAGGGGACCTTACAAAAAAGAAGTAAAAAAAACACTGGTTTACAATATGTTAGGCCTACCTGTTGACCCTGGTTCATGGCTAGACAAGAGCAAGACACTCCAAACTGGAATAGGAACACGATGAAGAGAATGACCATGTACTGTTGATTGGTGGTCAAGGCCATTACGTTAGTTAGACAGTTTACAAATAAAACAGCTTAATTTTCTAGAGGCAGAAAAATACAACAGAATGTTAATGAGAGTATCTACTAATATAAAAACTTGTTACACAACAAAAAGTTGTAGTGGGCTTAAAGCCAATAAAACTGAAAGTTATCTGCACATGAACATTAAATTCATATTGAATTCACCATTGGAAGCTCACAACTGTTGAAAATCTGAATTTGTAAAACCATACGGCAGGCACATAAAGGATACAAAGAAGAGCATGACTTGGTGATGGTGAACGGCTCCAATGAGCCCCACAATGGCGATCAGCAGCAGAAAGAAGCCGACGGCGATCACGCCTCCGATGATGTGGATGCTGGAGACAATACCAAACCCTTTCCCCCATGCTGCTACAACAATCAGCAGCAGGCCCACAAGCTGTGGATGAAATTAGACCAAGCAGAAAGAACCACACAGAAAATAAACGTATCATTACCGTACAAACGTAATACAATAGAAAACTGTGTGAAGTAACAGCACCCATTTTACTTCCAGTGACACCTTGACGAATGAAACAGGATATTTACAAACGTACAGGAATTTATTTTATTCATTAGCAATAATAATGGGCGTGGTCTCTACATTACAGGTGGTTAGAGCTAAGAATAAAGGCGTGGTCAAATTAGACTTTGAGCATCCGGAATTTCTTTGCAGAGCCCTGCGTAACCATAGCAACCAGAAAACGTTGATAAAAACATTCTGTATTTTTTTATTTACACATAATAGATTCCGGCGTATTTGCAGTTTTTGTGTTTTGGTTTCGTTGTTTTAAAGATGCATTGTACAAACTTGGATTGTGTAATATTAACATTTGCTCCAAATGAAATGGTCAAGCCAAGGCGTGTCGAATGTCCATCTACTATTGGTCAGGTGTCATCACATGGTACGGATTCGCAGGTCAGAGTTCACCACACTTGTACTTTGGAACGCAGCGAAATGCGAAACTTTGCCACAGAAGCTTGCGTTTACGGTCTGGCACATTTATATGCGTATAATTAGAAGTCAGTGGAGCAAAAAGACTATTGTGACTTGGACATAAGAGCTTTGTGATAAGCCTAGTTTGACTTTGACATAAGAGCTTTGTGATGAGCCAAAAAATAGATTCTTTAAATTTGGAAGAGGTTTTTCTGAATAATATTACACTGAGGTTGAATCACGTTCAATTAGATGTAGAAAGTAAAGTGGGTCAACATTTCTGAGATCGTAACACTATTGGTAAATTCATACAAATAAAACTCATCCCATGAGACAACTACAGCTGGGGGAAACTTACAACAGCACATGTTGCTTAACACTCATTTCTGCCGTCTCTATAAGGTACACACTGCATCACAGGCTCAATCTAAAGCACAAGGGGTTGTCTATATAACACAAAACAAGCAAAGATCAAAGATCGCAGGTCTAGATTCCAGAGAGCTACGCGTTTATTTACATAACCTTACCGAAAAATGTGCGACTGTAATAAAGACGTCAGTAACACATGGGCATTCCGCCCATGGCTAAATGAACAATCAATGAGCACATAGCTCCTCAAATGTAAGCATGAGGGTACAATATAATGTTATAAGAGAAAGAAACACATTAAAACACATACACCACAAGGTGGTCTGATCAGAGGGTCATGACATTGACTTTCATAAATGTACTAATTATGAGTGTTTATTAACTGATGCGTTTCTCCAAAGTTACAAAGTTACCATCATGGGTAACCTAAGGTTAAGTGTGGTAAATGTCACTTCTGGGGTTTGAACTTTTACTAAGATGTTGGGTTTCTACCCTTTCGGTTACTGGCCTAGATCTCCAACCACCACCAGCCCACAAGTCATTTTCAAAACAATTTTGCTATTTACAGCTAGGCAGACTTAACAAAGTCCAAAGTCTTTTGTTTTGGGTTAGTGTGATCATGACTCCATAATGACACTGTTGTTGATCTTCAGCACTGTCATTCCACGTATGAGTCATTAGGCAATATTAGCAGTGATACGGTCTTGCTTGGTACGCAATCTATTTACTAGATTAGCAAGTAGACTCTTATAATGTCTAAAATATAATCTGAACATATTTAAAAATGTGAGGTAAACACTACTCAATTTCTGACAGATCAATAAAGGAAGCTGCCATGCCATGAATCTTCCAGACCTACATGGTAAACATTTGTGAAAGAAACACACGGGTTTATTCATAACAATGAGGTATGGTTTACAAATACATTGTGTGCCCAAAGCAAAAGAGTAAATAAATAAATAAGTAAACAAAAAGGTTACACAAACACAGGGGCGGTTACTCAACACTAAAGAAAACGAAACCTATCAATTAGTTTATTTTGTAATATCAACCATGACTTTTTTTATTATTGGATATTACTGTGGGTTTCACAATTAATGAAATACCAGAAGAGATTTTGTCCAACCAGCAAAGCTAGCAGATTCATCTAACGTCATCGTTATAAAAAATACCTTATCTACCCAGAAAGACCTTTAATGTTGATTATAAATACATACAATCGTAACAACATGTCTCAAATGTAGCAAAACCCGTTAGACAACGTAAATAAAATGTATTTATTTTAGTACTGAGGCAGGATTAGCCATGGCTAACGAGTTAGCTGTATATATTCAAATGTGCGCCTTTGACTCACCATGTAAACTACATTTAGCGAACAGAGGGCGTTTTTCGAGCACGTAAATCCTCCGCAGACCATGTTGAATCTTCAGTCATTTACCGGTGATGTTGAAATTATGTTCGAGTGGTGTTGTTTCGGCTGTTTCGTCTCTTGTGGCTGAGCAGAGCAGTATTCGACTAGCCGGTGACGTCACCGCTGACTCAGACTTCCCTCTAGTGGCCGAAATTGTTTACACACGTGCCCTGTGGAAAGTAACGCCAAGGGACACAAATTCCTAATAATAGCCATTTAAATACATCTTAAAGCTTTACGCTGTAATAGAAAAACGTACAAACGACGGCCAGACTGTACTTCATATTCAATATACAAAATAAGATTTTACAGCTCTTTAAAATGCATACATTACATAGAAATAGACGCATTAAATCGTAGCCTAATTCTTTTATTTCCTGAAAAATGTATAATTAATTGTTAATGTACATGAATCAAGATTCAAGCAATTTTATTTATTCCATTCCATTCCATTTTCTACCGCTTATCCGAACTACCTCGGGTCACGGGGAGCCTGCGCCTATCTCAGGAGTCATCGGGCATCAAGGCAGGATACACCCTGGATGGAGTGCCAACCCATCGCAGGGCACACACACTCACTCATTCACTCACGCACTCACACCCTACTGACAATTTTTCCAGAGATGCCAATCAACCTACCAAGCATGTCTTTGGACCAGGGGAGGAAACCGGAGTACCCGGAGGAAACCCCCGAGGCACGGGGAGAACATGCAAACTCCACACACACAAGTCGGAAACGGGAATCGAACCCCTCACGAACCCCTCGCCTCACAGGCGAACGTGCTAACCACTAAGCCACCGTGCCCCCCCCCCCCAATTTTATTTATAATATATTTATTTATTAATTCGTCCATTTTTCTAAACGTAAATCTCGCGATAACTACACATCTCCCGTCATGTCGCAGTCGCACTCACTGTTAACAAAGTATTTCACAGTTAGCTTTACAATCAACGTGCATTAACAAACATACTAAGTTAAGTTAAAGAAATGTGATTGAAAACAATCATTTTAAAATATATATCAATGACGATTTACTTGGGTAAAATACTCTCAACCACTCCCCGTTCAAATTACACTCTAAAAAATGCTGGGTTATTTGTTTAACCCAACAGCTGGGTTGAGCCTGTTGGGTCATTTTGTTGGGTTATTTTCTCAGTGTTGGGTCATTTTTTGAGTAACCCAAACGCTGGGTTAGCAGTCGGGTCCAATTGAGTAACAGTTGAGAGAGTAAACCCCTCCCACTCCTCGACGCATCAGACAAACTCTACCTTCGCGGGCATTTTGATTCACCTCATCTCGAAAAGTTGTTATTCGGAGAAGAAAAGGTATGTTTTACGAGTTTTTAATGTATAAAACTATTACTGTACAAAAAAAATGCAAAAGTATACAAAATTCGGCTGTTCGCATTAGGTTTGAAAGTAACGTTACAATCTAGCTTCGTTAGCTTTGTATAGCTAGTCTGTAACGTTATGCCCACGTTGTTCTTACAGCTTTTTAATCATTTAAACTTCATTTTTGGTGAACATTTCCCTTTGAAATTTCTGTCTCGTATGAGTCATTTAGTTCAGTAACGCATCTTGATATTAGTTTAAGGTCGACACGAGAGAGCGTCGTGTAAAAAGCAAACATCCAGCAATTTTTTTATTTTAAATACCGCTAATGTTCGGTGAGGGAACTTAGTTTAAGTAGTCTTTTAGACGAGAATGTAGTTGTTAAGAACACAAATACGTGATTTATATATAAACATAACGCCTCTTTGAGATTGTGTTAAGACGCTGTCGGAGGTGTGAGCTTCAGGCTGTCAGCGGTCGTGGCTCCGTGGAGAGCAGCTCTATCTCTGCCATTGCCTCGGGAGTAGCCGCTCTTATAACGTTAGTGGTTAACAATGCGATATAATTAATTTTGGGTATATGAGACGAACAATTGTTGCTCTTTTTAGACTTCTACTTATTCCCGAGTGTGTCGAATTAGTTAAGAGTTGTGTTAACGTTTATAATATTATTTTTTAAGACTGTATTTCACTTTCTGTACTATATCCCACTCTTCTTTTCCCCCCCCCCCACTGACAGGATGCAGAATAACAGCTTATATTAATGGATCATTCTATTCAAGTGTAAGTCAACTGGAACGTGGATGTTTTCATAACAGGCTTAAAGGTAAACATTATTTAGGTAAAATGTTAATGTACTTCTTTATATGTTTATTATAATCCATTGTGCTCTGGGTAGGCCAGTTTCCTTACATTCTTCCCTTGTCTCTTTTTCTCTTTATAGATGAACAAATTGATAAAGAAACCCTCCTGCTGAACATCCACTTCCAAAAGTGCACGCCACACTGTTGTCTACAACTCCCAGGAAAAGAATCCTCTTTAGTAAGACTGCTCCATGGATATGTCAGGTTAAGCAGTGCTGAAACCGAAAGAACTAACGCTCTTTAAAATGTTTTGTGAGTTTATATGCAGAGGAAAGTTACGGTGTCCCTTTTTCACATCCATAACGCTTGTTTATTTCTTTTTTTATAGAAAACTTGTGCATAGACTGATATTTTATCATATAAATGCGGTTCTATCAACAAGGGTTTAGTAAAATACTTTTTATAGTGTTTTTATGTCGCATCCATAACGCTGGAATTGCCCTAAAGCATTTTACTCGTGCCACTTTGTTAACTGTATATGAATTTTTGAAGTGTTAAGTTGTCTAACTATTTATATTTACTTGTGCCACTTTAATAACCTTGTTAAATGTATATGTTAAAATCTAAACTAATGTAATTTATTGAAGTAAATTTTCCTTAAATATGTATAAACATACATTTCATCAAAGTGTTTTATATGCCATTTTATTGTTCATTGAGCATAACATATTGCATGTTTTTATGAATTCCTTTTGTCTTGCATTCTGATCCTTAATAAAACTTTTGATTCTTACTGATGCCTCGAGTATTTCTCTGTGATTTTGTTATTATTATTTTTAAACATTTCTGGTTTGTTTTAAACCAGCAATGTAATTTTTAAGCAAAAGTTGATTTAAATAAAACAACCCAGCATGTTGGGTCAAAGATTTAACCCAACTGGCTGGGTTAAAATAACCCAACGCTGGGTTTGTCCATATTTGACCCAACGTTGGGTTACCAAAATAACCCAAATTGGGTTGTTTTAACCCAGCCTTTTTTTAGAGTGTAGAAAGGTAAGAGTTCAGCTTTTAATAAGCAATAATAAACCTTGTATTGTTAATTTAAAGTTACTCTATTTTTGTATCATTTCAATGACTGTTTATGTTTTGTATGCCTTATTGGGTGAGGTTACGCTATGTCAGTTAGTCTTCTATAGCTTCTGGAACTAACGTTACCAGT
This sequence comes from Triplophysa dalaica, assembly GCF_015846415.1. NCBI lineage: Eukaryota > Metazoa > Chordata > Actinopteri > Cypriniformes > Nemacheilidae > Triplophysa > Triplophysa dalaica. The sequence goes on along the minus strand of NC_079561.1, from coordinate 16,147,220 downwards.
TTGACCCAACAGATAGACAATCTGTGTGCAAATGTTATTTTTGTGTGATGGAGGATTTGTAGTGAAAGGGTGTAGTAGCCTAGGTAGAATTTAAAGTAAGCGTGGACCGCTGCTTTGGCATCTTTGGCTGAGCAGAGTAGCAACAAACTACGTCACACTTTAGCCCGCCCAGGTACGTCACGGGCGTGTGTGATATACGGGATGCAGCATCGAAGACTGATGCTCGAAACAGACCCACATCCTTATCAGACGATATCACAGCTTAGGCGTACATTTTATAGTTTTCTTGTTTTTTTTCCTGTCATTTCATCTAACACAGTTTAAACTTCCACTGCTTGTAGATGTCAAATATTTAATTAATTGTGTGACAAGATGCCACAATATGTTGACAAAATGTACAGGGTACATTGTCACAATGAAGCTCATGCCATTAAATGGACTCGAATTTGACATGAAAGCATGAAACATATTATACAAAATTTGTGAAAGAGCAAAAATATTTTAAAATAATGTAAGGTTATTTCAATCTGTTGCTTTGACCAGTATGTATTTTTATTAATACATTTTAAAATTGTGACAGTCAGGCCCCGGTCTCCCTTTTTTTGTAAAATCATTAAAACTTTTCTTGTTTTCCTTGTAACTTTGCTCATTTTAAAGCTCCATTCCCAAATCTGAAAATAACCTTGAGGCTGCCTTCTTAAACCTATATTTGCTTTCTGTTGGCTTACTTTTTTTCAACGTTGCTTGAATTTACCACAAAATCCTGTTTGCGATAGAGCAGCGGCAGCCTATGAGATGGTGAGACTTTAAAATCAGGAAGCGAATTTTGAGAGACAGAGGAAATTCATGCAAGCAAATGTACTTCTGCTCTGTGAAGCTGCATGCCTAACAGTCTACACGACTTTCTTCTGTTGTACAAAGAACAGGCAGGAAATGCTCATGGGTTACAGAAGACACTTCATGCAGTTACACTGGTTTAAATATGAGTAGCACAATTAAAGTTACAAACTCGACTGCAATTCGAGCTGAGGTGAAAAGACATGAAAGCTTGCAAAACACTCTTAACAAATTTCTCAGACAGTTGGAGAAGGTTGAGGACCCACAGATAAGGACGGGACTAAAGGTTTTCCTCCATAGCGTACAAGGTGAGCTAGCTGATCGTTCTAAAAGTCAAACGTGTTGCTTTTGTCCACCAGTAAGCCTAATGATAGATCACAATATGATTTTTTGCAAGACATTGGGGATCTTTAAAATTTTTGGGTTGTGTTTAAATGTTCGTATATTTTGTTATTATATGATCTCACAGGTCACCTATGTCAAACTTTGTATTTTATAAAAGGCAGCCAGATAAAATTAAATAAAATGGTTGTAATTTATTCCGAGTTAAATTATAAATCTAGTAGATGCGTCTCCATTAGGCCGTGATGATTATAACTGTAATTTACAGCCCGGATGTACATCAGAATCAAGCATGTAACTACTGTCAGGCCCAGGTTGAAATGTTATTAGCACAGTCTTAGAGATGCCGTGATGGTGGCAAGCTTTTGAACATGAAGTGCTGGTCCATTTCCTGTCTGACGCTCGTTTGCTGCCCACGAAAGCCACATCCTCTCAATCTTATTGGCACTACCTGTCTACAGTGTAACTCTTACACTCTGTATCTGACCCTATTAATTTTAAAATGTCCAATGTTTTTTTTGTACATTATAATTTTTGGTGACCTAGACATTTTAATATATTGTTTGGTGATACAGCTCTTTATCTACTTCCTCCTCACACTTCCTTTTGAGAACAATTATACATCCATTGCTCTAAATTCCAGCTGAATATTACAATGTTATCAAGGGAATCACTTTTCTAAATACAAAACTTGAAAATATTTTTTTGTAATTATCAGACAAAATTGTGACTGGTACTTGCCCGTGCAAAACTTGCCACCATGATTCTAGAATGCTTTGGTAGTTGACTATGGGCCCAAAATAAATAACCCTCTTTATCTTTGTGGCATTCTGGACCCTTGATGATTCTGCAATCTGCTTTTCCATATATTACCCATTTTATGAAAATGGTAAATTGTACTGTCCCTGCAAGCACCACTAAAGATGCACTCAAACTAAACAATCAAAATATTAAACATCAATTGTTTTTTGATATTATGTATTTAGCACAGCTATAGATATAGAAGAAAGAAAGGATGATTGATGGGGATGATGACCTAAAAATGATTGGAAAGGGGAAGTCTTTACTGTTGGCTTTGGAGCACAGAGAAATTAAGAAAGGAAACATTTAATTTAAGCTTGCAGGCCAGGAAGCAGCCCTCTGTGTCTTAACCACTAGGTGGTTTTTAAGGAGTCTTTGTAATCTTTTTGTACTTATTGCTCCGTCAGTTTTGTGCACTTGTTTTCTGATCATTTGAAAAGCAATAGCACATTTATCTTTAATAAGGTATAGAATTACATTTTTCATGTTGTGAACTATTCACCGGGCGTGTTTAAAGTGATAGTTCCCTTAAAAAGGACATTTCTATAATAATTTACCTACCCTTTAGTCATTATAAACCTGTATGACCTTCTTTCTTCCACAGAACAGAGGATATATTTTGAAGAATGTTGTTAACTGGCCTCCATTCACTTGCATTGGGTTTGTGTCCATAGAAGCGAACGGGTGCCAGCGCTGTTTGGTTGCCAACTTTCTTCAAAAAATCTACTTAAGTGTTCTGCATAAGAAATATAGTTATACATGTTTAAAACGACAAGAGGGTGAACAAATAATGACAGAATCTTTAAAACAATTTAACTAACCCTTTAATACTTAAATTGGTTAGGGATTTGAACAGAATTAAGTGCATAGGCAACACACCTCAAATAAATGAATGAATAAGTAAATAAATGGAGCCGATTAAAGAAATGTTAAATTTGTTGCTCAAATATCTGCAAACTCTTTCCTTAAATCTTCGATTGATTTGACTTGATGATTAATACCGATCAATATTGTGTGTTATTGATTTGCGAACCCTACTCAGCCACTAATTAACATTTTAAAGAAAATTCTTACTTTACGACCCGGCCTCATTATTTATTTAAAAATCAACTTTTTTTTAAAATGATTAAATGAAATTAATCTTCACCCAGTTTTCTCTCCTGCATTGCTTTTCTGGTCCCTAGTGATTAAGTCAATTCAAGTACAGTTCTCAATCAAAACCACTAGACAAACAGATAAATCAATGAACTCATCAATAAAATTGCATGCACTGGCACAATCACCCACTCGTTTCTACACACCAGAGGAGCGGATGCACAGATGGGGTTAGATATGAAGATAGCAAAGGATAGCCAGCATCTAACTGGAGTCGGTGCATGAAGGAGGCGGAGTTAAACCTCTGAATACCTTGGTAACAAGGGGGGGGCAGCGGCTCTTGAATCACTGAACTGATTGTGATATGTTGCACGTTCCCATCTGATACAGCACTGGATCGAGTGCACATTTGTCACATTTCCTTTATTAACGTGTCAGTCTTGATTAGTGCTGCTATTTTCTAATCATTATTTTATTTTTGTGGTTGAGCTCTCTTCCTCATCAGATCTTGCAAGCTGTACACAGTCTGCCTTTATTCCTCAACACATCACTGATTCTTGCTTTTTAAGCAGGGAGAGAGTGAGCGGGTGAGAGAAAAGAGAGAGAAAATGGGAGGGAAAGAGGAGGGGGTGTAGCAGTGGATAGCAGGGGCTGGGAGCTGTCTGGCTGGTGACAAGGTTAGAGAGAGAGAGAGAGAGAGAGAGGTGGGAGATGGAGAGAGATGCGGGGTATTCCTGCTCTGTGCTGTTCTGCGTGGGTTTGAAGAAGACCTTGCACCGGAGAGATCTGAGAGATCCTTGTTCATGATGCATCATTCGCCTGAACCTTTAGCATGAGATGGACCGCGCTCTTATTGACATTGCCAGCCGCTTGACACACCGATCACTGGAGACGTGATGGAAAGACTCTGTGTGTGGACACCGGGATTTCTCGCTGTGTGCTTGCCGTAACCGTTTCCAGCTATCCATGTGTCATGTAGACTGAGTTTCACTCTTCACAGTAAGCGTCTCCTCAGTGGAGAATGTTGGGGAAACAATGTGCCTTGATCCGCGGGTAACAGCTCTGCATGTCTGCCTGATGTAAGATTACTGCCTGTCGTCCTTGAAGGAATTTTCTGTATGATTTCTATCGCTCGCATTGTCATTTCGCCTGCCTCTTGTTGAATGTTGTCAACGAACGCAGGAGCATGCTTTTCATGCAGGTGCAGAGAGGTGGGCATACGTCTGCATGCTTAAAATAGGTGAGGGAGGACTAAGAGCAGCAATACGAAGATAATGAAATGGATGGGTTTTGAGAAAACACAACGGTGTATATAGCGATTTTTGGTGTTACGGTTCAGCACTTCTCTGAATTTTTTGGGCTGCCAAGATAATTTTGTGCTTTTCGTTCATTTCTACCTTTGATCTGTTGAGAACTTCTGGACCACATGAACCGAACGGGTCCATCTCAGTCCAAAACCACCTACCTTATCTCCCTCACCCTGGTGAAGGTAGAGACCACTGAGGAACATGAGTTGGAGAACAGCAAGCAAACTGTGGATGGAGCGGTGCACGTTGCCGATGGAACAAAACATCTCAAACACCCCGGATCCAACAATGAGGGCCAGCAGCAACAGAAAATGGGTGTGGAGCTGGAGGCTGGAGAATCTATCAAAATCTCAGCGGAACAGGATACAATCCAAAGCCCAAGGGAGGACAAAGCACTTTTTACAGATGGTGTTCACCCCGGTGATGGGCAAAAATCAATAATCTCACCCAGCGCTGAAATTGGCCGGGCCAGAGAATCCACAGGAATCTCACAGTTTTCCATTCCACGGCATTTCTGTGACATCCCAGTTCGTGCAACCCAGCGTCCGGTTTCTCTTCTTAAAGCTCATGGGGGTGGTCGTGAATTTAAGGAGTCCAGAGAGAGCATCCACGCCTCTTCCAAAAGCCTTGACCGGAAAGACAGTCGAGCTAGGATCCAGTCTCCAACCAGCCCCACTCCGGGGTCATTTCGGGCATCTTGGGCTGTAAGCGAGGTGAAAACCTGTGATGAAGACCTCAAAGGTGTTGGGATGAAAAGGCCCACGGAAGGGGATATAATAGCCATGAGAATGCAGAGTCCTCGAGCGGAAAGATTAAAGTCTGGATCTACTTCTCTACCCACTCCAATCGCCCTGATATCCAAGCCTCAACGCAAAGGGAAGAGTCGAACCTTGGACAACAGTGATCTGAACTGCCTGTCTGAAGACCTCCTGAAGAGCAAAGGTGGCCAAATGACATCTGACTTTAGGACAGCTCAGTCCCAGGGGGCTTCGGCACGTGACCGCAAGATGCTGAGATTTATTAGTGGCATTTTTACCAAGAGCACTCCAGTGGCGACCAGTGCGACCATTGTGACCCCAATCTATAGCTCCATTCAGAGAGAATCCAGTGAGGAAGAAGGTATGAGAACACAACACAGCCTTGAAGATTTCTTAAGTCAAAATTGTGGGAGGGGACAGACCGGGTCAGCATTATATATTGTAAATGAGAGTTAGTTTTTTTACTATTACAAGTAATTGGAGAAAATGAGAAAATATGATAAAGTTTGAATTCATAACTTTTCACTTTCACAAGAGATAGTCATACCATTACATTTTTATTTGTTGTTTTGATTCTATTGCTTTAAGTTGACTTAAGATGCTGGAAACGTCTTGGATCTTTTCCTTACAACCACCCCCTGCCGTTTCTGTTTATGAACTAGAAAAATAGGAATGGGAAACAAATTTGATAAAACCCACGCCACAAGCAGCACGATTTTACCCAACATCCTAATCCCATCTTTGATGTTTCCGCCCACTTCTGCATTCTGATCTTCGTCTTCCGTGGAAGCTTCAATCCTTTCATCACTTTAAAACCATATCCAACCACACATATAGCACCCTAAACTGGTCCTAATCTTATAGCGAAAAACAGATCTGAAATAACTCGCTCTACAAAATGAAATGTCAAACTAGCATTCGTGTCCAAATCTTAAGGAAGTTCTCTGAAATTATCATTCGAGACTTTGTTCACCCAAAAATGAAAATTTAGTGACCCTCAGTTTGTTTCAAACATGTATATATTATATATGATTTCTTGGTTCTGGTGAACACAAAGGAAGGTATTTGGAAGTATTTATTCAGGTTTGGCACAATCTGAGGTTGGGTGAACTATGCCTTTTAAAGTGGGGTTGGGCATAGTGCATTAAATAAATCAAAGCATCTGTAGTTTTCAGACAATGTTGCAGACATTCGTGTGCATCAAGAGATTATTTATAAAAAACGAACAAAGGATTATTTTGGAAAACATCTGTACTTCATAACAATACAAATGTGAAACCGTGAGAAAAATGAATCAAAACTGCTAATCACAGGCTACATGTGATGCTCCACAGAGGTGTGCATGCGTGTGATCCTCACGCTACGAGCAAAAGGTCTTATGTGTCTGCATGCACGAGGCATGCGTGCACAAAAAATGTACGTATGTGTTCTCCGAGTGAGCAGAAGCAGCGGCTGGAGGTGGGGTTGTCATGGCAACAGGGAGGGCTGAGAGAGTGGCCCGTTGTGTGGCTGTGTTATGCCAGGGAGCGAGCCACAGATAAAATGAATGGGAGTGAGGGTATGCGAGGAGGGGTCCTTTTGAAAACCGTCCAAAAAGGACAGGAAAAAAGAGGGCAGCTTTAGTACGTGACACATAGAGCATCCTGTTCCATGGGGGTGGTGTGTCATATATGAAGGTCTTTAGAGAAGCGCATAAGGATTGTACTGTCTCAAAACGCTGGCATCAGTCCTGATGTGGCCCGCCGTACAATGACCTCATAGATTTGCGCTGTTTTCCGCAGGGGTTAAACCTCTTCCGTTTTGTCTCGGGTGTGCCAACTGCGATCGAAGCCGTGAGTCTGTCGTCAGGCTGTTTAATGCCTCCGTGCCCGAATGCTTTAGCTGTGTGTCAAGCAACCTCCACCCCAACAAAAGCATGTCGTGACTGTCGTCGGCATTTGATGTGACTGATGTGGCGAGTAAAAAAGCAGAGAGGGGTGTGGAGTCTTCACGCTCACTGCTGCACAGCTACATCTGCAGTCCTTCACGCGCTGTGAATTATTCGGGTTTTATTACACCTCCAGCAGAGCTGTCAGATGAGACCAGGATGGAGCAGAGAATAACGCAATGCTAGAAAACGTTTAATGCCCGATCAGTGTTTATTTGTGTTTAGTTATTTGTGAGAGAAGACTGAAGTTCACCTGCAGGATAAACAGAGACAGACCTTTGTCTTGATCTCACTTTTATCTGAAAAGATAAATGTGTTTGACATGAAGACAGGTGATAATGTCATGAACGTTCAAAACGTCGTGATCAGTGTTGATCTGGCATCAAACTCGCTCTTCTTGTAAGTGACTCATGAAGTTTCACATCACTGACGTCAAGACACCAAACAATGAGATTTAAACTGTTAATCAGATGGTGTAATCTTTTCAGAAAGCAGAAAATTATAGTTGACCATTTCCCTTCTTCATTCTGTGAGATGATTTAGTTATTTATATTTGTATACTGCTCTTGTGAAAAGCAGATAGAGAGTATATACAAGCATATACAGAAGAACCCTAACCCACAGTATAAAACTTTATTATTTTATCATCCAGACATCTTGAGACTTGTTGAGAAGAGGTGTGCTATTTAAGTATCTGACTTACATGGAAAATCAATTAGAGGGGTGATTAAATATGTCCATTGACTTAAAGGGAATAAATGTTTATTCATCATTTATATCATCATATAATTTCAAACCTCCATGACTTTCTTTGTTCAGAAGAACACACACATTTTTTATTATTTTAAAGAACGTACCAAACAACATTGGCCCCCATTGACTCCCGTCGTATGGGCATAAAACCACGGAAACATTTATCAAAATATCTTCTTTTGTGTTTCACAGAAGAAAGGGTCATACACAGATGTTAAGGATGAAAAAATGATGACAGAATAGACATTTTTGGTCAAACTATCCTTTTAATGGAAAACAGAGCCAAGTGTAATCATATCATGATGCTCATTCTATTTAGGTCAGTAAGCACCCACCCTGAACACCTAAGCAACCGCATAACAATGCCCTGGCAACGACTCATGGCATCATAGCACCGTGTGGACAAGCAAACTTGATTTTTTATTTGAAATGTATCTTACAGTTTTATTGCTATGCTTCTCCACATTTGAGCCGTAAAAATAAAATATGACGGTTTTCTTTTTTCAGCATCATGCAACAACAGTCAGGAATGGACCCTGAACCGCGCCATTCCAGAGCTGAGACTGGTGGGATTAACCAGATTTTATTATTTCTTAGTGCTTTATTTAGTTTTAAAACAAACTGTTGAGTAAAGATGTATAGGAAAGAAAAATGTGTTGTCTCTACGGAAAATGGAGATAAAGTCATATCTGCAGCTTTTTTTAATTTCTTAAGAATTGTAAATAAACTCCTCATAATGATAATATGAGATAAACTAGCAAAAGAAAGCAGGTGCATCATACTGTCAGGTGTGTATTTTGTGATCTGGAGCGAGGTTTAAAAATGTCATTCATCCTGGTTCATGCAGGGGGTTTTAGGTAGCATACGAAGTGGAAAAACTGCCCTTGTGAACCGATTCATCACAGGAAGTTACCTGCCACAGGAGTCACATGAGGGTAAGAATCATGTGAATGTTTTTCCTTGAAGCCTTTCAGTTAATGTAGTTTAGCAAAATTAACGTCATTGTTCCGTTTTCTTTCTGTAAGGTGGACGATATAAAAAAGAAGTACTGGGGGAGGGACAAAGTCAGTTATTACTGATCCGAGAGGAATCTGGCCCTCCAAGTGCACAGGTGTGTGTGGCTTTGTGTACTGCAATCACAGATATGAATACTTGGTCAGAAGAGTTAGTAAAAAACAGTAAAGAGACAAAAGAGTCACCATCAAATTAGAATGAGATGCACACTTATGGAAGTAAAATAGTGACTAATGTGTTTGAAGCAAAGAGACGTGCTGAATAGCACTAACTGAAAAAAAATGCATTGAATTAACAGTTCTCATTTTAAGGTTCTGCAATTCAATATGGTTGTACATTTAAGCTGTGAATATTTCAAATTGAAAAATTTCACACTCGGTTTAACTGTATAAAAATTAAAAAATCAAAATTCACCTTTTAAATTTCATTTAAAAAATTTAACTTGTTTTTAAATACAACCTTTAATATTCGACGGATAATTTTCAGTCCATATTATTTCGATTTAAAAATTCGCTTCCACAAATTCAGCGGTTCAAATTCGGCTTGAAATTCAAAGTTTCACATCCGGGAATCCAAGGAAAAGCAATAGAGCGCCGATTCTACAAATGCATGATCTCTTCCTGCTGCCTGAGCGCTTCACCAGCAGGTGGTGTAAGTCGGTTCTGACGTAGATCAAAGCAAGAAAAACAGATACTCTTTAAATGTTTGCCACAGAGTCCTTTCATCTGCTCGATTAAGTGAATTTAGTTCTCATATATAGCTTCTTAAACATCATCAACATTTTCAGTAATTTAACTGACGCTTGCACTGCCAGTAGTTGGCACAGACACACTCAAGGCCTATTATGCTCAGACTATGAATCTCATCCTGTTCTGGCTAAAATTAATTAGGTTATGTTTTACTTCAACACATCATGTTCACATAAATATTATGCATCATCAGCATTTACAGGACATTTATTGTGTTTAATCGTATGTCAAATACTGAGATCTCAACCAGCATCCCACTGATAACCGCTCCGATTTTAACAAGTCTGCAACTCTCTCAGTGCTTCTGTTTATATGACATAGAAGCAATCTCTACAGACTTTCTTTTAGTTTCCCTCACATGATCTTTTTTAATTTGCGATACTCAGAAAATGCTGGATGTTGTGGAATTGTGGAAACGTTCGTCGTTTTTATTTTGTTAATATAAAATAGAAAAACCGATCTTTTAGCCAAGCGAACTTCTTGAGCAGGCCAAATAAAATTGACCAGATACAAATAGACATCACGTTCTTTAGAGCCAGAATAGACCCGAAATGTATTGTCGAAGCCAAGAAAGAGACCTCACGGCGTTAAGGATCTAACAGCTGTAAGATGGTGTTTCCTAAAATGTGCGACAAACTGCTTGACTTGCTATCTGTTAATAAAATGCAAAAATGTCAATTACGGTATTAATCTAATTATGTATTGGAAATTTTGGTATATCAAATATTTGTTGTTTCCATAACAATTAAACTGATTCAATTTTTGTCTTTCAAGTCGATTCGGTAAAAGTAAATTCATTTTAAATTACTAGAGACGCAATGCCATATCGGACACGATCTTTGTCAACGTTTTAGACCCGAAGCCGCTGGGACCCATAAGGATCTAACAGACCTGTACACCTCATCGCAAAGTGTCTAAAATGTACGTGTACAGTTCAGATAAACGATCAAGTTTACCCTCTTTAAACTTATGATGACTGAATGAGATGCGTAGGTAGGTGTCTTTATTGTTGCAGTATTTCAGTTTGTTTTTTATTCATTGGTTCATTTAGCCTAATAGACTATACTTGGCTATATTTTTCGTTCTGACCTCAGAGATTTCAGATGAAAAACAGGCATAATTATTTCCATTGATATTTCTCTTCTAAGTGGTTATTAGTTTGTTTAAGTTTAAGCATTTATCCTACATTTAAAAATATTTTACAATTACGTTTTGAAGAAAATACTTTACTTTTAATTGGTTATTTATATTGTAGATTATTTTACGTTGAGATAAAATAGTTCATGGCTTGTTCTTATATCTGTTTGCACTACTCTTTCATTTCCTACTGTAGTCAGTTTTAAATGGATATTTATTGTTTTTTTCCTATTTAGTTTATAGTTTTTATACCAAAATAGAAAGTTTCATTTGAATCGTTAAGTTTATTGTGATCGTGTTATGAAACTAATGTAATGCTTTAAAATCTTATTGTATTGTTTTCTGGCACATTTAATCATATACCATCGCATGTGTCATTCAAATAGCTTCATGAAATTAACTTATTTTATTTTAAAAACTCAATACACAGTATGGTTTAGTAAAGCTCTGTATATATCCAATTTTTCTCATCCCCGAAACTCAAATCATTATTTGATGACTTAAGATGGTGCTTATCAGTAGCACGATTTTATGTTTGCATGTGGCAAGATACAGAGATTTGCGTGCATTTGATACGCAGGTGTAGCTAATTTACCCATACCATCTTAACCAATATTGTTTTGCTCCTTTATGACATATCGCTTTATTGCTCCCTGACCTCTTTTGAAGTTAATTTGGATAAAAATGCTAAATGCTGCTAAATGACTTAATGTTAATATATCATATGCACGCAAAAAAGTAATGAATGGGTATAAATAGCAAGCCAAATACAAACGTAAACTCGTACTCTAGATAGACAGTACAAGGAGATCGGGTAGAATATTAAATAATTAAATTAAAATGTATGACTAGTCCAATGATTCCCGCTTCCGACCTGTGTGTGTGGAGTTTGCATGTTCTCCCCGTGCCTCGGGGGTTTCCTCCGGGTACTCCGGTTTCCTCCCCTGGTCCAAAGACATGCATGGTAGGTTGATTGGCATCTCTGGAAAAAATTGTACGTAGGGTGTGAGTGCGTGAGTGAATGAGTGAGTGTGTGTGCCCTGCGATGGGTTGACACTCCATCCAGGGTGTATCCTGCCTTGATGCCCGATGACTCCTGAGATAGGCGCAGGCTCCCCGTGACCCGAGGTAGTTCGGATAAGCGGTAGAAAATGGATGGATGGATGGACTAGTCCAATGATTCCAGGCCACCTAGAATTGTCCCCGTGCTCCATGTCCTTTCTAGGGATAATAGTGGTGAGCTAAGCTGCCAGTACAAACGTCAACTTTTTTTTCTTTCTTGATGATGCATAAGAAGCCATCTATAAGAACAACTAAATTCACTTAATCGAGCAGATGAAAGGACTCCGTGGCAAACATTTAAAGAGTATCTGTTTTTCTTGCTTTGATCTACGTCAGAACCGACTTACACCACCTGCTGGTGAAGCGCTCAGGCAGCAGGAAGAGATCATGCATTTGTAGAATTGGCGCTCTATTGCTTTTCCTTGGATTCCGGGATGTGAAACTTTGAATTTCAAGCCGAATTTGAACCGCTGAATTTGTGGAAGCGAATTTTTAAATCGAAATAATATGGACTGAAAATTATCCGTCGAATATTAAAGGTTGTATTTAAAAATAAGTTACATTTCTTAAATGAAATTTAAAAGGTGAATTTAGATTTTTTAATTTTTAGACAGTGAAACCGAGTGTGAAATTTTTCAATTTGAAATATTGACAGCTTAAATGTACAACCATATTGAATTGCAGAACCTTAAAATGCAAGAACTGTTAATTCAATGCATTTTTTTTCAGTTAATGCTATTTAGCACGTCTCTTTGCTTCAAACACATTATTCACTATTTTACTTCCATACACACTTGTTTTACCTTACGAATTAACCAAACTCAGAAAGAAACAATGCAAAAGATTGAAAGGTTTTGGGCCAGCACCAAGTGGTTTGAAGACACAATTCACACTTTTAATTCATACAGCCACAGAAAAAAATATTTTAATTGTTTAGGTACAATGATCATTTTTGTTTAATTCTGTGAACTGCTAACAATATTTCTCCCAAATTTCATTTATTTGCAGAAAATTTAAACTGGAGAAACAGTTCAAAATGACAGAAAAGATATTCTGTATTTTTTCATATTCACTTTTAAGCAATACAACAGTAATATTTGTACATGCATTTAGGAAAAGTTCCCATATAATTTTTTATGTGATAACCTGGATTTCTATCACAGTTTTCATATGTTTTGTCATACTGTCAGTCTTTCACATTGCTGTCGACTTTGTAACTCCTGAGGTTTGATTTTGATGAAATTTAACAGACACTGGACTGAAATGACCACAACACATCTAGAAATCCTTATTACATAAAAAATTGAATGGTCTCTTTATTTTTTCAGCGGCTATATATAATTGTTTTGCTGTATTACTCTGTTTAAATCTTTCCTCTGTTTTGTAGTTCTGCAATTGGCTGGATGGTGTCATCTTGGTTTTTAGTCTGGAAAATGAAGCCAGTTTCCAGGATGTGTATAAGAACTACAGTGAGCTTAGCAAACACCGTAACATTGCAGAAATGCCCATTATAGCAGTTGGAACACAAGGTAAGATCTGTACCCTTCCCATGTTTGAATTAAAAATGATTTATTGAGTAATATGATGTCACTGTTTTTCTCTCTGCAGATAAGATTAGTAGCACTAACGTCCGTGTGATCGAGGACAAACGTGTGCAACAGCTCTGTATAGATATACGTCGCTGTACTTACTATGAGACGTGTGCTACATACGGGCTTAACGTGGACAGAGTATTCACTGAAAGTGAGTTTCTTCTAAAAATGTATAAAATGTACATGATCATGAAATATTACGAAATATTATGAATATTACTTTCAAACATTATGCAGGTGTTTATTGTACAAACTTGTTTTCTCTTTAGTGACTCAAAAGATCGCTGCTGCCAAGAAGCAAGCCGCCCTTCTGGCCTCCTGTAAATCTCTCCCGAACTCTCCGAGTCATTCAGGAGCCTCGACTCCGCTGTCAGGGCCAGGACAGGTATCAGGCGCATGGGTGCCTCTGTCACAAAAACTTGTCTGAAAATTTTTTTTTAATGAACATGAAGTCTGCTTTAAATACCATTATTCTTGTGACAATTCTGCATCGCTTTAAACAAACTGTAAAGTACAATTGTAATTATTAATCATAGTGGCTTTTGTTTATAGTAGATTGTATATATATATATATATATATATATATATATATATAAATATAGGTAATAATATAAATATAGATATACATTTTTATACTTATAGAAATAAACCATGTTATTTTATTTCATAATTGTGTAAAATTGTCATGGTAATAATATATCATATTTAGGGCTGTCAAACGATTAATCGCATCCAGAATAAAAGTTTGTTTACATAATGTATGTTTGTGCACTGTGCATATACATTTTGTATTCATGAACATATATACATATACGTATATATTTAGGAAATATTAAGATAGTATTTATTTATATTTTTTAATAATTGGAATTATATACAGTACATTTACATTTACATTTAGTCATTTGGCAGACGCTTTTATCCAAAGCGACTTACAGTGCACTTATTACAGGGACAATCCCCCTGGAGCAACATGGAGTAAAGTGTCTTGCTCAAGGACACACTGGTGGTGGCTGCTGGGATAGAACCAGCAACCTTTGATTTACCAGTTCAGTGGTTTAACCCACTAGACCACCATCTCCACCACAGTATAAATGTTTATACATTTTATTATTTTTCTTAAATATTTGTGTATGTTTTTATAATAAAAAATGATTATGCACAGTGCACAAACATATATTATGTAAACACAAACTTTGAGATTAATCTCTTGACAGCCCTAAAAAATAATATTGGTAATAAAACTTGACTTCATTTTCTTTACATTATTATCATTTTTGTGTCACATTTTAAAACACCAGGGCCCAAATTCTTAAAGCTTCTTAGAATCCTCTAAGAAAGTTCTTAATTTTGCTTAAAAACTTCTATGAAGTCTTATATTAAAAGCGATTCAGGACCAATCTGAGAGCAACTTTGAACAAGGAAAAGACAAAACTTGTATATATATACAAGAGATGGATATATATATTTTTTCCATGCTGTTTTAATATCAACGTATTTGATAGGAAATGAACAGTGGCACAGTAAGTTTCTTTAAGTGCTATAATTGTTTGTGTGTTCAGATTGTGACTGTTGTGACAAATCATCACTGCTGCATAGTAGCATTTCTCTAGTTGCCAAATATGTTTATATGATTTAAGTCTGGCGCTATGGCATTTCTGCGCTGTCTTGGAGATATGTTAGACCTCTGGGATCGGTCACAAACATGAACCCTGCACGATCTTATGTGTTGTGTCTTATTAACTTACTGTCATTCAATTTAATATAGCGCTTTAACAATTCGCATCAAAGCAGCTGTAAAAGAAAATCAAAAACAAAAAAAAACTTGAAAACACACAAAAAACAATAAAAATTAAAAATCTGATAAATCTTTAAAGTAATATGGAAATTGTCATGTATTGCAACACATTTCTTCTCACTTTTCGTGTTTGTCCATTTTCCCTGCTGCTAAAGACACTCTTAAGTCTCTTAAAAGTCCTCCTCACAACTCCTAAACGTTTTGACCTTAAGAGCTCTTTTAAGGGTTAAGATGCTTCATGATTTTCTTTTTTTTTACCAAGACCTTTTCTGTAATTTTAAGGAGAAACACCCACATTTCTAAGAATTTTCTGAGAATTTCTAGAATTTTTTAACTAGAAGCAACTCTTTGCACAAAGATTTTTCATGAATACGGGCCCAGTTGTATTAAAGTGTTATGTAATGTTGCATTGATTGTTGTATGTGAGTGTTTTCAGTGATCGTGTTTTTGTCTTCATCATTCTGTCTAAACCATTCAACATTCCATCCCCTCTGTCCTGTTTCTCTCTCTGTGGTATTATCCTCTCTCAGGCCAGTAATGGGGGTCAGAGTAGTGATTACCCCTCCTCTTTGCCTTCTACCCCTGTTATAAGTCACAAAGATATTCGGGGTGGGGCAAGTGGAGACGGGGGCTCTCAACGAAATCTGCCCCGGCGACGGACCTCTTTATTTGCGGTCAGTTCTTTGGTCTCATGATCTTCCGATTTTTAATGTCCAACACCTGTGTAATAGGGTGTGGAAACGATTTATATTTTATAATATAGTTGGCCTTATACCTAAAGAATTTAAATAATAAAATGTAAACTTGTCTTTGTTAAAATACTATTATGCCAGTTAATTATGCAGAAACAAATGTAAATAAAGCATCTGTTTGTTGATTTAAATCGATCAAAACCTGTTTAAATCTTCCTTATTTCTGCTATTTCTTTTCTTTCTGTTTGTGAACGATAAGGTACACACCTTGCCTTTAAATGCTGTTAATACAGAGGAAATATTTCTAGTGTGTTTGTGAACTCTCTCTGTCGCTTTGATACTCATCTCATCTCATGAGTCATTTCTGTCTTCCTGTCTGTCTTTTTACTCTCCCCTCATTTCGATTTTATCTGATGGATCTGTTATTTTAGAACCGTCGTGGCAGTGACTCTGAGAAAAGGACTTCTGAAAGCCGAGGTGACGTGAGCGGTAGATCCGTTCCTATTAAACAGGTATTTGGAAGTTCACAGGGTTCATTAGAAGTGCAGGAATTCCCTTCTTTATAAAGCTAGTTTGCTAAACTTAGTCGGAATAGCTGGTCTCCAGTCTTTAAAACCTTCTAAGACTTGCTAAGATGGACAAAAAATAAAGTTTTTTTTGTACAGGGGACTTTGTGGAAACGAAGTGAACGTTCTTTAAACAAGGAGTGGAAGAAGAAGTATGTGACTTTATCAAACAGCGGCATGCTGACGTATCACTCAAACATAAACGTAAGTAACACTTTAAACACCCAGATTAAACAAACTAAAGAAACCCTGGCAATGTACTGTTACCGCTCCACATAACACCTTCACATCATAGCAATGAGTTTTGAACCCATAATGGCCCTGGGTTGCTTACTTATTTACAGGAATATTTACAGAACGCTCAAGGAAAAGAAATGGATTTATTGCGGGTCACTGTGAAAGTGCCAGGCAAACGTCTTCATCGTGCCGGAACACCTGGCGGTCCGTCTCCTGGTCCTGTTCTTGTCCCCGTACCCGGTGTTAATGGAATTAGTAAAGACAAGCAGACACCTGAAGGGGGCGCTACTTGTAAGTGCCAGCATACAGTAATAAAAAAAAAACGATGGACTGATCAATAAAAATACAGCCAATGATCAGGGACGATATATCCTGTCAATCAAAAGAGGACAGGAAAATGCAATAAATGTATGCTCTGTGTATATAAAATGTCTAGAAACATCATCAATTTGATGTTCAATATTAATATATGTTTAAATTAAGAAATATGAATTTGACCACTAGAATTTAGTAAATCATAGGTTAAAGGTACAGTTTGTAGAATTTCCGCTAGAGGGCGCACAATCAAAACAAGAACAATCGCGTAGCTCTATGACGCTGTGTAGAAGCGTGGAATGATGGGATATGTTGTCTTCAACTACACCCCTGATGATACCGCTAATACATCAATCAGACGGGAACGAGAAGTCATGTTAGGGGAAGAGGTAATGTAATAAAGTTTTATAAATGTTGCGTTTGATGAAATCATTTTATTTCATTATAATGAATTTGACCCGAGTAATGTAAGGTTTAAAACTAAATGATTAGTCATAGATGTTACAGTAATTGTCCAATTCGATGGTGTGATGCAGTTTTAAGTGTTCAAATCAATCATAGTAAAAGTTATTTTGAACGTACCCTCATCATTTGCAATAATGCTAGACGTACCAACGGTACAAACGACTCCCGCATCTGTCTACGACTCTGTCACGCGGTTGCTACGTCAGTAAAGGTGGTAACAAAGGGTAACGCGGATATGACGCTATTGACAGGCGACTAAACTGCCTCGGTCCACTGTTTAGAATGGCGATTTTCTCAGGATTTAAAAGCAGTTGGAAACATTTGAGATAATGTAATTACTCAGCTGAAAAAAATATATAACATTGGCCTAGTGGTTTTTGGATATTTTACTGCAAAACTCTTACAAACTGTACCTTTAATATAACCTCCAAACTATCGGCATCGGTATTGGTGGAGGAGACATTGTGCTTCTCTACTGAAAACGTTTCTCATCATCAGTTTTGCAATTTCTGTACATTCCCAGCAAATCTTTTGACTGTGGAGGAGGCATCCAGAGCTGGTTTGTCATTTCATATTGACCAAAAGGTGAAACGTTGCCCATCATCTGTGTCGAATAAAGGGTTTAGTATGGGTAAGTAAAGTTAAATGTGCATCCCGCATAATTTTTTTTCTATTAAGGTTAACAAGACAAACATCCCTTTTCTAAAAAGAAGTAACCCCCCTGCATAAATTATTCTGCATGATGTTTCATATGAAAATTAATATTATTTTAGGATACTGTATTATTTTATGCTATTTTCAGAAAATCCATTTGCAGATGCCAATTTACAGTTCACTTAAGCTATTCAGGTGAAACTAGTTGAGATTGAAATCCTGTGAAATAAATGTTTTTTGACAATGCTTTATATTGTTTTAATAGACTCGAGTGCAGAGGGAGCCACAAGTCCACCTTTAGGAAAAGACCACATGCCTTCTTCTCCAATGAGTGACCGAAAAAAGAAAAAAAGAAACAGAAGTATTAATCTGAAGGGAGACGCAGCAGCCGGGCAGGCTGAAGGTAAGACATCAGATTTATGAAACACTCAAATTCTGATGCAACGTTGATTCAATTACACTCACAAAATAATACAATCTGTGAAAAGTTAAGTCAAATTCTCAATGCTTTCCGTTTTATTCCAGTGTGCACATGGTTGATTCTCTAGTTTTCTCACGATATCTTCTGCTTTTTTCCCTTATTACTTTTCTTTCTTTTCTCTTATCCTCTGCTGCCCTGGACTAATTTCTTGCACTGCAAGCCAAGCGCAAAATGTGGAAATTAAAAAGCTTTGGTAGCTTGAGAAACATTAACAAAACAGGTAACCTGACTGGATGAAGTGAATGGCTGAGCTTGACTCTTGCTTGTCTTGCTTGTACTGTCTACAGTCTGGCTCCATGTCCATCTCTTGTCACATTATTAGATTACCGCAAATGGATCCGAGTCTTCCTGCCTGTTTCTCTCAAACACATCATCATTATGCTGAGACATTAGGCAGAGGACACAATGGGTGTTTTTGTTGTTGTTGATCTCTTCCTCCCTTGTAAATATCTGTCCTTTTCATCCAATAGAAGAGGAAAGTACGGACTTTATCATCATATCCAGTACAGGACAGAGCTGGCACTTTGAAGCTCAGAATCAGGAGGATAGAGATGCTTGGGTTCAGGCGATAGAGAGTCAGATCCTGGCAAGTCTTCAGAGTTGCGAGAGCAGAAATAAGGTGAGGCTGTTAACAAAATAGTTACTGGGCCAGAAACATGTTGTGCTTAAATGGTGTTAAAGGGCAATGAAAATGTTCATCATTTAGTCACCCTCTTGTCATTCCAAACCTGTATGACTTTCTTTCTTATGCAGAACACAAAAAATATATATTTTGAAGAATGTTGCTAACCAAAAACCAAAGGCCCCCATTGTGTTTCATTATATGGACGCAAAACCACTGAGACATATTTCAAAATATCTTCTTTTGTGTTACGCAGATAAAAGAAAATCATACAGGGTTCGGATGACCGGAGGGTGAATAAATGATGAAAGAATATTTCTTTTGGGGATGAACTATCCCTTTAATCGGCTATATATGATGCAAATGAATGATGTGATTTGAAATATAATAAATACTAAAGTTAACTTCTATCTCTCAGGCACGACGGAGCAGTCATAGTGAAGCTGTTGCCTTACAGGCCCTGCGTAATGCCAAAGGGAATGACCTCTGTGTGGACTGTGAGGCATCAAGTAAGTGTGTTATAATGTGTAGTTTACTAATGAAACATAATGTGAATAATCAACTAAAAAATCACTTTTTACAGATCCAACATGGGCAAGTCTTAATCTCGGGGCTCTCATCTGTATCGAGTGTTCTGGTATACACCGGAACCTGGGGACTCACCTGTCTCGCGTCCGCTCGCTAGACCTAGACGACTGGCCCAGCGAGCTCACGAAAGTGCTTACGGCTATAGGGAACCATATGGCCAACAGTATTTGGGAGACCTGCACTCAAGGACGGCAAAAGTTGACACCTGAGGCAACAAGGTGAGATGACTTCACAAGTAAATGCTACTTCTCCTTTGTGGTCAGGTTTTCTTTGTATTGTATTACTTTTATGTGCGGCGTACACAAACAAAGCAACTTTTCATTGATAACAAAAAATTACAGGAAAGAGAGAGAATATTATTATAGTTATAGTGCATGCACATGTTTTTCACAAAGAGTTGAATAGTGAAATCTGGAAAACAAAATGATATACATATAAATGTTATATATCATGTATACATATTCTTATATTTTTCACTTATACATCATGTATTATTTGCTGTAAACTGTATTTAATGCTTTAAACTAGGGCTGTCACAATGCCCGATTTTTAGGAGATTAGATTAACTTGATATCTTTTAGTGACCTTAAAAGGGTCAAAATCATATTTTATATCTTGTTTTCCCTTTTAGACCAATGAATTGAACTCAAAATACGAGTATATAAAGGTAGAGAGATAGAGTTTGTAAACGTTGTGGCTCTTAAGGCAAAACTTTTAAATAGGTGCTGAATTATTTATGATATTATCAAATGAGAAAAGATGATCAAAATATCGGTAATCATAGTTTTGAATATCACGATATTATCAATACTTGTCTGTTGTGAGACCCCTACTTCAAACAATATACATTGCAGTTAAGAAATGATTTTTTTAAATCTGGTTCAATTAAAAAAATTCAAGATACATGCTCTGAAAATAACTGCAATTAAATGTCTCTTGTTTCATGTATTTTAAGTTTTTTTTTCTGGAAATGAATTAAACAAAATTCAGTATTTGCTTTGTGTGTGTATGTTTCAGAGAACAGAGGGAATCCTGGATCCGTGCCAAATACGAACAGCGGGTGTTTGTGTCGCCCTTGCCCGCTCAGTGCTCAGAGGGCACAATGTCATCCTGGTTACTCAGAGCAGTAATTGACAGAGACCTTCCCAGACTTCTGCTTCTCCTAGCACACAGCACCAAGGATCTGATCAACATCCCTCCTGAGGGAGCGGGGCAACAGCATCACAGCGCATTACACGCGGCATGCCAGCTCGGAGACGTGGTAATGACGCAGCTCCTGGTCTGGGTGAGCATCCGTCTCCATTTTTTACTTTTGTTGAATTACATATATGTTTCTAACAGATTTACTGTAACTCTCTCTACAAAGTACGGCAGCGATGTCAAGTCGAAGGATCCGCAGGGCAGAACGGCCCTGACATTGGCGCGTCAAGCCGGAAGTAAAGAGTGCGCTGAGATTCTTCTACAGCACGGCTGTCCCAGCGAGACCTCTCCCACGTCCCCCACACCCGTTCTGTCCCGCAAAAGTAGCATCACGAGCGTGGGCCGTGTCAATTCCAGGCGGAGGGTCTCGTAACCCGTGAACTTTCACGATCATAAAAACATTTCTAAACAGGGGGGTTTTAATTTCTTCATTCAGAGTTGTGTGTTCTGTGCGTCTGTGAAATTCTGCCCCAGGATATCATCAACAACGCTGTGTTTATATGCATACATCCCTGCGGGTTCCTCAGAGAAGGGAACAATAAAAAAGAAGAAAAACCTTTATCGTCCATCCTAGAACAAGCTTAGAAAGACAGCTACAAAAATGCCTTTTCAAAAAAATACGGAAACTGTTCCACCAAGTAAAAGCAATATTATTTATAATATGCTGATATAACTGTAATATAGATGCATTACAAGGTCAAATGTAGCTTGAGAGTTTCCCAAAGCAATCTTAGGGACTGTATTTACCAATAGGACTGTCATTTTCATCGTTCTTTAAAAATAGACATCATGGCTGGGGGTATTGTAATGTAACATGTTTATATCCAGAAGAAATAGTATTTGTCATTGTGCATCATTTCTAAATACTATAGACAATAAACTCAGATCTTCAAATCTTTTTGGCACTGCTCTTTATTGATCACAAAGGCCACCGACAGGTTCGCATTCATAGAATATTTCAGATAGTTGGGCTGGATCATGCATGAAAGAAAAAGTATCAAATTATATAAAAATGTATTACATTCATTACATATCCCTATAGATCTTGCTGTATTTTATATATATGTATAAATATATTAAATTAATTCTTCATTCCTGTATTTGGAAAATTTGCTTAGGTCAATCAGAAGATTAACCTTTTATTATTATTATTTATTATGCTTTTCTCTATTTAAACGACATGTATAATATAGGACGTTACAGATCAAGAACCACATTTTGATCAATTAGACATTCTAAGTATCCCCAACTCGCCGCTATAGAAAAAACAACCAGAATAAAATGCTTTTATAAATGTTTATAAACATTTCCGTACATTGTTGAATGTTTTTCATTTACCTTTCGTATTGCGTACCACCTAAGTTACCACAGTTTTGGAACCACAGGGACATTTTCTAATCATATTATACAATGATTTTAAAAACCTGAATGGACATGTTCAATCGATATCTTTATATTTCATAACACATACCCACACACATATAAAAGAGTCGATAAATAAATAAACTGAAAGTTTAATCATTGTGTTCATCCATCTTGGTCGATTATAAATTTGCCTGAGGGACTCTGGATGCTATTTTAAATCTATAGAGGGCGCTCGTGCGACGCACTGGTTGCGTCTCAAAACCTAGAACTGATTACATAGACAGCGTTTTTAGTAAACATAGATTTCTTACATCTGAATTCATTCGTAACAGGTCAGTGAGCAAAAATCCTAAAGCACGATGTGCAAGATGGATGCCGACCGTCATAAAACAAAACGAAAAAGAATAAGATGATGTCCAAGAGTGCTGACTGAGTAGTGAACTTATCAGGTAATGTGACGCGGCCCTCGTCTCCCACGAACATGGACGACAGTCTGGGCTAACAGGATCCAGGAGTGCTATATATTTTTCCAAAATCAACAACACTCTATGAGTAAGCAAACATTTGCATCTAACCGCAATTTGTTAGCCGGTTAATATGTGTTATTTAGGAGACATTATGTTTTAATTCCTTGAGGTGGTGCTAATTTGCTAGTTAGCCAAAACGCTAATGTTAGTTAGTAGAATGCATTGACAAACAGTTAGCAGGGACTGTATGTACAGTATAACGTTTGATGTAAACATACTCTGATGCATTGAGCAGATTCAGGGATGACTTTAAAATGTATGCTGGCTAGGGACGAGTGTCAGTTGTTGTCGTAATATAATAATGGAAATGTACTTTTTGATGAGGCTTGCCTTTGTTTGGCGTTGTAGTCGTGTTTTGTGGATAAATGAACATCCATCCATCCATTTTCTACCGCTTTATCCGAACTACCTCGGGTCACGGGAGCCTGTGCCTATCTCAGGAGTCATCGGGCATCAAGGCAGGATACACCCTGGATGGAGTATAAATGAACATATGTCAAAAAAAATTAATCTAAATTTAAAAAATGCAAGTGATAAACAGTACACTTTTGAACATTTAGAAGCGAATAATAAACAGTAAACTTTTACAGTCACTGTTTTTAAAAAAGATATACTACTTTTTTCATGCATTTCTGATTTAAAGGGTTTACCAATTTGCTAAAAGGCATTAATGTTCATTAATTTTATTTATTTATTATTAGTAATAATTATTCCCCCAAACAATAGTTTATAAATGATATTCCTGGAAGCTTTTACACATCATTATTTTACATTTGTCATTAATTGAATCAGAGTTTAGAAACTAAATAGTTATTTTTACTCATTTTTAAGGAATCCATATTTTTGGTTAAAAAAAGGGTTAATATATATTAGGGATGCACAATAAATTATCGGCCATTTTGGTATCAGCAGATAAATACTCATTTTTAATGTTATTTTCGGTTGATAATAAAATTTCAGCAATATTCTAGCCGATAAATCCTAAATCATTTCCTCTGGTTTAACTTATTCAGCTGCACGCTGCTCACAGTTAAAAAACAACGCAGTAGTGTCTTTCTGTCGTGATCATTCACTTACTGCTACCATCAAAACATTATTGATGAAGGTACAGTATGTAGATATTTATGAATGCGTAAATTATAGGAACTTAAGCATATTGTTTGAATAAGACTGCTGTCTGAATGCTTTTTGTCTTGAGACCTGTCATGTGGCTATTAAGAAAACAATTCTGGGTTGCTCTGAAAGAACATCTATAATTTATTTAATAAAATACCAGAAAAGTGTAAAGCAGGCTTGATACATGATTTTCAGGGGGATAAAAAAGTGAATGCAGTCAATGTTTGCAAATTAAAGCAGTGGTCCACGTTTTGCCTTTTGTTTCAGTCTTTAGATTAATATTTAGATAGTGTATATCGGCCAATATATCAGTTATCGGATTTCAATGTTAAATAATTATCGGTTATCGTTCTCGGCCAAAATTAACATATCGGTGCAACCCTAATATATTATTTCTATAATAAAAGAAAGTAATATGTTTTTGTATACAGAAAAATAAAACATAAACCTTGAGATTTTTGGTCAAGTGATGCTTTTTAAACTTTTGATCGTTAGTATTTATTTAATATTCAATTATATATTCGTTCACTTGCTTTATTTTCCTTAATATAATGTGTGTGTGTTTGTATGGGTAGTTGATAGATATACGGTACATGTGTACTTTGGTGTGACTGCAAAAATTAAAAAAAAAAAAATATATTTATAAAAATATTTATTTTATATTATTTATATTTGTATTTATACTAGAAAATATCATAAAACAGATTAATCTTTATTGTTAGTTTGTTTGTACGACACATTTATGTTTTATTTGTCAACTCACTCATTTGTATAGTTTTTAAAAGTAAACAAAAACAAATCATATGTGTAACCATGTTTTTATTCACTTTTTTGTGTGTGTTTCAGTCTGCGTTTTGGGTTTCTTCACAGTGGGCAGGCATGCGGATCAGACTGCAGGGCTCAGGCCATGCGGCCCGTCTCCTCTCTGAGCTCAACCGCTGCCGTCTGTCCCGTCTCCTCTGCGACGTGGTCCTCCAGGTCGGAGGTCGTTCCTTCCCCGCCCATCGTGCAGTGCTGGCGTGCACCTGCACGCACTTCAACAGTTTTTTTTTCAAAGGCTCCCGAAACGGTAGCATTCCCAACACCTTCTCATTGGACTTTGTTTCGGCCACCAATTTCGAGAAGGTGTTGACTTTCATCTACACCGGTGAAATTTTCACGGACCTTATAGATGTGGGCGTGCTGTATGAACTGGCAGAAAGGCTGGGAGTGAAGGAACTGGTCAACGCCTGCCATGCCACTTTTCCTGACCTGCAGAGCTCCAGTTCAGGACACCAGGTGTCCGATGGAGATATGGAGAGTGAAATGGCGTCTGCCACTACCGTGGCTACGTCTGTCTGTTCGCCCTCTGCAGCGTCGTGTTCCTCGTTGTCGTCTTCGGCCGCACCTACACCTGTCACACCATCTCCGGTTCCTCACGGTAGGAACGGTAGGATGAACAGTTCAATCTTGGCCACCATTTCGCTTTCCCAGTCTCCTAAAAATGAAGACTTACATTTAGGGTACAACCAGCTGGGAACCAACAAACCGAGTCCCTCGGACAGGAACCGTTCAACAGAAGCTCTTCCAGATCTCGCTTTGCAGCTCAAGACGGAGCAGGACGATGAAGGAGACAGCGGTGGAAGCATCTCAGTGGATCACCTCGTACTTAACGGTAGCAAATCAACATTTGGGGCTCTTCCAGAAACCTGCTCCATTCCCGACTCCTCAGCCCAGCTCGGAGGAGAATCCTGTGCACCCTCGTCGTCCGCTAACGACCCCCTGGACGGTTTACAGCTAGGGTCTGTTTCAGGTGGGGTAAGAGTCAAAGATTTTTTTGAGGAAGATGATGCCAGGAAGCAGCCCGAGGCCTCGGCCAATCAGTGGAGAGCACTTTCAGAGGACATTATTGAGCTTAGCGATGAAGAGGAGCACTTCATTGTGGAAGAAGAGGACGATGAAGACCTGATGTGTATTGAGAACGGTGAACACGGGTCTCTTGGCCAGCTAGTTTCATCGCAGCCGTGCAAGGCTTGTGGAATGCAGCTTCCCGCCGAAAACGCCATCATTCGGACTCACGCCGAGACGCACCTCTCTGAAACAGGTTCCTGTCAGGTGTGCGGAGCCTCGTTCTCAGAGCGCGGGGCTGCTGTCACGCACGCCCTCACGCACGTGGGCATCTTGCTGTTCTCCTGCGATGTCTGTGAGCAGCAGTTTCAGAGCGAGGGCACGCTGATTCATCACAGACGGCAGTCGGCTAATAAATGCACCCCTCAGAATCCTGAACAGCTGAACAGCGCCTTTCAGAGACAAGGAGGAGAACTGCAGTGTGCTGTTTGTGCTAAGACCACCGCAAATGATTTCAAGGTTTGTGGAACTTAGTTTTTTGTGTGGGTGTGTTTTTTTGTTTGTTTGTAATTCCTGTAATGCTGTGATTTGACATGTCTGTCAACAGTAGTATTGTTACATCAAAATCAGTAGGGATATTTTATCCTAAACATTTATTTATTTTTGGGACATTTGGAAAACATACTGTTGTATACTTAGGTTTTTCTTATAGTAAACTGTTGTGAAACTATCTAGATACTTTTGTGTTTGAACCTAACAATAATAAATATTAAAGTGAACTTTGGTATTTACTACAGTTTATAAATTCACTATATGCTACAAAATGTGTAGAAATTAATATAATATACCACAGTATACCACAATTTACTATATAAAATACTAATGTATACTGTACTATTTACTGGTTATCAGCTCACTAGTCTTAATTATACAGAATACTGTAGTATATATTAACAAAGTCTAATATTGTCTAATATACTCCACTCAACTTTATTTATATAGCGCTTTTTACAATTTTCATTGTTACAAAGCAGCTGTACATGAGACACATTGAATACAAGAAAAACAACTAAAGGCCTAACCCTAACCTAACCCTAACCCTAACCTGTAAAAACAAGAAAAAGGTGAAACAACAAAAGACAGCCATACAAATGCTCCACACACACAATATGCATACATACACACATTGACATAGATGCCAACACGCAAACACACTCCCACACACGCACAGTGAAAGCACACATTTGAGATAAAGGAGAGAGAACCACAGGTCAAATATTAAACGGACTGTAAATTCTTATATGCAATATTAATTATGTCTAAATTCTAAAGCAGCCCCCCCGGCAAGGCAAATAGTGCAAAACAATATGCAAACGGTGGCGAGGAACCCAAAACTCAAATCGAGAAAAAAAAACTCAGGAGAACCCAGGTCCAACCAGGGGATTCCAGTTCCCCTCTGTCAAAAGCTGCTGCTGCCTCTGCACAAGCTCAACAGTGCTTGCACAACAAGGCTAAATAAAAAATAAATAAACTTACTAATAAAGTAAATTATAGATTTAAGATTATCATTAACAAACTAATAGCATTTGAAGTGTTGTAGAAAAATCGTGTCAAGTTGCCGCGTCCTTTATCCAGCTCTATCATCTCAGCTCTTGTCAGGTCACCGCTTCCCATTCTCAGCTCTGCCATCAGGTCTGGGCATGAACTGCATCCTGCGGTAACCTTGGAACAAAAAGACAAGACTGGCTGAGAGTAGAGTACTGTTCTGCACTCTTTGATGCAACAAGTACGTCATTTGTTGTTGGATGTGTTCCTGGTTCCGGTTGATCTAAATAATGCAACCTAAATCCTCTGAGGATTAATATTATGGAGGTGTAGTGTATGCAAGATTAAAAAGATGCGTCTTTAGTCTAGATTTAAACTGACAGTGTGTCTGCCTCCCGGACAGTTCAGAGAAGAATATTCCAAAGTTTAGGTGCTAGATAAGAAAAGGATCTACCACCTGCACTTGATTTTGAATTTCTAGGTATTACCAACTGACAGGGCGATACAATAGAAGTTCATTCAAATCCTGCGGCGCTAGACCATGTAGGGCTTTATAGGTAATAAGCAAGATCTTAAAGTTAATGCGATGTTTTATAGGTAACCAGTGCAAGGTTGACAGAACCGGGTTTTATGCTCATACTTTTTTGTACGTGTAAGAACTCGAGCTGCCGCGTTTTGAACCAGTTGCAGTTTTTGGAGGGCAACCACCTAAAAGTGCATTACAGTAATCTAGTTTTGATGTCATGAATGCATTAATTAATTTCTCTGCATCTGACAGTGACAGCATATGACGTAGTTTAGATATATTCTTAAAATGGAAAAATGCAATTTTACAGGTGTTGGCGACATGGCTCTCAAATGACAGATTACTATCGAATACAACGCCAAGATTCCTGGCTGACAACGAGGATTTTATGGAGCATCCGTCAATAGTTAAGCAGTATTATTGGTTGTTACGTATGGTGTTTTTTGGTCCAGTAAGTAACACTTCTGTTTTGTCCGAGTTCAGTAGTAAAAAATTGTTACTCATCCAGTTTTTTAAATCAACTATGCATTCCTTTATTCGATGGAACTGCTGGGTTTCATGAGGCTTCGAGGAAATATAAAGTTGAGTATCATCAGCATAACATTGAAAGCTAATTCCTTGTAGCTTTATTATATCTCCTAAAGGTAGCAAATATAATGTGAAGAGCAGAGGCCCTAAGACTGAGCCCTGTGGTACACCGTACTGGACTTGCGATTTGCGGAACACATCATTGTTTATTGCTACAAATTGAAAACGGTCAGATAAATAAGACTTAAACCATTTCAATGCTATTCCATTAATGCCGACATACTTTTCGAGTCTGTGTTGGAGTATGCTGTGGTCAATGGTGTCAAATACAGCACTAAGGTCTAGCAGCACCAATAACGAAATACAGCTACGGTCAGACGCTAAAAGCAGATCATTTGTAACTCTGATCAAAGCAGTCTCTGTACTGTGACATGCTCGAAATCCAGACTGGAATTCTTCATTAATGTCATTTCTTTGGAGGAAGGAGCATAACTGAGTTGAACCTACTTTTTCAAGAACTTTAGCTATAAAAGGTAAATTCGATATAGGCCTGTAATTCCCTAGTTCTCATGGGTCGAGTTTGGGTTTTTTGAGAAGGGGCCTTAAAACAGCCACCTTAAATGATTTAGCATTTCTTTTAGTAGTTTTGTAGGTATAGGGTCTAGCACGCATGTTGTTGATTTGGATGATCTAATGATTTTAGAGTGTTCATCGTGATCTACTGTAGAAAATAATTTCTCCTTAGGGGTGCTGTAATTAGTTTGTTCAGCGGGTTTCACTTATGGTTGCATTGTTATAATTTTTTCTCTAATATCTTGGATTTTACTAGTGAAGTAAATTCATCACTGTTATGCTTATAATCAGAATCTAAAGTCGCTTACAACTTATTTTTTGGTCATTAAGCCACGTTGTTAAATAAAAACCTAGGGTTGTGATTGTTTTCTTCTATTAGTGATGAAAAGTAGGTGGATCTAGACGTTTTTGTGGCATTCCTGTATTTTCCTTCTATGCTATACGAGTACTATCCTTCCATGCTATACGAAATACCTCTAAATTAGTTTTCTTAAAGTTCCACTCCATTTTACGGGACGCTTTCTTTATAGCCTGAGTGTGTTCATTATACCACGGTGTTGGGCTGCCATTTTTTATCTTTTTTTGAACGCAGAGGAGCAACTCTGTCTGATGTTTCTGAGAAGGTAGAGTTAAAATTTTCAATAGTCATGTCAAGATCGTCAGCGTTTTTACTCAAGCTAGATATTTGAGACAATTCAGGCTGATTGTCGAGAAACGCATCTTTGGTTCTAATCGTTCTACCATATTTGTAACAAGGAGTTTGATTTGAAGCCGTAGCCCAGTGAAGCAAACATAATATCAGATAATGATCCGAAATGAAATGATCCAAAATATACCACAGTATACTAAAATTTAATACACTGTACTATAGTAAATTAATATTGAAGGATGCCACAGTATTTACTACTGTATATCAATTCACTATAAATACTACAGAGTACTGTAGTATACATGAACAAAGTCTAGTAATGACTACAATGCATCGCAGTATACTACAGTTTACTATAGTAAATTCTAAAACATGTTACAACATTTACCACAGTTTATCAATTCACTATAGCAAATGTTACAGAATACTGTAGTATACATTAAATGGATAGTTCACCCAAAAATGAAAATTTTGTCGTCATTTAGTCATCCCGATGTTGTTTCAAAACCTGTTTACATTTTCATGTTCCACTGAACACAAAATAAGATATTTAGATGTTTGTAACCACAGAGTTTTGGGGCACCATTCACTTCCATAGTAAGAAACAAAACTACTATGGAAGTCAATGGTGCCCCACAACGGTTTGGTTTCCTACATTTATTTGATCTTTTTTTGTGTTCAACATAAAGAAATGTATACAGCAACACGGGGGTGTCTAAATGATGACAGAATTTTCATTTTTGTGTGAATTTTTCCTTAAACCAAGTGTAGTTAACACTTCCACGGATTTAGGACGCGAAATGTTAATCGGGCCTTATACTACTGTTTTCTACAGATGCTTGTAATTTTTTCCCTCTTATAGTTAATTCACATTTTCATTTGATCATTGGTGTAAAAAAATCATTTTAATAGTAAAAATGAAGAATGTATTTCATTATGTCATCATGTTTTATTGTGTTAGTAACCTTTATTTTTTTAGTTATTATGGCATAAATCAAAACAAACCAACTTCAGTTTGAAAGTTTGAGAAATTGAGTTAAACCTCATTTTAAAAGAAGAACAAATAAAAAAATTGGTTCCAAAATGAGATAACTGTTTAAAAAAAATCATGTTTTTTATTACGTTGTCATGTTTTTATTGTGTGAGTTAGCTGTATTTTTTTAGTTATTATGGCTTAAATCAAAACAAACCAACTGCAGTTTGATTGATATTAATTGGAATGCACAATAAAAAACAAGATTTTAGATTTTTTTTTAAACTGAGTTATCTCATTTTGGAACAAAACTCTTAATATGCTCTTACTATGCTCTCATTAAAAATGACATGCACAACCTTAATATTTTACTTATTGATTTAAAACATATTGTATACAAAAAATCACGCCGAACATTGTAATGCTTTAAAAAAACATTGAAAACACTTCAACGGCTTATATACTAAGTGTAATTTGTTTTCCTCAGGCTGTCCGGGAGCACGTTCAGAGCCACGCATGTTTACGAACTCTTAGCTGTGGAGTATGCCAGCTGGCCCAGCCCTCTCGATGCACTCTCCTGTGGCACACTATGACCCACCTCTTTCCTTTTTACACTTGTCCGCAATGTGGCAGCCCTTTCCTGGAGAGTTCGTTGCTAGATCGCCACCTGGTGCTACACGAAGAGGAAGAGCCTTCGGCAAAACAGGACGGCAGCAGTCCGGAGACCAGCGGGGAAAGCCAAGTCGATCTGCGCTGCTTCCTCTGTCCACAGACCTTCCGCTCTGAAACGGCTTTCCATTACCATCTCAGCGTGCATTCTAATGAGCTTCAGAGTAGCCAGGTGTGGCCGGCCAAGCGCAAAGCAGACCAGCTCCTGGAGTATTCCCCATCATCTTCCTCCCCTTTGGAAGCCGGTGGCTCGGGTAAAACGGGAAATGCAGGTTTCAACGTGAGCCTGGGATTTAGCATGCAGGACAAAATGGTGCATGGGGGTCTTCAGTTCCCTGCCGGGCTTGTCACGAATGGCAACTCCTCCGGTAATGTTTCCGGCGGTGCGGGGCTCAGGCAGAAATGGTACCGCTGCAGGTATTGCGGTAAACACTTTGCACACTCGGGTGAGTTTACCTACCACCTCCGCATCCACACAGGGGAGAAACCCTACCAGTGCAAAGTATGTCTGCGCTTTTTCCGTGGACGTTCCACCATGATCTGCCACCTTAAGACGCATTCGGGTGCCCTCATGTACCGTTGTACCGTGTGCGGCTTGTTCTTCTCTACACTTAAGATGGTCTCTTCACACATGGAGCTTCACAAAGACCAACTGTCACCTGATTTTAACATAGAGGAGACGTTCATGTATAACGACCACTCCAAAGAACCCATCTCGTCCATGGACACATGAACAGACACCGTACATCCACTACACTGTGTCGCCCACATGGTTAAAGGGAAGTGACTGTAGACTTAGAATGTAACTTAATTGTTTCGTGTGTTTTCTCTGTGTCATTGTGTACCGAAAGAAGACCAAAATGTTTAAAAAAATGTAGTGTTGTTACTTGGTCACTAGATGGCACGAGAGAGAGAGAGAGAGAGAGAGAGAGAGCAAACGTTGCGCTGATCTGTTTACCTCTAAAAACTCTTCCGGCAGTTCTGTCACAATAAGCTAAAGTCTCTTATTCTAAAGAAGATGAAAGTTGCTCTTATTCCAAGCAAGTGCAAGTTGAGAATTTACAGGGACTTTATAAATTATCCAATACATAAAGCAGTGCTTTTGGTCAAGGTTATAAACATTGTCCTTTTTTTAAATAAAGGTACTTTTCTTTTACAAAATATGTGATATTTTTCTATTAGCATTGTGACATTCGAGATTCAATTAGAAATAGTTACTAGTTTATGAGACACTGCATATTGTATATTGTCCTCGAAATTCTTCAAGAGGATTTTGATTGTGGTGCTAATATATCTGTCAGTTCATGAGGTGGTGTTTAACCTGTTGACTTTGGACGTATAAAAGTATTTTGTGAAAACAGTGTTTTCATTCGAGCTTCTGTTCTGAAAGTCAAGACCTTGTTATGTGCCAATTGTTTTACACCTGAAATATCTACTTATTCTCGCATACTAATATTTATTATGACACGTTTCACTTTTTTGGTATTATTGTTCCTCATCACTGTGGCATTTATGGTTATTGAAGCCTTATTTATGATGACGTTCTAAAACAGGCTGAACGAAACATGGCCTTATGAATCAACATTATTGTTCAGTCAGGTTTGGGAGGACTGGTGTTGTGTTGAGATTGGTAAACGTAAAAAGATCATGACTCATGTTGAATATAAGATGGGGAATGTCCTTTTCCATAGCACATTTATTTAAAATTTTTTACATATATCACTTGTTATTTATATGATTCATACATAGTTGGCATCACTGTCAAGCCTTTTTGTGTTAATACAGCTGTACTTGTGTTATGATTAAAAGTGGTACTTTAAACCTCAAAAGTATTTTCTGTTTTATATGTATGGAATTTTTAATATTGTTTATATGTTTTTGCTCATTTCTATGCAAGACACTATTGCTGCAATCTGTAACTTGTTTTGGGTAAAAATAACAGATTTCTTGCCTGATTTACAATGGTAAGCTTACACTCACGTAAAGGATTATTAGGAACACCATACTAATACTGTGTTTGACCCCCTTTCGCCAAATGTTGGCCCATATTGATAGGATAGCATCTTGAAATTGATGGAGATTTGTGGGATGCACGAAGCTCCCATCCACCACATCCCAAAGAGCTCTATTGGGTAGAGATCTGGCGACTGTGGGGGCCATTTTAGTACAGTGAACTCATTGTCATGTTCAAGAAACCAATTTGAAATGATTCGGGCTTTGTGACATGGTGCATTATCCTGCTGGAAGTAGCCATCAGAGGATGGGTACATGGTGGTCATAAAGGGATGGACATGGTCAGAAACAATGCTCAGGTAGGCCGTGGCATTTAAACGATGCCCAATTGGCACTAAGGGGCCTAAAGTTGGCCAAGAAAACATCCCCCACACAATTACACCACCATCATAATTGCATTAATGAGAAATTGAACAGGTGTTCCTAATAATCCTTTAGGTGAGAGTATAATAATGATTAATAAGTTGAGCTGTCGATTATGATTTCATGAAAATTACAGTTTTTTTCCAAAACATCAAAAATTATTTATGTATGTATGTAAAGTAACCTGCAATTTTATATTTCAAACAGAGATGCTAATAAGGAGGAAAAAAGTTACAGATTGCAGCTTTAAAAAATGCCATGAATTGAAGCTTGATTCTTACCTCTACCTTGATAGACAAACATGTTTAAAAAAACGTTTTTAAACAAATGTTATTACATTTTAATATCATATAATTTATCCATAACAACATGTACAAACAAACTGCTGTGCTCAAAGCCTTTTAGACAGCGTCAGATGTTGCAGTTAAGCATATGGACATTCATGTTATCAAGTGAAAGTATTTTTTTAAAACAAAACAGTCTTTGTACTAACACTGGTGTGTGGGTAGAGCTTTTTTTACAAAGATCTATGAGTTTCTAGAAGTGACGGTAGGAACTGGAAATGGGGCTTATGAAAGTTTGACACGATTTCCTTCCTTGTACTCTTAATAACAATACAGAGAAGAGAAAAACAGGAGACAATATGACCAGGCTTCTGGCCAAAAACACTCTTGTTGTCTTAACAAGGCCATTTTTCCTTGATAGCATCAATCATGAACAACCTTGATTTCCCTCTTAAGATCCAATGTCCGAGTGGCTGGTGCTGGTGTTACTGAGCTTTCGCTCTTGTGCTCCTGTGTTGTCGGCCATTGCGCTGGCAGGCGCAGGTGAGATCCGACTGAGCACGGCGTTGATCAGGTTATTCTGGAAGCTCTTGCTGAGGAAGTTGTAGAGGATGGGGTTGGCGATGCAATGGAAGAGTGAACAGCATTTCACTAGGCTGAAAGAAAAGTAAAGCACTCCAACCCCGTTGCAGGAGAACAGGTGGGGATGCAGATCATGCAACATCAACAGAAGCCACGTCAACTGGTATGGAAGCCAGCAGGCCACGAACACCAGGGAGTACACGTGTACCAACCAAATGTCCCGTCGGTTCTGGACATCCGGTGTTGCGCGGACAGCTCGGGCTATCAGAATGTTGCAGGTGATGATGATGGACGCAGGGCCCAGAAACTGGAAGATCAATTCCAGGAAAGTAAGGGACATGTACCATTCCATGTAGAAGTGCTCAGGGACCAAATAGCAGCCCGGCTGACCCCAATCAACCAGATCGACGTGAACGTTCTCTAGAAGGGCCAGCATGAGGGACAACAGCCAGATGCTGATACAAAGCAGCCAGCGACGCTTGCGGTTCAGCGGGAAGCAGGCGGGCCCGTTGGGCCGGGTCAGGGACAGGTAAC
Source organism: Triplophysa dalaica (assembly GCF_015846415.1). Lineage (NCBI taxonomy): Eukaryota > Metazoa > Chordata > Actinopteri > Cypriniformes > Nemacheilidae > Triplophysa > Triplophysa dalaica. The sequence goes on along the minus strand of NC_079561.1, from coordinate 16,112,154 downwards.
GCTCCAGGGTCATGAAGGCCAGGAAGAAGGAGCTGCTGTAGAAGTTGATGATGTAGATGAGATTGGTGACCTTGCAAAGGAAATGACCCCACAGCCAAACTTGGTCCATGGTTTCTTCCATCATGAAAAAGGGTATGGTGAAGACCACCATCATGTCAGACAGGCTCATGTTGAGGATACAAAACAGCACGCCGTTGGCGGAGTGTCTCCTTCGCCAGATCACCCATAACACCAGGCTGTTTTCAGCTAACCCCACCATGAACACCACAAGGTAGAGGAGGAAGAGAGCGATCCTTCGACCGTCATCATTCAGGTTGAGGGTGCACTCGTGGATGAACCATGATGTGTTGTAGTCGTATGAGGAATTGTGAAAATCGCCTGTCATGATCTGCAAAGATAGAGTTGCTGAACGGTTATTAAAAGGATTATGTTGAGGCTTTATACAAATTATGTAAAACTAGCTGAGCTGAGTGAATGATTTTATGGAAAATGCCATAGAAGAACCATTTTTGGTTCCCATTCAGTCAACGGTTCTTATAAGAACCATGTCTTTCTTACTTTTTATAGTCAAAAGGACATTAACATTTAATAATAAATGTTCTTTGTGGAGCCGTTCAGCCAAAAATGGTTCTTTTATGACTTCATGAAGCAACTTTTTTAAAAGTGCTTACAGATTTTATATGAATTGTTACATTTATCTGTACATACAGTGTACTGAAAAATATAACATAATTGTAAGAATATACACAAATATGTCAATGAAGTTGATTCTCCATAGAAACACAGCTAAGGGACTATTGACATGAATTTTCATTATTGTGCGGAGAAATGTAATGTGATGAACAGGGTCCATGTTTACAAAAACAAACATGATTCACCTGAAAAAAAATCATGCACAAATATACAAACATTAATAAAATAAATCAGTTCATTGCACTTGAATTTTGAGGTGTATTGAGGTTAAATGATTTTTTTATTTCATAGGTCCAAAATTCATACTGAATGAAAGAATGCATCACTTGAATAAATCACTTTTTCTAGACAAAATAGCAAACTTTATTTATCATTAGAAAGATTTATAATATTCTATTTATTTATTTATTTATAGAAAGAGTGAGTTGAAGAATTTTTGGCACCAAACAAATAAAAACAAGTTATACTTGGACAAATAATATAAATTCATTCATTTTTAATATAATGTTAGTTTTCCCAAAAATTATTCTGCCTACAAAAACACGATTAATTTGGTTAAAATAAATACATGAATGTTTCCCATTTCTAATGGACTTTCTGTAGCTGTCGGATAAAGCTCCCCACACCAAAATGGTAAACCCCATTACGGTCTACAGTGTTTTAGGGCAAAAATTTCTATTCAAACCAGGACAACTAGAAACCCAATGACATGATAAAGGTTTAAGACACCCACCTTGCAATGCAGCACGTGTTAAGCAGATGATGCTCTTGTGGTTCAGATAGAATAGCACCGGAGGCTTTACTTAACTGCAGGCTTGTGCAGATTTTAGCCATACGTTGGTTGTTGTCATCAAATAAGTTCTGTCTCTCTCGCACTATCATCAGGACAGGACATCCTCAAAGGACAGGAGGGGTTTGCTTTCCTCAGGAAAGAGTCGAAGAATCTTTTGCAGATAGTATCGTGAATATAACCACAGAATGTTTGTTTTTTGTGCACATTGGTGTAAACAATCTGTAAAGCCAAATGGAATTAAAGACGTTGCACAAGGCTGTGGTGCAATAACTTAATAAGGATTATCCACAAGCCTCAGTGTATAGGTTATACGTTGGCCAAGAAGTGCAAATCGGTACGAATGCTTGCAAGATCTATGCATTCTTCTCAAAGATTGTGAGGAACAACGTGGACAGGTGTTAAAATAGGAAGCAATGAGTTCTTGATGGTTTCAAACTTTGGCAAAATACATCATAACAAACATGCAGGAGGAATTTTGTAAATGTGTGTTCTGCTGACATCTATGCACTTTTCATACCCATTTAACATTTGCACATATCATACACTTAAAAATAAAGGTTCTTAAAAAAAAATCTTGAGCTTTTTGTTTCACAAAAGGTGAAATTTTAGTCTTCTGATTATGAAAAGGTAAGAAAGAAATGGTTAAAAAAAAGATTTTTCAGGGAACAAAAAATGGAATACTTTATAAAAAAAAGCTTCAAAGAAGAATTTATTTAAAGATTTTTAAACAGATGTTTAAACAAATGCATTTATTTTAAAACAAATTAAATATAACAACATAGTTATGTAAAACCATAAATTTTTATTTCATAGCAAATGGACAGCTCAGGTGCAGATGCTATACATTTTGTTGCACATGGATTGACTAATTCAATGAATCTGATCATGACCGAGAGTTAAATCAGTATTATTGAGTCACAGGAGCCATGAATAATTATTTCGGAGAATCTATTCACAGTTCCGAAAGTCTAGGAACAATAACGCTTATCTGGATTGTGCCTGATATGCTGAAAAAACAAACACCCCAGCAGGACAATAGCAGGAAATACTTTTGTTGCTGAGGGGCAAGTGAGTGAAAGGCAGTATGAGAGGTAGGAAACCAGCTGTACATCAAACCCCGGTTCAGTCAGTACATTAAAAACACCCAAAGTACATATACTTCACAACAATAATACATCCTTATCTAATCTCATTTAGAAATCTTTTATCTATCATCTCTTTGGCTTTGGGTTAGTTGTTTATGTTTCATTTAGTGTTTGTTTATATGGTTTTCAGCACTATGTGAAATTAATTTGAATTGGACAAATTTTGACCAAACAGTCAGCAATAAAAAGGATCTGTCTAAATGAAGTAAAATATGAGTTACTGCTAACTATATAGTATTCCTACACTGTATGCCTACATGATCTCATTGCATTGCAGACCTCTTGTCAGAAAATAAATTGCAGTATTTAATTGGCTGTTTAAAACGCAGGGTTAAATCTCCTAAATCTATAGTGTAAACATGTGTTCTGAACTCTTTGTTCCATCTGCTCCTATATATTACAACAGTTTGTCAGCAGTTTGTGAGACGACTGTTTCTTGACATGCTCCCCATTGTTAAGGGTCCATCATTTCATCAATGTGACAGAAAAGAGTCTGTCAGCAAAATCGTGGCTTCTGGCGAAGACAAGGTCTTTACTTCATTATCAGTCTCAAGTACTTTATCCTATAAGCTTTCAATAATGAACTAATGTAATGGTGTTACATTACTGGTTCACCTTTTACACTGCAAATACAATTGATTTACCCTAATGACAGTCCAATGTGCCATTATTTTAGAGGATCTAGTGACATAAATGCAATATATTTACATAAAAATGTCTAAAGATGTGTATAAAGAACTTACATAATGAAGCATAATTTTTTTATAACCTTAGAATGAACTATTTCTATCTAATTTTTATAAATAAAAAGAAGAAAAACGTGACACCATCTTTGTTCTGTGTCAGCTACCGTAGTGCTTCGAAAGGGAGGGTTGGAGTGAACCATTGGTTGCAATTCACAACCTCACCGCTGGATGCCGATGAACTTCATGCACTGGACCTTTAATGCACACTTGTTGAGTTTTGTCACACCTTACTGTTTCTTGTGATCTAGTCCTTTTAACCTATAACATGTATGAAAATATAAACAAAAAAATGTACGATTACTTTTAATGGATGGGTTGGAGCATGAAGCATATAGTGAAGGAAAAGCAGCAAACAAGATCTTGCATATTTGAATGTACTTTAAATGATGTGAACTTTTTTATTATGTTTGTTGACTTCAGAAGACAATGACCAATGCAATGACTGTCTATGTTTATTAAACTAAAATATAAGATTATAAAATACAAGTTTTTGATCTTTACATAAGTCTGAACTTCCATGTAGACCCGGGTCTGTATACTCATGTGATTTCTGTCTTGTCAATATTGTCAATGTCACTCAATATTTAAGAAAAATGTTTTATTGTACACGAGAATGTACATTATTGGCCACTACAGTCGGTTGCTACGTGCATTACGTGAATACAATGTAACAACTTGTCTCAGTGTAACAACAACCTAAGGTCTTCAGACAACTTTAAAATACCATTTAAATATGAAACTATAAGAGACAAGAGCTAAAATGAATAAATAATCAAACCCATGATTTCTGGAAGTCTCTGAAAAATATATTTTGGTCCGAACACTGATTTGCAAAATAAATAAAATGCAACAATAAGGCATTTCATGTACTAAATCAGCTCAGTATCACTAGAGAGTGTTTCTGCTACAGACTACACAATTCTTATTTTCCTCAATAAGGCTAAATGCATAAAATAGCTCACATAAGATACTCCATCCATCCATACATACATACATACAAACAATCAGTCAGTCAGTCAGTATTCTTAGTTTTCAACTAGACCCTCTTGAGGGTCCCTGTCTGACCAATATTCACAACAAGTGTCTCACAACATTCCAGTACAGCAGATATCAAATGAAGCAAGCATGCACTTAAAACATTAGAGAACATGAGCTTCTATTCCTCCACAATCCGTTCAGCATTTGGTTAAGGCAGTTACTCTCTGTGCCATCCAAAGTCCGAGAGATTGAGAGAGAGAGAGACAGAGAGAGAAAGTCCGAGAGAGAAACACCAAGAACATGTTAAGCACTGCTACAGGTTCAGAGTCATATCTCCTTAAAAGATTAGGCAATTTTTTCAGGTTTGTGTTTGCAGTTGTGACACAAGTTGCTTTATATGAATGCCGTTCTATTCATTTTATACATAATTGATGTAGTGTGGATGGGAACCTCAAGTTCCTATGCCTGAACTTTTACTAAATAAAAGCACAGCAGGGGACTTCAGAAAAAATCTATGTGAAGGCCTGTGGGGTGAACTTCCAAAAAAACCCACCTGTGTCACATTTCACCTCAAAATCACAATCACGGATAAACAAAATCATATGCTGTTTAAAGGGAACAAATCCCTATTTTTAGGTGCATTTATAATATTTTGAATTTATGAAAATTTAGCTCCACCCACACTTGAATTCTCATAACCGCAATGTGGAAATAAAAAACACTGAAATGAGTAAAAACAATATATTTAATCTGTCAAATACTTATGCATCATGGTTGCGTAAGTTTTATGAGCAAGTTTTTGAGAATTAGATTTTTTTATACACACTCATTTCTTCAAATTTTGAGGTGAAAGGAGACCTGGACATTCACTCTGTCAGATATTGTAGAGGACACACACGAGCCCTTATGCGAAAATGTTGGAGATGAATTCACGGAATCGTTTGGCATACTGTTCTGGATGTACTGTAGATATTTCAGCGCCAGCCTGAAAAGGAAGCATCAGTCATGTTGTCATAACCTCACTCTTCTGAATTACACTGAATTAAAGCGGGATTTTCCACTTACGCCGTGCTTTACGGTCTTGGCCGCATGGGCGGCTTTCTTCTTAGTGTCATACTGAGTCAGCACGTCGATGAGGCCCATGAAGTACACTTCCCTCTGCGGAGCTCCTGGAATTCCAGAGAACCACACGCGTCACATGCATTCCCGTTTCCTTCCTGCGTATATTCAACATTATATTTCCTTTTCTGTATTTCGTGCCAAAACTCACCTGGAGCACTTTTCATTGCGTATACATCAATGTAAGGGTCAAATTCTCCAGGCCCCAATGGTTTGAAAGAGTTCATGTATCCGGCGATGCCCTCTGGTGACGTGCCATATGAGCCACCCTGCGCGGCCGAAGTGAGACCGTTCTCGGGGTCCATATCATCTTCAGCACCAGGCTCCTCAGCCTCCTCCTCCTCTCGCTCGGCACGTCCAATATCGTGGATGCCTAGCAACAGGCTGTAGTCCATGATCTTTAGCTTTACCAAGAACTTCAAATCACAAGAGAGATATGTTTACATTAGAGCTGTGGCTTTTGAACTATGAAGTGTGCAATTTATATTTTCCACAGTGATTACCTCTACATCTTTGTTTAGTTTCTCCATAAATTTCTCTTTCTGCTCTTCAGTCACATAAACCTTCTGCATGTTGTTCCTGAAGTCCATGTCTTTAAACGTGGGCAAATCTTTAACCTATTTACAGCAAAATAAAAACACAGATATCGGTACGGCCAAAGTGTCTGTGTGAGGTAACTTCATAATTTTGCTGAGATTTCTTGAAGACTGGAGTTTACCTTTTCTTTGTCACTGGCCTCACGATCTATAAGAGAACCCTAAAAAAAGCGAAAATTTTTAACGCAAAATCAAATGCTCTAAAACATTGGATCTCAACCTTTTTGACTTCAAGGCCCATTTTGCCTAAAACGTTAAAGGCCCACCCCATTTTTACCCAATATTTTAGCGCTTGGCATAACTCAAAATATGAATATTCATTATATAAGTAACCAATCAATAGGGATGTCTTGATTTTTTGTTTGTTGAAGTTGGTTGAGATTGGTGAGTTAATGATGACAGAATTTTCTTGGGTGAACTATCACTTTAAAGACAACAACATAAACATTTTTGGAATGAAAGCACGCCACCTTGTGGCACAAAACAGCAATAAACATGATACTAAATGTTAAAGCCTTCAACTCGTTTGAACGACTAATCATGATCGATCATCATTTGTGTCAGTTTAAACCTGCTGAACCAGTCCTACCTTCAGATCATATTTTCTATGGACCACTAGTCTGTGGCTGAACATGTTCCTCATGACGATCAGGTACGTGTCCTCACTCTCCACCGTAACACGGTACATGCCCAAAAACTGAGGGAGAAGTGTGCTGCCATGGCACTTCACTATATGCTGTCAGAGAGGAAACAAACAAACTCTTTTTATTATTCAGTGTGACCACAATCACACGCAGAGCCAGACGTATCGAGCAGATAACTAGCATGATATTTTCTGCCTTTGCCTCGTGTATTATTTATTAACAGCATGATAAATAATAGAGCCTGATAATGTTCATGTAAATAATTCTACGGTGACTTTTCTGAAATATACAGTAATACAAGAATTGAAGTAGCTATACTTTAAATATGGTTACTAATGTGTTTTTAAGTTCTCATGCATGTTTTAAAAAATGCACAATGACAAAACAATAATTGCCATGTTACTTAGTACCAGCACAAGATCACAAGTCTCTTGGTTTAATACGTCATCTTGTTCTCCAGTCTGCTTTTAAAAATATTGCTTCATTGCACACGGTAACATTTCAACTTTATAAAACTGACCATGCGGTTTACAATCTATACTTCAATACAACATCATATTAGTAAAATATTCAAGTCTATACAGTATTTAAATATTGGTTATGTGGGTCATTTGGATGAGCCACTTAATCAATGTATAGTTCAATAGAAAACAGAATGCTGTCATGTATATTTGACTCTCATGTCATTTAAAACATGTATGAATTGTTTCAGCGGAACACAAAATAAGCATTTTGAGAAATGTCCCTGTGGTTTTGTGTTTATACAATGGAAGTCAATGGGCCCTCAAAGCAAATATTAGTTAAAAAACTAAGAAGTTCCTGGATGCATGTTAGGTCACACCATCAGAACCTGCGGTTCGTTGTACATGAAGAAGCAGCGTTGATTAAAAGCTGCCCATTCAGCTACAATGGAAACATAAACACACTCACAGTTTTCTCGTGTCTGTCATGGCACTATGAACAAAACACAATTGCTGAGCTAACCCAACACTCACATAAGAGTGGCCATCAAGTGACCTCCCAACTCGATTCACTTACTGTTGGTCTTGAGGGTACACAAAGTAATGTTTCTTTCATTAAAAATGCTTTACACCTAAAGTGAAGATTGTTGAGAATGTTAAAACCACACACAAGGCTCCAGTCATATTGCATCAATGGCCTAGAAAAAGCAGCTTTCTTCAGGTCACCCCTCACGAGGGCCATCAAATTGAGATCACATGACCTGTCCAATCCTACCCACTTTTATCTCAGTGACCTATTATTGCCTAAATTAACAGCCCTGTAAAATGTGTATTTTTACAATAGCATCAGAAATATGCATAACATACTGTACAAGTTTATAATCAAGTCAAACATAAACAAATATAATTAAACACATTTTAAAGGAAGTAGGACAGAAAATGTAAATTATTGCATCAAATATCAGCATCAGACACTTTCAACACAACTTGGGTGAGAATTTCACAAACATTATATTAAAAATCAAGTTACCTGGTGATACTCGGACAGAATGTTGTGAACGTCGGCTACGTCTTCACTAGTGATTTGCTTCACTACCAGCGTGCGGTCATAGGAGATGAAGAGAATACCTTCTCCCTGCCCATCACCTTTTGAGGGAGCGCTGCGGGCTAAAGACACCTGAGACCAATAACATACATGCACAAAACATCATTATTTACAATCTTCATTATACAAGAATACCAAAAGTGAGAAACGTTGCATAATTTTTTGGAGGCTATACAAGGCCGTACTGCTAACATGAAATTGTTAATAATTAGTGTTAAGACTAACAGCTTACCTGGTAGTCAAGATCTTCGATCCCAAAACGCTCTCTGAGATTCCTGAAGACTTGCGGACAATATTCCTTAAATTTGAAGTGGCCTGGAAGATTTTCCCTGTAAAGCACAGAGGTCATTTTACAACTCTTAAAAACCTTAAACTGCCAGATCCAGTATTTCCTGACACCCTTATTCCCATCACCTTGAGGCAAAAACAGCCCTTTTGATGTGGCTCTTATATGGAAAGTGCTGCCAACTACATTCATCCACTAATAATACAAGAACTTCATGCAAATTACGGGAAACTTTTCTCTTATTATAATATCGGTTCACATGCAACAGTAGAAATACTGCAAATATGACCCTGCTGCAAAAGCAATACAAACTCTAATGGTTTCCATTACTAATACTGTTATGACACATTTACAAAATTCCTGTTACTACTGTACTTTGGGGTTATTCCATTGGTTTATGGTAGATAACATCCCACCAATAGCATGTAACACATTACCAGTATAGACCATTATAGCTTCCATTAAAACCAATGCAATTCCCATTATAACCATTCAATTTGAATTTATGTGATGGTTTCTATTGTATGTTTTCAGAAGGTAAGGTAACTGTGCAATAAAGCGGAATGTAGAATAAAGAGGTGTTTTGGATAAATACTTGTTGAAGAGATGATTGTTCACTTTAATTTTGGTGTTGGCTTTGAAGTCGTCAGGAAGTAGCATGACGGGCACCGGAACTTGATTTAGATCATTTATCTGAAAAATAATAAGATGGAAAAAAAGAGGACTTTCTACATCTGAAATGAACTTTGCACTGGCAGATTATACACAGCTTAACACAGAAAATGACTCAATGCTTGTACGCCCTCCTCTGACACATATACTACAGTAACATTTCCAGACTCCCAGTCCCAATAATGCAACCGAAGCCTCACATAAACTCCTCTAGAATCCTTTTTGGCTTTTATGTCTTTCAAATCCTGCAGAGATTTCCTGACTATGGTTTATTCAAAATGCATCCTAAACAGTAACAGTGTAATGCATTAACAGCTCCAAAAAACTTTGGTGCCAACACTGTTTCGCATGCGCGGCATCCGACCGCAACAGTTGCAAAATTTCAATCGCCGCGCGCAATGAAACAATGTATCGACTTTGCGCTTGACGTCACGCGCATCGATACTATTAGGTTTTGATATATACATGTGCATTGCATAATGCATATCGTAGCTTTAAGACCAAACCAATACATCTGATCTCGCGTACGCGCTCGCAGCTAACTGTTAGCTTATAAAATGGCAGATGTAGGAAGTTAAGGAAACCGTTTAAAGCCATACCGAGTGATTGACTCCCCACATAAACACGCTGAGCATAGGGTCGCTCGCCCGAAACACTTTCACCTTCTGCTGAACGAAATGTTTCTTCTTGGTCTTTGTTTTGGGGCCGAGGATGACCATCGGGCTGGAGGCGCTACCGGACGCCATCATGACGGTCGCACCCGGTCTAGTTTCCTCGCGGATCCGACTCTCCTTGTTCCTGCTCCGGTCCCTGCGATCAGAGGTAGGAAAACAACCGGCCGCCGGTTTACCGCAGATTTAACAGGCCGTTTTCAGGCCGATTTTGCTCAGAAGTGAACACTAGGCTGATGATGTGTGCTGGTGATCCATACGCTCCTCCCACAGGTTTTGAGGAACAGCTCTTGATCCGTCATGACAGCTCAGAAACGGCAGGAATGTGTGTGTTGCACCTGACTAGCCTACTGTATGCGTCATGTGGTCTATGAATGGGCAGGTGAGAAGACGACACTGCCTAAAACACACCATACTGTCAATTTTAGTAAAGCATGTTTGCATTATAAAGCAGCTATTAATGAGATATGGCACACTGTGTTCCTGTATCTCCGCTAACCATGCATTGGTTTGATTCTGGGGGCGCGGAGTGATAATTTCTCTATAAAACCAATACTCTGTTAAATGTTACTGTAGGCCTATACTACTTAATTTAGCAATAAAAAACCCAAAGAATAATACAGATGTATAAAAGAGGCCCTAATATTTTGATAATTTACGATAGAAAAACTTAATACAAACCACATATATACAAATAACCCTGAGCATGAAAATGTTGTTACCTTGGAAACAAGCATATTCCTCTCACTTTGAGTATACTGTTGTAAATCTGACATGGCACATAAGAATCCCCTTCAGTTTTATTTTTTAATTTCATTATTTATTTGATCATTTTAGGGGGGCACGGTGGCTTAGTGGTTAGCACGTTCGCTTCACACCTCCAGGGTTGGGGGTTTGATTCCAGCTTCCGACTTGTGTGTGTGGAGTTTGCATGTTCTCCCCGTGCCTCGGGGGTTTCCTCCGGGTACTCCGGTTTCCTCCCCTGGTCCAAAGACATGCATGGTAGGTTGATTGGCATCTCTGTAAAAATTGTCCGTAGGGTGTGAGGGTGTGAGTGTGTGAGTGCGTGAGTGAATGAGTGAGTGTGTGTGCCCTGCGATGGGTTGGCACTCCATCCAGGGTGTATCCTGCCTTGATGCCCGATGACTCCTGAGATAGGCACAGGCTCCCCGTGACCCGAGGTAGCTCGGATAAGCGGTAGAAAATGGAATGGAATGGAATTTGATCATTTTATTAGTGAATATGGATGTAACATAATGGTTTCTTGGACGATTCCATATGTTGGCCATATGTTTGGTTTCATAGTATTCTTGTAACTTCTTTTAATGCTGCAGTTTGCATTTGTTTCATTTAAAGTTCAGGTTTATAAAATGCAGCGGCATCTAGTGGTGAGGTTGAAGATACTTTTATGTGTATTATATTGCATTTCTATCAATATATCCTCCAAAAAATTATACATTGGACCTCCACAAGTTCATAAAAAAATATTAAAAACATATTTTATAATAACATATGCTTTTATTTTTCTTTGTTTCAGTTTATTTTCAGTTCTTGCACACTTTATGTTTCCGTTTCAAGGACCCACATCGACTGGCACACACATTGATATGACAGAATTAATGTGAAGGACATTGGATCATCCATTATTTTGTGCACTTTTGCATTGTGGGAATCGAAAAAATACAGAAAAAAAAAATGTAACATTTGACCAGAATAAAATCTGAAATTTAAAATATTAAACAATGTAGTAATATGTTGCATCACTTAAGGATCAATATAAATAATGAAAGAAATGTTGAAATAATATATTTATGCTTACTGTAAAAAACGTACTGTGAGGGCCGTTTAAACATGTTTTTTGTGTTTGTTTTTCCCCTATTAAAGTGTGACAAATGCATGGCACTTACTATATTAGCAAATAAAATAAGCTCTGTTTTGACAATGAAAAACTGCTGACAATATAAAAATACATGGCAATATAGTTCATTAAATAAATCAACACTTTATATTTATATAAAATAGCATATTGAAATATATAAAAATAACTTTCCAAAAAAGAGTAACAGCCATCAGCATTCAAGAATATTCCACCTCATAACACAACCGACCACAATAACCTTATGTACATATATTCACAACATGCATTCGCAATCAGGGTGTCATACCAACGAAAAACAAAGGGGTACTTTCCAAATCACGTGAGCGTAAAAGAGCGTTTCGATGTCTGAATTACATAACAACATGTACAATTTGAGATTACTAATCCAAGTCCTCAGGAAAAGTATTCAAAGAAATCTATTGATACTCCAGAATGAGCTTTTCTGATCTATAGTTTAATCAGTGTATTGTTGGAGAAGGGGAGAGGGGTGGAAAAGTGGATAGGTTCAAAAACCTTGTCACCCTGTCTTGTTAACAGTATTACAGCCCAACTAGAACAGAGAACACAGGCACAAATATCTAACACACACAAGTAGTTGGGCAGGAATTAAAAAGCTTGCTGACCTATCACGACTTAAACTCAAAGTAGTTCTGTGTGCTTATACTTTTTGTTAAATATGGACTTAATGAGTTTATGGCAGTGAAGTGAACCTTCGAATGTAGGTCTGGACTTAAGTGGGGGACCTTTCCATGTGAAGTGGTTTATCCCTGGTGTGTCCTGGTCAGGCAGTGTCTATCCCTGTACCCTCCTCTTCCTCCAGGATCTAAGCTGTCGGGCTGTCTTCACTCTCCATCACACGGTAAAGTACCGTCTTCACTGATACGTGGCGGCACTTTGTTGCCCAGCTCATCCACGCACCAGCAGTGGCCACGCTGCATTCCCTTGGACGAACGACACTGGAACACAACAGGAAATTGTGTTTGCTTTGGTTCTCTGTCTGTGTTCTTTATCATCTATGCTGTTGAAAGAACCAGCATTGCTGTCCACCAGCATAAAGTTTCTTGCCCAGCCAGCTTTACCAGAAGGACAATGCTGGTTGACCATCTAGTTTTGCTGGATTACAGCAACATAATAGCTGTTTTGGTCCACCAGCTAGACCATAATAAACCAGCATGAACATGGAACCAATTTACGTTTTCTTTTTACCTATATTTTACACATATCTCTTACTCTGTCTCACCTTATGTATACACTCTTAAAAATAAAGGTGCTTCTCACACAGATATGCCATAGAAGAACCAGTTTTGGTTCAACAAAGAACCTTCTCTTTCTTACCATCTGAAAATATTAAAGGTTCTTCATGGAACCGTTTAGATAAAAATGGTTCTTCTTTGGCATCCCGAAGCACCTTTATTTTAAATATGTAGGCTATAGTGAGGTCCAAAAGTCTGACATTTTTGTTTTGCAGTCGATTTATTATAAAATTGTTACAAATTATATTATCAACATAATTTAAATAAAGACATTTACATGAAATTCCCCCCTCTGCTCAATCGACAGCATGTCCTTCCTAGGTTTGGGCATTCTGACCCTTTGTTAAAATTGAACATGTATACAGTTAACATGATCAACTCGGTTAAATTTGCGTTTTTGATTTTTGACCCAGATATTGTAGGTTGAATCTTAAATACGAACATAATCCTAAATACTACTTCAAAATATTACATTAACCAATTTAATACTTTACACAATTAACAATTCTGGTTCTTTTTATTTCCAGGGGGGAAATAAAAATCAGTAGCATAAGTAGCCTGCAGCATAAAATCAGTGTATTCTTATGTATGCTGTATAGGCATTTGTAAATTAGCTTTAAATTTGTTCTTTAATACCTGCTTTTTTCTGTAGAAACCACGAGTGTCACAATTGGGGATGTAGATATCACGGTCAGACTGGAAAATGGTGAGCTCCAGACCCCTCAAAACACTGTTGAGCAGCTTACGACATGGAGCCTGGAATCGAAATGGTGGACTAAATGAGGGAATGGCTCTTATCCTTTGAATATGTAGAATGTGCTATTTACTTCATTCAGATTTAGATTGCGGTAATAAGATCATATGATGATTTGGCTTGCCATGTTACTAAAGTATAAGAATTCAATTATTGTCATTTACATTCATCAGCCAAACCGCAGGAGATATTACATGGCTACATTTCTAAAATGATCTTCAGGATTTTAATAAATGTTAATCTTTAACAATAACATTAATTATAGAAACCAAAAGATGAAAGACTCACCTTATCTGTGTCACTACTGTGTGCATGATCTGGCCCTATGAAAAAAGGAAAAATGAAATGTGACTTTGCATTTTGTTAAGAAAAAGACACTTTTGATGACATAGGATAGGTCTGATTTGACTTTATTAAGACTGATTGAATGCTACACTGTATGATGTATTTTGTATGTATTCATCCATCGAAAAACATTTGGAGAGTATGCAGTAGGTTTGCAAATCATTCAAATGCAGTGATAATGTTGGTCCCGTTAAGTTGTAGTTACTAAAAGTAAACAGCAGATGGAGATACCTTCTATATAAATTGGCATTGATATGGGAATGTGGGTGACACTGATATACAGTCACACACACACTCACACCAATTGCTCTTTCTCATTTTCTTGAATTCCTTTTGCCTAAATTCTCTTTTTCTTCTTTTTAAAATTTTAAATTGTTCTAATGCACATATGCAAGCATACCTGTATAATTGCACAAACTATGAGACAAGTATTCTGTACTTGTATGCAGTACTTAGACATTCATGACAATGCAAATTATGACAAGCGATCTGTTTCACATCTGTGTATTAACAGTATGTCGATGATTCACAGCACAGAAATGCTTTACACCTCAGAAATGATTGCCGGCACTTTATGCACATCTTGGTTCAGTTACAGTTTTGTCATCCTATGCTTAAGTATGAATGTTGCAGTACATTGGCTTGCCAGCACATTCGTGGACCCTGAAATTCATCCTCATGCTATTTAGCTGTGGTACCTTAAGCAGATTAGCCATCACATTCTCCCACTGCATGCGGCAAAATGCTACAGCAAAAAAAAAACACGCCAGGAAGGTGCCACAGAGGTGCTCACCTCCGCTCCGGAAAAGAAGCTATGGAGGAAATGCTACCAGACAGGGACCTCAAAAGCATCCTAAGGCTTACCTGTGGGCTGTGGCTTTTCTGTCGGGATCAGTTTGCCCTGTTTGGCACAAAAGCCTCTGCCCTGCAGCAAAGCCTGGAGGGGGCTATGGTCCTTTGGAGGTGGCACGCAGCGAAGCCCCTTGGCACAGCTAAGGGTGTACACCCCGCAGGGTTCCCCCAATGTCAGGACAGCCGTGCCGGTGTGGTCCCTGGAGGCCCGACCCGCACCCGAGTAATGCCCATCTTTGCAGGTCAGGCAGTTTTTATGGGGCCCTAGACGACCTGCCAGGGACCTGGATCCACAGTGGAAGACCAGCAGCAGGACGACGGGCATCAAGTTTGAAAGGAGAAATATCTTGCGTCCGGGTCTCAGCTTTTCCATGCTCGTACGTGGCTGATGCTATTTCTGGAAGTCTGTTTCTCTTTCCTCTTTTCTTTGCTTGCTTTCAGCCTTGCTTTGTGACTGTGCGATGGTGAGGCAGCCAGGAGTCCCCTGCAGCGCCAGAGTATTCAAACCTAGAACGAGTGAGAGACGGCAGGCAGCAGCTTTTAAAGATCTGAAAGGCGGTGATAGAGAGCGAGAGCGAGAGAGCACAGTTATGACACCTTCAGGGGCTGGGACTGAGAGAGAGAGAGAGAGAGAGAGAGAGATAATGTGCAAGGAGGTGGACAGAAAGAGAGAGATTATTTTTTCTTTTTCTTCATTGAAAATCCAGCGATGTAGACTTTTCCTGCATCAGCTGTGAAAATGTTAAAGCAGTCAAGTAATCTTTGCCATGGTAACAATGAAGGCGAGGGATTTCATTTCTCTGGTGATTACACACTGACTACAGTAATTTGCTCTGGGAGAGGAACTCCATTACCCTTGTGGCTTTTAAGAATGTTCAAAACGTCAGGCACTTAACAGAAGCATAGGGAAGACTTCTCAATATCATTCAGTTCTTTAGTTGCCTAAAAGAGATTCAGAAGTTTTTTGGTTACACTTTACAATATGGTTGTATTTGGTAAAACATTAGATAACATCTGTTAACATATGTTCATGCACAATGAACTAACATATACAATTGGTATTGGCAAAGATTGATAAATGCTAACTATGTTGTTCATTGTTATTAAGTGAAACCTAATTAATTTACTAATGTTACTAAATACATCCTTTTCGTAAAGTGTTACCAGTTCTTTTATGTACCGTGTTGGTTAACTGGTACAGTGAATGCAACAAGAATGCTGCATTTTGTTAGAACAATGCAGCCACTGGAGATTTCGCCACTTAATAGTTTATTTTGGACAAGGAGTTGTCTGTAAAATTGTGTTTTCACTGGAATTTACACAAGACAGTTTATGCCAACGGCTAATAACGCAATCCATCAACCCAGTCAGCTAGATTAATCTGATCTCTTTGGATTTCTTCATAAAGTCCTAGTTGTCCTTAACTGGCCCAAGTACCATTTATCAATCGTTTATGAGTTATTTTGTAGCCTAGAGGTTAGAAGAGATGTCATTTAAAAGTTATCACGGTGTACTTTTGTAGAACAGTCCAACATTTTAATGAAAAGGTGCATTAAACGTCCATATAAATGAATAAAAATTAGTTTATTTAAAATTTAAAAATGAATCAAAGACGGATACCAACTAAATGGTCAAGTCTGCTTTCGACACATAGGAGGCATATTGTTGCCTTAAGAAGTTCAGGTCACAACCGGCTGCAGGGTTCTTGTGAGGACAGAGCTGTGTTTATTTGTTGTTGTCATGAAGCGGGATGGAAGTTAAGATGTCGAACACGGGCTGGTATGAATGCAGACAGGATTTAGATGTTTATCTTACTGTATTGACATGTATAGTCATAGCTCTCCTCACCACAAACATGTTTGCCACTGGAATCTGTTTTCATTTTGCCACTCTGTGAACTACAAATAAGTATTTCTCTGTATTGCTCTTAAATAGCATGCTGATATGATACCTTTTGGCTCTAGAATGCCACAAGGTTGGATCATTCCTTGTTCTGAGAGATGTCAGCTGGCTGATGTTTTCTTATTGTAGTTGATTAGTATTGGCGAAGGATGCAAAAATCACCTGCCGTATGATGTTCCCATCTGCGCCACAGCCCGGTCTCATTCTCTGTTTCCAGATGTTCTGTCAGGAGAATGTTCCAAGAAGCGTGCCTGACCGATGGGGTCTCTTTTTCCAAATTCACCAGATTACACTGTTCTCCTCCCCACTCCTGTCTGCAAGTTGTGTTACATGGTTTCAACTATCAATGCATCACTTTGCACATCTGTGTGTTGCTTGCTAAAAACTCCTCAAACTGCATTGCATTTAGTCTTATTGTGTTGTTTTCATTTTTGTGTATTGTTGTATTTGCATTATTTGTGATGTATAGTTTTCCTTTTGTGGGGATTAATAAAGGTTTCTAACCCATTTCTCAGCACTTTCACTTATATGGTTTTGCAGGTTTTTGCTCTATACAGTATATGGTGCATTTAACATAACCAGTCACCATGAGTCATGATTTTAAGGGGCCCTTAGATTCTGCCAAATGTTCTGTAACCAAGTTTTAGCTGTGTGAGGAGGCACTATGCCAATGGGCTGGAAACACAACCTCACAGAAAATGGATAATGGAAATAATAGGGTGTTTTAGTGTAAACATAATGCTTGTATTTATGTCACTTAATTCAGATCACATGGCACTTAATCCAGAACACATGGCATGACACTAATGATGATATATTCACATATTTACACTAAGTCTTGATCATCTGCAAAGTACGACCCAATTATAAGTGTTATACCTCAGTGTATATCCAAATCATATATTTATTTATGTATATACTGATTTATAATATAATTAATTATTATTATAATTTTCTGTCAGTATTAAACCTCAACTTGTATGACGCCTCTCTTCGCAACAAAGTTTCTGATTGGCTAAGCGTCTGTCAATCAAGTTTGCGAGGCTTCTCATTGGTGCGCGGCGTTCACTGTACCCATGGCGTCATCCAGGAAGAGCCGTTCTCACTTCTACGAAGTTTCTCAGGTAGCTAAAGGAGTCGATAGTTAGAAGTACAAGTGGCCTTAAAATGTTGTAATGTCTAAACCACTGATATACATAAGGTACGTAAATTACTTGAAAGTATTTAGATATGTTACTCTTGACTGGGTATTTTTAGCCGTTTGGTAGATTTGACACCTCGTTTTGAGGAGGCCTGATACCAGCTAATAATATGTTAGCCAGCAAGATGATTAGCATTGATTGAAACCAAACTGCTACTTTTGACGTTTTAATAGACGGTAATTGCAGATAAAACGCGTATGTTGATTATATTATAGGTGATACATTTGTATATTTAGATGTTTTTTGTGTCAGCGTTTGAACTCTGTCTGGTACAGTATGCAAATGTTCTTTAATCTGTCTAACTGTTGTGTAACCTAGTAATGAGACGCTTCTTATGATCGGAAGCTAATGAGTGTAGAGTGAGAGTCCTGACCTTTTTTAATCTTTCGACCTGTCACTGGTTGTCAAAATAATTTCGAGAACTGGGGTACTCTAAAATAGTCGGCTTCATGAATGACAGGTGGCACCTAATAAGATACTATTTGTGGATACTTTATTAGGTGTGTCACTCAGAAAATAGCAAAACACCATTTCATTTTTTGGTTGCTGTCAGATGGGGTAATATTTTATTTCCAAACCTTTGG
Source organism: Triplophysa dalaica (assembly GCF_015846415.1). Lineage (NCBI taxonomy): Eukaryota > Metazoa > Chordata > Actinopteri > Cypriniformes > Nemacheilidae > Triplophysa > Triplophysa dalaica. The sequence continues at coordinate 16,093,474 of NC_079561.1, read as the reverse complement.
AGACTTTAAGTGCTAAACGTATTCCAATAGACATATGTGCATGAATTATTAAGGATAGTGAAGCATAATTGAATTTGCCTAAATATTCAATAAACAAATACATAAGGGACAGTGCTTGTTTAGACTTACGAAATCTGTTTCTGTGGGTGCAAATTTCATGTGGGCCTAGCCATATCTAATACTTGAATTAAATACAGTACTTGCACAGATGTGTGTTAATCGGAGTAGACTGCTACTAAATTGTCGCATTTTGCGAGACAGCGCGGCCGTTTTTTACCTGCCAATTTCGATTAAAAAAAAAATTAAGTTATATATCTCATGTGAAAAGACGATCAGATCGCGAGCCCACAAGTGCAACCTAGGCCTATGTGTGTGAAAAGGGAAGAGTCCGGAGCTGTCGTTGCGTCGGTCACAGCTCAGCTCAGCATTGACAAGTTTAAAGCCGTGAGCGCATTATTACTATTTGCTGTCACGGATTTTTTGAGACGGAGGTCAAACGATTTGATATGTGAGACATTTTAAACGAAACTAACCGCAGAGGAGTTCAGAATACCCCATTGATTACTTGAGGCAGCTCTTAATAATTTCCAATCCGTTCACAACAAGAATGAACGACAGGCGAATGCTCTTGTCAAGTTTATGTGAAGTTATCATTTTTCAAGTGGTGGAAAGATTACTGGAAATTTGTACTCGAGTACAAGTACTGTTATTGTACTCAATTACAAATACAATTACTGGTGTTTAAATGGTAGTTGAGTAAAAGTAAAAATCACTCTTCTCAAAAACTACTCCGAGAACTAGTTACTCGTTCCTTTTGAGGCGGTGTTATTTAATGAATTAAGAATATTTTTTAACAGTCATATCTGTAGAGGAGATGGCTGACACTCAACCTCATACCATCTAAAATGTATGTGACATTATTTCTTGGGTAGAACAATAAAGATTTTTACCTTGAGTTGTGGTCGATGGTTTTTCATGGTTCATGTTTTTAAAAGTTCAAAATACAGATAGAGGCAACAAAAATTTAATCCTTGCGGTTTCTTTCGTTGTATTAATGACGTCTTATTTAAGCGAATCGATCGAACTGTGCAAGAAACTGAACGTTGTTTACAACATTATAACCAGGGGCGATTCTAGGATTTTTTTTCAACTGGGGGGCACATGAGGGGCCACAATTAATATAGAGGGGCCATTCTTATGTTGTGTATTTATGTAGAACTGTAGATGTTCAGTAAGCTTTAAAATCAGCAATAAACAGTGATACCCTATTATCTTTTAATAGCAGTTATTCACTGCTCTAAATCAAAACAATAAAATACAATTTATATTAACTTTTCACTTTACAAAAGTGAAAGAAAAACTGTAATAAATAAAATAATCCAATGTATTAGTGTACAACTCACAAATAATAATAGAACAGCCTTATTTATATAAATGCATAATAAGCCCTCTATTAATCATTCATATAATAATTAAATACACAATTAATGTATTCATATAACTGTAATAAAAAAAAATTCCGACATCCTATTCAATTTGCATATCAGCAGTTGCAGTAAATTCGCCTCCATGAATAGACCAAATCTACTTATGTCGAGGAAGGCTAATTAGTCTTGAGCATATTGATTGTAAAATATCATATATCAATACTTTGTTAGATAGTTACTTTTTCAAAAAGGTAGCTTTAGTTTAACGTAAAATATGTGGATTATAGGAACAGTTTAGAATGGCTTAATTAATCCATTGTTATTTTTGTATTACTTATTTATTTAGCTATTTAATCATGCATTTTTATTTATTTATGATTTTTTTTTATTTGAGAATGTTTCTGGATGTCATCAAAGGACGTTTTGTCACTTCTGTGAAAACACAGTACACACTACACACCAAATTTGAGACTCATTTTATTCACTTTGCTTGACACACGATTCGCCAGATTGTGCCACACAGCAATATCTTATCAACACAATATTTTGTACAACAAGAAAAGTAAACATCAAGATATAGAAATTACATACAACTCTATTTTAGCCTCACAACTCTAAATACTGACCAAACAAATAAACACAAACAACAACAAAACCAGTGTCCTACAGACTAAATACAGTGGATGTAGTTCATTTTCTAATTATAATGTGGCTTATAATAGGTTAATGTATCTGGTTCATTTAAAAAAAGTACAAAAACGCTAAAACGGTTTAAAAACTCATCCATATTTAACGGAAAAAAATACTGAATATCTCCCTGCCTTTTCATCCTGTAACACTGCCTGAGATAACAGAGGTAAAAAGGAGGAAATTACTATTTGTTTAAATGCTATGGTTTTATTGGCGGATGACAAAAACTTTACCTTTTATCACAACCAGCCCAGCTGGAAAATTATAAAACTAAAAACATGTAAAATGTTTAAACCCCCAAAAATCAAGTCATTATCAAGTCATGCCTTTCGAGACTTTAGAATATTCGTTCTCAAGACTCGAAGTCAATGTCATGTAACTTAATTTTCTTTATTTAGAGTGTAGTCACGTAACTCAAGACCTCCACCTCTGAAAGTTAACGTAACGTTAGCTTTTAAAGTGTTAAGCGATAGCCTAGATAAACATCATACGATTTGTTTCGGCACCTCGCTTGCAATATCACTTGCTTATCGGCTGGGAAAAAAATCATAACGCAGGAAAACCCTGTTACATTCAGCCTCAGGAGCATAGTAACGTTAAATGTAATTTTTAGCATTATGTTGCTCTGCTCTAAGAGAATACATCGAGCCTGGTCTGTCCTAACACTGAAAGACGGTAACATTACCAAACTCTAGCACTGCAACAACTCGCTAATCGAAAAAAAAAGCTGTATAAAAAGATCAACTTACCGTGTGTTTTTTTTCCGTTGGAAAACAGTTTGCTATTCTTGGTCCTCGTTGAGAAGCATCGCGACGCGGAATCATAAATTATTCTACTACAAGCTGAAAGATTATGATTTGAATTTTTGAGTGACAGACAAGTCCCATGGCCCCTCCCCTGTCTACGCCACTGATTATAACTGGTAATGCACAGTTTGTGAAACTGCTTCGCCTGCGTTCCAATCGCATATGCTCCCTACTCACTTATAAGGGCAGCGCACTTGATGTAGAGACTTTAGATAGAGATGGACAATTTTATCTCATAGTATAGCCGTTTTGATGAAACTTGGCGAACGGAATGATACAGGAACTAAAGATTTCTCCATATCTCCGACGAGCCTTCGTATTCTGTCCCTTTGCCGCAATGACTTTGAAGTGCGCAAAACCGCAGTTTGATACGCGCCCTGCCTCCCGCACACACGTTCGTCCCCCTCTATGATTAAACTAAATTTGCGCCGGTTGCCTCGAAATCTGAGAGACGTAATTTTTCTGATAGGGATTTGAGTGGACGGGGTCACGTGAGGGGACTGATTATTCTCCTTATCCAATCACATGAAAATTAAACAAATAAAGTAGCTACAACAATGTGAGGAAAAATAGGGCAGTAAAAGTACCGATACAGCACTAAATATGTACTTAAGTAAAAGTACACTGTTTTTAAACTACTTAAAAAAGTAAAATTCCTAGAAAAACACTACTCAATTACAGTAATTTGAGTTTTTGTAATTCGTTACTTTCCATCACTGCATTTTTCCAGTGTGTTCTGAACATGATAAATAGTGTCCTTTATACACATTAAAATCATCATAAGAATGTGTTAAGACGAGCCCTTTCGTATTGCTTTAACACTATAAACAACAACAAAAAATTTGTATGGAAAAGTGTATGTTTTCAATCAAATGAATTCAGATTGCTAATGTGGTCTGGTTGATTCAGACTTTAAAATGATGAGCACAACCAAACCCCTATCGCCTATTTCTGCAAAAATGTAAACGCATTTAACTGTTCCACAGAATTTTGCAGATTTTTCCAAAATTTTAGCACAGAACTAACAAAAATGTCTATAGATTCCATTTCACCCTATTGTTGAACATTTATTATGTCATATCCCTCTGAAATGAAAATAAGACTGCACATTGTGATATCTTTGAGTCTATTCATAAGTAATGCATTTGTCAGTAATACAGCTATTTTGGGGGGAAAATTACATTAATTGCACTGCAGGCTGATTTAAGGTGTGCCCCTAAATTTTCTGCTTGCACTCCTAAAAATTTCAATCAGGGCTGCATAGCTCCTTTACAAAAAAAGTTAGTCTGGAGCCCTGCTTCATATTGAATATACAAGTTTCTCCTCTTCAGCCCTCAATCAGATATATTGCCTGGAGTCTCAGGTCCCCAGACCAAGGCCTTTAAACCTTACGGCATCTGTTTCCCACTCTGCAGCCCGGCAAGATGGATGATATCAATTTACACTACAGATTCCTGAACTGGCGACGCAGGATCAGAGAAATCAGGGAAGTTCGTGCTGTTCGTTATCAAGAGCGATACAAACGAATGCTGAAGAACGGAGACACGCTAAGGTGAGCTTGCCCCATGTGTAACCCATGTTCTGTTCTTTTTCCACTTTGTTTGAAAGTCAGCACCTGGAGTGGAATTCAACCGTTGACCCCTCTGGTCTGTATGGAAAATTTCCGCGCTGCTTTTCATTTTTACTTATTTATTTGTGTGTTTGGAATTGCACAACTGGTTACCCCCATCGGTATCACGTAGCTGGATTTGCAAGCGAAGAACATCATGGTTGCGTGTATTTTGAGCCATTAGTCGGTACTAAAAAACGCAATCAGCCTCGACTTGACCTCGCTGATTGAAACAATTATATTTGCACTCAAAGTCACTGGCTACTTATTTTAGATGAAAAGCAAACTTGAATCACTGGAAAAATAGACAGGCCTTGCACATGTGACGTCATTTGAATCTCTTTGGGTTTTTTCAATTTTAAGTTAAAAGGCATTTTTCAAACAGACCCAAAACTCATATTTTGACACTGGTCTGTTTTGGATGCAGTGTGAACAAGTACACACAACATATTCACTAAACATATACACATGTAAAATAAATTGAATATGTATTTGATTTGGATATCACCACATTCATCAGTAACTGTTCTTTATCATGAATAAAACAGAGACGAAAAGCAGGTTTCATTTGAACGGGAAATTACATTGAATTCTTAATGGGTCTTAAATAGCTTCTCAATCACTCTTGAATGCTTGAAAATATTAATTGTGTGGCTTTAATTAGGCTTTGAAAGAATCAATGTGAAAAATCAAGAAACGTGTCAAAACACAACCGAGCATGATTTCATCAGTTAGTCCATGCCTCACTGGACAATGTAATGATGTGCTTATAGCAACATTAATCTTTTTATTACTTCCCTGCTGTAGTTACCAAGGGAACTCTGATGAAGTTGGCTGCTACGTGGCTCCACGCCCCTTATCAAAAGGAAACTGTTACTTTGAGGTAAGCAGCACACCTATGTTGTGGGGTTGCTAATAACATTAGAATGTGATTCACTTCAACAAACTTTCTCTTGGCTTTTGTTAGTAAATGTAATAGCCCTATTCTTATTGCTTTTGGTAAGTGTGTGTGTTTGTTGATTTCCTTTATTTAAACCAAGACCATTTTGTAGATTTCTTATTTACCTTTTTCTCTTTCTGATTTTTTTTGATAATTTCTGCAGTTTAAAATAATGGCAGTGACATATTCAGTATTGTTTTTCTGTGATGTAAATTAGCGTGCAAAAGTGAAATCTTTTCAGTGACCCTGTGTTACCCATATCCTCAAAAACGTCGGACCCCTTCCGTTATAGGGATTGAGTCTTACAATTTTTGAAACTCTGCACCAGTCTCACAAGGCTCCTTTTTGTAATAGGCAGTATGGTCAGTAGTCATTTATTTTAGACTTTATTGTAGCATCTATTTTTGTTCACATGTTAAGAGATTGTGTGTGTTTATTTTAAGATATTTAGGACAACTGTTGCCTTTCTGTTGGATTGAAGCACATGCCGGCTGTAAGCTTTGTGCCCGTTGTGCCCTTTGTGTTGTTGAACACAGATATCACCTTTTGGAGACCGCTTCGCCTGCAACTTTGCCCTAAATTACCGTTTGAAAAAGCTTCCCAGGTGATTTAGTGCCGGAAAACTCACAGGGATTGGGTTGTAAATTAAGTTTGGGAGAGGGCAAGATTATTTAATTTATGGAGCACAGCAGAAACAGCTTGGATGTGTGTCTGAGCCTGGAGACAGCTCTGATGGCTTTCTGGTGCTGAAAGATTGAGCTGGTTTGATGAACTTCCTCTCTTGAGCATTGAAGCAGGAAAGTAACACCCCATAGATTACTGTATCCTGATGAGTCCTTCGTTCACCCCAGCTCTACAGAAAACCCCTTTTTCAAGCATTCAAGCCTTGTTTCTAAATTTAGAAACGTTCTGTACATTGTCATTTACTGTTTGGGTTCTGCCAATCTTCGAAGCAATAAAAAAGAAATTGCCAAATCCCTAGCAGAAATCTCTTTTTGACAATCATCCGTACTTTGTTAAGAAGGCTTTTTTCTCAAAGCAGATCTCTCAAACCAAACTGTATCGAAATCGTATTTACTGATAGCGTCACTCTGTGTGTCTGTGTGCTCCAAAAATATTTTCAGGAAGCGTGAATCAATGCAACATCTAGAGTGGTAACTTATGAGCAATCGATAAAGAACTCGCCCTTGCTTTACAGGCGATCACCTGATCATGACGCAGGAATCAAGAAAATCTTTCAGATTGCTAAAGTCTGGGAACTTTTCCCCTCTCTAGAAAGGCCATCTGCCTGACGGGATATGCGTCAGTGTGGTCTTCATGTTTCCTAATGCTTTCACAGGGGTTGGATTTCAGCGCTGCTGGGCTGGGCAGCCAATTCTCCATCACATTCAGTACTACGTTGTTGCGCCTTAGCTGTTTTCCTTGTTTCAACATTTGAACGCTGTGCATTGATTAACCCCTGCTCTGTTTTCTCAGGGTGCTTGAGTGTGCATGTGCACATCCATTTTGTCCTTAGTCAAGTGGAAATTTCTCTATTAGTGTAATTGATTATTTTTTCTGGATCACCAGAGTGGAATTTCATAGCCGCTGGGTTCATGGCAAAGTTCTTCGTTGAAGTTGTGGTTAAATAATTGAGTGCCCTGTACTTTGTAGTGTATTAAGTTATCAGAAGGAAACTTGTGGAATCAGCTGCAAGCGTTTGTATTTAGATGAAAATTTCAGGATTTACAGTTGCTTCCTAAAGCTTGGAAAGCAAATCCTCGAAAGAGGCAACAAGGAAGATGAGGAAACCTGGACTTGTTTAAACTAGAGGAGTCCTTTTCTAAGCTTGTAAGTGGTTTTGGCTGAGGGTGCAGAGTTAAGTTTAGTTTATGTGGCAAACACTGGATACATAGATCTTAACTTGCCCCCCTCCAAATTTTTGAGTAGAAAAACTGAATCACATAGAAGGATATAACACGAGTGTTGTGCACCCCCTTCAAAGATGAGACGTTTTTGTTATTGTGGCTTGCCATAACTTATTCACCTGAATGTTATTCTTAACTTGTATTACATTCTGTGGAACAAAGTCATTATGTACTAATCATTTTTGGCTTTGCCCGAGTTCTATTTAAATCTGAGGCCAAGTGGTTCTAAATTCACGTGGTTCTCGCATCTTGGTGTTGTCCTCAAATTCAATGCACCATATTTGATTTAAATGAAATTGGAGAACTTCAGATTTTAATACAATGCTATATTTGTTAGCTTTTATGTAAGAAAGAAGATTGTACAGTTTTGGAACGACATGAGGTTGAGTAAATAATCATTTTCATTTTGTGTGGGCTTTCCATATAAGGGCAGGAAAAACGTAAACGCTTGAAGCCCTAGTTGTTTCAGCCAGATTAAAGAATAAGATTGGCAGCCCTATTTTAATTTTATAGTTAAATGTTGAAGTTGACTAGCCTTGAGGAGCTCGCCGAGGAGAAGGTGTGGCCCTGCCGAAATTGTTCCGAGATGCTTTGCATACAAAGGCAGAAGAAAGTGGTAGCTTAAGACATTAAAATTCTTAATAGCAGGTTACCTGACATTTCCGTCCAGTGACTCAGTCAAGAGCTTCTTGTGAATTGTCAATTTCTGCACTGTCTGTTATTGACTTTGTTCTGCTAGTAGTGACACATGTTAACGTTGGCATTTTCTTAGAAGCCCCTAAAAGCCATCTATTACCCTTAAGTAATTCCAAAGCAAATTGTCAGTTTGTCACAAGCTTTGAAAAACAGAGGCTCTCAGCAGCGTTGCTTGTATACTGTTGTGTGTTTTTAATCTTTGATGTTCCTGTGGTTACAGTGGTATTTATGATACCTACAGGTAACCATTTTGGATACAGGAGTAAGGGGAACAATTGCTGTCGGTCTGGTTCCTCAGTTTTACAAACTTGACCATCAGCCTGGCTGGCTTCCACACTCAATTGCTTATCATGCTGATGATGGGAAGTAAGTTAGAGCCATTGTTCACTTTCAGCGTTGTACATTTAATATATTCTTGATTATATACATATTATCAACTTGTTTGGTTATCTAGTTAGAATTCTGTTTCAGCATCACTTCTTAATATTTAAAGTTAAATGATTGTCTCGTGTGTCCACAGGCTGTACAATGGCAATCCTGTCGGTCAGCAGTTTGGTCCTAAGTGTAACCGTGGCGACCGCATCGGTTGTGGTATCTATGCACAGACTTTTGATGCCGCCCTTGTCACTGTGTTTTTTACCAAGAATGGAAAGGAGGTGAGTTATGTTTTCAAACAGCATAAATGTCTACAGCTGTTTGTTTGTGTTCATTTCTGTATAGGGCGGCTAAATTAAATTACTTTTCAAAAATGTTACTTTGTTAATTCCCAGTGCTTTATTACTTAGACCTGTTATGAATGTACTTTTTTTGCTTTGCAAATTTGAAAAAGTTTAAACAGTGTTTAAGTTCACAAGACTGCTATGTAATAATAAAAAAGCAAAACATTTTTCATGCACTTAAAGTGACCACATGAGAGTTCATGTGAGAATCTATAGAAATGAAAAGGTTTTAAACACACAATAGTCTACTGGTGAATGGTGTATGTCTGGCTTTCCAGCTGGCCAGATAGTTTTGAGGTTTGGAATGATACAGACATAATTTCAAACAGAAGTTTTTATTCACCGATATGATGTGCTGTAAAGTCTTGGTTAACCGCATGGAATCTTGTAACAGAGCCCGTTTGTGTGTGTGTGCGCGCGTGTGTCAAAGGTGGGTTCAGTGGTGGTCCCCGTGGCTAGAGACGGCCTCTTTCCAGCTATTGGCATGCATTCTCTGGGTGAGGAGGTGCGGCTCGACCTGCAGGCAGAATGGGGTTCAGAGGAGGAAGACAGCATCATGATGGTGGACAGCCATGAAGATGAGTGGGCGCGCCTTTATGATGTCAAAGTCAGCGGCACGGTAAGTGAGCGTCAGCTCTTGAACAGCCGTTAGACCAAGCATGAGCAAATTAGATTTGCAATAACCATTGGGCCTTGACAATTTTTTAAGGGAGCTTGAATATCACTTAAAGAGATAAAACAAGCATTAAAATAAACCAAAACAACAAAAATCCAGATGTTTCATTATTTTTAAAAGGATTCTTTCTAGGTATGCCAAGCTTTAGAATATTTATTTGCCTTCAAATAAGGTTGTAGACAGTGGGAGAGGTTGTGTATTTTTGTGTTCTTTTGCTTTGGGGAGAAGGTAATTTTGTATCTTTTGTGCTTTGCACATGATCAGTTGTGTTCAAGTTGTGGTGGTAGGTTAGGAAGACTGTTCGACATGCAAACTTTGCCTGACTATTACAATGCCAGTGCACTGTGTTCACTGCTGTTAAAGAAACCAGACTCACCACATTGTGTTTCTTAGTCTTGGAATGGATCAAAATCCTTTTCATTTAAAGTAAAGCCAATCTTTTCATTTCCTTTTCTTCTGAAAGTTTAAAGGTTAAAGTGATATATAAAGTATATGTTCCCAAAATCTGGCTCATTTAAAAACGTTTAAAATGATTTCATCCCCACTCTGAAATAGTTTAATCGTCATATATCACCAGACACCAATTTATTGGCCTACCCCAATAAATTATGAAAGGAATGAGATCGCACATTGCTTGACTTCCTGTGAGCCATTACCAAATTAACATCATCTTCATTCTTGCAGAAACCGCCTGGAGATGATGATGGTGTTTGCTGAAGGCCACGTATAATTCCTAAAGTAGAGTTTAGATGAATCTAAAGAGAACATTCTGTCATGTCTTTGAGCTGGTTATGAAGCAGGGCTTCTCAATAGAGTGAGACTGCATTTGCAAAAAGGGGCGGATGTGCTTTTGGAAACACAGCATGCATACATCAAACCTATCATGCTCACTTTCCCATCTGATGCGCTGGACCTTCTTCCAGCTTGTTAATGCTATACAGGGTTCTTGAATGCAGGCCACATGAAGTGGTTGGATGGCCACATGCTTTCTTGGTTGGATGGCACGATCCAAGCGAGCAAGAACTGGCACCAGACCAGCTTGTAAAAACTCAATAAGAGAACCAACATGGTGCCAGAGAATTTTCTTTGCTGTGTGCTTTCTCGTGAGTCCTTCTGGCTCAGCTCCCTTTTGGACAGGAGTGATTCTGTCACCTGAATTGGGCTGGGAACCTAGGACTTATAGACACTGCTGATAAGGGCATGTTTTGACAAGAACTTGAACATTTGGGCAGATGGAACTATGTCTGAATGCCCCGTGGTTTATTTCCACATTAGTCACTGTTGAGTGAATTCATGCAATTGTTAAGGTTCTTTTAGAATTGGAGATCTCTCTACGAGATGGATCTTGTGTGAAGCAGTGGGAGACCTGTAATAAAATGACTCTTTAATAGGCTTAATAGCCAACTACTCTACAAGTCTCTAGATTGTACCCTAGTCTTCTGTCTAATGTAAACCAAAACTTTGAATTAGAGAGTCTGCCGAATGCGCTTTGAATTAAAGGGATGCATTACCCAAAAATGATTATTCTTTTACTTACTCACCCTGTTTTATTTCAAACGTGTAGGACTTATTTCTTCTGCAAAACACAAAAGAAGATATTTTGAAGAATGAAGGTATCGAAACAACATTGAACTCCATTGACTTTTGCTATGTGGACACCAAACCACAGAGACTTTTCTCAAAATATCTTCTTTTTTTAGTTCCATAGAAAAGAAATATGCCGTCAGGGTACATAAATGATACCAGTTTTTGTGGGGGATGACAGTTCCATTCGGTGCCAAGTGCAGAAAGGTTAATGGGTCTTGTGGCAACACATTTACATTAGATGAATAACAAGTTGTTTCTAGGTTTTAATATTTCATTTAGTTGAAGAGCCTGTGGAAACATAGACAATGTAATGTCGCAACAGATACAAAATACATTTTTTCATCAACCAGTGTAATATGCCAACGTGACTTTTTACATATGGAATGCTGCCATAAATTCATTACACAGCGAATCCTCCTCAATACCTTGAGAAAATGAAGAAAGATGTACACATCCGTGGAAATAAACTTGATTGCTCTTAAATGGCATTTTTGACTTCTTTGTTTGATTTCAGGGGGTCGAATGAAGTTGTTCTAGCCCACTCAGATCCGATTACAAGAGCATTAATTTTCCTTGTAAGGCAGCACTGCTCCTGTCAAGTGTTTATATTCATTGTTATAGGACAGCCACACCTGTTTAGATAAGAAAATCACATTCTGGCACGCTGCTAACCGTCATCCTAGCTGTCGAGAGCCATCCCAAACACTCCCTGATTTTGTTTATCAACATACTTTATATGTCGTGCATGTGATAACAGGGAGATATTTGGATGTTCGTAAAGGCACTGTTCTAATAGATGCCGTGAGATGTGGGCTTTTTTATGTTTGATTTTAATTGACTGCACTTAAGGCGGATTATTGTGGCTTTTCACCTTTAGATGTGTAGATATTTAGGAGGTATTATGATCTAATAAGTGTTCAAAATGGTAAGTAGTCATTTAGCACCTCTTTTATCCAAAGCCACTCAAATAATAACAGAAACCTGAGGTTAAGAGTCTTGCTTGGAGGGACAATTGAGATGGGTCGAGTCTCTGTTTTTTGGCTCAGCGCATGTTATTGTTGTATCTTAATAGTCTCATGCCTATTTTTTAACAAGCAAAACCGCCTTTGTTGTAGAAGTGCATTCATACCCATTAAAGTACTCAGAAGTGTCTCCAAAAAACTTTAAACATTACATAGATAGGTTGTATACGAGACTATTATGATTACATCGCTTGTCTTAAGTGTAATGATTATGTGATATTATTAAAGCTGATAACATTAAATGGTTAATGTAAATGTACCAGATAGGATAGGCATTAAGAACTGTATACATGTTTACAGTTAAAGGGATCAGGGAACATCCCGGATAGTAAAAAATATTTGAAAAAAAATATTAAAACATTTCTTGTCATTTCAAACCTGACTTTCTTGCTTCTGAAGAACAAAATATATTTTGAAAAATGTTGGTAATCGAACAATGGCGGTACCCGGATAGTTTTCCCTAGTTAACCATTATAGTTAACCATTCCCTTGCATTGGTTTTGTGTCTTTGCAATTTAATTGAATGGTGAATCTGCATTTTTCGGTTACCAACATTCTACAAATTATCTTCCTTTGTGTTCTGCTGAAGAAAGAAAGTCATACAGGCTTAGAATGACAAGAGGGTGAGTAAATGATGACAGAATTGTAATTTTTAAGTGAATAGAAATTTTTAAGATTGATTAATGTATTCATTTCATAGTCCTGTCGGTATGCAAAAATATTAACATGATAACAAGAGAAATGGGAGAATTTACTATTTTTTGCTTTAAATGCCTCTTGCATTACAAAAACACATTGTTTAAACAAAAATATGAACTTAACATTAATGGTTTTAATACTCTTCCGAACTTTTATTGTAAGTGCATTTACTGTAACTGCAATTTTTGTTATCTGATGGACAACGCTTGTTTTTTGTGGTAACTTGGTCACGTTCTGATTTCAGAGGCTCAAACTTCAGCACATGAATTATACCTGTCTAAAATCGTGCTATCAGTGTACAATCCCACGTAAAAAAATATCTTGCTTGGAAAAGTGAGGATTTGCTGACTTCATCTTTTTTAAATTAGCCAGATTATAGCCACTACAAAGACTACCATCTCAGTTTAGTGGTCCTTGGGAGAGATTCATGGGCTAAATTTAATTCTGTGTTGTCTACTCTAGTAATTCTGTTGGTACTGGAGACTGATGAAGAATTTGATAATTGTAAATCTCAAGATAACAGAGATAGATAACCTAAAATAGTTATTTCATCCTTTACTTACCTTTATTTCATTTCAGACCTGTATGACTTTTTCTGCAGAGCTAAAAGAAGATATTTTAAAGAACATTGATAACCAAACAACATTGGTCCCCATTGTGTCCTCCGTTTTATGAACGCAAAACCACTCCTTCCTCTATCTTATTCTTCCTCAGAACTAAGATTCATATACTGTGCCGGTTTTGAATGACATGATGGACAATAAATGATGGTATGCAACTCAAAGGTGAGGCGTTGCTGATGGTCACCCTTGCCTGTGTGTGTTACAAGGTGGCATTTGGCTGACACTGATGTGTATTTGCGGTTTTCTGTGAACACTAAGCGGGGATCAGTTTAGAGTTCCTGCCCACTTACTTAATCTCCCTACGGCCTAGAACTATAGAGCTATAGAACACCTGGACTTCTGCTCACTTCACACACAGAGACACACAGATTCCTGTTGCTCAAAATGTTAAGTGTGGCCCTAGGGAGGAGGGTCTCTCGGCATATCTTGTATACATTCATACTCATGATGAATTGCATTATGCCAACTGATTCCTATCACCTATCATAGAGAGCTGTAGGCACCCAGACACATACTCACTCATGGTCTTACTTTTACACTCATTCATACTCATAAATACTCTCCCACTGACTCAAACACACACACACACACACACACACACACACACATACGCTTCTTAGTTGCTTGGGGTGATAATGACTGAGCAGAGATTTATTGTCATAGTCTCTTTGGCCCCTTTGTCTATGCTTATTTTTTTCTTCTCTGTGGTTCATCGGGCTTGGCAATGTCTGAAAATGAACCTAAAAAATTTGTCCCATTAGTGTACTGTATATTTTCCCCGGCCCATAGAAATGATTCAGTCTCAGTGTCGCACACAAATGCACAACGGTGACCCTCGGCCCCTCTGGCACTTGAGATGTGACTGTGGCCTGCTTCATTCTGGTTAGGGTTTTAGACACATGCTTTAACAATTAAGTCTGGACGGGAATTCATTATCATTACAGCCAGTCGAACTGTATTACTGTAACACTAACCACTGTCAGACGGTTTTTATAGTTTTGTATTGAATAAGATACCAGGGCTGTTGCAGATGTCTGTTCTCGGTCTGAACTTTAAATAACATCGCTTGAGAAGATTCAGGGATAAACATTACGTTTTTTTCTGCTGGTGGTTGTATTGTTGTATTATATTATGGTTATGCTTTACATAAAATATATGGGCTATTAAACGATTATTTGCAATTAATCGCATCCAGAATAAAAGGTTTTGTTTACATAATATATGTTTGTGTACATCTGTATTTATAAACACACATATATACTTTATATTATTAAGGAAATATTTACATGTATATTAATATTTATATTGATGGATACTTAAAATTACATATACATTTTTATATTTTTCTTTAAAAATATTTTTACAAATACAAAATTAATATGCACAGTACACGGACATATATTGTATATAAACACAAACTATTATTTTGGATGGGATTAATCGTTTGAGAGCCATTTTGAAATATCGCTGCTGTCCTTCTGATACCTAGTAATCTCCATATTTAGTGATAACTAATTTTTTATTATTATAATAATAAAATATAATGTGTAAATAATAGTGGTGGGCCGTTAACGGCGTTATCGCGCGTTAAAAAAAATGTCGCCGTTAATCTATTCTCAAAGTTGGGTTGGGAGCTGGGTCTATACTACGCAAGCTATGATGACTTTCACCTTGATATTTTAGCGCGGATGTATACCAGTTTAACTGCACTGTACGGAGCGAGAACGAGATTTTTCAACTCGAGATTCGCGTCATTCGCGGAAGCAGAAGCCGCCTCATCATCTCATAACCAGGGCTTCATTCGCGCGATTCGCACAGCAAGTAGGTCTATTGGCTCTTTGCATTAACATATAAATCACTCGCGCTTGACACGCCATTCGCGTTTGGTCTGAACACAACATAACGTTACTGTGAAATTACCGCATCAAACGTGACGTGCTAACATGGATGCAGCTATGAAGCCGCCGGGTTTGCTTCAGGGAATATTATTTCTTAAGAAGCTTCCCAATAGAAACATCGACAAGACTAAGGTTGTTTGCACCTTGTGCAATGAGGAATTGGTTTAAAAAAAAAAACTTTCTCTCAACAGGTAGTGGTCTAGCTTTAGTTGAAACCAGTAACTTTGTATTGAGATCTAATGTATTATGGCTCCTGTATGACATACCGCTTGTTGCTCCCTAACTCTTTGTAAGTCGCTTTGGATAAAAGCGTCTGCTAAATGACTAAATGTAAATGTACTGTAGGAGCTCTTCCAGTCTCAAGTACCACCTAAACGCAAATCATCCCTTAGCTAATGCGGAAGTAAACACAAGTTCATCTTATTGAACATAATTTAATTTTCATCACCAATTATCATAGTAGAACAGCTTTCTCAAGCAGTTTGTGATGCATTTTGGAAACAGGAGATGAGCCCCTGGTCTAATGCGCCACCTGACTTGAGAAACCCGTCTCAAAGACTTACTTTTAGTCATTATTTGGGTAGCACACATATTCTGAATGCCTTCGGCAGAATTCAAATGAGCCATTTTAATCTAGATTAATCTAGATTAATCTTGGAATTAATCTAGATTAATCTAGATTAAAAAAAATAATCTATGCCCACCACTAGTAAATAATTAATAATTATTATTATTATTATACACCCTTTATGTCAATGGGTTTTGCAATTATTTACAGTATTTTAAAATGCTTGTCGACTTTGACAACACAGTAATTAATTTTTCAAATGTACAACGTTTTGTTCATTTCCTGAAATTGTACATCCAAGGTTTTGGAAGGGCAGTGACGATATACATTTACATTTAGTCATTTAGTAGCCGCTTTTATCCAAAGCGATTTACAAAGAGTTTAAGGAGCAATAATGCAATAGGTGCCAATACAAAGTTACTGGTTTCAACAAAAGCAATCACAACCTGTTGAGAGAAAGGTTAGTTTTTTTTCTCATTTCTCAAGAATTCTCAGAAGAGATGGGTTTTAAGTAGTTTTTTTAATATTGTGAGAGATGTGGTTGATCGGACCGAGTTAGGAAGAATGTTCCACCAGGAAGGAGTTATATATATGTATAATTTCCTAAAACTAGTTATCACAACTTTGTGTTTTCCCCAGTTGGGCAAATTAAGTTCCTTCTGCTCGGCCTAAAATCTTTCACTCAAAGAAATTAAAAAAAAGAACATATTCTAGTTTCCATTAGTTTGGGCAATGAGCCTTTGGACGATCTTTTTGGTCAGGCCGAGTTCATCTGTTTCCCACAACGGAACGGTTTCATTTGAAACCCAAGCATATACTGTATTGAAAAGCAGAAGAACACCCTTTAAAGGAAACATGAGAAATTAGAAAGAGAACAGGGAGTGGCCGGTAACCTGATTTATCATGAAATTTCTGCTGGGTTTGTATCCGATTTGTACAGTCAGATTTAAACTTTTTACCATTTCCAGACAATCTGTGTGATGCAGAGTTTCCTGTAGGATTGTTTTTGCCACGCAGATACCGACTGCCCCGCAGCTCCTGGATACCGACTCAAGAATTGGTAGCGTGACGTATCATTACGTGGGTAGTGCATGAAAATCCTAACAAGATGCAAGAGATTGATTCTGTCTGTATCTTGTTATATGACACAAAGCGGAAGGCATATCGTGACTTGTGATGTAGCGGCCTTGTAAAGATGCTCTTCTGTAATTCTGTCAACTGCGGTTTTCATGTGCAGCACACGAGGCATGTGTTGAGAGGTGCATGTGAAAGGGACTTTACAGAGCCGAGTTAAACAATGGCTCGAGTGGTTTACGTTTATTCTAGAAGTTTAACAGGTGGAGGTTGGGCGCAGGAAGAGCTTGCCGCTGTTGGCAATTATAGTCTTTAAATCATGTAGAGATGGGTTCAGGATTGGTGGTTTGGTGGGAGAATTCGTACCACCCACACTGGAGACCACGGTATGATTTCCATCCATAACACTCTTATTGAGAATGTGAGGCCTGCTTCTTGGTGTGTGGTGTGGTGTAGTGGAGTGGTACTTAGGGTTTGTATCGGAGCGTCGCTTATTCGATCCCCACATGCAGAGATCCCTCACCATTCTGCCCTTAAAGGGACAGTTCACCCAAAAATAAATGTTCTGACATTTGCTCGCCCCTCGAGTTGTTCCAAATTGTTATAAATATCTTTGTTTTGATGAACACAGAGAAAGATATTTGGAAGAATGCTTTCAACCAAACAGTTTTTGGCCACCATTGACAACCACAGTGGGAAAAATTACAATGGTAGTCAAAGGTGCCCCAGAACTTTCCTACGTTCTTCTTCTGTGTTCATCAGAACAATACATTTATACAGATTTGGAACAACTCGAGGGTAAGTAAATGATGACAGAATTTTTTATATTTGAGTGAACTATCGCTTTAAGGTCATCAGGAAATCAAAACTGATTCTCATTCTTATTCTTTTAATTGGAGTGTATATTTTTAAATAATTTATCTGTGCCCTTTTGTAGTTCATGTGCTTTCTCAATTTTTATCAAAGACCACTCCTAACAACATCTATATTGACAGACTAATGACCAGGCTTTCAACTTCCAACGATTCAATTTATTCCTCAAGGATGAAAGTCCCTACATACATCAGTCGAATGAAAGGCCCAATAAAAAAACACCATTGCAACTTGAAGTGACGTGATGTAAATACACGCACTTTAACAAATAAGATGCAAAATAGCTTTTTTTAACTTGCGTAGACAATTAACCTAGTTTAATAATCTAAACAAATTTAGTTAGAAGTTAAAAATGTTTAAGCATTTTTGCTGTAAAAAACTTAATATTTGTTGTTTCTGGAGAACTTTTAACAGCTTTGTCAGCATAAACTAATCAAAAGGTTCAAGTATCTAAACATCTTTTATCACATAAGGTCCAAAATAATCAGTGATAACTGCCTTTGGCAGGAATGAACAATCATGGTTGGGCAGCATCATCCCTTCCACAAGAACTGGTCCTGATAGTTCAACTGGTTCTATTAAAAGGTGGTGAAAGACGGCATGGGCCAAACCACTAATGAGATTTCTTTCGCTAGACACTGGTCGTTTTATTTTAAATAAATATATCGGGATAAGCCAGACACAGACACTGTTTTGATTTATGCTTAATTTAACACAATTGTAAGACGGTGGAATTCCTGCCACACCTTGAAATAATGATTTAGCACTCATAGATCCATATTTGTGTTTTCACATTATTTTGATTTGTTTTTGAGGAACATCTTGGAAGTGCTTAGAATTCCAAGCGCTCAACTAAATTGAGTCTACATGTTGAAGCTGTTCATATCATATTGTGTCAATTAGACGAGCTTAAATGCGAAAAGTTAACCGCTTAACACAGGTCTAGTCTAGGATAAATTGCATTTAGTCTACATGTTCATGGTCTTAGTGAAAGACCGCTAGTCTATTTGACAGACAACTTGTAACAACTTAAGCTTAAACAATTTCATCTGTCAAACTTTTTTCTCTCTCCCCCTTCCAGTGGGTATTGTTGAAACTTTGTACGGCACTTTTCATGCCTCCCTAAGACGAATCTCTGTTTTTCACTGACAAACATCTTGTCTCGTAGCCATCTACACCTTTTCGACATTCTCCGCACTGTCACAGGAAGTTGTGGAGTTTGCTTGCAGTGTTGCACCTGTTGCCGGGGCAGCGGGTCAACAAAACAAACGGCCGCCCCCAAGCAGGTCCTGGGATCATGCCGTTTGAAAGCATGTTGGATCTGTCAGCGCTGTTATCCAAGCATGCTGGGAGCTGTTGAGAGCTGTTGGGAGTGGTAGAAAGGTAGACAACCTCCCCATTACTCAGCATCAAGGAGGCAGGAAGGTGTGACTAGGTTCAATTTTGCCTCCGTCCTCAAAGGAGAAGGCAACCGTCTTGGCACGAAAGCTTAAAGAGGGCGATGTGAAAAGAAGAGCCAGGTGTGGAATAAAAAAGCACCGCTTGCGTCTATAAAAAGCAACATGCACTTGAAACAGATTAATGGACGTCGGCCACCTGGTGCATTCTCAAGTGTCCAATGTCTTTCATTTCAACAGACACGTTCTTTCATATTGTGGCGTGATTAGTTTAACTAGATTGATCGGACTTTAAAGAGCTTATTGGCCACCCTCGCATGGATCAAAGGGCAGGCTGTTTGTTTGCAGTTTGTATTACTTTCCGTAGTCCGTCAGCGGGTTTGATGTTGGTAGAGGATGTTCTTGGAGAATTGACAGCAATCTTTTCTTGTCAGTTTAATTGTGTGTTTGACGTTTTTGTGCTGTTGTATTTTCAAAAGCGTAGGAGCACATATGGGCCATCGGTAGTCATTACCAGCATGTGGTTGTAGGAGCCTCCCGGGTCTGTCCCAGCATCCATCTGATCTCCAGTATTTGTAGCCGTAAACAAGGATACCGAAGGTTGTTGTACATGCCATTGAAGACATTTTTCCATTGCCCGTGCAAGCGCAGATTTGTTGGTAATTAATATCAACCGGTCGAAATCTGAAAGTAATCATGATGCGGTGTTGTAGGAAAGCTGGACTTTCAATGCAACGGTGACAGGAAGACCGAGCTCAAGTCTCAAAAACGAGTGAGCTTCCATTTTAAGACCGGTGATGATCAAAAATGCTGTTACTAGCTTTAAATCTTATGTCAGAATTCATAAATCTGATGTGCATATTATGAACAAAAAGGCCGGAGACCAGGAATAGATCACTCAAAAATCAAAGTTTTCCTTTTTTACTATTCTAATGTGCATTTGATGTCTAAGAACTCTGTCTAGGTAGGGAGCTCACTAGTTTGAGACTGCCGATGAGAGATGACTCATTCTTGCTTCAACACCAGTCTTATAATCTAGCAACGGTATCCTTAAAACCCAATTAAACCTTTTACTGCGCTCCATCCAGATACAAATGCTTCCTCAGGGCAGTGTAAACAAAGCTCTCGTTCACACGTACAGGTGCCATTGACATCATCCTTGTAGATTTCTGACACACTGCAGAAGGAAATGGTTGGCTGGTATTTGAACCCCAACCCGAATGCCACGAAGGGTAAATGTAAGTGTACACTAATGATGGTAATTTCACAATCCATTGGTGTTTTTGTCTTGTCAAGCGTAAAGCTAGGCGGGGCTGCGATACCATTCACATGTCTATACAGTAGCTGAAAGACGAGGCCAAACCCTTGTTCTTCCATGAACTTATTAAGAGAGGTCAACCTTTTGTCTTCTCTAATAAGATTATTATGTCAGACATTCTCTGCTAACACGCCTGATGGAAAATGTCAATCAAGGGTTTGTCATCAGTCCCGTGTGCTGCTTGGGTTTGCCCATACATGATGAGTATGTAGACCTCAAAACCAACGCATCGCATTGGCAGACAAAAACATTTCAGACATTCAGGTTTTCTTTTCCTTCGTTAACAGGTTGCTTGGCATTGTGATTATTTCAGGAGGTTCCCCTACTCTCTTAAAAATAAAGCTGCTGAAAAGGTTCTTCACAGCAATGCCATAGAAGAACCATTATTGGTTCTATGCACAGTCTGAAACGGTTACACTTATGTTTCCACGTAAGCCTTGTTCGACACGGCACGATAACAAACTGTTCTCAGCTCTGAAGTTTCTATAACCGTCTATCAGTTCTATAAGTGTGCTGAATCGTGCCAATGAATGCTTGGAGAGCCGTTATAGCTCAGTCTCTTGTGTTACCAAGGCAGCGAATTTGTGTTTACATTAAAAAAATGTCCTTTATCAGCCCTGCGGTGGAAAATGAAACCATTTACATACCAGCTGGGATGGATCTCAGGTGTAAAAGTGCTCTTAGTGTCAGGGCTGTAGGTTAACTTTTTTTTGCGCATAGCAGTGATGCTACAGAGGCCAAACAGTTGTAGCATAAGTTTAAAACATCTGTTGTTGTGCAGTTCATCGCATGAACAGGCAAATAACTGAAAAATTAATTATATTAATGTAACATACAGATGAATAAATTAGGGCCTTATCATTTTGAGTTTAACTAAATTTGTTTTATTTTTTCTAAGTTCTTATTTCATTTTGTTTACTATACAATAGGGGTATATTTGTCGACATAAATTTCTGTTGTATACTATAGTGATATTTACTATAGTAAACTGCAGTAAAATTCCTAGAAACTATAGTGTTTTTGAACCTTACTATAGTATACTACAGTGTTGACTACAATTTATCAATTTACTACAAGGGTACCACAATGTCCTTTAGCAAATACTACAGTATTTTTTCGTCTGAGTGGTCAAGTTAACAGGACTTTTATTTTGATGGGTCGTCAGGTTTTAGTGTGTGCTGGATGATAGCTGTACTCAAACAGTAAAATGCTTGCATAATAAACTCTCAGAGCAACTCTGGAGATTAAGTTCATGTGTTAATATCCTCACACAGTGCAGACGCAGAATTCTCGACCATCACTCGTGTTTTATGTTAATCTGTGCACCTCAGACACACAGAACAGCCAGATGACTTATTCAGTAGGATTCCGCGTCAGCATCTAGTTATATGGACTCAATGCGCTGTTGATAATTGTCATACACAAACAAGCTCAACCTCGATAAACGCAAATCACACATACACACAGCTCTCTCTAATGCACCTATTCTTATTATTCTTAACACAGACTGATTTTTTCTTAGCATTGTTATTAGGGTTCGAGCCCGAAGGGCTAGAAACCTATTGTATTTGTAGGTTTTATTATTATTACGCTTCTGCCATAAAAGTGATTGTGCAGCCCAAACCGTAAAGCCGACAAAGCTGACACTCGGTCAGATGGTAGTAGTCCTTGTCGCTACTCGGATACACGGAGCCAGCCAAATCAACCCATAGGCGGCGCTACAGCAATGAAAAACGCGTTTGCACTTGTTACTCCTAAACCATTTGTCGCACACCCAAGTGTCTTATATCAGTGTAATCACTTGCTCAAAAATTTAAAAAAAGTATATCTCCGATTTCATTTCCTGTATGCACATTTTTTCGCTAATTAGCCTTTAAAAAAAAAGGTGGCGCTATAATAGCGCTTTAGGAGTGCTTAAACAATTGTTTATCACGTGACATTTGACATATACCCAAACTATTTGTGTCATATGATAGCTCTCCTTATTCTGAACAACTTTGCCTCTGGAACAACTTCTGTCAATCGAACAGTTCGATAGTTAGTGCTGATGATGTCAAAAACCTACTTTCGCGAACTAGTTGTTGGTTTTTCGACCGATCGAAACCAAAACAATGCAGATGACTTCTGTGGAAAGTGATTGTAAATAATTATCAAAAAAAGTAGAAATTTCCTTTCACGGTCGCTTAGGGTCGCCAAAATAAAACAAATGGGCAAAGCCTATCACATTTAAATGGCCATAAATCCAGAACGGTGTAACATATCAGCAAGGGGCTCGGGAAATATGTGGAGACCATCACTACGATGTCACATAAAAAAGAACGTGGTGTTTGAACACTAGGTGGCGATATAATAGTAAAAATGGGAAAATGTACTTGTCTTTTGGTGGCCTAGACAACTGTGTGTCACGTGACATTTAACTAATACACAAACTATTGATATCAAACGATAGATCTCCTTATTCATAACAACTTTGCCTCTTGAACCATTGATGTCTATCAAATGGTTTGTGAGTTATTGGTGATGATGCAAAAAAAATACTTTTGCAAACTTGTACAAGGATTTTCAAGCAATTTCAAAATTTCCACCTCAGTTCATTTCTTTGGACTCTTTAGGTCAATAATCATCAAAAAAATGTTGAGTTTTTTAAAGTTTTGTGACCATAACCGGGTCCTTTATTATATTAGCGTGAAATGAGTATGTTATAGGTCGCTACTCCTTAATAAATAATCCAACTGACTTGCCATTTAGTACTATTATACATATTATGACACTTAAAAATCATGCAAAATCTGATGCTCATAGGAAGAGGCATTCCTTCATAAGATTCAAAAAGGTGAAATATCATTCATTTCAATGGCTTTCTTATAGAGTCACCAGATCACAATGCATGTAGCTTTGGTAAAGGACACAAATGTGTGCACGATAAAGGTGTGTAGAGCTACAGCTTTCCTGTAGCTCAGTGGTAAGAGCAAGGTTGTGGGTTCGATCCCAGGGGATTGCAAATACCTATGTAAAATGTATAGGATAAAGTAATGTAAGTCGCTTTGGATAAAAGCGTCTGCCAAATGCCTAAATGTAAATGTAGTGTGCATGTTTGTATGTTTATGGATATCATTTCCCTCTGTATCATAAGAGTGTGAATGCACTGTATAGTTCTGTCTGTCGTGTGTGATTGAGACTGTGCATGTGTGTGGAATGAAATCTGTCTCACAGGACGACAGTGATAGAAATTAAATGTTATAAACGTTAAACGTTGGTCCTTGTTTATACATTTATAAATATGGCACATGTCTGGCTGGTTGTAAGATGCTGTATTTATGCACATAACAAACGTTTATTAGGTGTACTCCAGTTTAATTGCATGTAAACCAAAATTGACACTCAACCAGTCACATGGCTGTCATTGTTCCGTCATTTTTCTTGTTGTGGGAGAGTGACATCCGTCTTGGATTGTAATGGTGCGATTCCCCAGCCTAGTCGACCCCTTAGACGCCTTAGACTGCTCGAACCCGATGATTGCTGCTTGCAGCTATATTTATTATTATTTTTGTCAAGCGAGAGCGATTCAAA
Organism: Triplophysa dalaica; assembly: GCF_015846415.1. Classification (NCBI taxonomy): domain Eukaryota; kingdom Metazoa; phylum Chordata; class Actinopteri; order Cypriniformes; family Nemacheilidae; genus Triplophysa; species Triplophysa dalaica. The sequence continues at coordinate 16,069,375 of NC_079561.1, read as the reverse complement.
AGCATACAGAGCAGGCGGGTCTCGTCTCTCTCTCGCACGGTCATGTGATGTCATGCGTGGATTGGTCTGAGCAGAGCAGCCCCACAAGTCAAACAAGCGGGTCCGGATTTAAACGGATTCCGGACTTTGAGTAGCCCTGTTCTATGGCATCGTGAAGCACCTTTTTTTTTACAAGTTTACATTATGAAATGTATTTCTGAGTCACAAAGTATGATTTTTGAATGAGAGTTTATGAATGATGTAAATGAAGTCTGTGATGTGTTCTTCCACAGCTTCTGGAGTATGTAGGGAAAGGAAAGAGCATCATGGATGTAGGTCTGGCTCAGGCCCGACAGCCCCTTACCACACGCAGTCACTACTTTGAAGTGGAGATCGTGGATCCAGGAGAGAAGTGTTATATCGCCCTGGGCCTGGCAAGACGAGTAAGTCATTTCTTACGTTGTTTTAAAGTGCGCCTCATTTGTAAGGGTGCTATGATGATAAATGTGAAGTACATGAATTTTTTGAAGGATTTACATGTATACTAGTTACTTACTATTCATAAGTACACAATATTGCAAAAAGTGTTTTTATTTTGTTTTCCAAATCGTTTTCTCATATCTCATATATATCATGAAACTAAATTTAGCCATAGGCTTGACTGTCGGATTCTACATTGACATGTCCCTGCCAACATAAAGTGCACAACCGTGGCGGAAACAGGAACGTGACCACTGTGCTACCTGTCGATCTGTCATGAGAAACATGAAGGGATGTTTCTCTCAGGTTGAGAACAGCAGACTTGAGTCTCGCAAAGTTTTTTTAACAAAGCCATTTTGTCTGTGTGCATCTGTGTCTGATCACATATTAGGTAAGCATAGCTGCATAACTGCTGTTTACTCCCGGTGGACATCAGCCCTGTTCCCTGCATCCTGTGTCTGGAGAGACATTTACAAACAATGTGGCTATTAACTTTAAAAACATTGAGTCGGTGTCTGTCACCTCCAGAAGCACTTCCTGTTTCAGTCTTTTAATTGAGTCTTAAAGCAACACTTTGCAGTTTTTCGACCTTAAAATAATGTCTCAAAAAGGATTTCAGTGGTAGAACAACTCTTACCTCTCACCTGCTACCTGAGCAGCCTCATAGCAGCTAAAACCACACTCTGTAAGTTCTGTGTTCGGGTCAGGACACACATCCCCTTCTTTTCACTACCTGCTGAAGAGTGCGATATGGTTTTCAAAAAAAAATTCACTAGTTTCATCAGCTTACTTGCACTTATACAGTGACGTTATTAACAACACTGGTAACAGACAATTGTGCTTATCAACCACATGGGGGAGCCGTGAGCAAATGTTATATAGTGTTAGTTTAAAGATGTTTGTTTCACATTTGTTTCAGTTCTAAAAGTTGTTGGTTGTATTTTGTTCTAAATTTAGACAGGAAGTGCTTCTGGACCAGCCTGGGATCCCTGCTGTATCAGATTTGCCGAATTATAAGTTACAAGTTGCGCTTTAACTGGTTTCGCTACAAGTGTGACAGCGGATGTGGGGGGAGGAAGATGCAAGTTCTTATCTGCAATCATTGAACCCTCACCTCTGAACACACACTGAACTCGTCCTGCCGTAGACCCGGCTCCCCTCTCTTTCTACTCGTAACAGTACAAGCTCGGGTGTGTGTGTCCGGATATACACTGTGTTGCTAGGATACAGGACAAAGATCTTCTGGGTCGTAATGAGAGGTGGAGCCGCAACGGAGCCTCGAGGGCCACGGTGCGTGAATGGGTTCGACCATTATTATCTTCTGACCTTCCCCTCCTGCACTGACCCTTTCCTCCACTCTCATCCGGCTTCGGGTTTGGTTTGAGCTTCCTGTGGAGCAGTCGAGCAACCGTTTTATTAAAAACCCTCCTCTTGTTTTTTATAGTTTTAAATTGACTTGAAATGTTTAATTATCCGAGCTCTTCTATCTCTCCATTTCGTGTTTATTGTTTCACGATGACAGAAGCTTGCACAAACATGGTCCCTTGCCTTCCACAGCACCCGGATGGTGAAGCTACCCTCTCAACCTAATCTCTGAGCTATATGCTTGTGTGGAGATGAGCATCTGCCTCCACCGGTGTTTGTTGACTTTGTCACAGTGTGGAAATGCAGGTAGCTGGAGTAAAGCACATAAAAGCTCCAGGTGGATCCGATAGAGCTCCTGCATGGTTACATACGCTACTGTTTGTGTTTTTTGGAAGCTCCGTGCTTCTCTCTAATGGCTTTTTCAGAATCTTTAAGGGGCCAAAACGCTGTATGCATGAACGGCACCTTTCTCCAAACAGGAGTCTCCTGGTTATTCATTTCATTAGACATATTTTAAAAACTGTTATGTGGGTCGCCGACGCTAGCTGGGTGATTGATTCTCGTGGCACGTCGAATGTCTATTCGCTTGTAGATGATTTGGAACGCAGATGCAGTCGGGCCGCATCTCAATCTAAATTAAGTCATGTTTGAAAACAGTTTACTTTGTCATGTGTATTTGCAGAGAGCGGCGCTCCATTGTCTCTACATGTTTAGGGCTGTTTGTCAGATTTGCCCGGGGTGTTATCATGCCTGCCCTCTGTTGCACAACCTCACGGTGTAGTCCTGTGCCTCGAATAGAGAGCAGAATGGACTAAGAGACACTAAAATTGTCATCTATCTTTCTCAGAATGGGAATTTGCGCTTGAATCATGCGTCTTTCTCAGAACAGAGTTTGGTGATTCACGCTTAGATCATAAATCAATCAGTTTAAAAAAATCCCAGTCTACGTTTCACAAAGTGTTATTAGAGAAACCGGTCAAGGGATCTTGACATATCTTTAACTGTAACACTGAGATGCATATTAGCCTTAACCATAACAGATTCAATGTAATTCCATAGACAAGGTTAGAGAAATGAAGAGTATGGAGCTGCTCTTACAGTATGTTGTTAACCATCCGCTCCTGTTTTGAAGCATCAGAAAGAAATTATTTTATTAATTGGTTCTTATGTCTCTTTATTTAATGCATTATTGCCCTACAATACACATTAAACATGCATTGCGCCATCTCTGAAATATAAAATCTGACAGGTAAATCATTTCAAATGATTATTATAAGCCTTGCGTTGTGCAATCAACATGATTTTTTTATTACTGATACATGGTTTGTACATTTCTGAAATATGGATATTACCTTGACTCTTAATTTTAATGTAGAAACATGCATTTTTAAACCTAGTTTGCAACAACGTCTGTTGTGAAAAGCTCAAAGGTACACAATTATACAGGTATACATGAAAGGTCCATTGAAGAGGTCTGTGCGGGATGTTTTTTTGAAAATTCACTCTGTGTTCACCCGATATCTGCTTAGAAGGATTTTCGTCCCGACCCGATGGATCCCGCTTAATTTAGGTCACGTTTCCAGATCACACGTTTTAAGATGGGCTGACGCATGTAAATTAAACGTCTGGCAGAAGAACTGGTCCACGCGTGCAGCACGTGCAAAACACAGTCCTCAAATCTCTACCTGTTCATGTCCAGGTCCATAGTACCAAAGTTTCTATAGAGAGAAATGCAATATAATATACATAACTGTGTCTTCAGAGGTGTATAAAGACCTTACCTTTAAATGTGTTTTTTCTATCTAAATACACCACGGGTCCTCTTGGTCAGCTCAGGTCAACTTTATTTGTACCCGAAGGTAGAATTGTTTTGCAATGTAAAGTTCACATATAAAGACATGACAAACATTGAACATAGGGAATAAAAAATAATATAAAATTTTCTCAAGACCGCATGGAATAAGAGCATCATTCAACAATATAAAGTAAAACAAATACATACATGCATTAAATATAAAGACCAATAATAACCTTAATCTGTCCTTATTCAACTGAGTAATAGCTGCCGGCACAAAGATGTTTTTATACTGCTTTGTTCTACAGTACGGGACTGCAAGTATACGTCTAGATGGTATACCGCCATGTTGTTACTACAGTAGCCCTAAACGGCAAACTGCTCTACAGAGTGCGTTTCGTAAATAACTTATCTCCTTCGGCAAAGAAGCAAAAACATGACATTTTAGTCATCTGTCAGCCTCTGTATTGCTTCGAAAGTGATGGGGAAGCAGTTGAGTGATGCGTTTGGTTGCAACCTCGCCGCTAGATGCCGCTAAAATTCATAAACTTTAATAAATGTAAATTAAATTGAATCATTTAAAATAAATTGGCCAATATAATCTGACTGTAACTATTATCACTAGTTATGACAGCGTACAGCTGATTCTTAAGTCTGTTGTAAGCATTATGAATGGGTTAAATCAATTTACAATTTCTGTATATTTTTTATTTCTTGTTTTAGTCCATTGGTTTAGTATAGTTTCTTTGTATGAATGAAGTAATTGTCTTAGAGTCATTGTTAGATCTTATCAGAATGCTGGCTGCTCTTCATGTTTGTGCTGGCATGAAGCATGCGTACACAAAATACGCAATGCCTGAAGCTATGTGACAACTACACCCCAGATAATAATGTATTTCTTTACTATCGAAAACAGCGAATGAAATGCTCTAATAGTTGTTGGCCGTGGATCATATATTTTTCATTCGAATGAAGGGAATGTATTTCATTGTATGGAAGTGCTTTTAGTGTTAAGAATTTGTTTTAAGAAGTTCTCAGCATCCACTGAGGTCTATAACTGTGTCTAAAACCTATATTTATAATTTGGATATGGATCTTATTTTGACTCGTGTCGCTTTTTTAGGATTACCCAAAGAACAGGCACCCGGGCTGGAGTCGAGGTTCTGTCGCCTATCACGCAGGCGAGTGCTAAAACTTTCTGTTTTCCAAGTATATTAATTTTGAAGAAATTTTGTCATCGTCTTTTGTCATTGTCAATATCTTTGTGTTTATCACTAAACAGCCAAAAATGAAAAGTATATGTCCATCATTCTCCCATCCCACATCAAAATCTATTTACACGTGAATTCCACACATCCAAATCCTGTTTACACAAAGTTTGTTTTGTTTTTGTTTTCATTTCATCTTTGATTGTGTTCCAACCACTGTTCAAGCGTGGATTACCCAGAATTCCTGCAGGTGCGGCTTGTTTCTCAGCTTCTTCACTTGGCTCCTCTCACATCTATGGGCACCATCTCTACAGCGTGTGGAGGGACGGGATCCTGATAAGAAGATGAGATGGCCGTGATGATTAGGAGCAGATCTTTAAATCACATAAGAAAAAAAAAACCTATCTGACTCCACGGGTGCCGTCTCACAAAGCAGCCTGAAGGAAGTTGATACTGGATAAAACAGTACTACTGCTCAGTTTATAGATGACAATCTTTACACTCCACCAGCCCTGCATGCCCTCATGCCACTCTACATGACAGATTAAAAATTATCATTGTTTGAATAAAACAATGTGGTTCTTTGCTTAATTTATATTCTTTTAAACGGCTTCATCTTGTCCACCTCAAAGCACGTTGAGCAACGGAAGGTTATTTCGTTTCCTAATTTGAGTTGGCTGCAACAACAAAGATGCCACAGAAATGCGCACACCTCTACACCTCACTCATTAATCTTATTGTTAGGCGGGACATTGATAGATTTGGTTTCCGTACTCTCTACCTCACCATGCTTGAGTTCCCTTACTATTGGACTGCGCGATTCATCGCTTCCTGATTCACAGCACAAAGAGTGAACCTCTTGAGCATCAATTCCCCTTTCTTAAAGCTGACCACCCATAATTACTGTTTTTGCTTATGAAGTCACCCAAGTCGCGTATTGCGAGAATAATTCAATCATGTCATCACTCACATCAGGGTGGTGCGGTTCGTCATTGGCACCTGGAGGCCCTCCTGTTGGTGCTACATTTATGGTGCGTGTCACATCTGCCCCTCATTGCGGCGCCCGCTGATGGAGTTTAGGCATTAGCTCACACGCGGGTCAGATTAGGGGGCCATGACTCATTGATCCATACGAAGTCCGCATCCATGACTCAATCCTGCGAGTCATCGCACTGGGGCACGTACGACCGCCATCAGGGCCGTTAATGTGTTGTGCTGGGGTCACCATCGATGTGCCAGGGGAGGACACGTCAAAGGACTTCAGACTTGTATTTCCTCGGACACTGTTTGTATGATGGAGAAATGAAGTCGGAAGTCAGTGAGCTAAATTTATTCAAGTTTAAATGAGTAACTAGTGCAGCTGTTTGGAATTGAAGGCTAGTGGCATGCAGACTGTGACGGAAGGCCGTTGAAGTGATCTTCTTTTGTGTTCCACAGATATACACATGCCACACACACATCGCAAGTTTGAACAACATGAGTATGAATAAATCGTTTATTTTTGGGTGAGCTGTCTCTTTAAGCTTCTTCACCTCTTGACAACACAAACAACGAATAGCTTTTCCGTATTCAGGCCAAGGATCATAAACCCCTTCTTGTTTGCGGAAGCGATCAAGAATCCACCTTTTCCAGACAGCGCTCCAGGTAACCCTCCGTTGTTCGAGGAAAGCCTTCTTTGCCATCTGGTGTAACGTTTCTCATCAGCTCAGGTGCCAAAGAAGCGGAAGGCCGGCGAAAGCGCAAGACCCTCATCTATTTTTTGCTCTCTTCCTCTCCCGCAGCAACTTCTAGGTTTGGGAATGCAGCGTTGGAACGGGGACCCACATGGGAATCATAATGATACAGTGTCTTCATCTCCCTCCCCGTGTGTTCAGATAGGGAAGTTTAAACGGTATCCTGTGCCGGGACGGGTCCCATGACAACTCCACAAATATTTACAACCCTAACACCGCAGTGGGGTTTGTGTCTGCAGGCAACCTCGCCGTGTTTTTCTTTTGCTTGCTTTCGGTTGTTTTCGCTTTTGTTTTGTTATCTCGTTATATAAGGAACCATGTTAAGGAGAAAGGAACAGAGGCACGAGAGCTTTTCTTTTACGCGCGTCCCGTCAGGCTCTGGATAAGTATGCAAGACATCTTTGGATCATTAAGAGCAAATGTTTTAGGAATGATGAGTGTGTGTGTGTGTGTGTGTGTGTGTGTTGTGTGGCTGTTCAGGTTCACACCGGGACTTCAATCAGATGCTTCTAACAAACACTTAACTGTAGATGTGACTCATAATGTCTTCGTTCATTCGGTGCCCTGCGGGTGTTAATTGCTCAGTTGAAAAATATGTATAGATTGTTTCTGTAACCACAATTCCCCTTAAAATACAAAGCCATTTTTTTATGAATTTCAAAAGTAACATAAATTATGTGTAATGGTGTGAATGATACCACGACAGTAAAAGACTGCCAAGTGTTAATTCAGAGATAAAGTGATAGTTCACCCTAACATAAAATTTGTCATAAATTTTTTTTGGTCATTATTTATTCACTCTTATATCGTTCAAAACATGTATGACTTTGTTTATTCTGTGAGACACAAAAGAAGATATTTTGAGAAATGTCTCTGTGGTTTTGTGTCCATATAATGGAAGTCAATGGGCACAATATTGTTTGGTTACCAACGTCAAAATATCTTATGTGTTATCTGGGAAAAAAGAAAATCTCACATGTTTGGAATGACATAACGGTGAGGAAATAATGAAATCATTTATTTTATTTCTATATTTTTTCATTCTTTTAATGACATGTTTATATCCAAGGAAAAACTTTACATTTACGTTTATGCGTTTGGCAGAGTTTTTACCCATAGCAACTTAAATTGCATTATACTAAACAGCACATTTGCATTTGAGGATGTGCAATCCCTGGGATCGAATCCATGACCTTGACGTTGATAGTGTCATGCTCTAACCACTGAGCTTTAAAAAATGACTAGCTGCTATGTGTCCAAAATAAAACTAAGCATTTAACTTCACACTCTTATTTGCTTCACAGATGATGGGAAGATCTTTCACGGCAGTGGGGTTGGAGATCAGTTTGGCCCGCGCTGTTTCGAGGGCGACATCATGGGCTGCGGAATCATGTTTCCTCGGGACTACATGCTGGACTTTGAAGGTGAGATGACGTTCAGTGAAGATGATTAACATAATATAACATAATGCGCTGCTGGTCTATATATTTTACGGCATATTATGCTAAATCTTTTACTCTTGACAGATGAAATCGACGACTGGGATGCCGTAGATGTACGACCGAAGCAAGGACGTGTAGAAAACTTGCTTTATTTAAACGATGAAGATGAAGAAGAGGGAGATGACCCAGAACAAGAACACGAGGGCCGGAAAGTTATGGTGAGAAACACACATACAGTATTGTTCAAAATAATAGCAGTACAATGTGACTAACCAGAATAATCAAGGTTTTTAGTATATTTTTTATTGCTACGTGGCAAACAAGTTACCAGTAGGTTCAGTAGATTCTCAGAAAACAAATGAGACCCAGCATTCATGATATGCACGCTCTTAAGGCTGTGCAATTGGGCAATTAGTTGAATTAGTTGAAAGGGGTGTGTTAAAAAAAATAGCAGTGTGGCATTCAATCACTGAGGTCATCAATTTTGTGAAGAAACAGGTGTGAATCAGGTGGCAAAAAATGGGTCGTTCAAGACATTGTTCAGAAGAACAGCGTACTTTGATTAAAAAGTTGATTGGAGATGGGAAAACCTATTAAGAGGTGCAAAAAATGATAGGCTGTTCAGCTAAAATGATCTCCAATGCCTTAAAATGGAGAGCAAAACCAGAGAGACGTTGAAGAAAACGGAAGACAACCATCAAAATGGATAGAAGAATAACCAGAATGGCAAAGGCTCAGCCAATGATCACCTCCAGGATGATCAAAGACAGTCTGGAGTTACCTGTAAGTACTGTGACAGTTAGAAGACGTCTGTGTGAAGCTAATCTATTTTCAAGAATCCCCCGCAAAGTCCCTCTGTTAAAAAAAAGGCATGTGCAGAAGAGGTTACAATTTGCCAAAGAACACATCAACTGGCCTAAAGAGAAATGGAGGAACATTTTGTGGACTGATGAGAGTAAAATTGTTCTTTTTGGGTCCAAGGGCCACAGGCAGTTTGTGAGACGACCCCCAAACTCTGAATTCAAGCCACAGTACACAGTGAAGACAGTGAAGCATGGAGGTGCAAGCATCATGATATGGGCATGTTTCTCCTACTATGGTGTTGGGCCTATTTATCACATACCAGGGATCATGGATCAGTTTGCATATGTTAAAATACTTGAAGAGGTCATGTTGCCCTATGCTGGAGAGGACATGCCCTTGAAATGGTTGTTTCAACAAGACAATGACCCAAAACACACTAGTAAACTGGCAAAGTCTTGGTTCCAAACCAACAAAATTAATGTTATGGAGTGGCCAGCCCAATCTCCAGACCTTAATCCAATTGAGAACTTGTGGGGTGATATCAAAAATGCTGTTTCTGAAGCAAAACCAAGAAATGTGAATGAATTGTGGAATGTTGTTAAAGAATCATGGAGTGGAATAACAGCTGAGAGGTGCCACAAGTTGGTTGACTCCATGCCACACAGATGTCAAGCAGTTTTAAAAAACTGTGGTCATACAACTAAATATTAGTTAAGTGATTCACAGGATTGCTAAATCCCAGAAGAAAAAAAATGTTTGTACAAAATAGTTTTGAGTTTGTACAGTCAAAGGTAGACACTGCTATTTTTTTGAACACACCCCTTTCAACTAATTGCCCAATTGCACAGCCTTAAGAGCGTGCATATCATGAATGCTGGGTCTTGTTTGTTTTCTGAGAATCTACTGAACCTACTGGTAACTTGTTTGCCACGTAGCAATAAAAAATATACTAAAAACCTTGATTATTCTGGTTAGTCACATTGTACTGCTATTATTTTGAACAATACTGTACACACACAGAGACAGAGAAGAGACTTATTTTGCTTTTTCACATCCCCGTTGTGACTTGTCTTCTTACTTAATGAATTTTTTTAATCCACAAACAAGTGACTTGATGGTAAATGAAAGACCTCGAAGGCTTAGTTTGACAGCTGAATAAATGAACTGTCATTATATTAGTTTTAATGTAGACTGAAGTTTGTTTAACATTCATTTATCAAGCCAAGCATTTTAACCTTGAACAACATTAAAGCATTAAGGTCTCCAAGTGCACTATCGAAAGTTTTTTCGTGGCTAAATCTGTGACTCAGTTTGACCCTTGACCACACCGAAGCTCATCTCTGCCCACTGGGTGAGAGTTAAGCTTCTTGCTACGGCACTAAGGCAAGTCACCGGTCACCACCGAAACAGAACTGTAGGGGTAAAATGTTTTTTTTTAAGAAGAATTCGCTTGCAGATATTCAATCACCTGGAAAGGCCTATTGGAAAATTCAAGAATACCAAAGCCATCTTGGTGCTGTGAAACAGATGTGCTTATCTTGTTCATCATAGCTTTACAATCCCTCTAAAGTATCCAATGTTTTGGCTGCCGTGCATTGTAGGACCATCGAGTGCCATATATCAGCCCTGTAGCTATGGAAATGCTGACTCACTCTCGCCCCCTTTCCTGTCTGACTTAAGAAATGCTGACTCGCTGTCGCCCCTCTGTGCTCATGTAGGTATTCTTCACCCGAAACGGCAAGATCATTGGCAGGAGAGAGGTGGTGGTTCCGGACGGGGGATTTTACCCCACTATCGGGATGCTTAGCACTGGAGAGAAGGTTAAGGTGGACCTGCATCCGCTCAGCGGCTAAAAGAGAACCAAAGCAAATCAAGTTCAAAGTTCCATCCCTGATTCCTGCTGTCAGCAAATCAGCTTCGACTGGACTAACCTGCAAGTGCTCGAAGAAGTGTGGAAATTATTTCTTTTTATGACTTTCTTGTATTCGAGCCACTTAAAATGCAACATATTAACACATGTAACACGTTCACATCGGTGCATGTTCCATCGTAGAACTAAAACTACAGCGTTTCTCAGACTTTCATGACTCTTTACTTCTTAATGGTTTACTGTGAAACCATACTGAGGGTTATGGCCTGGACATTTAATGTTGGGCCTCGGAAAAGCTGTTTATCTAAAGACGGAAACAATATTGTATGATGATAAATTTGGTTTATTACAAATGGATAGAAATCTATATCAACCTATATATTTTTAATGTACGTGTACATATGTAAATTTATGTACTGGCTGCTACCCAAACATATGTACTGTATATTAGAGAACAGAGCTAATCGGGTACAGCATGAGAACGCTTAAAATCTCACATACATGATGGAGTAAGGAAAAAAGCAATGGTTATATCACAATTTTCCACAAACACTCCTAGTGATGAATCGCACAGATGAATGAATCTCGACATTGGTGACTGTGTGCTGTGGTCATTTTTTACTCGTTCTGAATGTCACATTTAATCAAGTGCCACATTTGCTATTATTCCTGTCTGAAACTGAGCAGTCAAGGGACGGTGCCAATAAACAGCGCAGAGCAATTGCTAAATTTGATGTCGGCGGAGACTAAGCCTATTGTCCCGAGATGTATATCTTACTCTCTTGTGTCATGACGTACATTGCAATTCAGCAACTCCAGACCAGAGAAAAGACATGTTGAGTAGTCTACTTTGAGTCTTATAAATAAATATCTATAAATGCAGCCTAACAAAGCAATTCGTTCTTATTTAGTTTAGTGGGTTTTGCCATCAGGTCTCGGTTTGTAGACTGTTTATCAGATTTTGCAGGCAGACGCCGCACTGGAGTCTCATTTAATTTAGTCAAAAACATTGAGCTGTTTATACAGACATCATCCGCTGTAATGTAACTTGTCTTCTTCACAAATACCACGAGCACTTTAGAGATGGCCAAACTTAAGCGGAGAGGCCGAGCGGCTGTAAACCTTGCTGGCCTCTTTGACATCTGTACGGATGCTGGTTTGTACACCTTACTGTTGTAATATGTCCTGTCTGTTCTGTCCTTTTACATATCACACGTGGAACAAAATGTTTCAGAGATGTACATTGCCAAATTTAATGTCTAATTTTGTCCCCTTTAAATTTCTCTTAAAATGTCTTCATATTCGTTGCATATGCAAATCTCATTAAACTGTTCTTTGTATTGCTTTGAGTTCAGGTGTCTCTGTTTCTTAACCTGTATTTCATTACGAGCTGAATGCGAGTAAGCAGGCTGTTCAGAATGGAATGCTTGCATGATTGACAAATGTTTTAAAGTATGCAAAAAATAAAAGTGTAAAATGGTGGTGTTAATACATTGTCGTATGACTGCATTCTGTGTGACTAAATTCCATGCAAATGTCAACCTTACCATGAAAAATATTACCATGTCAACATTTGGTGTTTTTTAAAGCCTTTTTTTATTTTTGAATCATGACTTTCCCTAGTAAGGTTAGTGCCGCTTTCAGAATCGTCACATCTATAATGGTACATATTCCTCATGAATGGGAACATAAAATTAAAATATATAACTATTTTATGTCCCATGAATAGTAATCCCTTCTCCATTTGTTTGGTATTTTGGAATCAAATGTTTGGCAAAACAACACCAACTCATTCAAAAAAATATATAAATTGCAGTGATGTTATTTCTGTGCGATTATAAAGCCTGATGAGATACAGCTACGTCAAAATCTTAGGGTTGGTTTGGTCTGGGGGTAGAATTAGGATGAGAACAGTGCTCATCCAGAGAGATTTCTTTAGGTTTTGGCCGTTGCTGTATCCCTTCTGGCCACAACCGGTCAAGTCTGAGCACATTGCATAGTGGGATGCGATATTGGGTGAATTAACAAACTCAACTTTATTTATATAGCACTTTTTACAATTTTCATTGTTACAAAGCAGTTTTACATGAGACACATTGAATACAAGAAAAACAACTAAAGGCATATACCTGTAAAAACTAGAAAAAGGTGAAACAACAAAAGACAGCCATACAAATGCTCCACACACACAATATGCATACATACTTACACACATTGACATAGACGCACACACGCAAACACACTCGCACACAATCACAGTGAAAGCACACATTTGAGATAAAGGAGAGAGAACCACAGGTCAAATATTAAACGGACTATAAATTCTTATATGCAATATTAATTATGTCTTACTTCTAAATTCTGAAGCAGCCCCCCCGGCCAGGCAAATAGTGCAAAACAATATGCAAACGGTGGCGAGGAACCCAAAACTCCAATCGAGAAAAAAAAACTCAGGAGAACCCAGGCCCAACCCAACAAAGGGCTCTTTAAAGCAATTTAGATCATAACTACAACTTTTAAAACGCTTCTTTTAAAACAGTTTAACATGGCCCTGAATATTATTTTTTGTTTATTTTCTTACGCAACTTTGATCGATTTTTTTTTTTAAGTGTACACTTAAATTGTTAATAAATTGGAATTTATGTTTAACTTGTATAGGAGTAATAAAACTTCATTTAAAACGACAGAAGCACATAAAAATAGCCAATAAAATTAATCAATGATGATCAATGAGGTTTAATTCATTTATTTATAATTGAAATAAGTGAATATTAAGATGGGTGTAATGGGAGGGGTTTTCTTGATTGGATCCTGTAACATTATTACTTTAATTCAGACATGCATTGGCCATCAATGCAATTTCTCTGAATGTGGTTGCCTGGTTCAAATAGTATGAATGTAAGGGTAATTATGTATACAGAACTTGCCTGTGGTTACTTGTTGCTTCTCAAAATCATAAAATGTTACATCTCAAATCTTATCGTCTTTTGCATGCATGAAAGATCATGTGACCAATGTTCGGGTTGTCGCCATTCTTTAAAAAACACCAACAAATTGTTGAATGATTCAAACAGCTTTCTGGCACTTGCTTTTGTAACAGTAAATTTATTAGAAAAGTTTTCCAGATAGTTGGTCCCATGATAAAAATAACATTTAAAATACAATTAAATATCATTTTGCAATAAGCATTCAAAAGTTAGTTTTCAATCCAAAAGTGGTACAGCCAGGAGGTGTTTAACATACCTAAGTAAATCCCAAGTGCATAACAGCAGTGAAAGCCCACTCGTCCCTAATAATATGCTCAAACTGAACAGTCTCGCTAGGCATACAAAATGATATTTTAAAAAGCAATAAAAAAAAAACATCTCCGGTTCATGATTTGTTTTAGAGGCGCAAATATCGGAGTATCAGCAGCATAAAATACTCTACAGTCATATAAAAGAATATAGAAAAGTACAAAAGGAATTAAAATGCATAAAACTATGTTTTTGAGAATACATTGGAAAAGCTATGGTGTACAGACTGGAGAAATCTTGCAGAGGATCTGACAGCTACAATGTGTTATGTTCACTTACAAACATTTATAGGCACATAAAAACTGAAGAAAACAAAAACAAAGACACAGAAACAGAAACAGCAGAGAAGCATATCATAACTACTCCGTTTCATGTTAATGTACGTTTCTCAGACGATTTTGTCTTCCTCATCATCATCATCGTAATTCCGGTTCCTCTTGATGAGGTCCTCCACACTCACATCAGAAGAGTCCTCCTCAGCCTCTTCTCCATCCCAAAAACCCACATCCTGAGAGGCCTGTTTCTGCTGAGAATCTGATTCACACTCGCTTTGGGGAGATGACGGAGGACTGTTTTCCAAACTACTTTTCCTCTTCAGAGAAGAAAGTTCCTCTTCCTGTGCATCCACTTTCTCCTCATCACACACTTCATGTTCCATACTTTCCTCATCGACTTCCTCTTTGCGGTCTCCATCAACTTCATCCAGTTCCTCTTCCTCCTCCAATTGGTTAAATTCAGTCATGTCCTCTGAGGAGATGAGCGTGTCCGTGGTCGAAGAAACGGGCGACATTTCCTCCTCTTGCTTCTCTTTTGATGGAGACCTTTGAGGTGGAGATTTTCTCTCGCTGGGCTGAGGCACTGGCACAGGGGCGGTGCTGTAGATGGAAAAGGGTTTGCTTCTTTCTTTGAGCGAGACGCTCCTGCGAATCTTTGGCAGATCTGACATGTCCGTGTTGGTTGATACGCAGTCGCCCTCTGGAGGCCATTTTGGGCGGATGGGTTTGACAGCACCACCGTCAGCAGGACCGTAGGAATGAGCGGTGCTTTCCTCGTCTTCTGTCTGTGGAGGCCAAGAGATTTTCAGTCGGCCCATCTCTGGAGGTTTTTCAGATTTCTCAGACACAGCCTGGGCCCGGGTCTCCAGAGTGGCCGTGAGAACGTTGACTTTGACCAGTGCAGACTCTTCTACTGTTGGGCTTGAGGTGATTTCTGGAGGTGACTGCTTGACCTGCTCTTCCCCTCCTTCTTCTTTAACCTCCCAAAGCTGCTTGTGGGGTCGGAGACCGAAACCCTCATCATAGTTCCCCTTGGCTTTAAACAGCTGGCAGAAGTGTGGCTTACAGTAGACGTTGTTCTGCAAAGAGGCGTAGTTCACCAGACTAACCAGGAGAGGGCAGCAAAACACAAGTGGAGAGGTTAAAAACAAAACTCTGTGCTGTTCTCTTTTTTGTCTTTCTCAAAAAAGTACTCAAGAATATTTTGCGCTCACCTGAGTTTAGTGTTGCAGTAGGCACAGCGAAAGCAGGTGTTGTGGTAAATCTGCTGATTTGCTACAAGTTTTTCTAAAGGGTACACAGTCTTAAGGCACGTCACACAGCTTTCACGAACAGGCAATCGAAACTTCTGCAAGTAAGAGCAAAACACAGACATTTAAGACAAAGCCATATAAATATGTCTGCGTTTCATTTATTTATTTAACAATAACATAAATAAAGAATGAATATGTACTGTTAATACTCACCCTTATAGCTTTAGGCTGGTTTTGTTCAGGACTCATTACAGAACCTGCACATGGAGACAAAAGTGATTTTTTAATAAACCCATTAAACACTGGCAGGGTTATTATTGTAAGAACTAAAACTATTAAAACAGGTCTGTTGAAACATTTTAAGTACAACATGGGGCTGAATATTCTTCCTTTTTTTTCTAACGCAACTTTTCTAGTTTTTCTTTTTTTTAAGTGGACACTTAAATTATTTACTGGAATTTAACTTATATAGCAGTAATAAAACTTCATATAAAATGACCAAAGAACCTTAAAAAAAAATGTCTAACAAAAACTAAAATAAATATGAAAACTAAAAAGATAAAAATAAATGAAAATTCCTAAGATTACTAAAATAAGAAAAATTTAAATAAAATGATTCCAAACAGTAGTGGGCGCTACTAGACAAATAAATATAAAATATCTTTTTATAGGGTGTGTGGTTGTATTCCATATTTATTGTGTATTCACTGTAAACATTGTTTCAGTATGATTATTGTCAAATCAGACCCACAACCTTGTTGTAGCATTATGTCATAAAGAAACAATCATCTGCATACGATGTTAAATCAGGACCTTAAAATGTTCGGTTTCATGCACAGATCAATTGAAAATCTGAAGTTCCAAGTACAAAGTACAAAACATAAATTAACACTTTAAACATACTTGAATCTGTCTTGAATATGTATATGAAAATGAAAACTCACCATTTCGGTCTGTTGTGGGACTTTTCAAAGTGTTGGAATCAGAGGCCTGCAAACAAACCCAATAATATTATTTTGAATTCATGTCAACGTGAGATTAAACACTTATTTTCCTTCTGTAATGTGTCGTAAGGTCATTTGAGTGAAACACGATACAGTATTCTGAAAGAAAAACTAAAGAGGGGGGCGGAGCCAGGTGGCCAAAGGGGAGAGCTTGAAACATAAGACGCACATACGAAGAAAATGGTTTCAGAGGCAGGGGAATGTTATTACATTTTAAGATTTTAGTACAATGATAAATCATGCATGATAAGGCCATCAAAATCTAAGTAATTGGAGTTAATTTCATGCAGACTTAAGTACTCACCACATCGGTAAAGATCGGTGGCACATTTTCCTTCTGCTTCCCACAGTGACTGCGGACTTCACTGTCTGCCGGTTCATTCTACACAAGAAAACATAAAAGGTCAGCGGTGAGTATGTTCCCCTATAAACCATACAGCAGAATCAATCTATTAGATCTAATAAAGTCATATGAAATGACAGCGATCTGGCAGAGTGATTTATGACGGACGCAGAGATGCTCACGGTGGGGGAGGAGGAGAGATCAAGCTTGGTCACAGCTGCCTGGTACATGGCCATTCGGTCCCTGAGTGGAGTGGACTCAACCATTTTGGCTTCAGACTCAAAGGTTTCTGTGAATCACAAGCAACAGAGAATCAGATCAGCGAAGGCGGTTGGTGAATAGTACAATGAAAGATAATATAAGAGCCAGGAAAATTAGAGGCACAAGAGGGAATGGTCAGCAGGAATTTCCACAGAGCTTGACATCAGCACTTTCCGATAAGAAAAATGTTTCTTGCAGTGTCGCAAAATGGAAGGAAGAAGTTCAAGAGGATTTTGTAATACACCATTCTAAGAGTTTGTGAATCATGTGATGCATTGCAGTTAGTACCTTTGTCTCCAGACTCCATACTTTCAAAGCCACCGTCTCCAGGTGACGTTTCAGCCTCTCTAGACACCTAAATAAATTTAGCAAACCAATAAAGCACATGTTAAAGATGACTGCTTGTAATGTAAAATAAACGTGAAAGAAATAGTTTAGGTTAAATACAAATAAAGCTCTATAGTCAGCTCTAGAGGAACAATGGACGTCTATGGGACAAGCGCAGAAAGGTTGCCCTACGGACTATTAAAAGAGCATATTTGAGCACGTTTTAGGGAATGTTTCTGAGCTGTGGTGCAATGTAGCACACCTACAACCAAGAATGATTAAGCAGTGATTTACACAGCAGTATTTTTTCGGCATATACACTTATTTATTTATTTAATATTAAATGTAAAGTGTATGAAATTTAGCGACATCTAGTGGTAAGGTTGCGAATTGCAACCTATGCTCACTCCACCCCCTTACCTAGGGCTACTGTAGAAACAAGATGGAGAATTCCATGCAAGAATACCGGCAGCGTATGTAGATAGAAATAGCTCATTCTTAGGTAATGAAAACATAAGGCTTCATTTTGTTAGGTCCTAATACACCTCTGAAGACATATAGTTATGTGAATTATATAAAAAATTAAAAAAGGAAATCATAAGACATCTAAAACATATTACAGGGCATGCAGGTAGTATGTTGAATATGAATTTAAAGTGAATGATCAATGTGAACCGAACAGTAAAGTTATGACATCAGTGTTTGTATGTTCCTCCTGCTCTGCCCGTCATTTTCTCTTCTCCTGGCATCAATAATCCTGTAATGAGCTCTCAGACAGACACCAGACGTCTGGCTTTACTGCCATCACAAAATCAACATATGTCCAATTCACCCTGACTGTACACCCGGGGCTGCTGGGACGCATGAAAACTAACAACCAATGTTTCAGAAAAGATATAAAAAATACACACACTATATCAGCTGATATAGCTTAATTGAATAAAGAACCTAACTGACATACAACTAAAATTAAACAGAGATCTGAATGTTTTTCAATTAAGATTTTGTTGTGAACTTTTCCAAAACATATTTATAATAATATTATTATCATTATCATTCTTATTATTATTATTATTATTATTATTATTATTATGTATATAACATGTAAATGCTAACAAAATATAAAGCTTGAATGCACTGTGTGTGGATAAAAGCGTCTGCCAAATGCATAAATGTTCATGTAAAGTGTAACAATAAAATTGACATTACTGGCAACATTTAGAACCATATTTAAGCATTTTTGGCATTTGTTAATGCTTGCTTTTGATCAATAACGCAATAACTTTAGCAATGAAAATGAAATCTTGCCATTTTTTTAATACCATCTTATACCTACAACTTGCACCAACATCCCTGGTTTAACAAGTGTCTGATCGTTTTGCAGAACAAATATGTTTTTGTCAATCTCA
Organism: Triplophysa dalaica; assembly: GCF_015846415.1. NCBI lineage: Eukaryota > Metazoa > Chordata > Actinopteri > Cypriniformes > Nemacheilidae > Triplophysa > Triplophysa dalaica. Next base: position 16,050,531 of record NC_079561.1, on the reverse strand, counting down.
GCACATACACCTTTTCAAAAGTCTGCTGCGAGCACTGTCATTGTTCTCAGGAAAGAGGCGAAACAGGAAGTGAACTGACATCCGCCCACAGCAGACACTTTATAACATCCAACATCCAATATCAGTATAAACCTAAAATCCACATGCCTTACCTATTCAAACCAAACAGACACGATCCACAGCGATTCCTGGAGATTTACAGAGCACTGTCTGTCTGACTAAAGCCTAGCAGCGCTCACAGAGCAGATTAGAGTCGGGGAGCATGCCAGGGTTTTGCTGGAAACAGCAGGAGTGGGGGGGGGGGCTGACAGGGCAGGGTGAGGTTTGGGGGGCAGCTGCTTGAGCCTTTAAATCCCAGGGGGCTGAAACCATCCCACCCCCATCTTGGATTAACCATTGGCGGGGGTCCGGGGGAACCAGCCAGCCAGTCTTCAGCATAGCGTCTCCATGCTGGTGCACTAACACCGGAGGAGCGAGAAATAAACATTGTACAAAAGCTGTAGGGAGGACAGCCACAGGAGGCAACAGCCCAGACAAAAGAGACTCTCTATTAATCCAAAAGACACAAAAGATGGAACATCTGAGCCACGGGCTGCCAAAAATGAGGAGTGGCCTTTTGTTTTCACATGAGAAGATCTGTGACAAAAGATGATATATGCATGCACTATATATATCATTTTAATTCATTTTTTTGTTTAATCTTTTTGAATATTTTTTGCACTTAAAGTGACTTGTCATTTTTAAACTGGTTTAATTTCTTTCATTTAACAAGTGGTGAATTTTTTTAATACTGCCCTATTTCCACAATAAAAAAAAACTAAAATCTTCTACTTTCAACTTCAATTTTTGGGTGAAATATTAAAGCTCAATTCACACAAAGAACAATAACTACATAACATCCAAACCAACTCTCAACTATTATTTCATAATTTTCCTGTTTTAATGATTTATATTAACTAATTTCTTCTTCCACAGTTTGTTTTCCCTACACCAATTTCTCACAAAGCAAAATGGTAAAAAAACAATATAGAAAAAGTTATAAATAAACACTGGATTCATTCAATAATAATAATTTTTAAGATCACATTTTAAATGCCAAAGTCATTTCAATTTAAATAGACTTTAATTGGCTATCTGCTGGAAAAATAACCTGCTGGAAAAAAATAAATAAACCGAAAGTGATCCAAATAATTTAATTCCTCTGTGTTGTTGTCCATTTTGTTGTAGTGTTGACTCTCTAAAATTTAGAACAACCTTTAACTCTTTATTGTTCCTTGTGTGAATGGACTCTTACTCCTAAAATATGGCAAAAAAGTCAATATGACTCATTCAAAGTCATTTAAACTGTAATGATGCTAAATGTCTCAATACTGTAAATCACGACAGTATTCAACATACAACTGATGATGTGTCTGGATGAGCAGTGAAATATTTGGACTTGCACAAGTCCAGCTGCATATGAAATACATCTAGAAAACAGACAGTGCATGTCATCGCTGAAACACATCATAATTCAGGCAAAATTCAATTTCCAGCAGAGAGAAAAATCTCAGCAGAAGATTTTTAAAACAGAGGAGACTTTATTTCCATCAGCTGAGCTCCCTCATGACCATCCCTCAGGTTAAAGTTAGAGAAAAGTTTGGCTCTGTTGAGAGCAGAACACTCTCTGATAATCATGTGGAGGTTTATCTAATGAGATCTCATCCCTGTCAGATGATGGGAAGATCTTTCTAACGGTTGAACAGTTTAGGTTCAGACTGATGAACTCAAACGGTTTTCTAGACTGAAAAAGGAGCGTCCTGACCGAGGAAATGAATCCACTTCAACGTAAATTACAGGGTTTAACAATAGTCATGCTTGTTTAAATATTAGACTACTTTAATCTGTGTTGTTCATTACATGTTGGGATCACTTTTCTATTCCCACCCACACTCCATTTCTTTCTGATTTACAAGAGATGTTTGGCGCAATTCCCAATGATTCCCTGGTGCATGGAAGAAACAAGACTCCATTGTGTCTGGTAAAGTCCCTGAACTTTTTTGTCACGTATTCATTCAGAAATTCATGCGGAAAAAGAAAAGATGTCATTGAGGAGTGACTATACATAAATATTAATATTTTATTTAAAATAAATTTACCACCATTGTTTTCCAGTAGCTCAATTGGTAGTGCAAAGAGTTAGAACTGTAACTTACCAAGAAAAGAGCTATAATATAGTTCGAAATAACTTTAAAGGTGCAATGAGTGATATTAAGAACATTACATAAATGCAATATAACATACATAACTATGTCTTCAGAGACATAGACCTTACATAATGAAGTGTTGTTTTTATTACCTTAGAACGAGCAGTACAGTAGCCCTAAATCCGACAAACTGCTCATAATTATCTCATTATGCAAAGAAGTGAAACCGTGAGGACATTTTTGTCCTGTGTCAGCCGCAAAAGTGCTTCAAAATGAGGGGTTAGTGGTTTAGTGAGCTGTTGGTTGCAATTCGTAATCTCACCAGTAGATGGTGCAAAATTTCACAAACTGGACCTTAAATGAGAACTATATTGGTGTGCACGTTAACAGTGTTTATTCTAAACTTGCGCACTGCAGTTTTACATTTTTGATGCATAAATCCTTAAAATTGGATTGTTGTAAGTGTTTTATTGTTCATTAGCTCCATGAGCTCGATTAAAGGTTTAGTACACACAAACATTTTGTCATCATTAAATCACCCTCAGGTTGTTCCAAACCTGTATACATTTCTTTGTTCTGATAAACACAAAAGGAAGTTATTTGTAAGAAAGTCAGTAACCAAACAAATCTCATCCCCCATTGACTCCCATAGTAGGGAAAATAAATACTATGGCAGTAAATGGGGGATGATATCTGTTTGGTTACTGAGATTCGTCCAAATATCTTCTTTTGTGTTTAGCAGAACAAAGAAATGTATACAGGTTTGGATCAATTTGAGGGTGAGTAAATGATGACAGAATCGTTATATTTAGGTGAACTAACCCTTTTTAAACCCGTTTACACCCCAAAAATATAAAACTTAAGCTTTAATTTGTTTTGGATAAAAGTACATCTACATTTTTTTTTCATAAATCATTAATATTGGTCATCCTTAATGTTTTGCAAATATGGAAAAGACATGTCAACTTTGTCAACAGTGTTTAACTATGTATAAAGGCAGTGTTTTTTTCAATTTCCTGTAAAGTGGTGGTTGTGCAGATACAAGGTGTCAGTCTGAAAGCGACAATTTGTTGTGCATGTAAATGCTTTAAATGACAATTACAATGGCCTCATAAAACTATTCACATAATCCAAACTTTCTGTCTGAATGTCACTGCACTTAATACACAGTCACAAAAAATTTGATTTTGCTATCAAAGCAGACAATAGTTGTCCTGCACACTGCATAGTCAAGCAGTGATCCTACTAAAACATCAACAAAGCCCAGAGGAAGCTTTAGAAAAGAGTAACTGATGAAGCACAAAACCACATGACTATCAGCATGACCGGATTCTGTTTTTTCAATGTTTAAAAGACATCTAGCAAGCCGAAGAACCGAGGTCTACCTTACCACAGTAGAAAATCACAAACATCTCATTTGTATAAGCTAATGAGTTATCATCTACTTGTCAATCAAGCCACCAAATCATTATGAAACCATAAAATAGATAATTTTGTGCTTACTTTGTTTTGGAAGGTGTCCCCTTTCTCAAACATCATCTTCAGGCTGTTGAGAGGCACGGTGGGCTTCTCGATAGGAATGCTGGACACCACTGCAGCCCCTGAAGTCTCCACATCTCTCTGCATCCACTTCTTCATCTGCTCACTGTCGCTTTCTAACCCGGCTTGTGTAACGTCCGTAGATTCGGGCGGGGGACTGGAGACAGTGGAAGGTTCTGTGAGATCTGAAGTCTCCCTGTTTACCGGCTCAAAAGAATTCCCAGCTGAAGAAGCGGTTGTGAAGCGATGTTGAGGGGTCTCCTGTGGTCTGGAGTGCGTTTTGGGGGCGACGGCAGGCGGCTGCTGCTCCCACAGCTGCTTCAGGATGTTCAGATTGCCGTTGCGCAAGGAGGGAGTCGATTTCTCCGGAGACTGTAAAGAACAAAGACACTCTCAGAACAGTTCGCTCGGACGCCTGGGGTTGCTCAACTTCTACATTCCTGAGATAATTCAGACAACTGCATTGATTTATTTTTCAGACAATACTTAGTTCATACATGCCTTTTTACACAACAGTTATTTCAAGATAAAACATTCAAAGTGTTAAATAAGACAAAGTGAGAAAAAACATCTGACATTTTAAGAAGTTTGCATGTTTACAATCAGAAACGTTTAAGGCTTAAGTTTGCTTTGTTCTGTTTTTACTACCTTAAACACTTTGAAAACATTTACAAAACACTTCTGATCTTTTGTTTTTATAAATAAATAAACACGTTTAGCTGTATTTTCTGCAAAGATAGATTAGTAGTCATTGGTAAAGTCTTTGTTAGTTTGTTTGAAAGAAAAAGACTTCAAAGCTGGTAAAACCTGGTAAACTGTAGGAAAGGCTCCTCCAAACCGTGCTGGTGAAAACGAGGGGAAAAAAGGCACCAGATGCTGGTTTTTAAAAAACTGCTGGAGGAAGCTAGGACAACCCCCTCGCAACAGGACAGATAAACCAGGAAGAACATCAGAGGGGAAGTAGTGACAGGAAGCAGACAAAGAGAAAGTATGAGCGGAAAAATGTGCTCACATGCTTTTTACATGTATAAGATATAAAGTATTTTTAATTTAAGATTTAACTAAACTGCCATCAGCATGTGGGGTTGTTGATAAATATTCACACTTCTGGATATAAACATTTCACTTAGGCCCGGTTTCACAGACACGCCCTTAGCTTAAACCAGGACTATGCCTTAGTTTAATTAAGATATTTATTTCCCTTTTATAAAAATGCCTTAGAAGAAGACATTACTGGTCTTTTTCCTGAGACAAAACAATGGCACTAATATATTTTAAGATATTTCAGGGCAAGTTATATTTAGGGAAAACAAGTTAAGACAGGTAAAGACATCTCGAACATTCATTTCAGTCTGGGACTAGCCTGAAGCCTTGTCTGTGAAACCGGGGCTTAATTATAAAAAAAACTATCAATATAGACACATGCCTGGAAATGCGTGTGTGATATGTCTCCTTCAGACACATTTTCATTTTATATTTTGACTTAAGGCACCACACGCCACAAAGACTTAGTGAGCATACAACAAGCCTATTTTTCACGTCAACCACCATCATGTCTTGATGGTTCAGATATACTTTAAATTTCATGGTAAATATTAACCACACAAAAAGAACAATAGGAAGTTATGCTTCTTGAAATGATCAATGAGCTGGGAGTTTGAACAGAAGCGTATTTCACCTTAAAGTCATAACCCTGTCAGAGATTTGTCCAATATTTTTGCTTGTGTTCAAAAGCCTGGTTTACCGCATCATGTCTCATCTCATCATATTTTTTCGTATTAATGTGCTACCATGGTTGAAATATGTTTGGATAATTTAATGTTGTCCCATCTGCTTCAAACCCTTGAAACTGTCAATCATTAGGGCCGAAACTATGTATCAGTGAGTTTACATTATCCTCCAATCCATTTTATCTGTACACAGAATTTAGCCTGACACAAAAAAAACGCAAACTGACTGAATTTCTTAATAACAATGAAAGTTCAACATACAGTTAAGCAAAAATTCTCAATACAGAGAATCAAACGCCCCCAAACTACACAGCAAGAACCCACTTCATTCTACTTAAAAAAAAAAAAAAAATGTACCTACATCCACAGAAACGTCACAATCCACATCATCTCCGCTAGTCTTTTATGCAGACAAACTCTCACACACCATTGACTTTAGTTTATGCTTATATTTTACAGAAATGTTTCAGACGCACTCCACCGTAGCAAGGACACAGACTGACAAGAGCAGTTATGTAAAGTGCATGGGAATTACCTGACGATTAAGTCGTCTAAATAGGGATTAAGATGACTTGACACTGGCTGCATGGGTCTAAGCAGCAGCAGCAGCAGCAGCACAGAAGAATGTTTGTCATTACTGTATATGGAAGACTGGATAAATATACCAGCTTCAAGCGAATAAAGGCAGCTAAACGTACATAAAAGTATCTCAAATCAGAGTGCTCAAACCTATAAAAGTAGATTAAAGTGTGCGTGTATACACATCACATCAAAAAGTTAAAATCTTTTAAAGGCAGTAAAGGCAATTATGCATACATCACATTAGAAGAGATCAAGACTTTAAAGGGCAGTTAAAGGCACTTATACATAAGTGCAATGGACACATACTGTATACATACATGTATAAACATTACATTATAAAGTTCAAATCTTTTAAAAGAAGATAAAGGCACTTATGTATATACAGTATATAACGTCAGAGAAGTTAAATCTTAAAAACCCATCTAAGGCCATTATGTAATCGCATCAGAGAGCTTAAAGCTTTTAAAGGCAGTTAAAGGCACTTATATATATGCAAGTATGTATACGTCACATCATAAAGCAAAAATATTTTGAAGGTATATATGTATATATTTCTCACATCAGATACCTTAAACGTCTATAAAGAGCATATATGTATATTCGAGTCTAATAGAAGACAACTCACTTTTTTCTTGTCTGCATTTGATTCTTCTGCAGCCCTCTGATACCTAAAAATAAATTAAGAAAGTTCATTTCAACTTTGCGTTGTATTCTTAACAGAATACTAGTCTAGTACAGAATGGTCTAGTAGTGGCTGTTTTATCGGTATAAAACTAAAGTGATCAATAAGCAAAGGTTGTTCGTTACAGTTTTATGTTCGACCGCTTTGTGTCTTGTCGCTGCTCCACAGTTATGGAAGTCTGTAACACTGGTGGCCTCTAGCGGTCACGTATGCAACACTTTACACAACTAAACCAGACTGTCTGAAATTATTGTTGCTTTCCGTTTTCTTTTGATGGCATGTCAAAACAAATCTAAAACTGGGCTTGTTCAGATATTTAAAGAATAGACCCATGTTCTAACCGGGAGGTTCATCTGATTTCAATTGAAATCCACAACAAACTTGACAAACAAGTTATAGAAACGGGTCATGACACAAAGACATGTAACGGCTTGCTTTGAATTTAGGTTAGCTCGAACGGAAAACAGACTCAAATATTTTTAGATTGTCTATTTTCCGCGATTTTAATGTGCCCTTTCACAGGCGCTCCGCCCTTTCATGAAACGTAAAAGCAAAGCGAACTGTGATCGGTTGCTTGATATATCAGTCAGAGGAAGTCTAAGTGGGCGGTTCTTGGCCAATAAGTTAACAGTAAAAGCATCAGAATTTGATTTATATTTGGTCCCCATCTAGTACAGGTCAATGGTCAGAATATAAAATCATCTAATCTGTAGTTTTGATGTATGGAGACGTTGAAACTGAACCAGAAGGCTGGAAAAGACATCAGATGTAGGAAAAGCAGATCCAGATGGAGTGTGAATGTATTTTGTACAGGAAACAGATTCAGTGCCAAGAAAGATGCTTCTAATGAGTCGAGCAGAAAATACTTTGCTCCAAATAAAACATGTGACTTTAGATTTTGACGGGTTGTTTGGGTGATGAGTGAATCATGAAATTGTCCAGAATGGTCTTTTGGCTGTTTATTTTGATACTATTAACTTTGACAATTTTTATAAAATGTGTGTGTGTGTGTGCACAATGTTGGGGTTCTTTATGTAACACATTTAAAATGAGAGTCTTATAAAAAAAAAAGTAAAAATACATTTTAAAGCACTGAAGTGAAACATGTAAAGTAGGTGAGCGAGAACAAATGGAAAGATTAGTGACATCAGATTTAGGTATGCAAATAGTGTGATTTGCTTACTTGGAGAATCGTTCAGCGATTGCCGTGTTTTTGCCTCGCACACATACAATGGAGAGCTCCTTTGCTGTCACACGTAAGGATTGGGAGTTCCATTGCCCACGATGAAATGAACTCACTGCCATTTTGGTTTCCTCTGTTTCTGTTAGGACAGAGACCTGCATTTGAAATATGAAATGATGAAGCAATCAGAAGTCAAAGATAAAGTAAACAACCTAGAGAAAACTAATACTGGTCCTGTATTTGCTCACATTCAAATATGTCTTCATAAAATCGTTGTTTGAAAAGAATAGAATCATTTGTACCGAAATGTTTCATGTACCGTTTTGATTACTTTTTTCTAAAACTTATAATGGGTCTAAACTTGTTTAGAAATATTCCCAAAATTGGAATTCATCATCTTTTCCTGAAATGAGTCATCATTTTGCTTCCCGACACCTGCAACAGCTCACCTGAACACTCAGACATGCCATGACACTGTCTGACAGAGCTGGAAAGATTGAGCTAATACTGTTATCTGACATGATGCGGTGTCTGTTTAAGCCATTACAAAATTCACAGGAAATAGATTGTTTGGAGAGCATAAACATCTCCCTGCCTGAATTATTCACGGGAACCTTAAATTTATCAAACAGAAACTGGAGAATGCATGGACGACAATACCTGCACTGGGATAAGGTTTTTGTAAAATAGCCGATGAAGGATGAAGACAAAAGCTTTGTAAAATGAGCAAGTACAAACATTTACTGTTTAGCTGAAATGTTGGTGTCATTGTCTTTCAAACTGCTGACACAGCAAGTCATTACTCTTCAGAGGCTGTGACAAAAAACAATGAACAGAAACACCCCGAGACATATTAATTTTTCAACAGTAGATCCAGGAACTCAGATGGTCTCTTCAAGGGTTTCACAACCCTCCATCGCATTAAAACATCTGGATACAAGACTTTCTCTCATCCAGAAAGACAGAAGCAAGACTTCCTTAAATCATCATAATGAAACCAAACCATTCCTGAAAGGCTCAATAAGTTATAATTGGTAATCGTCTAATGACATGACATGTTGTTCTTATTTATGTAGCCCAAATGTGCTTCCTGAGGATATTCAAGCATTTAATGTGCTATATGCTTCTTTATAATTACAAAAAATCTTCCCACGGTTCATTGAGGCAGAAACATTCACACAGAGGTCACATCAACACTTCAGCATGCTTGGACAAGTTTCTACGTAGTTCTCATTAATCAGATTAATCTTTGAGTTTGGCTTTAAATGGTTAATTTCACCAAGAGTTTTCCAAGATCTCTCGAGAGGAGAATTTCTATTTGACTTCTCAAGTTATTTGTGTTCACTGTTTGTATGATATGAAGTGGTTTGATAAAGACTGACCTCAAAGCAGAAGTGCTATACACTCAAAGTTTAAAGTATTGTAAAGCCGAGCACAGCAAGGACTAAAATCATAACATTTACATTTTTATTCCTAAAATGAGACTTTAGGAACCATGCAACAGAGTGCTTATTTGGCTACAAGATGGATTAAGTTCACTGCCACACATGGTTCCCAAAATGGCTCCTAATATCTATATTACACAATAAACTTTCTAAAAAAAAAACTTATTCTAAAGCAAGAATCTTGAAAAATGAAAAATACAAACCTTATTCAATCTTTAAAATGTGCTACAAATTATTCTTAAATTTACTAAACAAGTCAATTAATTACCATCACAGGTTTCAACACAAACACATGACCAGTGAGATAATAGAGATGTTAAGTGAGAAGTGCAATTTAAATAGCGAAAACAAACACTCAGTTCCAACAAAACCAAAAAGCATGCGCCCTAAAAACACACGCCTAGCCTACAACTCAAACAAAGCTTCCATAAACAAAGCTTCCATAAACAAACCTTAAACATAGATACCTTACGTTGTGCTCTATCAAAGGTCCTCTTCCAGTTTTTTCAGTATCGTGTGTGCCAAAGAGTTTTTTGCTGTCCTCTTTTTCTCAATGCTTTGAACACACTGAATGCTCACTGTTTGTAAGTGAGGAAATATACTGACTCCTCTCAGCCAATGAGAGAAGAGCTGCTTTTCACCTAGCAGGTAAGGCCCCACCCACATAGGGCCTCAGACTTCCAGCATGAATCAACACAGTTCTATGGTCTGGGAATCCCACCGGATTCCTGGAAGTGTGAGTAGTCCCCTCCTCCTCCAAATGAGGTCATTTTCTCCGGAGAAGTGCTGTAAATCAAGAGTGAATTTCCTTTTGCTAAAATGCTTTTTGGTTTACATGGGGTAAAAGAAATGTAAAAGAAAACAGAAAGGAAAGGAACAAAAAAAGTAAGAAAAGGTTTGGGGAATCACCCTCCAATTACACAAAGATAGAGATTAGCTCAAAACAGCTGGGCAGTGACAAATATCTTTACACAGCACCAACATCTTACTGATGTGTAACAGATAAAAATGTAAATAAACATAAAAAAATATTGTGACAAATCCTTAATCTAGTCTAAAATGCTTAGTTTAAAAACTGTGGGACTGAGCCAGCCGTCAGACACAAGAACCTTCTAAATCACTGGTCCAATTTCATTAATCCCAGTCACATGAAAGTATTGCTTAAGATGGTCTCCGCATTCCATACTTTTATCTGACAGCTTTCAGCACATAACTACACATCATTTGTACAATATATGTGAAGAGTTTGGTTCCAAAATTAGATTTTTTTTCCAAAAACATGTTTTTTTATTGTGCATTCCAAGTAATATAAATCAAACTGCTGTTTTTTTATTTAAGCCATAATAACTAAAAAAGTACAGCTAACTAACACAATAAAACACAATAAAAACACAATAACCTAATAAAAAAACATGATTTGGGTTTGGGTTTTATGTTTTGTACATAGGCTACTTGATTTTATAGTATATCAATTGTATATATTCTGTGATCTTTTTGTGTTACATGTTTCCTAATGAAGTCACCATGACATATTACTTTTATTTTGGGACTTATTGATAAATTGAATGGTGAGTTGTTATAAAATATGTCCTTCTACATGTTATATTTCTAAAACTATTACATCTGGAGGCATTTGTTAAAGCAGATATTTGCAACCAATTATAGTTCAACTTGAAATATTTGACCTTAAAAGCATTCTCCATAAAAAGTTTCACAGATCACATCAAATTTATGTTATGAGACAGTCAAAAATACAGTCACATGAAAACAGTCTGCAAATATTTTCTATTAATAATAAAACTAATAAACTTCAGATTTCAGATAGTGGACACGAATGTTGTATTGATGGGGACACAAAAACCACAGTTACAAAAAAACATGGCGTATTCAAGTTAATTTTATTAATTGTTTCTAATTGTTTATATACTTACATTTAAGTATACAATATGAAATTAAAAGATAAAAAAGTTTAGCAATAATAGTCCTATACTTGTAAGAGTACCTGTGTTTTAATAGCCTACTAACTAATTTGGCCTACATTTTTAGTTTATAAAAGGAAGTTTTACGTATAGCCTACATTTTGCATGGAGTAGTTTACATCTATCGGCCTATGCTTTTCCTAAACGTACAGTATATTTCTGAAAATAAGGCCCCCATGAAAGAAGAGTGAAAGTATGCTTTCTTTTGTTTAAAAAAAATAAGGCTGTAATAGCATAGCACATTTTAAAAAGCTTCTCTTTTTTCATAAGAGGGCATTGTAAAAAACGTCTTCACTTACAATTTATTACTGCTGTTTCAGAATTAGTGCTAGAAGGCTACTACTCCTCCAAAGTTTATGAATTTCATCATCACAAACCCATTCATGACTCACTAGACTAGAGTAGCTAATTCAGTTGGTCAATGTGCGGGAAATTTTGTTTAGCATGCAATAGAATACAGAAACGCTTAAAGTTTAATCAAGTGAAAAAAAACATGTCCTTATGCTGTGTAAGGAAATGGCTGATAGTCACGATATAGTTTATAACCGTCTCTGTCCGGGCGGGGGCAGCAACCTGCATTATCAATATCAAATTTCTATTTGCATACGGACTACGGAGGAAGTGCAGAAGAGTTTAAACATTTTCCCTCTATCACATTAAGGTAAACAACCTTTTCTTGTACCCTCTATATGAAGAGCACTTGTTTTATGATGTAGGGGATTTCTTGTGGGGTTTTTAAGAATATTGTTAATCACGTGAATCTTATATTTTCAATTTCAGCCACAAAAACAGATAATTTGAAAAACAATGGAAAGGGCGTGCGAAGTAAATAACGTTGGAAAAGGCGCGTATAAAATTTGCTGTTGTTACAAAAGGATCTGATGCATGTTGCCATCTATTGATAACGTTACATGTGCAAGGTCTTTGTTCGTTCCGTTTGGCGGTTTTTCAAAAAGATGCAATAAAATGCAGGTCAGCGTGCTTGCAAATGATTCAGAGTATTCTATGACTTGTGAAAAAGAAGACTTAAATAATAATGATTTCTAGTAATTTTATAAAAAAATGTATATCCTTGTCTCAAAGTAAACAACGATGCGTCGTTTGTATGTATATGGAAAGTCCCTTGTAGAAAGAGCTCAAACGAGATGCAGTGTACAATATTGTATACCAACATTAATATATATTGAGCGTAGAATCTTTTTATATGTTTTTGTGCGAGCAGGTTGTGTAGTTAATGATAAATAGTTACATATATTTATAATGTGAAAGTGATCACAAACCACCTGCAGTTTAATAAACACAACATCTTGCCAATGGGAGGGGTTTACACACAAAGATATTGTTCTTCCTTGAGTTTGCCTCCATCCACCAATGATGCTGCAGCTGAAACCTCACACAGAGGGACGTCTGGTTTCGGTTAGGTGGTGGGCATTTTAAAGTAAGGTGATGCCCCACACTGCCTTCCCCTCAAGTTGCCTCTTTTTCAGCATTTCACATAAAACTATTTTTTCATGCCATGTAGAGAATTTAATTTGATAAGCAATATGTTTTAGCTTTAAAATGCTCACCATTGTCTCATCTAAGACACCTTTTTGTGTCCCTTGTCAAATCATATTATATAGATTGAGAGCAGTTTTACTGGCACTTTACCAATAATGTTCAAATCGTGTTATCTTCATCTAAAAAATAAGACATATCTAATAATAAAAACATGAAACCTATAAAATGCAATGTATAATATATAATAATAAAACAAATTGTCCGTAAGACATACTTTAACATTACTGTATTCAAACAAACCGGTATATTAATGCCATTTTGGATTGTATGTGAGCTTGATCAGACTTTGAAAGTAACACCAAATATTCTGATCTGATAAACCAGTTTATTTGTTTAATTATAGTGTTTTTTTATTTATGTTTCTTGACTTACCACACAATGTAATTTCTAATGTATGTTTTGTTACAGCCGGAGGGAGGCCTTCATCCTGAAGTCTTCACGTCACTGTTCAAGCATAAAATGCAATGGGTGGACCAGCAGATGGCACCAAACTCATTCAGAGTCTAAAGACCGATCTAATAAAATCCCTGGGTGATGATCCGGATTTTGTCCTGCAGCACTGCCATTCCCAGAAAATATTGTCTAATAATGAGTATAACAATATCAAAGATATTCGCAAGAGGTCCGAGCAGATTCGGGATATCCTGGACTGTGTGATTAACAAAGACGACAAATGTGCACTGAAATTCCTAAGGCTGCTAAGAAGTCAAGACATGCAAGAGACATTTCCAGACCTACAAGAGCTTTTGTCTGATCTGTCAATCAACAAACAAACAATACAAGAATCCACAGGTAATGTACAATGATTGTTGTATGAGTTTAAGTAAAGCATATCCAAAGTGAAGTCAATGTTATAATAGCAAGACTATTTTGTTGATTACATTTTTTCTTTAAAACCTATATTTTTATCTGAGTATTTAATATATTCACTGAGCAGAAACGACAAGAAAGAGGAAACAGGATCTGCTGGAAAACAATGTTAACCAAAAGAGGCTGCGCATGACCAGTGAGTCATCTGCAAACACCTGTTTTGCATCATGACCGCCTCATTACCAAACTGCAGTATCACCTTTGCTCTCCTCTGCAGACTCCAGATTGGTGACCGAGAAGGAGATGATGATGGTGGCCCGCTGGATTGGGAACAGCTGGAAGCAGGTGGGCATAACGGCACTTGATATGAACACCATTGTGCTTCAACAGATAGAAGAGGACAACAGGCAACACACGGACCGTGTTTTCGCCATGTTACGACGTTGGAGCATGCGTGAGAGGAATGAGGCCACGCCGGCCCATCTGTATGACCTTTTAACCCAGGAGGAGAACGGTGTGGACCCTATAAAAATTAACTTCCTCCTGAAAAGCAGTTGAGGCTGCTGTGAGCACTGAGTAATACAAGTAGCAGTTTTCAAGTGCAAACATGCAACCACATCACTAGAGGGAGCTATGACTGCTATTCAGTTATAATGGATGTTTACTTATTTTTTTTGTAGTTTTTTGTGTTGTTTGTTTAGTAAAGGCTACATAAAAGTACAACATAAGCATCAATGCAACAAGATAAAGATCATATGGGTGTTTTTTAATGTTTGCATTTCAAACCTAATGTCCAGATTCTTAGGTTATTTCAACATTTGCTTAAACTTTGTTTTTAATTTTGTGTTTCAGAATTTCTTTTTCAAAGAAAATCAATCCAGGAATGAATTGGCCAGTAGAGTTTTGTCTGTAGCATTTCTTTTTCTTTTCAGAAATAGTTTTATTTTTGTGTTTTTTTTATGACATTAGCTCACCATATGTGTTGTTCTGTTATGCTTATTTTACATGAGATCTAAAAAAACATGTACAGTCTTATTTTTAAACCATGTTTGCACTTACATGAGACATAATCACTTTTTTCTCAGGTGAACCGTCCCAGTTGTTCAGCTGTAATAAATTCAACAAAACTGTACAATTCCATTTTGTTAAACAAATGTGAAGGCTTTTATCTGAGTTTTAAAACTTGAAGTAATTCCGTGAACAGATAAGGAAGGCCTCATGTTTATGACAGAAGTTTTAAAAGATTTATGTTCCAACAGAAACCGCTATCTGGCAACGTTGTGGAGACCTTTGATCTCTCGCGCAAGTATCACGTTGTTTCACCCTGATGCATTTTCACCCGGGTGGTTCACCCGTGTTCACCCTTGTTTTTCCTGCCAAGCATGTGATGGGACTGGAGGCGGAGCTTTGTACAATTCCATTGCGCAGGCTGGTTATTTAACAGCATCTGGCCTTGTCAGACCTTGTGGAATTTTTTTGAATTTGGATTATAAAACCATTTTTCTACATTCCAACCTGACATGGGTCCATTCATTTCAATGTCAACAAGATGCTTAAATTTATGGAAAAATTATGTGTGGATATATTCTTTCACTGTAAATGCTATTTTTCATTCACATCTCATTTCTGTTTTGTATATGATTTATGTTTCAGGTGATGGGATCCTTTTATTTTAAGTAAAAAAATGAAAAATAAATATGATCAAATAGTTAATTATTGTCATTAATTGTGATTCTGGTTTGAGGTTAATCAAAAAGTGATAATCTATCACTTTAGATATTTTTGATTATGTATTGTTTATTGTTTTATAAGCTGGGGCTCATAAAATCTGGTTTCTGAAGTATATTTTCATGCGGAAAAATGGCTCTGAGAAATAGTAACTGTTCGTTTGAATGTTTTGGTATAGTTTGGAGGTTTTGAGTATATATTTCTAGTGGAATGGAGAGTTGGCCCATTTTATCATAAAAAGAAAAAAAGTAAATGTTCTTTTTTTGGTAGTATAGATTAAGCATTTATTTTCTAAGGTACTTCATTCTATAAAATCCTCATTATCAACCTCATCCTTAAAATAAATTTGCATACACATTTACATATTTCCTTAAGAAAAGGCTTTCTAATAGACATCAGATTGCTATTGTTCCATACATGCCAGGCTTTTTGAACCCTGTGACATTCTATTTAAACTTGTGAGTGAGTGTAGGCTCATTGCGCAATGAGACAAACATAGGTGGAATGGATCTATCTCTCTTTCATCAGCAAATGTACCTCTAATGTGAACTCAGAACAACACTGCAGTGTTAGGATGGTGTTAAACGTTGTACCTCTCATTTAGGTAACAGGTAATTATTTGCCAATTAGTTATTCAATTTGTATTAGTATGATCAGTCTTCGTTGTATGCCAGAATAACCATAATTTTAAGTTTAATTTTATCCAATGGGATGCAGCACCCTACTAGTTAAACCCGCCAAAGCTTGAGAAGCAGGTAAAATGCCATGTTATGGAAAGATTCCATAATTTTCCAAAAAAGCACATCATTTAAAGAATAATACTGATGTTACTCAAAGTTAAACTTAAAATAGCGTAAAACATACCCAAGTTGATCTGATTAGGGTTAACGATTGATTTTTGTTGACACACCCATATCATTTTAATCCTATTAGACTGTCACTTGAATGACGATGTGCGTGCGCATAGCCTATATATACATGCTGGCTTCACATCGAACCACTGGGGTTTAGAGGCATACTTCACGATATCACATATCATAGAGATTGCATGTGCTAAGTATAAGGAAAAACACATAACAATGAGTTCATCCGTTCCTAAAGGTGAGAGGTTTTAATTACCAGATGTTTTTAATGTATGCATGACGATTTTTAGATGCACTGCTTTCTTAGTTTTGCTGAATCGTGCAGTTTGGCTGTGGTGATGCAACACTGTTACTGTTACTATACAAGTAAGCTCGTGTTGCGCGTGCAAAATAGTACAGTAAAAAATGGAAAAAGTCGCAAAACTTTTTAAGTTTAAGGAATGACACACAATCCTGCCTTGATGCCCGATGACTCCTGAGATAGGCGCAGGCTCCCCGTGACTCGAGGTAGTTCGGATAAGCGGTAGAAAATGGAATGGAATGGAATGACACACAAAGTGAATTATGAAGAGTGCATTGCATAAGTGCCAGGAAATGCGAAGTGATGCCTTTAGTTTGTCGTATTGAAGACAGTTCTGTTTGTGGAAGGACACAAAGCCCTTAGGACAGAAATTGTTAATTTTAAGAATATTTGATTCTTAAAACGAGCAAATGTTTGTAGACAATGTTTTAGCTTCTGAGAGCCATCATGTATGAGGGTTTCATATTTACTTTTCCAGGAAAAAAGAATTGGGGGGTTTATGACTTTTTCCTCATACAACATTGTGTTCGGTGCCATGGAATTTCTTAAAGCAATACGCATCGAGTTGCTAGGCAACGCAGCGCGTAAAAAGTCTTATTCATAGTCTGGAACTTGATGGACGCAAACCTAAAAACGTGTCACATAACACTTGAAGACTTAAACAAAAAGCTAGTGTTTGACAAGGTGTTTTATTGTATTTTGGAAATAAGGTGCTTCATTAACATCTGATTTAATCACGCGCTTTAGAATGCGATGCTTGGCAATCCAACATCTGAGTCTAATGAATCGCCTCCTTTGAATTTGTTTAATTATTATTCTTTTATTTCTTTAATGTTTATAATAAAATTTAATCAAATTTGTCTGTTTTTGTAATGTTGATTTTATATAAACCCTCATTCTTAGCAACTTCTTGGTCTATTTGATAAGAGATGTTATGTGAATTCCACAGAGTACATGAATGGCCACGTCCACCACGAAGAACCAGACATCTATGAATCAGATGGGACGTTGTTCCTTACCGAGGCTTTCAAAGTGATTGTAGAGGAGATACTTCACAAGGGAACTGACATCAAGCAGAAGGTCAAGTCTTTCAAGAATTTATCGTGTCTTTAAACAACTTTTGTGTCTTCTTATCTTATCATGTATCTTAGTTCATAGTGGTTTGATGACACTCTTTAAACTGTGTGTCTTTCCACAGGTGTGTGAGTGGAGAGAGCCCGATCAATTGAGATCTCTGCTGGACCTGGAGCTCAGAGAACATGGAGAGTCTCATGAACAGTTACTGAAACGAGTGCAAGATGTGGCGAGATACAGCGTTAAAACTTGTATGATACGTTCGTTTCTCACATTCAGATCAGTTATTTACTGATATGGGTTTTCACAAAGGGATAGTTCACCAAAAAATCAGCTATTGACCGTTCAAAACCTGTTTATGAATTTTTCTGAACAAAAAAGAAGATATTTCAAGAAATATCCGTGTTGTTTGGTTACCAACGTTCTTCAAAATATTTTATTTTGTGTTCTGCATAAGAAAGTCATACAGGTTTGAATTGACATGAGAATTGAGTACATTTTGGGTTGAACTATCTCTTGAATTACAATGTCTCCTCCACTTCCATCATGCATTTGTGGTGTTTTTTTTGTGGTGTCACAGGTCATCCTCGGTTCTTTAATCAGCTTTTTGCTGGTGTGGACTACCATGCATTGACGGGACGACTCCTCACTGAGACCCTCAACACCAGCCAGTACGTCTGGGTGAACTTCTTTCAGAAGAAATACGTTTCTCAAAGTTTCCCAGAAGCTGTTGAATGATCTATAGGCAGTTTAAAAACCCACTGATCTGACATTTTATGTGAACTGTTACTCTTTGATGCTGTAGTTTTCCATTAAAGTATGCTGTCACAGTAATAAGTTACCTATCTGCACTTAAAGTTATCAGATTGTGCCATATGACACGCACAAGGCAACTTGTCTATATTATAGGCAATTCAAAACATATTTTCGCCTGAATGCATGTACATACAATGGCTGATCAATGCACAACATACTCAGTGTGAAGTCATTACAGATATACATACGAAGTGGCTCCTGTGTTTGTCCTGATGGAGGAGGAGGTGCTTTGCAAGCTTCGCTCTCTGGTCGGATGGTCAGAAGGAGATGGAATATTCTGTCCTGGCGGTTCCGTGTCCAACATGTATGCCATGAACACAGCACGATACTGGGCCTTTCCCAATATAAAGACACAAGGGTTGTGGGCCATACCTCGCCTGGCTATATTTACATCACAGCAAGTAAAGAGACATATCTTTTTTTAGAGTCGTTTTGTGATTTTTGTTACTGCGATTGTTGTAATTCATTATTATATATTTTTTATTTTAGAGTCATTATTCCATGAAAAAGGCTGCTGCTTTCCTCGGTATTGGGACGGATAATGTTTTCATTGTGAAGACGGATGAAAGGTACGGGTGGGTTCTTTTTTCAAGCAGGGGGCAAGAGACCAGTGGTTCAACATATTCTGCTTCTTACATCACAGGGGTAGCATGATACCAGAAGACCTGGAAGCAAAAATCGTGCAGGCAAAATCCCAGGTAAATATTTGAATTCCCACTATCATTACGGTGGCAAAAGACAAAGAGATGTAAAGCTATTCATTTTATGTGCCCTGGAAGAATAAAAGTCACACGGATTATGAACAACGATAGGCGAATAAATGATTACCGAAGTTATTTTTTTTTCTGAATTATTCCTTTAAGTATCTAGAGGTCAAAGGTTAACAGTGTTTTTCTAACGTCTCCCTCTCAGGATGCTGTACCATTTTTTGTCAATGCCACAGCAGGTACCACAGTGCAGGGAGCCTTTGATCCCCTGAACCATATCGCCGACATAAGTGAAAGGAACGGCATCTGGATGCATGTAGATGTACGTTTAGCACAGATACCTTATGTAACAATTACACAATACAGCCATAAGTCACTGCTTGTCTATCCCGAAATGTTCATGCCACAACTCTATAGATATGCTGTTGTTTGCACTTCAAATGTAAATTTTTTTGCTTTCGAACATTTCAATCTGGATCCCATCCCATCCTCTCCTCTCTCATTTGCAGGCTGCATGGGGCGGAAGCGTGCTGTTCTCCAAAAAACACAGACAACTGGTCTCTGGGCTAGAAAGGTTTGAACTATGCGCTATGAGCTGACAGAACAAGCTCGTAGGAAAATGAGTTTAGTAAACGCGTACCCCTCGAAAAAAACAAACATCTATCTGTCTACCCCCTCTATTTAGACTATTTATACTACACACACAGACTAAGCCCAGCAAGTAATTTTCGGTTTAAAAGACATCTATTAGCCGTCTAAACCCAGCCCAGACGTCTAGGCTAAAACAAGGCTGAATTTGGGCTGTCAGTGAAAATCTAATAGCCCGTCTTACTATGATCTACATCGTGTCTGCGCACAGACTACACATATAACATGTCAACTAAAGCAAACCAAACACCTCGTCATCACAGTTGACTTTGCTTACATGATGGAATACCATACATCTCAAGTTATTTTGGATAAAATTAAATTTAACCAGATTAAATGTTATTTTAGATAAACGTGGGTTACACATAGCCGGACTATATCGGGTCTATATTTAACCTAGACATTGAAATGACGGCTATTGCTTGCTGGGAAGCTATATATAATATATTAATCTAGGCCAGTGAATTTTAACCTTTTTGTGAATATATGAAGGCCCAAAAACTCATTTTTTTACCAAACTTGGCATAACTAAAGGTTGTGTATCCATTTAAAAGAAATGTGCCAAACACGAAGAGATATCTTTAGTTCTTATTCCTTATTCAAACAATTTGAAGTCCCCTAGGACGTTTGTTGAAAGGACAGTTCACCCAAAATTCTGTCATCATTTGCTCACCCTCGAGTTGTTCCAAATATGTATACATTTCTTTATACATATTTTTATACACAGAGAAATATATTTGGAAGAATACTTGTAACCAAAGAGTTCTTAGCCACCATTGACTACCATAGTAGGAAAAATTGCAATGATAATCAAAAGTTACCCAGAATTGTTTGGTTTTCTAGATTCCTCAAAATATCTTATTTTGTGTTCAACAGAAGAAAGAAATATAAAAAGACTTTTTTATTTTGCCTTTTTTGTCTGTGAGAAGAACACAAACTCAGTTTAAATGAATTTTACCCCTAAATTAAGAAATGCATATCCCAGTTTGGGAACTACGGAACTACAACAATCAAACATCTTTGTTTGATTGTTCAAACATCTTTTCAAACATCTTTGAGTCTATAACAACTTTTTTTCTATTCTATTCAGAGCCAACTCTGTAACCTGGAACCCTCACAAAATGCTTCTAGCTGGCTTGCAGTGCTCTGTGGTTTTGTTCAGAGATACCACGGTAAGAACGCTTGTTAAACGTAGCACTTTATTGTCTTTTTATGACTAAACTAATCATTCATCTACATTTTTCACTAACTCATCCAAAAATTGTGTATATAGACTAGGCTATAAATAAGTATTTCACGCGAACTGTAGTACCAACCAAGCCATGCTTCTGTTTCTATGAATGCAATCACAGATTTGTAATTTTTATCCTCTGAAGAATCTGCTGATGCACTGTCACAGTGCCAGAGCCACTTACTTGTTCCAGCAAGATAAATTCTATGATACAAGCCTAGACACAGGAGACAAATCTATCCAGTGTGGGCGAAAGGTGGATTGTTTGAAGCTGTGGTTGATGTGGAAGGCAATTGGATCACATGGGCTTGCAGAACGTGTAGACAATGCATTTTCCCTCGCAAGGTATCGATGCATCTGAATGCTTTTAATGCTGATAATGTCATTATAAATTCATGATTACATGCTCAGTTTTTAATTGTTGCATTTTACTAGTTAGATAATTACTTTAATTATTCAGTATATCAATTTAATCAAATATTAGTATTTTTTACATTGTGGACTGTGTGGGAAATTCTTTATTCATGTGTTCACCAGGTATTTAGTAGAAGAAATTGAGAAGAGGCCAAATTTCCAGCTGGTCTCTAAGGTGTGTAAAAACCTAAACAAACATGTATGTTAAAACAGTATAATGGTTGTAGATTTAAATATGGGTTGTGTCCTGTTATCAGAGGCAGTTTGTGAACGTATGCTTCTGGTACATACCCCCCAGTCTCCGAGGGAAACTGCACAGCCCAGATTACCAGGAAAGACTATCAAAGGTTGGTTTTGTTAAAATGTACCTGAATGCCATATTTTATTTCACAAAATTGAATTTCTTAACAGAACTTTTAAGGACAGAAATTATATTGTTATTACCAAACTATACCACCAGGTGGCACCAAGTATCAAAGAAAGAATGATGAAATGTGGAACAATGATGATGGGCTACCAGCCCATGGAGGGACATGTCAACTTCTTCCGGATGGTTGTTGTTTCTCATCGGCTCACCACCAAAGACATGGATTCCATTCTAGATGAGATAGAGAGATTAGGAAACGACCTGTAATTACTTTGGAAACGTATGCTGTCAAGACACATTCAGCCTCGCTCATTGCCTTATTGTAGCTATTTTTACGTCCAATTCATTCACAATAAGTAATTTTCAAAATATTTAAAGAAACATTAAGAACCCACAGAGGTAAATTAATCCTCAATTATAATGAACTCCGATAAAAGTAGGGCATGGACAGAACTATAAGTACAGTATATACAGTATATGACTAAGTCTTTGTGTGTCCCTTTCAATAATGCAAAATATAATCTGCTCTCTGTTCTTAAAGTGGTTGATAAAGTGAATGAGTCTAAAAAGACTCCTTAGTGAAATAGACTGCCCTATCCATTCAAGCACATGCCCTCTCTCCAAGTCTCCTCTCTTTAGAAACATGTCCACAAATGTGAATTGATTATTGGGCAGAAACTTTCTTATACAGGCTTGTTTTTATTTATTAAAAATATGCTGACTGCTTTTCCCCTTTTCATTATTCTTTAGACACTTTTTTAATGATACCTGTCTGGTAATAGGGACATTTTATACATGTTTTATCAGAACAATTGATATTGAAAAAGATTACAGCACCTTAAAGTATTATGTTAAAGTTTGTTTGTTTGTCGGTAGGCCTATACAGTACAGTTCATTAGCCTGATATAGCATATAGACAATCCTAATAATGTTTTGTCAATTGTTTTATTTTGTATTTGTATTAACCATTTAAAACAGATATTTTAAAATTAGCTGACGATAAGTAAAAAATGTGTTGTAAATACCTGCATTGTGTCATTTTGTTGAACACATTGGCTGCGTAATGTTGTGTCATTCAAAAGCCATGTAAAAGGTTCTTACCTAGACTGTAGGTCAATTTATCATATGCTGAAAATTATTATATTTGATTTTAGTTCGTTTTGAAACTTGAAAATAACCAATGCGTTTCAAAAATATCGTTATATCTAACGATTTCCCAAAGACATAATAAAAGTCAGACTTCAAAACTTCGTTAAATTCCCAGCAAGCAGCTGATTTATTCTCTTTAATGTATTTCAAAAATATTCCCTCATAACAGTTGAACACGTCAGATTCTGGAACGTGGACTTTATTGACACCGGAAATAGCCCGTATTTTGCTCCTGGTGTGGTGGTCACGTGATGGACGCTCTCCCTAGAGGGCACTTCCGGTAACGTTTCCTGTGTTTGTAAACTGAAAAATTTGCAAGTGCGACAAGAAAATATTGCAGTATTATAAAAGAGGAAGGTAAACCAAATGCATACACGTGGAGTTTTTAATTGATTTATAACTGCGTTACACATAATATTCATTTAAAAATGCATCGTATTGTGAAGTTATATAGACGGTGAACTCACGCCCTGTTGTGCGCTGCAGAGGATGAATGGATGGGAAAGGGCTTTACATGAGTAATGTTTTTGGAGATTAGATAGGAGAGGAATGCATTTAATTCAGCTCCTTAGATCTAAATGTACGTACTGTGTTGCTTTCAGTATTTGCTTTGATATGCATGCCGTTTATATCAGCACATCTGGTTGCAAGCCAGACTGATTAAATTATTGTGGTGTCTATTTAATAAATTCAATCTATTTCTTGTAAAAGTTTGTTTTATCTTGTTGCTTGGGCCTGCGTTCTGTCTGACATATGATAATACTGATGCAATTTTATTTTCTGTCTCCCGAAATAAATGTTAACTGCCAGAAGAATGATTGGTTGAAGTTTCAGTGTTGCAGATGAATTGATGTTTACAATATCCTATTTTTACCGTCTCATTTTGTTTTTTTATTTATATGTAACTTATTTTTTTTGTACATCATCTACATCATTTGTACTGCAATGTATTGTCATGCTACATGATCTGTATATTTTCCATGATTGATCATTTTCTATAAACTGACAGGTTCTTTAAGAACTTGAAAGCAAAGTAGGATAAAGCATGTAGTGGAATAAAACTAAGGGGTGGTGGGTAATATATATATATATATTTATATTGTAGTGAACTCCAAAACCCTAAGATGATCCAAATTAATAGTGTATAAATACTTGAATGTGTTTTTACACATTTTTTTGTGTGACCGAGCCTGTGAGATTCCATTCCGTTCAGTTACCATTTTGTACGGATTCATTTCCAGACGTCATTCTTGACTGCTGTAAATGTGACTTAACAATTACTCAAGCCAAAGTATGGCTTAAAAACACATTCCATTAAGCCTATATAAACTGAGGTTTGGCAATAAAGGCTAAGAAAAAGTCTGATTCCAGCGGATAAACGCTGTAATTGTCCTCAGTCTGTTAGTGGTGGGCTGGATATGTGGCATAGATTGATAGACAGAGATGAATATTACCCTGGCTTTATAAACCACCCCTTCTGTTTCTAGGCTTGGGCCCCCTGATGATTGGGGCTTGTGTGGTCTCTAAACATTGTTCCAGCCCAGAGCGAAGTTCTCTGTCCCCCAAAACACACACACACTTTCGCCACTGCGATGTCACATCTTTCCAACAGCTCAGTGCGAGATCACATGAAATGGGTTAGTGTTTGTTTTTCCCTATTTCATTTGCTTTTTCCCTACATTCACCTTTTTTTTAAGTTTCCATTTTTAACTGATTACAAATCATTTCCACCTTCCAGCTTCTCTGTGACCACAGAATTTACATAAATTGTTTAAAGAATTTACGTAAATGCGGTTTTGGAATTGGATTAAAGCTGTTTTTTAAAGCATTATTTTCTCCTTTACATTTACATTCATGCACTTAGTAACCAAATCGTCTTACAAATGTGAGAGCATTCAACATTTTCTTTAACCACCTGTGACAACTTTTTTTCTAGTGAGACTAAATGAAACGATAGATGGCACAAGCGGATTCATTTTTATGTTTCCTTGACTTGTCGTTTTATCAATGTCTGTCTGCTATGAGCAATTCATTTGTAGTGTTCCAAAAAACTATAAAGCAAAGAAACTAGACAATTCTTAACTGCCATTTAGGTCCCAAATTGAAAGTTAAATCTCAAAGCTGCACAAGAGGTGACTCTGGAAAGCATTGTTGCTTTACTCTTAATAAACACAGTTTGTTTGTTTATTTGTTGTTGTGCCTGTACACAGGCTGGGTTGCTGGGCTGTGAAGCGGTGCTGTCCAGCATGGCGCTCATGCAGGCCGGCTCCATGCCCAATAACAGGAAGATGAGCTCTCATCTGGGCCATGGACAGAGAGAAAACAATCACAGTCACAATCACAACAACAATCACAACCATAATCAGGACACCCAGAACCAACATGGCCACATGGTGCTACCTTCAGGAATCAGCTGCCCACCACTGGTAAGAAGAAAAAAAAACATTAATCATGTGTAGCCATTCAGTTCCCTTCAGTACTGTTCACACTTGATTCATTTCAGGGATTTGAAAGCGGATTACAAAACGTTGGGTTTGAAGTGAACTGAGACCTTGTCAGGTAGTGGTCTGAATGCAATGCCCACTTTTACGGTTTTGGGTTTGAATTCTTTACTTCGGTTTGTCTGAGTTTTTTTCTTTTTAAGAGGAATTGAGTCTACAACACTTTCTGTGATTACTGTAGTGATTACTAAGGGTTTATGCCAGTTAGCCTTACATTTTGTAAAATGACTCGCTTTCTAACCCATAACCAACATTTCCCCGTTTCTCATCAGCTCATCCGCAAGGACGGGGAATTTCACTCGTCCCGGCTCTTGGATGAAAAAGACATGCAGGCCAGCCAAAACGTCCAGCCAAAGAAGAAGAACAGGAAGTCAGGGCTTCCCTCCAAAATGAGAGAAAAACCCCAGGCAAGCGCTCAGTCTGTTAAATCTATTATCCTGCGGGTTTGTCTGTTAATGACATTTACTAATGCCGCTCATATTAATGTCCCGACTGAATGTGCATGATCTGTTATCTTGTGTATGAGTAGATGGAGATGCCTGATGTTAACGACGATATCTCGCTCAGCTCTCAAGTGCAAAAGAACTTTATCTGTGAGCACTGCTACAGCGCCTTCCGCAGCAGCTACCATCTGAAACGACACATTCTTACCCATACGGGTAATGAACGTTTCTATTCTCTCTAAGATGTCTCTTACCACTCAGAGATTTGGTTTTGTGGTTAGGCACACACTCTTTGTTTAAATGTTTAAAGGAGTAGTTCACTTTAAAATATGTGCCCATTGACTTTCCGTAGTAATTTTTATTCCTACTTTATAAAGCCAAAGGTGGCTTATTTTGAGGTGAACTACTCCTTTAAACATTCATCATGTGGACGATGCAGTTTCAAGTACAGAACATTTCCCGATCTTATTTCGTGTTTCCTGTTAATTAAATGCATAAAAAACTTTTATATAATGAAATTTTGATTCAAAAAACATATAGGGGTCTGTGTTTGTGTTTAGGAGAGAAGCCATTTGGATGTGATATGTGTGACATGAGGTTTATACAGCGTTATCACCTGGAGAGACACAAGCGGGTTCACAGCGGCGAGAAGCCTTATCAGTGCGACCGATGCCAACAGGTGAGATAAGACACACACTTATCCACTTTTCTACCGTCATCTTTTACTGACAAGGACATTAAAACGATAATGTTTGTCAGACTGTCACATGTCTCTTTATGACATGTGTCATGTTTTCAATGTAAAATTCAATTTTTTAATCGCATTTTACTATGCAAACACTAATATACTTGGAGGTATATTTCCTTGACTGGTATCCAATAACACAAGGGAAAGATGTTTGGGAAAGCGGTTTGAAAACAATTATTATTTATTATAATTTAAGTTTGTCAATTCCATCTGGTGACAATAGATACAGCCATCGAAAAGATTAAGAGACCATTTCAAAATTATTTTCATTTTCTGAATTAATGTTTATAGGTATGTGGTTAGGTAAAATTATCAGTTTTGATGGCCTTAATTTGTACAGTAACAATGAGAGGTCAGGAAACGAAGTGGGTGAGAGAGGGGGTGGGATCGGGAAAGGACCATGAGCCGGGACTCGAACTCGTCTGGAGCGCAAAATCGCCATATGGCAGAACACTTCTATTTGTAGAACAGAAACATTAGAAAAGATGCTCTGTATTTTTCAGACCTCAAATTCTGCAAAGAAAACAAGTTAATTTTCACTTTTAAACAATATAACAGCAATATTTGTATTTAGAAAAGTAAAAAAAAAATGTAATTTTTATCAGTGTTTTCATGTGTCATGCTGTCAGCCAAATTGTTTTTGGATGACTTTATGCCTCTCCTGAGGTTCCTTTTGTTGAAATTCAACAGACACTGGACTGAAATGGCCACAATACATCTACCGTAGAAATATTGATTACATTTGGAAAATTTGGAATGGGCTCTTAATTTTGCGTGTGGCCGTACACTTTTAAAACTTATGTGTGACTTAATCTTACAGGTTCCCCTTTACCACGAGAACACATAACTAACCTTAAGGTCGCATGAATTGTGCTTGTTTATTGTTTTATACTGTTATATGAAGTCTACTTATAACGTTCGCATGTTTTTTTTTTTACATTCAAAAACATCAAAATCAATAAGTAATAGGATATTTTCTACACAGGTTTTGAGGCCAGCTCTGCAAACGCTTTAATGGGCGTGCCGCATTAGAGACTTTATAAGTAAGCGCCCACTGCTATGATTGTATAGCAGTTTGCGTTGTTGGAGCCTTTTGTGAATATGGTTAGAGACGTAACGTTAGGTTACACATTAGCACCATTCACAGTTTTCGCACGGCATCAGTATTATCTAAAGGCCTCCTGTGATTTATAAATGACCTCCTCACATTAGTATTTCATGTGACGCAAATTGCACGGGATGATTTTACTCAAATTTACTGACTTATTACCCAGATGTGATGGCAAGGCTTTTTGTATAGTTTGTATAGTCTATAGTTGTATTGCGTTTGATGATATATGACCGTACCTGTCTGCATTTGAGACCCGTGATCGTGAATCGGAAAAAAGATCACTGCGATCGCGGGTCTCAAATGTTACGAGAGTTTCCACGATAAATAAACAAATGGGAGACTCCCGGTAACTTATGAATATCACCAAGCACCCGAAATAATACCAAAACACTTTAAAAACAGCCTTCAGTATTCGCAAACGGTGGATAAAACCTTAAAAAAAAATATATATGGGCCCACCAAATCACAGCGATGGCGATTCGCATGGGCTTAAGATCACATACAACCTCTGCAAGTATTACAAATGACTAGAGGTTCCCAGGTAATACTAATCTCGTGCAAAAGTGCTCTGGGCACATCAAGCGATATCTAACAAAGCATGGTGACCCATAGTACAAAAATGTTTACTCATATAAGATTGCTGCACCATTCCTATCGGATCCAATATTCACGACTCGGCACTGATTTAAAATTGTAGTCATTCCACAAATCCAGTGTCGGACACTGCCTTGTTCACGAAGGAATCCTCGGAGAAATTAAACGAACAAACGCTTCATGTTTTTACCCACATGAGCTGAAATGTCTTAAAAAATTTACTTTAACCTCGCAGTCCTAATATCGGAATCCGAAAGAAGGTTATACAGCAACCAGGGGTGGCACAATATTTAGCTATCTTTAACGGCATGTTTGTTTATCTCTATCTAGTTCTGTGCCACTTCAGAATTGTCATGCGCGAACCAGTGGGCGAGTCTTAAAATTGTGATTTTAATTCATCCCTCCTTTAAATTGTGTAACTTTATCAAAAAGTAAATACCACGTGGTGACCACTGGTCGAATCAAAAATCACTTCACCACATGAACGCTTACACACATAATAATCTAAACTTCTTCTGTCACAGAACTTTTCCAGAACCGACCGGTTACTACGTCATCGGCGTTTGTGTGCCGTGGGGGTCCCAAAAGAGGAGAACCAGCCGTGCTGCGAGAGACGGCCGTATTCTCAGGACCCCTCCCAGCACACGGCTTCTTGGAGCCCACTGCAGACAAACAACAGCAGGTTGGCGGTGTGAAGACCCTCTGAACGCTCGTACAACAAACAAAATGGACTCGCTGCGGCCAACATGCAGTTTGGCACCAGAACTGACTTGAGCTTTTAAACTCGAATGAATCAACAAGAGTGAAATCTTTTATACAGTTAGACTCTGGAAAACAACATATTTTGTACTTTTAATCTTGGTAGATGGTACTGTCATCAGCAGATGGGTTAGTTCTTCACCCAGTCCAGGCAATAATGGCTAGAGAATGACTTCCTTTCGTAGTTCCTGTTGAGGGGTGTAGTTTGGGTAAACTCGTAACGATGGTTCTTGGGGATTTCGGCATTCCAAACTGTGAATAAAAATAATAA
This sequence comes from Triplophysa dalaica, assembly GCF_015846415.1. Taxonomy (NCBI): domain Eukaryota; kingdom Metazoa; phylum Chordata; class Actinopteri; order Cypriniformes; family Nemacheilidae; genus Triplophysa; species Triplophysa dalaica. The sequence goes on along the minus strand of NC_079561.1, from coordinate 16,021,110 downwards.
TTCACAACCTCATCTGTTGTCGCACAAAGCCTTTCTCCAAGCAGTTAGACGTAGAGACAGTAGATGGATCATGATACAATACATTTTCTCCTGTGTTCATGAATTAATATTTTTTTCTGTTATTTCAAGAGAGTATTCTCATTTAATACTGTGATAAAAGCTTGTGAACATTGACAGTTTTACACCGGCCTAATGGTTTTAGGAGAAACATCTGGAACGTAGTTTTTAGCGTATCCATGGGAGAGCTTGTTTTTTCATTATTTTGTTGAGCCTGCACATTTGTCAAACTATTAATGTTAGCCATTCGGTTAATATGAACACTGACTTTTTATTGAGTATTAGAGAATCAATTAGAGATTTCAACATGGATTGATGTGAAGTTTGCAGTATGATGTGACTCATGTGCCAATTCTGTTGGCATCTCAGTTTCACATAAGCCACTGGATTGACAAAGCCGACCCAAGAATCACATTAAAACCTTTTAACAGGTTGTACAGTTTGTAGAGAGACATGATTATATCAAAACTTTTCACAGAGGTTTCATGTTTCATTTTACCCTTGAACACAGTTTTTCACGGTTGAGCTTGAGTTAATATATTTTTTCAGAAATTGTAGTTGGACTAGACTGCTGCCACTGTTTAATGTAGTGGCTTCCTTGTTTTTTACCTAAATTTGAATGCATGTCCCTTTTGTTTAGTGCATACTGTAAAATATTACTTGTAATTGTTTAAACCAATGAAATCATTTTGTTGTAAGAAAAACATCCCTGTGTGCCATTTTTTACCATTCACAAACAATTAAACTTTATTCTTATCCCGATAAGGCACTATGTTGACAATACATTTTCTTTTCTAAAAACAAGGCATCTATTTTACTCCTTTTTGATTTACAATTGAAGTCAACTGGTGGAGCATGAGATCAGCAAAGCCAGGTCAGGGGATCGACTCCCAAGGAACATGCATACTTAAAAAATATATAGAGTTTATCTTGCATATGCTGCGAGCAGTGGTGTAGTCTACGTGATACGCAGGTATACGCCGTATACCCAGTAGGAAAGTCAAAGGATTTCCGTATACCCTCTTAAAAAGGGGTATACGTAACAACATCGTTTTGTGACAGAACTTTCATTCATAAATTCACCCCGTCTGTGTTGCGATTGCAAATCACTAACGTTTTCGGACCATTGGGGCTTCCGTGGCCTGTGACCTGGATCTGACGTCACCTACCAAGGAAAAGCAGTTGCTTGGCGGTCTTTTTCGGCGCAAGTTTTAAATTCATCTCGAGTGTCTTTACATCGCAAGATTAACGTTATTCTGAATCTTAATTAGAAGATATTAAACGAAAGCAGACTCAAAGTACACTCTTTGAGTGTTTTCGGATGCCTGCCCCTAAAGCTACAGCAGCTTCGGGTTACACTTCATCTACAGCAGATGACACGACCGTTATAGAAACTCCAGAAGATGAGGCTGATGCTATCGTAAAGTTACCTGGTAAGTAAAGCTAGCATACAGTACATGTTATCATTAAACGTAACTGTAATAGCAGGGGATTGTTGGTATATTGAATTTTATCCAGAACTTGCTAACTTCACTACCGTTAGTGTGGTGGATCAATTAATACGGCAGAAGAGGGGAGATTGTGTGTGTGTGTGTGTGGTAAACAGAATAAAAATTGTATATCTCCTTATTTCAGATGATGAGAGAAATGAGAACCCCTGGCCAGCCTTGTGGACTGAAAGTCAGGCTAGGGAATTTAAAAACAGGCATCCTTGGTTAGAGTGGAGGGACAGTAAGTTACAGCACACACGAAAATGTTCGGCCGAAAATGGCATTATTGGTTTCGGGCCGAAATAAAAAAAACAGGCGAAAATGTAAACCGAAAATGAGTGTCACCCGCCCCTCCCTACCGTGCGCAAGCGCTTAGGTTTCACTCACGGTCGAGCTGTTATCACGCGTCTACCTATCAAAGATTGTCATGTCAGCGCAGGACCGGCGATCTCCTGCCTCCAGTCTTTAATAATGCTCTCAATTACATGTAGATGCATACTTTATGCATTAGTGAGTTTGGTGGTGCCATGGGGTGTCGCTCTGGGATGGGTGCGTATGAGGCTGGGAGGGGAAAAAAGCACAGTATACTCACTACAAAAAGCTAGACTACACCACTGGCTGCGAGTCACTTTAGATAAAAGCATCTGCCAAATGTGTTAAATGTGAACTGAGTTTTCTAAGAAACACATGCCTACCAGCAGGTGGCATAAGCAACTAGCTTTCAAAAGTATTCATTATCTCTAAAAAGATAATTTGCCAATGATAATTTTTAATCTTTATATATGTCTCTATATTGTGTAACCTGCTTTAGCATATATACTGTTCATATAACCCAGCACCTTCTGTGAGATCAATTAGAGAGCACATAAACATATCACAATTTTTGCTTTAATAACATATTTTGACCACATGCCATTTTTATTTTCAAAAATAATTTATAATTAAAATATTTTTTGACGTTAAAGGTATCTTCACCCCAAAAAAATGATTGTGTAATAATTAACTCACCTTCAAGTTGTACCAAATCTATATACATTTCTTTGTTCTGATGAACACGGCGAAAGATATTTGGAAGAATGCTTATAACTAAAAAGATCTAGCCCCCATTGACTCCCATAGCAGGAAAATTACTTTATCTTTTTTTTCTGTTGAACACAAAAGAAAACATTTTGAAGAATGCAGGACAGCAAACAGTTCTGGGGGACATTTGACAAAGTCTGTCATAACAACATAATAACAACGCAATAGAAAACAACTATTTAACCATTCAATTTAAAAAAAAAATGCCTGTATGGAAAGCACATGGCGGGTTTTGTAAAAGAGAGTTTAATCTAAACTCTCATGGATTGTTTATATATGTCCTATTTTTCGCTAATCTCATGTTCCTCTTGAACACAGACATTTTCCACAATTTACTTTGTGTTACTGTTGTATATTTGTCAGCGTTTTTAAGAACGACCCACAAAAGCAGCTATAATTCAGCAGTCATTGTAGTTTAGAAATATGGCTTGGAAAGGAGAGTTTAATACTCATCTGATATTTCCAACAGAAGTGCAAGGGAATCGCAGCTCAAACCGCATTACCAGCAAAAGGAGACAGAGTTAGACAAAGACTGTGCCTTTGTGTTCCTGCAGACATGCCACGGCTTCTCCTCTCCAGACTCTGATTTACTGCACCCATGGGCTGAGTGCACTTAACACTCTCTCCTATAAACCAGGACCAGAAGAGAGTCTTAGATATGATCGTACTACAATCGTACAACAAAATTTGTGATTCACAAAAGGTTATAGGAAAAACCCTCATTGTCAAAGGCCCTGTAACGGCTTTGCAGCTTACAAATGTTGTGCATATGCGCTTTGTGTACCAGTGTAGAGGAAAATCCAAACGTCTTTGTTTCACATCTGAGTCTCTCTTAAACCCTCTATAAGGCCTCATTCTCGATCTGTGTTCATGTACAGCACTTTGTAATGTTTAATTCATAGCCTCATCAAGGCTTTCTTGAAGTGCTGCAGCCATCCGTCATTCTGTTAGCGCTGTACCTTTACGTTTTAATTAGCGGTGATATTTAACCAAGAGGTGTGCTGTGCCCATCCGCCAGGCAGCCATCTTCATTAAAATTTCAATCTCCCCAGACGCAGCTGCATACATGGACCATGGATTAATACAGCCTCACAATGATGGAAATGTAACATTAAAGTGTTGTAGCTTTTTAGAGGTGGTTAACATAATGGTAATGAGTGTAGGTGCAAACCCTGCTAAAGGTGATCGTGTATCATTATGGGTTTTCAATGACCGAGTATAAATTATTTGGTTTCATCACTGTATGAATCCACTGTAATGGGCCATTGTGATTGTTTTTTGTAAACATTCACTAGATGGACACCTTGGAATGTTGCAATTTGTATCTCTGTATTTTTGAGAGTCTTGCAACCCTATTTACAATTATACATTTGACTGATGCTTTCATGTAAATCAACATTTTATCAGTATGTGTGATTCAAACCACAGTGTTTATGCTGTTTTACATTGGGATACAGCTCTTTTTAACACAGTCACTTTAGAGAAAAAACGGTTGGCTAAATGACATATTAGAAACAATGCCACATAAATTAAGAGGCTATTCCAAATTTTAACTAAAGCAGGATCTCTAGATCGAATGTGGTCATTCCAGTCTATTGTCTGTTGCATTTCTTCTGTTATTTCTCCAGTTTTCATTTTCTGCAAATAATAACAACATTTTTATATGAAATTTGGGAGATATATTGTAAGTAGTTTTACAGAATGAAACAAAAATGATAATTTTACGAAAAAAAAAAAAAAAAGTTTTGAAATGGTCTCTTAATCTTTTCCTCGGTTGTGTATAACAATAGACCTTGTTTGATGAAGATTAATTTCTTTGTTCTTCTGACACATGCTCTTAAAAAAAGAAAACTGCTGACATATATTCTTTGCCCTACTTTTCTATCCAAATAATTCATGCATATTCATGTGTATATGCATGTTCATATTTTTATGCAGCAGCACATTCACACAGTATAGAAGGTTGGGATGATAAATGACATACTTTCATGTTACTCTTTGACTTTTATTAGGCTTAACAAATGAAAAAAGCATGAAGATCTCATTTGCTTTTTGCTGTGTCAAGGTTTATTGATAATTTTTGCAAAGAAATGTGTGTTGACATATTGCGTATTGTAATTAATTGCTCATTTGCTATACTATAATCACCAAGTAAAAAACATTGTTCATTGACAGTGTATATTATAGGAAAATGTAAAAAAAAACTGTGCATAAATCCACAGCGATTGAATTCGTTTTTTCTTTCACTCCCTCAGGGTGTCCGCGGGTCCTTAAAAAGTCTTAAAAAGTCTTAAATTCCATAATGTGAAAATAAGGCCTTAAATAGCATTAAAATGTCTTAAATCCGCGTTTCAAAGGTCTTAAAAATCCAATCAGACCTACACCATAAAAAAATGTATTTTCGTTTTAAAATCATGTCATTATTAGGATATGTCTATTTCTAAAAAAAAAATAGGCGGAACCGCAACTAACGCATTAATTCGCGGGGTTATTTGCTAGGCGCGTGGACTGGATATAAGCAATATCTCGCTTTATCTCGCGCCGTGGTTAAGACCAGTTTGTGGCAATGCTTTCGAAGTCAGGTGTATATTCTGCAAGAAAGTTTTAAAACTCGGAACAATGGGGATCAAAGCTTTGGAAACGCACATGCAGTGCGAAAAACACAAAGCGGCTGCGGAAACCTGTCGGAGAACACCAGATATTTCTCAGTTTTGTTCCGTTGCGCCCTCCTCAGTACCACTGAGCACTGCTCCATGCCTTACTCCGGCATCTGCATCAGCTTCAAGCACCGCGGTTTCTACGCCAACAGACATCCGAACAACGTTTGGCGCCACCGCAACACTCAGAGCCGAGGTACTGTGGTCTCTGCATACTGTAACAAAGCACCAGTCCTATAACGCTAACTATACTGTCGGGGACATTTTTCAAACTATGTTTAACCGATCTGTACAGTAAAAACCCAATGTTCAGGTTATTGTCATGCAGTGTACATTCCTCATGTTACTGCTGTGCAGTTTTTTTTTTGTTGGCTGTCAATTTTCTGCCTAACGATTAGTCAGTCTTTGCACTATGTTTTGCAATTTATTGTTCTTTCACGCTTTCAATATGTCAATAAACAATGTGTGTTAATGATCGTAATTGGTGGTATTGTTTGCTGTTTGCAAATTTGTTGGTATGTGTAATCAAGTAAGATGTTATGGGAAGGAGGCGGGAACCGGCGAACATTCAACAATTTAAAAAAAATAAACAAAACAATACAAAAATGAAGGTATAAGCCAGCAGCCCCTCGCGGACGACTGCTGACCACACAAAACAGAAACAGCGTCGTCGCTCCACCTTTTATGCTTCCGCTCCTCTGTGAGCTGAACTGGTCCCTCGACCTCAGTATAAAATTGGTCTTAAATTTCATTCTGCATGGTATTAAAAAGGTCTTAAAAAGTCTTAAATCTAACTCTCAGAAACCTGCAGATACCCTGCTCCCTGTTTCCTTCAAAAATTCCTTCGGTCGACCCCTAAAACTCTTTTTATGAGGGAAACCCAAAGTGGTGAGACAGACTCAGCTGACCAGCGCCTCATTGTCAAGATTTATCTCACTCGAGAGTCATTCACATTCCATGACAGAACGAATGCCTCGGCATCCTGCCGAGAGCGTTAAAATCACTCTCAGACAGAGGCACATTTCCCCTGGACAGATACATTAACATACAGTGGCCCCGTGCCACCCAATAAATCTGCACCTCGTTGGGTCCCACATCACGGCTTCAGGTCTCCCTAGAGAAGCCCGTGGCCTGACTCCCACTTGAGTCACCCGAGTCGGATCTTAAATGGTGGCCCTCCTTGAGTCAAGGGATCTGTAGATGATGTAGTCTGGTTCACAGAAACATTGAGAGGGCCTCAATGCGGGTTATGATAAGGCTACCTTAAATGTGAACACAACTGCGGAGCACAGACATCAAACCTGAGTGTTATTAGCTGTATTATTTTCAACACGTAAGTGTTTCTGTGGCCTTTGTATGACTAGCCAAGATGCTTAAAGTAATAGTTCAGCCCCCCAAAAAAACAGAATGTTCAAAGACTGTATACATTTCTTTGCTATGCTAAACACAGAGGAAGATATTTGCATGAATGTCTTTAACCAAACAGATCTCATCCCCCATTGACTCCCATAGTATTTATTTTTCCCTACTATCGCAGTAAATGGGGATGAGATATGTTTGGTTACAAACATTCTTCAAAATATCTTCCTATGTGTTTAGAACAAAGATTTTTATACAGGTTTCGGATATTTGGTTTCTTTCACTCAGAGTAAAGTAGTGTATAATGGGAAGTTTGTAACGTAATGCTATGATCTTTTGCAGTAGATTTTAATGAGATGTAACAGCTTTTGCTTCAATATTGAATAATAAACTTGACAATAAAATGTCACTGAAAACTGTACAAGCAATATTTTAAAATTCCAAAACTTTACGATTATTAAACATTAACAGTATTGGCTTGATCTGAAGGATAATTTTGCATGCATGGGACTTCATGTCCCATATGTAATTTTTATCATTCCATTGTTTCTGGATTAAAATTGATTAGCTAATCAAAGTTTAAACATTAGACCTCCCTGACCTTCCATAAACAGCTTGTGTCACTGTCTCGGTTGCTGAGACATTTATGAGACCTGTTTGTTCAGAGAGCAACATAACGCGGAGATCGCACGTACGCAATATGCCTCCAGCAGAGAGGTACGAACCCTGCCGTGTTCACACAGCGACTGGCATGTTAAAAAACTCCTAATGCGTCTCTTTAGATGTTATGCAATTACGTGCGGGGCTGGGAAGGCCTTCGTGAGCCTTCGTTGTGTTCCCATGCTGTCCCATTGCAATTTTCCACACGAACGAGCAAGGTGAAGTTAGGGGTGAGGTAGAGGTACACGTCTAACGAATCCTTGAGCTTCTGAGAGATGGCTTCGGCCTTGCTATTTACCCTTAGAAATTTTCACGGGTCACAGATGTTACGGGGGGCTCGCACACTCTGGCACCGCTCTCCGTGGCGTCAGCACTGCGCGGTGGATATAGATATAAAGGCTATAGATGGATGAGAAGAGAGCGTTTAGGGAGATGAGAGTACAAATAGACAGTAGGCCAAAGTGACTTTGGCAGTCAGCTGCTATTGATCAGCTTTACGATACACTGATTTATATAAGACAGTTCAAAGTGCTTTAAAGAGATATGAGTCATGTATAGCCTACCTAATCTCAGGGGTAGCGGGACGGGGACTGTGGTTAAGAAGCGCTTCTGATATGACCAGACATGCTTATAATTTCATAAGACCAAAGCCGTACAGACAAGAGATTTGCTGAATATCTGTAAGGCATGAATGTATACAGGAAAATAAATGGCCGAGATAACGGTGGAAACCTGCTTTTGATAATTTCAGGGAAATTTTCTGACACTGGGATACATTCTCATTTTTCAAAGGAATATGGGGTCTCGGGCAAGAAGATCATAGGGACAGCGAAGTTGAGAGCGTACAGTGCATACACACCCACTCGCAAATACACACATGCGCGCCGATGAAGAAATGGAGTGAAGATTTATGTGACAATGAACTAATTGCATTATGCCATTTATCTTTAGAAACTGTCACCCGATCCTTTCTCGTGGGTTTTAACAATTATTTCTGAAGAAATATACTTGCTGCAAGCTATTATATGAAATTATAAGACAGTTAAACCTCAAGTACAACAAAAGGCATTAATAAGACTTCTTAATGTATAAACAATAAGGTAGATATTGCACGCTTAGTGCAAGCTAAACCATGAAAACAAATTATTTAATGAATTAAACGCTGCTGCCCTTCTGAATCCTCCAAATGTTGTGATTTAGATTTTTTGTCATAAATCATTATTACCAGTCACCCTTTATGTTTGTCACAGTGGTTTGCATATATCTTACCAATAAAAAGTGCTTGTCAGCTTTGACAACACAGTATTAAACATTTGAAAAGTACTGTGTTTTTTCCATTTCCTGAAAAGCTGCTTATTTGGACATCCAAGGTTTCAGAAGGACAGTGACGATATGAAAGTTTTGAAAGTAAAAAACAGTTTTGACTGTAATAAGAACTTTCAGCATGGTTTCACCATGCAAGATAAGTAATTTAGCGCTTGTATCCAAAGCAAAATTCAGTTCAAGGTTTTCAATGGTTTGTGTTTCCTGGAAATCAAACCCATGACCTTGGAGTTGCTTGTGATATGCTCCATAAAAATGTTGTCAAGCTACAGTAACATGATTCAATTTAATAAAAAAATCTTCAATGTTGCAAAAGTTGCATAATGTTTTTTTGTTTACACAGACAGTCATCCCTTTTGCTTTTTTCAAAACCAGTGATACACTTTGGTGCAGTGGTGTAGTCTAGCTTTTTGTAGTGAGTATACTGTGCTTTTTTCCCCTCCCAGCCTCATACGCACCCATCCCAGAGCGACACCCCATGGCACCACCAAACTCACTAATGCATAAAGTATGCATCTACATGTAATTGAGAGCATTATTAAAGACTGCTTATGTGTTATCAACATTCCAATTTATTATAAACAACAAAAGACAGTCAGCTGTTTCAGTTTAACACAAAAAAAGATATTTCGAAAAATGTTGGTAATCAGACAGTTGGCAGCACCCATTGACTTTCATAGTCTATATTTTTTCCTGCTTTGGAAGTCAATGGGTGCTGTCAACTGTCTGATTACCAACATTTTTCAAAATATCTTCTTTTGTGTTAAACAGAAGAAAGAAACTCATACAGTTTTGGGACAACTTGAGGGTGAGGAAATTATAACAATTTTCATTTTTGGGTGAACTATACCTTTAAGAATGATGATACTATATGAATATGGTACCTGGAGCACAGGTTTTATCAGTTGACTGTCTTTTGTTGTTTATAATAAATTGGAATGTTGATAACACAGCACGAACACTCAGTCACATCATCATTCAGATCACTACAAGGGGGGCAGGAGATCGCCGGTCCTGCGCTGACATGACAATCTTTGATAGGCAGACGCGTGATAACAGCTCGACCGTGAGTGAAACCTAAGCGCTTGCGCACGGTAGGGAGGGGCGGGTGACACTCATTTTCGGTTTACATTTTCGCCTGTTTTTTTTATTTCGGCCCGAAACCAATAATGCCATATTCGGCCGAACATTTTCGTGTGTGCTGTAACTTACTGTCCCTCCACTCTAACCAAGGATGCCTGTTTTAAATTCCCTAGCCTGACTTTCAGTCCACAAGGCTGGCCAGGGGTTCTCATTTCTCTCATCATCTGAAATAAGGAGATATACAATTTTTATTCTGTTTACCACACACACACACACACAATCTCCCCTCTTCTGACGTATTAATTGATCCACCACACTAACGGTAGTGAAGTTAGCAAGTTCTGGATAAAATTCAATATACCAACAATCCCCTGCTATTACAGTTACGTTTAATGATAACATGTACTGTATGCTAGCTTTACTTACCAGGTAACTTTACGATAGCATCAGCCTCATCTTCTGGAGTTTCTATAACGATCGTGTCATCTGCTGCAGATGAAGTGTCACCCGAAGCTGCTGTAGCTTTAGGGGCAGGCATCCGAAAACACTCAAAGAGTGTACTTTGAGTCTGCTTTCGTTTCATATCTTCTAATTAAGATTCAGAATAACGTTAATCTTGCGATGTAAAGACACTCGAGATGAATTTAAAACTTGCGCCGAAAAAGACCGCCAAGCAACTGCTTTTCCTTGGTAGGTGACGTCAGATCCAGGTCACAGGCCACGGAAGCCCCAATGGTCCGAAAACGTTAGTGATTTGCAATCGCAACACAGACGGGGGGAATTTATGAATGAAAGTTCTGTCACAAAACGATGTTGTTACGTATACCCCTTTTTAAGAGGGTATACGGAAATCCTTTGACTTTCCTACTAGGTATACGGCGTATACCTGCGTATCGCGTAGACTACACCACTGCGTTGGTGCATAACTCATCTGTTAAAAATGTGTGCTGTAGATTAATACCTCAAATGGATCATCGTGTTTTAAACACGCATGCTATTCATCTGGTGGATGATAAAATGGGTACAATATTTTGATAGACATATAGACATAGATTATAGACATATAGAGGCACTTCTGACTCAGACCAGTGAATGTCCATCCACAACATAAGCATAAGGAAGTCATAGTGAGTTTTGCAAAAGCAAATGTCTATTTGCAAAAAAATCAAGTATATTTTTGGTTTAAAGCAAAATGGAGGAAAATATAATTTTACATGCACATTTGTTTAGCACTGCACAGGACCGTGGAAATTCAACCATACGTGGTTATTATTGGCAGGACACAGATTATTGGTAAGTAAACCATCAACCCACCAGAAATGGGACACAGCGCTGACAGGGCCACGAAATTCATATTTACATTTCTAATAGACCGGCGATCGTGATGATCCTGCCTGTCCAAATTCGCGGTTTGCACGAAGGTTGTTATCTTTGAGCGTGAAGGATATTATTTTTGAGTTTGATACCAACGCATTCCACAAGGAAACTGCAGTGAGTGAAAATGACCGCAGCTTTAAATCATCTCTCTCAATTCTTTCTCTCCTCTTTCCTTCTTGCTCTCTGACGTCAGGAATGTTGAGCACTCCGTGCACCTTCCCTTGGGGAGAGGATTTTACGATTGAAACCTGACACCCTTTCTGTGTCCCATAAGCAACAGAGCGGTAACTCACATCAAAGACAGCCAGCGTCGAATCACAGCCCAGCTATAAATTCGCCTGTCACTCCCGGGCCAATCAGAAGCGAGCTTTAAATCAACTCTGTCACGCTGGCAGCCAATGGTGGGACTGCGGCGTTAAATCTGTCAAGCCAGCGTCTTTTAACGGGCGCTGTGGTGCAGATGGGGAATCCGCGAGGGTGAGGGGAGTATGAAAGTAAATGTGAGGGAGGGAGAAAGAGAGATGTTGAGGGAAGGGGAAATCTGAGCACTCACAGCTAAACCGTGCAAAAGTCGATCTCGTCTTGATTCGGTTACCCAACGATTCATTTGTGAACCCATAATGGGCGAAAATCAAAGTGTTTCGGAAGCGGTAAGCTATAAAAACTTGAGTCAAACAAGACCAAACATGACCACAGAAGATGAACACTTGCGTCTCAACACGCGAAACGAAAAAACATCGTAAAGCTTAATTGCTACCATTGCTGCGTGACATTGAGTGTCTACAACAAAAGTGAGTTACAGCCGCGCCTCGCGCGACAATTACATCACTGGCTTAATCACCGACTTTGTCAAGATTATGATCACGACACTCATTATACACATTCAGCCCATTTGAAATGCGCAATGGCTTGTCGAACGCAAACCTCAAGCGCTACTTTATAAAATGACATGAAAACGAAAATATAGGAAAGATGACCTCTGGCTTTTCTGGGCTGCGGCATGGCGCTTCGAGCAAGGCTGCTGACCAGATGTTCTCAAACGCACGGACTTTCTGGCTGTGTGTTGTGCGTGCGCAGCTGTAACGCAGCAGGACAGACTTTGGGATCTTAGGGGATTTGAGTCTCGTCCTAAATCACGGCGCAGGAAAGAAGGGCCCCCTCTTTTAAAATGTCAACAGGCTGCCTACCGCGTTTCGTACTCCGCAAACCTCTTTGGTTGAGATCGACAGCCTCGTTTTCAACAGGGGGCCCCGGCCAGATTCGGTGACATATAGCGCAGGCAAATCTAAAATAGAAACGTCTAAACAGTTGTGGACATATCCAACAGCCTGGCTGATAAATGTAGCGTGCCTTCGCTTGAATTTATGTGTTTTTAAACTTTCCGTCATGTGATAGGAAAATAAGGTATACTCTTACGCGGAGGTCTGGCCAAAGCAATAACATCTCAGGCCTTTCTGAATGGTACATTTGAAACGCTTAATGTGTTCTTGTATAAATATTGCGCCACTATGAAATTGCACATAACTTAAACGCGAACGAGGACCGAGTTTTAAAGCCAATCTTCATGTTGAAGCTAAGAAGACCTTTATGCTGTTTAGCAGTTCAAGAGATTTATCTCAAGGATTTCCTAAGTATACTCATGTAAAGTTTACGTTTACGGATTTTAAACCTGCGAAATTGACAGCCTCTGTTGATTCCAAGAGACAAATAACTTAGGCGCGGCTCTCTGTAAAATACTGCGAAGATGATGTTGTTGTTATTACATGGGATAGAATAGCTTGTTGAATTACAGCTGGATCAGCAGAAGTTGTGGCACCACTGTTGGTTTTGGCTGCATTCTTCTCAGATGTGAAATTATTTTCTATTGGACAGAAATCCATAAACAGGCCCCGTGAGGGCCAGAGGCCCATAAAACACATCATGTAGTCGGGGGCCACGTGATCCTGGGGACCGCGAGCGCCGTCTTCACTCTTATCAATCTGTTTGTGTATAGATTCATGTGCCACCTATCCTCTATTCCATTCTGAGCTGTTTTCTATGGTCCTTGATGAATTAGGTCCGTCTGAACCAAAAGCAGACTCTAATTTACGAATCTTTATCTCAGCCGCGCAGTTTGCTCAGCTTCGGCTCTGAGCTGCATACGCAATGAATACGAAACACTGCTGCGCTTGTGATTTGAAGAAGCATGCAGGGCTTTGATTTCTAGTCCACAGCATGCATACAGTCGGATTAAAGCATTATGCGTTTGAATGTGTCCAAGGTTTCTGGAGCAAAGGTGTGATACTTAGACGATGACAAAGAGTCTGTAGATTATGATAATTTATTGACTGCTTCACAGACATTCAACTACAGACACACACACAGCTTTAAGCATCAATTACAGGCCTCCTGTCTACATGTCTCTGACAGTTTTACGGTGCGTTTTGTACAGCGTGTCAAACCGCACTGTTTTACTCCATTATACTCATTCCTCTATAATTAATATAAATTTCCTTTTTTACAGCTGTGCCACAGTAATTATAGCCGATGAAAGGCCGTCATCTACTGTCAATAGGTGCTGCAGGAATATCCAGATGAAAGCCCAATGGAACGCCGGGGGTGTTGGTGGGGCGGGATAAAGGGGGTCAAATTTTAACTGATTTTGGAGGATGCTTACCTATAGACACTGACATCATCATACAAAACCTTGACAGAACCCTACATTCTCCATACTAGACAGATGTTTTATAGTATGCTTTTCGAATCCGCTGCATCAATATGATGATTGCTGCAGGTCATAAACAGAACAATCTGTTAAGGAATGCAAGGGAACATGTTATGCTTTCTTTAGGTGTTAGCATGTCAAGATTGGAGATGAAGAGAGTAATTTCTGTATTACTGGAGAGACACACCAAATGGAAAATCAAAATCCATTTTTATGCATTTGGGAGAAACTTTGATCTAAAACAACACAATCTATAATTAATACATTTGGGACAACCTTTGCGCCGATAATGCAATGCACTTCAGGTATGTGAGACCTCACTTGTACCTTTTGTAGTTTTTGATATATTCAACCCAGCGCTTCTGGATTTAAATAAAGTAATGCTGGCTTCTTTTAACGGCTGCTGTGGTGCAGATGGGGAATCCGCGAGGGTGAGGGGAGTATGAAAATGTGAGGGAGGGAGAAAGCGAGATGTTGAGGGCAGGGAAAACAAAAAATTTCAACAAAATTCAACATTTCATGAAAACGTGACCTTTGGTTATCCTTTCCACTTTTTTGTCCTTTGATATCTCAAACAAAACCCCCAATACTGCTTTCTTCAGACTTAAAATATTGTAGACTTCATAACACAGAGATGAGCGAGATGTCCGGAGGTTTTTAATCTGCGACCCATCCGATAATGAATCATAATGAATGACCTCATAATGAAAAGGCTAGTTAACTCAATTGGTCAAATAAATTAAGTAGCGAAGGCTTTCATGCTTTGGAGATAAGACATCAGCACTCGCGTGCATCACGGAAACAAGGTTAGGAAACTCCCTATGGGAGGGTGGGGCATTCTGGGGCCAATGTGATGTCTAAACAGCACGCTTCAGGACAAAGGAAACTTTCCCACTACATTCATATGGATTTCAAAGCATTATTAAAGAATAAAATAAATAGGAAGAGAAGGTTCCGGAGGTGTGCTGAATCAGTGCCAGTGAAGTTCTCCCTGTCTGAAGCGAACAGAACCGCAGCTGTATATCAGAACCAATGTGGCCTCAACAAGCCCTTTCCTTAATCTATCTCTTATTACAACTGCATGTCCCACATCGCGGTGAACTTTTGTAGCTTCCAGTTGACACATGATGCTTTTTAGTTTTATTTCTGCAGTACAGAAAAGAGACTAGAGAAGCATGCAGTGTTTAAGCATAAAGTCTAACTGGGTCTTTGCACAGGTAGCTCAATTGGTAGTGCATTGCACAAAGGACATGGGTTTGATCCCCAGAGTGTACACATGTCATTAAAAAATTCAGATTGAATACAGTCTCTTTGGATGAAAGCATCTACCAAATGCAGACATGTAAAAATAAAACACCCTAATAAAATCTCGCTTTGCTCTTTCAGCCGTTGGTCACTGTGGCCTTTGATATCGTATGCATCTCATCTGCATCTCATCTCCACCCCATACCCCCCAGTGTGATAACCATGTCTTAGAAATGATCCTAAGGTATGCAGGCCTACATGAAATACTACTTATTTTTACAACCATTTCTCGAGGGGGAAGACTTCATTTGAATTAAAATGAGAGAGAGCGGCGGTATCCACTAGAGAAAGAAGCAGGCATGTGAAGCTGTCAAACCTCCTTCAGGATTTTGGCAAACATATACACACATTGAGTTTGTGAAGGTGTGTATTGCACGACAGATTTTTATTCCAGAAAGAAGTGTGGTAAACACTGTTCTTCTGCACTATAAGAGGGCTTGTGACCAAAACAGGTTTTTAAATAACAGCCTGTTTTTTGGACGTTTTAAAACCGTGCCATATGTTGCAAGTAATTTACAACCCGCAAATCATTCAGAGGCAAAGTTTCTTATTAACCTCACAGTTGTGGACGAATTAAAAAGAGTTGTAATTTTACACGCATGAAAAGCTAAAATGTGCCTGGGAAACAAAAAAGGGCAACAAAAGCAGGAAGTTACAGCTTGTGAATGCCTTTAGCCTCAAAGACTGTGTGCTTGATTATCTACCAGAAGAGGGCGCTCTTGACCTAGGTTTGCAGGGTGGGGTTACAAGATACAAGCCCAAACTGGGAAAGAACTGATTAATAAACAATATTAACAATAATGTGATCTTTTTTTATGAAACACTGTATTGTGAGTATTTAAATATCCATTACATTTAGAAAATCTTTCTCTTCCTCTGTTAACAAGTATTGTCTCTAAAATTGATACATTTTCCTTTATCCATACCCATATTTCCCTGACACATCATGGCCAGGATTTCATTGCGTCCTCCGGAGGTCGCATTTTTCCACTCCATATGTCATCGAGGTTTCATTTTAAATTTCAAGGTTAGAATGAAACTACAACAACTAAAAATTTTTTTTTTACTAAAATGTGAGAACCTCAAAGACGTTGTCAAATCATATGACCTCCGGGGGAAGCCCCTGAAATCCTGGCCAGGATGTGTCCGGGAAAAATGGCACGTATGGTCAGCCAATATTATTGCTTTATTGTTTTCCTAATGTTTTTGGAAAAAGTATCCGTTAAGCGGCCAAATTTAAGTCATATCATTAATGTGACCTCCAAATTATCATTCTAAACAAAAATAACCAAAGCACATTACAGTAAACAGAATGACCTCAAAACCTGGTTAAGGAAAAGTCCTCGCAAAATGACCCGCCTCAATAGGACTTACAAAATAAAACACAGTGAAGAAAAACTAGATGAAACTGTTTTCTTTACTTCAATCAAAACAAGGGTTAGAGGGTGGAAAAGGACACAACAACAACCACTGGAATGTACAGAAATGTAATGAAATTCTTGAAGTACAACAGTGATATCATTCACAAAACCAGCTGTATATTCATTGCTTACTGGAATGGGATTTAAAAAAAACATGCCCTGGTACTTTTCCCTAAAGAGAAAGTCCCGCCAAAGCAATTTTCCCAGGTTCTTGCCTCGGAAATTATTTTGAAATGGAGATGTTCCTGGTGTTATCTTCACGAAAGAGAAACACTAGAAGTCGTTTTCAGTGGACGTGAACTTTAACAAGAAATAATTCAAGAAAACAGGGCAGAGGAGCGATGAAAAGTGAATGTGTCAGATTTCATGTCATCTGGACCAATATCTTATCGGAGAAGAGACCATTTGATCTGCTCCTTAGCTGACTGTAGCACCTACGGACAACAAGAAACATTAGTTAAAGTTAAAACCATTTAAACACACAAAACAGTGTCTTTCGGCGTGGAAGTGACATATAAAAGAAAAAAGTGGTAGCGATTGTGGTGCATGTCAAATGCGAATCCAACAATGGTGGGTTCCTTAGATAAAGTAGGTGATATTTGACTGGTCATGTGATCACCACCATCATATCAAACCTCATTTAAACGCATCTGCCAACCCTGCTTTTATTTTAAACATTAAACTTTTAAGTGGAAAAAATAGCTTTAAATCCAAATATAATGTCATAATTAATCTAAGGTGTCATTAGGCTCTCATGAAGGCATACATAAAATGTGTGCTGACAATTTATCATAACCTGATGTTTCAAATTAGGACATGTCAAATAATTAGTCACATTTAATTGGAAGGAATTAGCAGCCTCAGAATCATTTATTTAAGCATCTTGTGTTCCTCTTCAGTAAATTCAATCATTCAATATGGATGGATGGCCTAAAACACACCCAAAAAACCTCACGTCTCTCTAAAGCTACAACACATAATTACATTCAAATGTGTTTGTGGTCGAGTCATTAACGCCATCATTTGTCTCAAGACAAACATCCATCAGGTAGAGAACCTTTCAAGTAGTCAAGCCAAAACATTAGCACTGTTTTATGATAAAGTCTGAAGCCCCTAGGTATTATGTTTTGCCATTTTCTTTTGAAATACAATATGTATTATTACAAATTATATTACTGCCATAGGTATCTGAAACACAGCAAGCTGTCAACTTCCCTAGTTTGGTTAAACGTACTACACATATGATCATATTGAAAACAATTCAGTAGTGGACACAACATGACAGATTTATATCCATTTAATATTTCTTCTTAAGAGCAAAAATTATTACAAACTCGCTCTCTGCCTTCCTATATCCATAATTTCAGTACGATTTATTGGGCAAAAAAAGAGAAACCACCAAATATAAAGATGAATTTAACTAATAACATTATTTTTAATGATTAAGTTCAGTTAATATTGCAATAATATCAATATTGTGATTTTCACCATAATAATTTAACACCATAATAATTATATATTGATACTATGACAGCCATAATTTTAAGGTTTATTAAAAAATAACTAAATAGATTTGTTATGTAGTCATGTAAAAATTCCATTAGCAAGGCAAAACTTTTTAACTGAATCCCATTATACAAAGGTGTAACCCTGTAATCCAGTAATGCAGGCGCAGCAAAACATCTAGGAATTAATTCATCATCTTAATTTGATCAAGGCAAAGCATATCCATATAGCAGGAAAGACGAGGAGACAGCCATTAATCACAGACGCGAGAGGGATACAGGCAGCCTGTCGCAAGGCCTCTTAAATGAGAACATTAATCAGTCCACGCTCATGACTATGACAGCCGCGGGGAACCATCGCTGGCAGACAGCCGCCAATAATTAGCCATCATGTTTACATGATGGCTAATTCCCGCATGCGGTAGACATGCGGGAACTAGGAAAGCCGTGCTAATGGTGGCGAGATGTACACGTTCTTAATGTGGGCGCTATCAAACCAGACCACCTCATTTTCTAAATGAATCATGGGTAAATCTCAGAGCACTATAAAACACAAGAGCCACGGATGCGATAAGACGACAGGTGTCCTGAACCAAGCACATCTTACTCACCTGAGTGACTGTCTGTTCTGTCAGAGGTACGTCGTCGCCCTGTAGGACAGAAGAGAGAGAGGGTGATTTTAAGACTGCTGGCTTACTTTCTGTCCCACATTTTGAGCTTGAGTATTGGAAATCAAACTTAATGGCCGCGAAGCAGCTCCATAATGCTCATGGATGGCGTCAGAGTACGTGAGAGGAAAGACTCACAGAGTACTAAGCAGGCAGATTAACATTCACAACAGCATTATACAAATCAATAGAAACGTTTGTTACCCTCAAAGCGACGCGGTGTACCACCTGCTGAGGGTCACTTTCAAGGATCACTCTGTGAGAGAGACACACGGCAATTAGTTTAAAATGAAACGAAGATGATGAAATGGCATTAAAACCTTCACCAAATACAACACTACAGTCTCTTTTGTTTGTATAATGAACTTTACTTTCTTTATTGAATCGCTAGTGTAGCAAGTAGCAACAGACTTGGACTTAGTGACTTAGTCATATAGTGTCTGCATTAGCACTAGTGGGCATGGTGTGTTTTTCAATGGTTGAGAGCCAATAAATGTACCTAACTTTTATAAAAAAAATAACTTTTTCAAATTTATAAAATACTAAAAAAGCACATGTATAAGTATTTACAGCCTTTGCTCAATACTTTGTTTAAGCACCTTTGGCACCAATTACAACCTCAAGTCTTTTTGAGTATGATCTTACAAGCTTGTCACACCTATTTTTGGTAGTTTCTCCCATTCTTCTTTGCAGGACCTCTCAAGCTCCATCGGGTTGAATGGGGAGCGTCGGTGCACAGCCATTTTCAGATCTCTCCAGAGATGATCAATCGGGTTCAAGTCTGGGCTCTGGATGGGCCACTCAAGGACATACACAGAGTTGTCCTCTAGCCACTCCTTTGTTAACTTTGCTGTGTGCTTAGGGTCATTGTCCTGTTGGAAGATGAACCTTCGCCCCAGTCCAGAGCAGGTTTTCATTGAGGATGTCTCTATACATTGCAGCATTCATCTTTCTCTCGATCTTGACTAGTCTGCCAGTTCTTGCCGCTGAAAAACACCCCCACAGCATGCTTCACTGTAGTGATGGTATTGGCCAGGTGATGAGCAGTGCCTGGTTTCCTCCAGACATGACACTGGCTATTCTTTTATCAGAACAGATCATTTTGTTTCGTATGGTCTGAGAGTCCTTCAGGAGGTGTATTACAGAAAGATCGTAGCTTGAAAATCTCATCCCATCTGTTCGTAACCAAGGTAGTTTCAATTAGGACAAAAGCTATTACAGAACAGCACCTCCTAAGTGCATAATCTTATTTTAACAACAGATAGGAAAGGAGTATTACAGAAGTGTCTTAACTTGACAAATAATCCTATAAATGGTCTTAAATTTACGAAAACCTACAGCTGTCCTAACTTCAAAATAATTTAAAAACTTACAGAAAAACCTCTTGCCTGTAGGCCGCTTTCTTTTTTGTTTTGCTTGCAAGGGTGGTAAACTTTTCTTCAGTCTCAGCTGTACGGTTAATGTCAGACACTGCAACCACATTATCAGCCCACTACCTGTCATTGTCTTTGTGAGCGAGTGAAGGGGAAAACTTACCAAACAGTGTCGGCTCGACCTTTCCCAACAAAATTTCCTAAAAAAAGTTTATATTTCCGCAACACTAAAATTAAAAGCTCGCCGGTTTTGTTTTTCCATTTTGTTACCTCATCAGCAGCTACCACAGTGTTGGTTGCTTGGTAACAGACCAAGCCGAGCTTGATTTAGGATTTCCTAACAGGAGAAAAGATTAGATTTTGTAAAATAGGATAGGAATCCCAAATCAAGATAAGATTTGCTTCTGTAATTCGAATGTGAAAAATCCTAATTTAACGTATCATATCTTAAATTAAGAAACTTTCTGTAATACACCCCCAGGTGCCATTTGGCAAACTCCAGGCGGTCTGTCATGTGCCTTTTACTGAGGAGTGGCTTCCGTCTGGCGACTCTGCCATACAGGCCTGATTTGTGGAGTGCAGCAGAGATGGTTGTTCTTCTGGAAGGTTCTCCTCTCTCCACAGAGACATGCTGGAGCTCTGTCAGAATGACCATCGGGTTCTTGGTCACCTCCCTGACAAAGGCCCTTCTCCCCTGATCGCTCAGTTTGGCCGGGCGGCCAGCTCTTGGAAGAGTCCTGGTGGTTCCAAACTTCTTCCATTAATGGCTTATGGAAGTCACTGTACTCATTGGGACCTTCAATGCAGCAGATTTCTGTACCCTTCCCCAGATCTGTGCCTTGGTACAATCCTGTCTCGGAGGTCTACTGACAATTCCTTTGACTTCATGGCTTGGTTTGGGCTCTGACATGTACTGTCAACTGTGGGACCTTATAAAGACAGGTGTGTGCCTTTCCAAATCATGTCCAATCAACTGAATTTACCACAGGTGGACTCTTATCAAGTTGTAGAAACATCTCAAGGAAGATCAGTGGAAACAGGATGCACCGGAGCACAATTTTGAGTGTCACGGCAAAGGCTGTGAATACTTATTTACATTTTGGAATAAGGCTATAACATAACAAAATGTGGAAAAAGTGAAGCGCTGTGAATACTTTCTGGATGCACTGTAACTGTATGTTTATATTGGCTGTTAACAATGGCTCACAATGTTATCTGATCAAAGTTAGAATGATAGTCCTGCCCCAAATTCCCCCATTGGTTGAGTCAATGTTCCTATATCATTCCAGTTAAGGTGATAAAACAGCACAATGTTTTTAAACTATGGCACTGTTCACATTTTCAGGGAAATCCACCAACAAATTATTTAGGTATAGTATTGCATATGTTTTGCCACACGTCACTTTAGTGCAGTCGACCTCTTATGATGTTAAATGAGGGTTTTAAGATTTACAACAATAAAAATAAGTAATATTTACCGCTACCGCTCTATAAAATTACTAACACCATGAATGAAGATCATGTTCATATAACCCACTATGAATAAATTATACAGATCATTTTGCAAGATGTAAACAGCACTTCCTCTGTTAGTCTTTTAGAACTACATAAATATTTGTACAAAATACACCAAAGCATACGGAACTGAATCAAAATGTTAAACCAACATCTTTAAGACTTAATTATATATATGGGAAAAAAAACTAAAACAGGAAGTGCTTCTGGATCAGTGTTGCAAAATGTCTAAAGGTTGTCTCATTGTTGCCAGTATCTCAAAAAATTGATATTTACGAAGTAATATCTTACCCGCCATCGACAATCTCATCAACAGCCAAGAAAAGACCCTCCATATTTTCAAGCAAGGCTCTCTTTTCCACATTTTTCCTGAACAATGATTACGATGTCATATTTATCGTTAAGTAGATGTCAGAAACATGACGAATCATGTGAAACAAATGTTTCCTACCTCAACATTTGACTGAGAGAATCAAATAGACAATTCAGCACTGACATGAGCATCAGCTGTTTGAAAAGAAAATTACAGTCATATGAGATTCATGCACTAATGACATTAGAGACGTCACATGTTCTTATTAATTTTCAGTATTACCTCATTTTCATGAGAGCTGCCAATGACGTAGAAATACAAATCAATATTGCTCTTATATACAACGGTTAGACCCTCCAACAAAGCTATTTCACCTGTTTAAAAAAAGGATTATTATAACAGTTTAAAATAAATTTGATGTACTGAATACAATCTCTTAAATCCCTCTTACTGTCTGTTCTGTGTGTTTTGTTGAAGATGTTTTTCTCAAATGCTTTCTGCTCTTTCACTGTGGGATAGGTGTCATCATAATACTGGAAAATGAGCAAAAACACAAATAAAAACTATTTTTAGAACATTTAGTAGAAAACAACAAAGCAATGTATTTATAAAACATTCTGGTGACTTTGGAAACAAACATATAGAATTATGTTTTAAAGGTTGTCTTGATCTATTTAAAACTGAATTTAACCTCCAAGATGTTTACCAGACTGCCAATTACAACCAAAAAATTGTCTCATAATTTAATTATTTGACTTATTTAAGATATCCCAGTTCAATTTTTACAGAATGTTCTTTACAATATTGTAAATGAATATGAATTTATATAACAGTAAAAAGAGTAAATACGAAATTACACAATAGTGTCACAAATCTGAGATTCAACGTGACGTTGTGGTTGTAAATAACTGAAATCTACATTATAAATACGATCTTACCTTAGCATAAAGTCTCTCTCCATCGTTGTCCATGATCAGGACAGCTTTCACAGTATAAAGAGATGGTTCCTGTTATAACAAGGATACACGAACATGGTCATGTAATGTAAACATAAGCGATGAATATGTGAATCAGATTACAGCTGTGATATGATCACTGTGAATAGGGTGAAGGTTGGCAGATTTGTATCCGTGGCTCAAAAGAAAATATTGTAAAAAAACGTTTGAAATTTCTAACAAACCAAAACAACTTTAATGTTCAAATACTAACGTTATAAACGCATTTTCAGTTTGTATCTTGACATTTATAATCTGTTCATCGGAAGTAACAGAAAGATAAGTTTCTAATGGAGATAAACCGTCGTTTTATATATTTTTCATATTCAAACTTAAAAGATCTATATTGATTAAAAATATACCAGTATTAACGTATCCATGATCGACTCGACAGATCTCTTCTGCTCCGTGTATTCAATTACTGCGTGTAACATTTCCGTACACGTCATAAGGTGAAAGGGCAAAATTAAGCGGAAGCTGTTTCAGGGTTTGTTCATGACGTTATTTTGCGGGAAATTAATTTAAATTAATAGCGAGAAAGAGTGGCTATTGTTATGTTTATATTATATTATTGTTATTGTTATTAATAATCAAATATTCAATAATTAAAAAGAAATAAACAGTAAAATGGATGCAAATGACAGCTTACAAAGTGGAGAGAAACTGGCTGGAGAACAAATCCTACCATTCAATCACAATATTAATTCAGTAATTAATTTGAACTTAAATAATCAAATTTTAATAATGTGCTAGTTGTGGAAATCATAGCAATAAATGTATTAGTCATGGGGGCTTACAAAACAACTTGAAATATTAGATTGAATATATTATAAATATATAAATACTCAATGACATATGACCTCATTTGTATAACTGTACAGATTTTGTGATATCACATGGCAATCTTAACAAAAATTGCTGGACCAAACACAAACCATTTTAAAACTCACTTTAAGTATAGCTATTTGGTATTTCCCGAACCCATTATTTTATTTGTGTCAGTCTATGGATTTTGTAACACATTACTTTCCCTGCACCCAAAATCGTGTAGCCTACCATGTATGTAATGTATGCAATTGATAAAGTATTGTTGGAAGCTGTTGACCATCCAGGTCTTCAGACAGTATATTGCAAACTGATTTCAACATACTTCATAGAAGAAATGTAGGCCTGTTTCGACGCAGGGAGAGTTTTTGTGCTTTTATCATTTTCTTTACTCTGGACCGGAATGAGTGAGCGAAATTCACCAAATCCAGCGACTGCTAAGTGCTAACCACCGGTCAGGCCTGTTTATTTACAAAGTATCCTAAACATAATGGTAAAGGATAAAGCAACAATACACAACTCCTAAGGGAACATTTAGGAACAGTAATGTAACTCCTATTTTTGTGAGTTCGTCTATTAAAAGTGATTAATTGTAAATGAAAGCCCCTCTGTACAGATAACCTGAAGTAAACTACTGGCTGTCATGACACTTAGTCAAAGCTCTGGCTTCTGATCCCGATCTTTAACTCATTACTATTCAAATCTATTTGCCCTCCATAAATGACACACTAGCCTCAATGACACAGGCCCTCCTCAAAACTGCATGGCTCCAAGTCTGTCCTGTTTTTTCCATGATAATTGAAAATCCTAAGAGATCCTCCTACAACTCGGCATCATAATTACATTGGTCACTTTTTCTGGGAAGCACCACTGTGAAAAGTAATCCCAAAAGGGGTTTTCCCTGCACTCATCATTTACTACTGCAACTACACTGACATCTGAGATCATTCGTTTTGTTCTCAGAGTGAAAACGCAGTCACAGTGTTTTATCTAGAGACCTGTGGTGGGCTAATTTGTAAGAAAAAGTCACAGTACTATTCTGAGCACGTTGTTAAGGTTTCATTTTGTGTCCAAAGTGAACCTTATAGCATAAGATATATTTCTGTGTTGAATAGAAGATTTTTATATGTTCCTGACAGTAAGGTGGCTCACGAGCAGGTTTCACAATGAAACACTGGGTTTTCACAACTTTACCACAGAGTGCATTTCGAAATAACCCCACATTATGTCAGAGAGGATACAGTATCTCTTGCCTGGATATTAACGGTAAGGTTCAGTTCAGGTATACTTATAATGTACAGTTAAATAATATATATATATTTTTTTTTATAAATTTTTAATAGCCATTTTCCCAAATATCATTGTATTATTGTTATTTATTAAAAGTATGCTATTTTTGTTTCTGTGTATTTTACTTGAGTGATGTATAGTGTCTGTAGGTGTGCATAGTTCTGTATATTTAAATATATTTTATATAAATCTGTTTATATTAATTATTTTAAAAATACTAAATAAACAATAAAAAAATATGAATAGTTTGTGTCCTAAACTATTGTTAGCAATTAACAAGTTGTGTTTTGTGATTTTTCTGTCATTAAGTCCTTGAATCCTTAGAAAATGACCTTCCACTGTATGTTAGGCTGTCATACAGCATATTCAAAGAACTCACTTCTGACGAATGTTTTCCACTAAACAAACATTACACCTGACCTGACATGCTCCAAATGAGGAACCAACATCAACAGAATCATCGTTCAGAGTAAATGTGTCTCAATAGTGCGCCAGATCACAGATAATTGAAGATAATCTTACATAATAGTTTATCTTGATCTGCGAGGTCACGCTAGAGTCATGTCTTCAACGTCTTGTTCACACCATATCAGAAGGCCATTGATGGACATTGTCCACACTTTGTCTGTTGAACAGCATGTTGCCTTGGGGTGGCTCTGTATATCCCACCTGGTTCCCAGGGTGGGCATGGTCTTGTTGAGAGCAGTGCTGGCCTTGTGATTGGCACGTGTGGCTGTAGAAGGAGAGGAGATTGTAGGAAAGGGGATGTTGTGTGGCGGAAACTCTGTTGAACGCTGATAAAGGCTTGTCTAGATGCTCCTGCTAACTGCTGTGGTTTCTGCCACAAGACGGGGGTTGAGAGGAGGTGCCAACACTATCGTGATATATTTTAATTTACCCAGCCTCCTCTGTTGCACAATGAACCATATACACTGTTCATCTGTGTAAATAGTACACAAATTATTATTTTGTCCATCAGTGGTTTGTTTGTTGTTTTTTTAAACATCTAGTTTAAAATTGTGTTTGAGAATGTTTTTGTGAATTTTATTTTCCTAATTAAAAAATGTAACCGTACTTTCAAAAGTGCACAATAGGTTCTTATGGTACAATTATACACCCCAAAAGATACAGCCATTTATGTTTTGTACCTGTAAAGTATGGAAAGTATGAAACCCATTAAGTGTATCAACCCAGTGATGGTGGTTCTAAGGGGTACAGTTTTGTGCATCATGTTTTGGCTGTATCTGTTTTGTAAATAAAAACACACAGTCACACATTAAGGCAAGTATACGATGAAGGTACAGTTTAACCCTATGTTTTAATTGTGTTGGTATAACAACAGTGTTTGTCATAAATGTAAGGTCAGGGCAGGTCACATTTCGTACTATATGTTGAACTTTTTAATATATTTAAAGAAATGAATATGCTAACAATTCTATTGGGTAAAATAACGGTTTGTTGACATTTTACTTTTTATATTTTTGAGGTTTTGTAAATACTTATTTTTATTAAATTTAGTATAGATTTATATTAACAGTTTTGCTCAAAAGCCTAGAATATTTAATGGCAAGTTTTAAATGTGACTAACTCCATATAGAGGGTTTTAGCATCGACAACATAAACATGTTATTTGGCCCAAACCTATTTGGTCTTACTTCCAGTAGACCTTGCAAGGGATCAATAACATTTGAGAAGTTATTATGTAATTTAATTCAGTTAATTAACAATTTAATGCACATAGCCTATAAAAATATGATGTTTACAATGTATTGTTTTAATTGACATTAATAATCAATATCAAATTCAATAATTAACAAGAATGATTTCTCTTGCAGCTCTTGAAATCTTGCAGCCCTCTTGATTAAGTTCATGTTTTTTAAATATCTGAAATTCTGCTTTGAGCCACCTCAAGGCAATTCTGTTGCTGCCTTGCTTCTTTGTTAATGAAAATACATTTTTAAAATCATGTTATTTAAATATATGACCCTAAAGTAATCCAAAAGCAATTGGACTACATAATGTTTATATTGTGAGATTGGGTTACGTTACTCTTTACATTTACAAATTCATTTGTAACTGTACCGGAATACAAATTTAAAGTAACCCTCCCAACCCTGCCAAAAACAGACTGGAAGTTAACTTCGGGCCAGGCGCCGTCCATAGTGTGACATGTCTTGTTCACAAATTTTAGATGTGTAAAACATTTGTTAAATTTTATTTGGGCATTAGTTTTTTCTGCAACAGACTTAACTTGTGTTAAATTATAATGTGACAACAAGCCCCAGTCTCCATGTTATTTAAAAAACTTTTGTTTGTAATATTTAAAGATGTTGAGATTATTTGGCAGGCTGAGAGCAATTTATATCATTTAAGACCTAATAGAGCCATTTAAGTATATACTGTTCATTACTCATACACATATTTTCCACTTTTCCCAGCAGTAGACTAGGTTGTTTTTTCCCAGCGAGCCACAAACCAAAAAAACGAATGCTTTCATCGTAGGTTTCTCTGGAGGTTTTCTGTATTATTAAATCTCGTCCTTGTGTTTACTTTTGATTGCCTAATGATACTGATGCTACATTATAAATATTTGTAAAAAAAAAGCAGAATTATATTATGAAAACAAAGAAGATACGTGTTTTATTTGACCTATAGAAACAGAAGGATTATGGGTCAGGACAAATTCACCGGGTCTGTTTCACTTCCTGGGGTCAATTAGAACAAACCAGAGCATTAAAAGTATGTTTACCAAAAGTAAAAACATCAATAAAAATAATAAATAAAGAAATAAAAGACAGTGCTGTGTTACACGGTAACAAATGTGTAAAAAGACTGTTTGACCCTAATAATATATGAAGAGAGAGAGAAAGTCTGAATGGGTATTTAGGTTGGAATACGGCAGATCCCAACCCATTGTGGTTTATGTAATAGCAGGCTGTTTTTATGTGTGTGTTTGTAGGTGGTTGAGTGGGGTGGGTGGGTGCTAGGAATCAAGGCTTGGGAAGTCCCGTCTCTCTTGTTCCTGGCAGGCACCCACCTCTTTGGCCGATGTCAGCCACCTACGTCCATCAGAACGTCGCATTTACATACAAACATGTTAATGCGTGGGAAGAGAAAGGCTGCATAATCAAAGATGAGCACTTACAAAACCAGTGACAACCAACAATGTTGGGGACAGTTTTTAGTCATAACTTACGATTTCGTAGTCCTGAAAATAACTACACCATTGGAAACACGGCCTTTGATAGGTTGAAAGGAAATTCGATTTCTCGAACAGCAGCGGTGCACGAGCAGCGTTTGGCATAAACACACACTTGTTGTTGTGATTACCGGCTCACACACACACACACACATGTGGGGTTTATTCAGAGGGTGTAATACGATCGGGATAGCTTTTGAATGGCATTGGTCAAATAAAATTAAGCACTAAGTAAAACACATTCTTTCACCTTGCCATCAAAAAGCACCATCCCATTGTATCTGAACAATTGTGTGGATTGTCTTAAGTTGACTGTGGAGGGAATTCAGCAAAACTCGGGTGGTCATTTGCAGTGTAAGACAGGCTCTCCTCCACCCTCCCGTACCCCTGCCCCCCACACTTTCTTTCTCCCTCTCTGCGGTTGTGCTGTGGATACACGAACAATGTGGCCTTTCTTACCTGTTGAAGGTGTACATTCCATCCTTACTAAACCAAGTTTGAAAACCTCCTCTGCACGGACCGGCACAGCAATCCCAGATTTAACTCCATGTGCGCCTGATCACAGTGTCTGTGTTCAAACCACATCCTCACAGTGGATTTTCTTTACATGATTAACTCAGGTAATTTTTCCTTTCAGGAAACACACGAGGAAATGCATTTGTGCATCTGATAAGCACAATATTTTAGGACATGCACGCAGAGACCATAGATAAGGACGTGAAGTGCACTTGTTCTGAAACCACAGTGTTAAGGGTCGACATGTCAGTGTCTATATTTGCTCAGGGAAGTCCGCAGCATTCGTGGCTTAACCGTTCCTCTGTGGGAAAGATGATTTAAAAATGTTAAAGTGCACGATAAAGCATTCGGGAGACAAGAGGGCAAAAGGTGTGGGTGCTTTACAGGAAAGCTGCTTACATCGCCCATATAGACCCATCCCATTTATGTGAGTGACAGCCAGAGCAGACATGGTGAGTGGGAGAAAGAGTCAATGAGACATAAGGACAGATTGAGTGCATGCACACTTGTAGTTCAGAGCTATTGGTTCATGAAGTGAACTGTTTAGCTCTTCAGTTCAACACAGGGGTCAATGGTGTCTTCTCGCAGGATAATCTTATTTTGTGAAGACTTTTTCATCTTATATCAAGGGTTTAAGGAAATGCACAGAAGGTACGTTTTATATTTTCGTTTTCTGTTGTTAGGTTTGTTTTGACGTGTCTTCAGCAAGTATGTCAGACAGGTGTTTTGCCATTTTGATTCAATATAAAAGAGTCAGGATTTTCAGTGAAGTTATTAAAACTTGTATTTCTTTATGCTGAACTTTTTAATTCACATTTTATTGCTTTAGATAAAACTGAAGTTGACTTCAATGATTTTATCTTGATTGAAGTATTGGAATTGAATTACATTGCATATGATAAAGGTAACATAGATTTTTCTTGAAAAACTAAATTAATGTGCATTTATATATAAGCATATAATTAATAATGATTTCTGTAAAATAAAAATAAACAATAAATACATAACATTTTAAGTGTTGTTTCAATATAAATGTATTTCTGTGCATGGCTAATGATTCAATGGTATTGCTGTGGTATTACTGTCTCTTAATTGTTTTAAACACAAACTAGTTTATCACAAATATTGCAGAGTAAATTATTTTCATTTATTATTTTATTTGATCAAAATAGATTTTTTGCAAAATTACTTTGAGGTTCCATTTGTGTAGAATGTTATAGTTGTTAATGCCACAGCTGATGTCCCATCTGTCCCTTCAGAATTTGAGAAACTAGTTAAAGGAAATGTGCTAGACATTGCGGTAAAGGCAGGATACACAGAATATCACAAGAGGAAAGGGTTTGTATTAAAACCATGTCACACATTATATACTAAATCATTAGACATTATACAACAATACTGCTGCAATGACTTGTCAACCTCACCAGACATTTCAACAAGGGAGTAAAAACATTTTACATATAATAATAATAAGAACACTAACGGAAGCAATAGGTGTCTACGCCACTTCGTGGTTTGTCACCTCATTATCTAAAGACTGAAATGGTCTTAAATTTGCATGTTTATGATAAAAAAATTGATAAGTTGCCCAATTATTTTTAACGGTGTTTTCTCATTAACAAAAGCAGTCAAAACCATCTGGTAAATATCATAACAGTTACATTTATTATTATAATATTGCAGGATTGTTGTACATCATATGAAATAAAAACTGGAAACCCAAAATTTACGTCTTCATAAAAAACACTATCAGAAGAACCTCCAAACCTTTGGACAAAATAAATAAATAATAATAAGGCAAATAATACATTTCGACGTATGGTTGTAAAACTGGCTGTCAATACCATATAAGACACAATGTATCACTTTAAGGGGTGTTTTATGAAAGTCTTCCTGACATTCTGATGTTTGTGGTTAGGCCCCTGTCTTCGTTTACTGGAGAATACGCTGCCTCCCAAAAGATTGTCTTATCAAGGGTTGACACTACCGTTCGAAAACCCCAGCTGATAGGACAAATCCAGCCCAACAAAACTTAGCACACCATGACATTTGGAGCACGTTGGAATGAAGACATCAAACAATGTCTATATAAAAATCTATTACAATTTTATTTTAATGATTGGCATCATCATCCATCTAATCGATCATTTAATAAATCTTTTTTAAATCAATGATAACATTTAATTAATTTTCAACATTTTATTGGCACATGATCACATCCCATGTTACCTGCTGTAAGAATACTCAAGTTGTCTGTGTCTCTGCTTAAATGTAGGCCAGTTGTTAAAGAATAAATTGTGACCATTTAACTTTCTCCAAAATAAATGCGTGAATAAATAAATAGGGAAATAAAAAACAATGAAGTTGTAAAATGATTCATTTTGTGTTTTAGATTGATTCACTGCATTAGGGGTCTGTCCTGAATGTGTTCAGCAGTCAACGGTGTACTTCCCCTGAGGATCAGTGAGGTGAGTATCTACATGAGACAGACTATTGCTCACCACCTGACTAAGTAAACGTATTCTGTAAATATAAGACTTACAGTAACTGGAGGAGATCTGTAAACGGACAAGAACAAGAAGCATGGAATAAAATACTTTAGTTCTCTCTAAACATGTATATCAAACTTACAAACATATATATATATTTTTTAAGGGGCTGGCAAACAATAGAAGACCGTATGGGGAGTTGTCTATGTCTACCAATGTCACTGGATTGCGGGCACACCGTTCTCCCCAGAATTTGGAGATGGACTTGGCCTGGCAGGAACTGATGGCCATAACAGATCTTCAGGTCTGTATACTAGAACACCCAGCCATTAACAATTACACAATTAAAGCCTGTGGGAAATATTTACCAATTAATCCTTTTCATACAATGTGTCCTAATGAAAAGCCAGCGTACAACATTTTTCTAATGCACACACACATTGTGTTTAGACCTGTAACAATGGGCCAATTGAGTGGTGCAAGAATAAAGGCAGACAAAGAAAGAAGGTGAGCTGTGTATTGCTGACAGCCCCCTGCATAGCACAATGACCATCTGTTTCTACATGAAACTTGAGCACCCCTAAGTAAGACCTGCATAAGGCTACGGGTGGCACGCTCACCAAGGTGGGCTGGTCCTGCAGTCAGCAACCGACTTATGAATGCAGCTCCCCTCCCGGTGAAATTGATTGTAAATGGAGTTTAGTTAGGAGCACCTCCAAGGTCATGTTTGAGAAGCGGTTGGTTTTGTAACTAAAACATTATGTTGTTGTCACAGGAGTTTGAAGTGCCCAATGAGAATCCCTTTGAAGCAGTTCCATACCTCTCCATGGAGCCCATGGTTTCTCAAGGGGGATTTGGGATGGTTCAACCTCAGGCAGAACCCATTCCAGGAACGTCCGATGCCCATCCCGCGGTGGCTTACGAAAACTCGTACCCTGAAATGATGCCACCTTATCAACGTCTGAATCAACACATGGATATGCACTATGGACTCCCCGGTGGCCATGTTTCATCCCGAATGTTCACGAACACACAAGCTCTTCATCCGCCTCTCATGAGTTTTTTGGAGCATATGAATTTGACAACACGCAGCCATGGGGTTGTTGGACAAATTAAACAAGCCGATGATCTAGAATCAGATTCCGGGTTGTCGCTTGGTTCGAGTCCACCACTAGCCTCCCCGGAAAACATACATGGAGTACCTACTTACCTTCCTACAGATGGAATAATGTGCTACGCTGAAAATGAAAGCATGGGGGAACAGTGTCGCGTGAGGCCTCACCTGCTTGGGTCTGTTGACTACGAGCAGTCCCACAGCTATTTTCCCAGAGCTTCATTTTCCACATCCGCAAATATACAACCTGTTACCCACCAAGGCCAAGCTCACCAGCCAATGGTAACAATCACGCAACCGATTTTACCCTCAGCCATGCATGACCTTCCGCTAAACGGATCAAGTATATCTAGAGCGGGTTCATATCAGCCTCCTTACCCTAAGCCAAAAGTTAGCAGCATCTCTACACCTATGAGCAGAGATGAGCGGCGAGCCTTCACTCTAAAAATCCCATTCTCTCTAGACAAGATTGTGAACTTACCAGTGGATGACTTCAATGAGCTGTTGACCCAGTTTACACTAAACGATGCACAGTTAGCACTTGTTAGGGACATTCGCCGCAGAGGAAAAAATAAGGTTGCAGCTCAGAACTGCCGCAAACGGAAGTTGGAGAATATTGTGTTTTTAGAGAGCGAGTTGGGACAGCTTAAAGGCCAAAGAGAGCATTTAACCAGAGAGAGACTGGAGTTTCAGCAAAACATAGCCATTATCAAATGCCATATGTCAGATCTTTACACCAAAGTGTTTTCACAGCTGCGGGATGAGGAAGGGCAGCCTTACTCGCTGGATGAATACTCATTAGAACAGACTAAAGACGGCAATATTTATTTGGTACCACGAAACAGCGCTGGAGAGTAAATGAGCTTTGTGTCCAATGAAAGGTTCAAGAGTGTTTTAATATGTAACTTGAAGGGATAGTTCACCCACAAATAAAAGTCATTATTTGTATACCCACTTGTTTAAAACCTGTATATGACTTCTATGAAATGCAAAAGAAGATATTTGGAGAAATGTCTCAGGGTTTTGTGTCCCTGCATAGGAAGTGAATGGGGGGACAGTGTTTGGTTATGCGTTTCAAAATATCATGCAAGAATTAAAACGTCACAAATAAGGAATACAAATAAGGCACTTAAAGAATTCTTCGCATCACACATTCAGCATACAACTTCACAAATGCGCCACATCATTTATTGCATTCAAAAAGGTTTATTGGTAAAAAAGATTAAAAAATAAATAAATTTTTACAGCAGCATCATCATGGTCTTGGAAAGAGAAACAATATCAGAAAAGTTTTCCCACAATAGAACTACATTGAGACAGACCATGTCAAGTACCTTTTATCAAATGTCCAGTCACAAGAGATTTTCACGCAGATCCTAAATGATAAAGGTAAGTGTTAGAATTAGAAAGTCTAGCACCACACTTGCAATGCGTTAAGAAATTGTGTGCGCCAAATAATTTTGCGAACTGCATTAACTCCATCAAAACACTGAATGGGATGCTGAGTTACTGTACAGCTTTTGATGTAGACCATACAAGAATTAAAACATCACACATTAAAGATAAGGAATCAGTGTAATGCACTTACAGATTTCATTGCAGCAAGCATTCAGTATACAAGTTGACAATAAAGGCGCCACATCATTTATAGCATTAAAATGTTTATTGGTAAAAACGTTTAAAAAAATAAAATCCTTTTCACAGTAGCATCATGGTCCTAGAATGAGAGAAACAATATCAGAAAGTTCTCCAACAAAAGAACTACATTGAGGCAGATCACGAGTACCTTTTATCACTTCGCCAGTTTAGACAGACAAGTGCCAATCCACTAGAGAATTTCACTCGGATCCTAAATGAAAAAGGCAAGTCTTAGAATTAGAAAGTCTAACACCACACTTATTAAATGTGCATGCAATTAGTTAAGAAATCGGGTGCACCAAGACTATGCTAACTCCATTTACTCTTCCATCACAACACTGAATGCGAAGTTGATTTACAGCTTTTGCTAAATAAAAGGTTACATTTTACAGTTACCAGCGGTAATTGAGAAGTCTGTTCTTACCTACAGAGGTTATTAAAGCCATTTGGTAGATGCTGCCTGCTAGTCTTTGAGTGAAGACCTGCTCTCCCTGTTCTCTGCTTCGTCACAGGGCGATGATCGTGCTACTCCCTCAGCTCGTTTCCATGGCTACACTGCTTTGCAGCCTGATGTACACTACACTTGCGGTACTCTTTTGGAACACATTTGATTCACTACATTTACACATTTGGGCATTGAATTGCTTGTAACATTAAAATGGCTCCCAGTTTGTACTTGGTGTCTTTAATGTTATAAAATGTTGAAGATCTACAGCCCATAGTTTATATCATCTACACTATAACCCCCAGAAACCCCAATGACTAAACACAGCAAGCTTTTTAAAAAACAAAAAGGAGTTTTTATTTCACCTTGATTGGTTACAGAAATCAGATCCATAACTGAAAAGTAACTCTACATAAAACCTCATTGGAATGCTTTTCCATTGACAATATAAAACAAGTCTGAATGATGACAAAATTCATGACGTCCCACACATGATTGCACTACTGTACACCTCTTCTGGTAGCAGTTGTAACCCTGACACCTTTTTGGCTGAGCAGATCTAGGATGTAAACCTGCATCTGCCCTGTCACCTCTCCTGCTCTCCTCTCCTAAAGCACATAGTCCTGTTGAACAATACGAACAACAAATGTTAAGCTGCAGACTACCTGAGGGTGGTTTCTACACCAGATATACATTTTTAGTAATGACGATCAAGTCCATGACTTACTGGTTCTACGGTTACCCTACAAACGCGAGTCATCTGCAAAAATAAGTCTATTCAAAGCAGATGGGGAGAAAGAGTACAAACCTTAAACTTAAAACCGTCTGCCTCCAGAACCACCTCCATATCCACCTCCTGAGCTGCCACCGCCACCATAGCCTCCTTAAATAGAAGCACAATCAGGATTAAAATATGCAAATGACAAACAATGCCAATAGAAGTGTAATTTCTATGAACTTACCACCATATGGCCCAGAACTTCTTCCTCCTCCACCACCACCACCACCACCACCACCACTACTACTACCAAAGCTTCCTTTCATGGGGCCATAGTTAGACTGCTGGTTGTTGTAGTTCCCAAAGTCACTGTAGTTACTGCCTCCACCACCTCCTCCAAAATTACCTGCACATTTATAAAACATGCAGTTATTTGATAGAACAGCCAAAAAAAGTTGGCCATTGATTTCTAGCTTGGAAACTAAAGCTACTTACCACCGCCAAAGTTTCCATTGCCATTGTTGTAATCATTATACCCACTGCCGCCGCCACCACCATAACCGCCACCCTGGTTGCCATAACCCTGTCCTCCTCCACCACCACCACCACCTCCATATCCACGGTTACCACCATAACCACCAGGACCACCGCCGCCACCTCCACCATAACCACCTAAATACAGGAAAAAGCAACATTGTAGAAACAGGCAGGAAATCAGATTCCTGAAAGAAGGACATTTTAAAACACAAATTACCTCCAAATCCATTGTTGTAGCAGTCACCGCCTCCATAACCACCACCACCACCTCTCCCTCCTGAGAATAGACAGCGACACATGAATGGCAATTTACAACATTATATGACTTTTGAAGACACTTGTCCACTTCAGTACATACCTCTTCCACCGAAGTATCCATCTCTATCCCCTCCGCCACCGTCACAGTCATTGTTGTAACCTCCATTGCCATATCTGTTAAAGTTGCCTCCACCACCACCACCACCACCACCGCCGCCGCCTCCACCACCACCACCACGGCCTAAAGGGAGCAAAACAGCATTTGAATACATTTCCAGGAAAACAATTTGTATGTTTGAGGCAGAGAAAAATAGGCACATAAAATAAAGAGAGAGACATCACCTCTCATGTTCATTCCGGTGTTCTGCATTTCTTGTTTGGAGAGTGCTTTTCTGACTTCACAGTTGTGCCCATTCACAGTGTGGTATTTTTGAACTAAGGGGATAAAAGACCAGTGTTAATTTGCTGCAACAATCCAAAACTAAAAAAAGAAAAAAAGAACTAACCCAGAAAAATACTTACTGACAATCCGATCGACTGAATCATGATCATCGAATGTCACAAAGGCAAAGCCTCTCTTGTTTCCAGTCTTATGGTCAACCATAATCTCAACAGCCTCAATTTTGCCAAACTCTGTGAAGTAGTCACGAAGATGGTTTTCTTCTGTATCATCCTTAATACCACCCACAAAGATCTTCTTTACAGTTGTGTGAGCAAATGGTTTGTTGGAATCCTGAAACATTAACACCACAGATTGAACTAGGCATTTGCATTCACAAAAACCTTACAAAGAGGACTGCATTTCACTTAGGAAAGTAAAGAAACCAGACTAAACTTACCTCCCGGGACACAGCTCGCTTGGGCTCCACAAGCCTGCCATCGACCTTATGGGGGCGTGCATTCATAGCATCGTCAACTTCAGTCACGCCAGAGTAGGTGACAAAGCCAAAACCTCTGGAACGCTTAGTGTTTGGATCCTTCATTACCTGAAGAGTACATATAGCCTTTAAAGCACGTTGAATGTGAAGGAGAGATCAGTCCTGGACCGCACGTGTATTTTGAATTGCCCAAATAACTAGCAACAAATAAAAATACCTTTCTAAATAATAAAAAGCAGAAACTTACCACACAATCTGTTAGCGTGCCCCATTGTTCAAAATGTGCCCGCAAACTATCATCTGTCGTTTCAAAACTGAGGCCTCCTATGAAAAGCTTCCGCAGCTGCTCGGGTTCGCGTGGTGGGCCCTGAATATATATACCATAATAATTGTGAAGCGTTAAATAGGCCCATAACTTTAAGTAATATGTTGCGTTAAACAGAACAACTATAAACCGTAAAATAATTACATTTAAAAAATGGCTCATTCTGTTGGGGGAGGGGTAGAAACACCTCGGCCATATTGGTAACAGCCCATATGGCCTATGTGAGAGAATCGTTGCATTTATTTTTAAACACTTAGGGTCAATGCAGTCTATTGCAAATCATCATATATATGCAGTGCATTCTATAACGACTTAGAAATTGAACGATTTATGATAAGATTAAAGTGAATATTATTTTACCATCAGGCCTTTGTATAGATAGGGGTTACAGGATTTAAAATGGCCGTCCGTGCACGTTATAAGCATTAACAAAGAGCAACAACCGCAGTTTAAAATCTACCAGTACAGGGCGGGAGCGAATATTGCAGAAAATTGCCGACAACGCTAAAGCTAAGTCTTTTAAGCAAAACCAATGATATTGCAAAGCCACCTACCTCCTTAGACATCCTACCGACTATTTATGTCCGTGCTGCGCCACTCGCTTGTCGGTGAGAGAGACACAGGGGGAAGAGGGTAGATACGACGTTTATGTAAACATGGAGCCCTCCTACTGTAGACGACGATTGGTTTACATTTCCCGCTAACGCTTTTGTTATGAAAACTGCGACTATCTGATTGGTTTAGTATCAAGTCAGTATAACATTCAGCCAATTGGACAACGCAGCATTCGTTATTTGGATTACCAATAAATATTCGTTCGATAAATACAATTTTCTTTTTTTGCTTATAAATGAAATATGAACAAATTATAAAGTAAAACAATGAAATGTTATATTTAGAGATTTGATTAATTGTGAGCCTCTCTTGATGATTTCATCTTCATGATAAAGCATTTTCACATTTTAAAACAGTCTTAATGTATTTAATCCTTAAAATTCTAACAATGGAACAGGGTGATTATAAATAATGTTGTAACAAACTGATTTTAGAAGGGTTTCGGGTAGCGCGTGCGGATCCCCTTGTATGTGCTCTAGGTCGTTTTGGCGCGAGAGTGGGTCCAGCAAACGTGCGCTGATTGGCTGAACCGTGAATGGACGGATGCGTGCGAGAGAAGCAGCAAACTCCTGTGTACAGGGAAACGCCACCGCCGCAGCCCCATTATCCAACACGAATAGAAAAAAAACATTCAGTAAGTATAAATATTCACCACAATAAATATCAGGCGTTATGGTTGTAAGTCGCACTTTTCATTTAAAGCGATTTAAGGTATCTGCATCTGTGTTTTAAGATAACAAAACCGGGTAAAAATCAGCGCGGCCTTTGGTGTTGCTAAGCAGAGGTTTCATGTGTTAGCACGCGCGTCGATAACATTCAAATGAATGATAAAATCCGAGTCTAAATGTACTTGTTGTAATGTTAATACGAAATGGGTAAAACTGCTAATTTGAGACAAGTAGTGTAGAGTCGTCTAGTTAATTTAGCTCGCAATCACGTGCACGGTTGTTTATATTTGTTTATTGTTTTTGAAGGCATTGGCTCGTTTAACTCTTTTATAAATCCACAAACATAATACCTTATCTTGGACTCATTTTTTATTTTCTTCCTCACGTACCCTGAGTTTTGAGTCAGTTTAACAACAATAGTTAGTGGAATTTCTAGCATTTTTAGCAGTGATGCTAGCACTACATTTCAATGCGAGTAACGTTGCATTTAAATAATATGCGAATTATTATAAAACAGTTAGTGGTGTGGTGTTCGGAGGAGATCGCGTATTAGGAAATTCACGTGACTAGTTTGTCGTCTATTTTGATATTATGAAAGCTTTTCTTCGATGCTATAAAATATTTTGGCCTTGCTTGCCTGCATTCTTGGTTGCTTTAAGATAAGAAGAACTCATAGGACGTTTGTAGTGTCTCTTGTTCAAAATAAAAAAAAAATGTGATTTTAGAAATTAAAGGTGCATGACCAACATACATTTTGGGCTAATCACACAGCGTGCTTTATGCCTTCAGATTGATAACATTGTGTGCACTTTATTTGCCTATTATTATTTAGCCATTTTCTATCTGTCCTCTTTTGTTTTTTTTGCTGTACTCTTATTCCCGACTTTTGTTACATTCAAGAAAACTATTTAGATTGTTTGTCTTTGTGCCATAGTCTTCCATTTTAACAGAGATACCTTAGAAAATGTCATTCAAACACTTTGTTTACTTAGGGGAGTTCTGTGTGAATGATCAAAGCCCAAGATCAACTGTGCTCAGAGGTCTCCGCCTAAAACAGAAGCATGTGAGTGCCAAAATCACAATGTTTTTTATTTTTTTTACATAGCATTTCAAATTAATTATAACACTAATTTAGTGTCTTTTAAACTCTTTCAGTGGGGCTGTTTTCCTCTGTGAGCTAGAAATCGGACAGCCACTGTTTTTTATGAAAAGAAACTGTTAAAAAACAGACATGGGAAAGAAGAACCAGAACCGTGAAGAAGATGGAGCTGCTTCCTCAGATGAGGAAGAGTATGTGGTGGAGAAGGTTTTGGACAGGAGGGTTGTGAAGGGGCGTGTAGAATATTTCCTCAAGTGGAAAGGCTTCTCGGAGTAAGTCGATATTTCACCAATCAAATGTATTTTTTGTGTAGCTTTTGCCTGTGCCCCTCATCTTTGGATGCTGATAGCTTAAATTGTGTAATTTCTTGCATATTTGAAAACGCATATTTTACTTTTTTTGGTACCTAATACATTAGTGTTAAGTGAAATAAATGAAATAAATAAAAGTGAAATAATGAAAAAATGAAATGAAATAAAGATAATTATTTCATTTCATGCTTGCAGAAAACACAACACTTGGGAACCAGAGAAGAACCTGGATTGCTCTGAGCTTATTGGAGAGTTCCTGAAGACGTACAAAAAAGCCAGCAGTGGGAGCACACCCACCAGTAAGACCCCCAGCACAGGCTCTTCTACAGCCCGCTCCAAGGACAGCAGTAGCAGTAGCAGCACCAGCAAAAGGAAAAACTCAGAGGAGGAGAATGGCAGTAGCTCCAAACCCAAGAAGAAGAAAGAGGTAACGGCTCAAAATACTCCATCTCTGTCAGTCTTATCATTCAATATAAATGTATAATATGTTGCAGCCCTCCTTTACATTTATTCAGTTGGGACATGCTTTTATCCAAAGTGAGTTAGCCAGGAGGAACCAGTTTGCCTGAGGTGACATCAGTAAACACAGTATAAACTATAAAGTTACCAACCAAATATAACAAAAAAATAGGTTTAGCAAGTCAATTACGTCTATACTTTTGTTGCATGTTGCGTTGTAATTTTAGACCCTGTGTATGATGTCAGCATCTTTGTTTCTCTGTATATGTGAGGTTTTTTTGCATCATCTTTGTTCCTATAGGATGAGATCCTTGTAGCAAGAGGATTTGAGCGAGGTCTAGAGCCAGAAAAGATTATCGGAGCAACAGACTCCTGTGGAGACCTAATGTTCCTTATGAAGTGGTAAGTACTTGGTTTGAATCGTTGTCAAGTAAAATATATTGAGAATGTTCAATTTAATTGATTTGATTAATACCCTTCCCTTTAAATCAGATTAACTGCTCACAAAATTCAAGTTTCTGCCAGGTGTAAATAGGGCCATGGTGAAAGCTCACATTTAGTCTGTTTTCTTGCATCTGTTACACAGCAGACGGCCCCGTTCATCTGTCATTGTCTTCAGACTGTTCACAATCACACACATACCCTGTGTGAGAATCAACTATCTACATTCTTTTGTAT
This sequence comes from Triplophysa dalaica, assembly GCF_015846415.1. Classification (NCBI taxonomy): domain Eukaryota; kingdom Metazoa; phylum Chordata; class Actinopteri; order Cypriniformes; family Nemacheilidae; genus Triplophysa; species Triplophysa dalaica. The sequence goes on along the minus strand of NC_079561.1, from coordinate 15,980,163 downwards.
TTTTTTGCACCAAATATCACATGTTACCCTCCCCCACAATCTGAACTATCCCTGCTTTTAATTGACTACTTTTCAGATTTTAAGTTTTTTTTTTTTTCACAAACTAATACCAAAATCAGTTTAAAGAATATACACTGGTCATATATTACATAATCGGTTATTTATTGGTTAAGAACATTATACTTCAAAATCATGCACCAATCATCCTAATAAAACCTTGAAATAAGACCAAATTAGACATAAACAGTTTCAACACTTGACATTTCCTAAATCACAACTTATAAGCGCTCCCTATTCTTCATAAACATTTGCTCAGTAACATTTAATCAAAGTCACCGAGTGTCTTTTTTTCTCCATTTATTTATCATTGAAGTTTGGGTTCCTCGCCACAGGACAGTGTTGGCTTGCCCACGGGGAGAATGCTTTTATTAGATATAGTTTACTAGAAGGATCTTGCATGTTCTATAAACACCATGCACTATGCTGTGTTTTACCTTTTCTGTGTTTTTCTGATTTTCTCCTGTAAAGCTGCTTTGGAACACCGCACATTTTGAAAAGTGCTATGTAAATAAAATCCATCAATTATTGTATGCTGGTACTCCACATAATGTATTTGTTTCTTTTTGTTGCTTGCTATTCCATCCCAGGAAAGACTCCGATGAGGCAGACCTTGTGCTCGCAAAGGAAGCCAATCACAAGTGCCCGCAGATCGTCATTGCCTTTTACGAGGAGCGTCTGACATGGCACGAAGATGGCGAGAAGAAAGAGAAAAGTGCCACAGCAGTTTAAAGGACAGAGAGGGGAGGAGGATTAAAACTTAAGTCCTCCAAACCTTATCCCCTGTGTCGCACCAGTGACACTCTTATAGCCAACTTTTAACGGACCATTTAAAAGAGGAACAGCCAGGTAGTGAAGGAGGGTACTGCCCATCTTGACGGCCTCCGTCCATGAAAAAGCATCTCTGTCCAAACAACTTCTCAAGGGATCTTCTGTTGAGCTTTAGGAATGATAGGTGCAGCAGTGGTGGAATGTGATATTTTTCTCTTATTCTCTGTTCTTGCTTTTGTTTTGTCAGGATTTGTGTATTTGTGCCCCTACAACTATGTTCTTATGATGTGTTGTGTGATAGTATAGATGTGCAACGATAACACGTACATGTCAAAAGTTCGAACCATTCACAGCGTTGATTTTGTAGAATTGCTCAACATGGCTGACTCTACCCAGGGTAATAGATATAAAACTGATAAAGACGTGATGGATTTTGAATGTTGCATCGCATTTGATATAACATCTTTCCACCATTTTTTTCTGGTTATTTGTCAAATCAGAATTTATTTTAGATTACTCTGTTTTTTTTTATCTGTGTCAACAGTAATTTCTCTAACGTGTAAAAGAAAAATATCAGTTGCAAAATTGTCCCTTTTTAGTCTGTCTTACCTTTTAACTAATCAGTGTTTCTTCCCAAGAAGGACAGACAATAGTCTTCATGCATGAGTGAAATGGGAGATTCATTTTTGTTTGGCATACATGGCATTTGGTCATGAGTCTGACAATAAACTCCCTCTTGTGGCTGATTCAGTGAACACACTCCCATCGAGGGTTCCTGAACCCAGAACTCTCCTCATTTATATGATAGTGTCAGTGTATGTCTGGTTCTTGTTTTACTTTTTTATTTGATGTAGTTGAATCAATAAACAGGTGTTTATCAAGGTCGACTGACCACACTAGAGTTTTATTCTCATTTGTGTGTTCTTGTTGTAAAGCCACTGGATATATGTTAAAGATGAGGATGGTCTACATGATTGTCAATGTATTATTTACGAAAAGGGAAATGGTAGGGATGAAGTCCACTTTGACATCAGTATTTTTTCTTTGAATGTTTCATTTAATGAGATTTGAAAATTGTTTGTAAAGGGAGGGAAAGTTTAAAAACAGGGTTATCTGTTTAGTTTAAAACAGGTATTTTAGGGGTGGTATGGTTTTTGTCATATTCCCTGCCATGTTCATTTATAAAGATTTATCATTTCTGGTAGTTTTTAATATGTGAATCGTTAGATGTCTTTTACAATGTTAATTGCACATTCTTTTTATGTCTTGTACCAAATTGTAGTAAACCGTTTTCAACACTAACCGTTGAAAATTATATGGAAACCTAAACCCCTGGATCTTTGACTGAAGTTCATGTGAAATAAATTTAATCTTTACTGTATGAGACAGTTTACTAATTGATTGTGATATGTTTTTGTAAAAATATCAAAAAAATATCCATAGATGTTTAGGACTGAATGACGTTTAATTTAAGAAGCACTGCTAAATTGTACCAGCAGATTTCATAATGGACTAATTCTGATCTGCTGCTCAGTTTGTACTTTGTGAGTATTTGTACTTAAATACTTTTCCTAATTTGCTTCATAAATTTAAGGGATCTGCTTACAGTTTAACTCTGTTTACATATTAATGATGGAGTTTATAGTTTATTTCAGTGTTGGTTCATTTTATGTAGCAGCATCCTCCTGCAAAACATTTATATAAATGTGACATTTTTTTCTTCTAGTTCATAAGCTAAGTTGTGGGTAGTTGACAAATAAATGTGTCCTATAGTGTGAAAGTACAAATTTAGTGAAACAAACTAGCCTGAGAGATTTATCTTTATTGTTCTTATATTATAAAAAAGAAATAATATAAAGTAATATATTATTATTAATAACAGTTTTTTTTTTTTTTTATATTTGCTGTCACGCCATAGGACACGTGTCCAGTCCATTACCCATATAAACTTTTGTAGATGAATGCACATGGTCCTGCAAGTTTTTGACTTATGCTATTATATATTTTCTGCTCTCTTTATGTTATATCCTTTCTCTAGAATACTCCTTCATGGCCTCCGCTCCAAGCAGTCTGGATCTTAAGAGTGTAAATCCCTCCTTTAATACTGGCTGGCGGCCGCTGTCTTGACTACCTTAGTGGCGGTGGAATTTTCCAAAGGGGAAAAGGGGAAGGCAGCTTAGCTCCGAAAAGGAATGCTGAGGTCACTAGTAAATTTTCAGCCCTGGGCAGCAAAAGTCTAGGCAGATAGCTGAGAGACCGCCTTTGTGCTTTATGGAACGCTGGAGAGTCGTCACACTTGGTCTGTTACAACAGGACTGTGATCTTAAAGGGACAGTTCCCCCCCAAAAAAAATTTGGGATGAGTGAATGAAAATTGTCCCTTGTGTTCTTCCAGACCCGTGTGACTGATATTCTTTCTGTGGAGCGTAAAAGATACTGTTAGACAGATTGTTTAGGACCGACAAGCTCAGTCCCTTTTCACTTCCATTGTATGAAAACGTAAAGAGGGTTAAAGGGGTTTGTATTGACATAAGGGTGAGTAAATTTGATTACTGATTTTTAACCTTTTGTAGAGAAGGGCTTAAGGAGTTAAACCATGTTTCAGTCGGGAAATAAATGACTAATGCTAAAACATAAGCATGAAAATTGATGAAAATGTATATTTATGAGGATGTGCATAAACCCAGGGGTTAACCTTTAGTCATTTTAACCAAACTCAACCAATTAGTCGAAAAAAGCACATCTAGCAGTTGCATGCCTAATATGTTTGCTGAGACACAAAAACCCAGCGAGCGGTGAACGGAGTCCGTGCGTGCGATTTCCGGGATGAATGTGGTCTGATGAGTTTTTGCCGTGCATAATCTCAAATAGATGGTCGTCAGGGGGACCACTGAACAGCTGTGGTCGAGGGCTGAAGTTTGGAAAAACTGCAGCAGTGTATTCGATCCACACTGCATCATCGTCCAAACTCACCTATACACACACACACAGACATACACACAATCACACCAACCCTTTCTTTGGATCAGTGAGCAGATTCTGTAGCCCTCGGAAGAACAGTTTGAAAGATGTGTTGCAGTTTTTCCACGTCTCTTTGCCAACCGATAAATGCCTGAAGTACCAACCAAGCCCCATTACACCCAAATTTTGCTGAATTTTAGATCTAGACTATGTGCGCCATCATTAGGAACACAAGGTCCTATCGTTACACGTGACCTTTTCGAGCCGCTTATTGCCTCGTTGCGGTATATCGGGTCACCATAAGAGCCGTACATCCCTGATGACTTCACTCTGCAGTTTCTCTTCTCACCAATCAGTGATGCTGCAGCCACGCTCTGCAATTGCGTTTAATGTGCAGCAAAGCGTTGAGACACAAAGCCCGGCGTCTACCGGCAGCCCCCACTGCAGAGCGAGCTGTCTGCTGTTATGTCCAGTCCTCTTCCACCCCCATCTTCCCTTAGGCGGGGGAGTGAGAGAATTATGGCAGCCATAAAAGGCAGATAATGCATTGTTAACTAATTCTGTCTGCTCAGAGCTGATGTATCCACAGCCCTAAATCTCCATGCCTCCAATAAAATGCAAATGCTAATGCTCGCCCTCTACGAGCTGATACCATTTTTAACAGGCCGGAGGTAAAAGCTGCGATAGGGTAGGGCAGCGGACGACATCGCCTCTGGAGCTTTGGTATCCTAAGGATGCTCAACAGGAAGATACAGCTTAGATCCGGATCCTAAAAATGGAGGTTCTGGGCAAATCATTACATTGCTATGTAGGCCTATGTATTATTTACGCGCCACATGAAGAGGTTCAGTTGAAATACTACATTCCTTAAGGACATCCTAATTATAAAACTCTAGGCATGTATATCATAAATATTCATTTTTAATACTTTCATTAAGATTGGTGGTGGCTGTGTGTTGATTGTGAGCAATCTCCGATGTTAAGCTGCATTTATTATTAAAGGGATACTCCAAGCAAAAATGAAAATTTCGTCATAATTTGCTCACCCTCAAGCAGTGTTGGGTGTAACTAGATACTAAGTAGTTAGTTACTGTAATTTAATTACTTTTCCCTTGAAAAAGTAAAGTAAGGGATTACTCATATGTTTTCTGTAATTTAATTACAGTTACTTCTGATGTAATTAAACTAAATACTTTGTGAAATATATGCATGTGCAATAGTGTAATTGACAACAAAATTCAAAGTCTTACTTTTAAATCTGTGCTTTAATGTATTATTCTCACATTTACATTTACATTTAGTCATTTGGCAGACGCTTTTATCCAAAGCGACTTACAGTGCACTTATTACAGGGACAATCCCCCTGGAGCAACATGCAGTAAAGTGTCTTGCTCAAGGACACACTGGTGGTGGCTGCTGGGATCGAACCAGTAACCTTTTGATTTACCAGTTCAGTGGTTTAACACACTAGACCACCATCTCCATTTGTAATACTTTGGTCAGTTAATGATATTATTTATTTGAATGAATTAAATAAGCCGTTTCATGTCTATCCTTGAATCACTTAACTAATCAAGGTTGATGTAGGATATAGAAAGTAATTAGTAATGAGTAACTAAATACTTTTTGGACAGAGTAATTTGGACAGTAATCTACACAAAATTACACTATTGAATATGTAATGAGTAACTAGTAATTAATTACTTTTTCAGAGTAATCTATCCAACACTGGCCTCAAGTTGTTCCAAACCTGCATACATTTCTTTGTTCTTTTTAACTCAAAAATATATTTGGAAAATTGTTAGCAACTGACTTTTCTGAGTCAGCATTGACTACCATAGTAGAAAAGTTTTCGAAGGATTTAGGAAACAAACAGTTCAAGGGTACCTTTGACTACCATTTTAATTTTCCTACTTTGGCAGTCAATGATGTCCCAGACCTGTCAGTAGGTAACATTTTTCCAAATAAATTTCTTTGTGCTCAGCAGAATAAAGAAATGTATACAGGTTTGGTAAAAGGATTTGTAAATGATGACAGAATTAATTTTTTTGGGTGAAGTATACCTTTAATATCCTTTTTTTTAAGAAACCAAATGCTGCATAGATTTAATAAGGTTTTATTTTGTGCAGTTATTAGAAAAAGAGATATTATCATCGCCCGTCTAGATGTCCAATAGAATAGCGCCATTCACTCAGAAACCCACTGGGACTTTTAAATATTGATTCAGATCTATACTTCAATTACAAAATGGCATTTTTCTGCAATTTGTTAATGATGGCTGATTTGTGCTCGTTCAACGCCTGCCGTGTTCTGTAATTAGACAGTAAATTCATTTTCACTACGGGCATAAAGGAGATGGAGTGACACTATGTGGCATAATGTCAGGCCATTTTTAGTAGCTGAAGTTGCTAAGCTAACAAAATTCTGGAAGTTTTTTCAATTTTGTAGAGCGCTTCATTCTCTCACACTAGAATATTGGCCACCACAACTGCATATTCACATTTATATATTTATTTATGTGATTTATATAACATCTGTCTTTAAATGTGGTGTGCGTGACCTCCTCCAGCATAAAAATTGACCCCTCTGCTGATACTGCCCATCATACTAGAACAAATTCCCATCTCGATTTAGGCTTCAATGGCTTTTCACTTAGTATTACACTAGTTTTCTCTGAATGACTGTTATTTAATGCATATTAAGTCTGCACCGATCGTGGTACATCTAAAACGACTGGCACTGTATCATCTCAGTAACCGTTTCAGTTATCTAGTATGAAATTACACACTTGTGTGTGTGTTTATGATGGTGGAAAAACTCCTTCGAGTCTACACAAGGAGGATATAGAAGTTTACAACCTCAAAAGGATTTTAATGTAAAAGATAGTCATCTTTATTTCTCACATAACAGCCAACTTATTACAATACTAGGCTTTGAATGAAAAGGTCAGCCAAATGTGCCCACCTGCTGGCCTCTCCTGCATCCCATCATGCCCCTGGACCAGGAAGACCATGGATTGCTTTTGGTCAGCATGTGTTCTTTAATTTACGACAGCGACTTATCGGCGCCTATTTTGCTTCAAAAGTCTTCTTGAGTTTCATGGCTGAGCTAGATGTGTGGAGAGTGTTAATCCACTCACATTCAAGAAAGACACGTTTATACGTTGGCTCGCCCGCCACCAGTTTTAACCCACAGCATGCCGACCTGAGCATAGGCCGCATAACCGTGACATGGCACAATAGAGACCCTGAGTTACAACATCCCAAGAGAACACTGTGTGATTATATGGCAGAGTTTGAAACCAGATGGCTCTATGATCCAACAGCAAGCACACAATGGTCATGTGCACACCAACCCAGCTGGCAAAGAGGGGATCGGTCACATCTGTCTCATGGAAACGCAGAACTATCTCATGCATCTCAATTGTGAAGTGTCAGAGGATGACTGATTTCAATTTTAGGAAGGTTGATGTTTGCGGGAAGGATTTCTCTAGCGAATACCCGTGTAATCCGCTGGCTTTCAGGGCAGACACATGGAAACTCTCATAATAACTCTTAAAATAAAAAATTGGTATCCTAAGAAATTTCTATGTAATCAAAATATATTTTGCCTCAGAATAAAACCAAATTTAAAAATTACTTTTAAAAGTTGGGCAGTATAATTTAAAAATTTGTTGGATAAAACAATTATACTGTATGTCATGTTAAATATTATATAAAGTAACATATATTTATAATATGATTAACGTACACTGTAAAAAATAAACCGTAAATTTTACGGTAAAAAACTGGCAGCTGTGGTTGCCAGAATTTAACCGTCAAAAAGACGGTTGCACCGTTATTAGTAGTACAGGACTTCACTCACTTTTACGGTTCTTAACTGTCTTTTTTACAGTTCATAACTGTCCGATTTACTTGCATATGCCGTTATAAAAACTGTTTATACCGGTCAAATTCCAGGGGGTACATTGTATTAATTACGGTTCATGACCATCTTTTTTTACAGTTCATAACTGTCCAATTTACTTGTTTATGCTGTTCTTAAAACAGTTTATAATTGTCAAATTCTAGGGTTTTTTGTTTTAATTACGGTTAATGACCATCTATTTCACAGTTAAGCACAGTCTAATTTAAAGTTTGTTGTTATAATTACAGTTAAACCCTATCATTATTTGCTAAACATTCAGATTTAACGTTTAAGAAACTAATATATAACTGTTATACAAATTGATAAATATCTTACATTTGCAAACCTAAATCAAATCATCAAAACTCATCAAAATCTATAAAAGACAAAGACAGCAGTGTGGTCCCATATATTTTTAATAAAGACTGGCAGGCATCGAAGACAACAAATGATGGCCTTTTCTGTTCTTGTGTGGTTTAATTAGCAATTAGTGGTTTTAATGTCAGTCCAATTAATTAAAATCATTTACCTAAGCTCAGTTTAAGATATGCATGTTTTAGCAAAGTTAACATGAACATTTACAGTGCTAAAAAGTAGAATGCAGCACTACACAAGTTCTTACAGAGAAGATTATACCACTAAACTTGCATTAACAATGAACATTCCAATGTTAAAGTGACAGTTCACCCAAAAATAAAAATTCTGTCATTTACTCACCCTTCTTGCCATGTCAAACCTGTATATATTTCTTTGTTCTGCTAAACACAAAGGAATATATTTGTAAGAATATCCGTAACCAAACAGATCTGCTCCAACATTGACTACCATAGTATTTATTTTCCCTGATATGGCAATAAATGAGGGATAAAATCTGTTTGGTTACTGAAATTCTTACAAATAAAGATTCCTTTTGTTCAACCGAACAAAGAAATGTATACAGGTTTGGGACAACCTGCGGATGAGTAAATAATGGAAGAATTTAAATTTTGGGATGAACGATCCCTTAAGAGAGTATCAACATGGAAACAGTCTGAAGACCACCTTTACGAAGTCTCTCGCCATTCATGGTCAGAAAGGTCAGAGATTAGGTTGAAGACTCTTGGGTAGACTGGGAGTCGCTTTTTGTTTTTCTTTTCCACCACCTTTGTTCCCTTCTCCGGATTGATGAGGAAAAAACACCTTGAAAAAAAAAAAACATTTGTCACTCTGTAAATGAAGCCACACTGAAATGAATCTACCCTCCTGAGTCTCTTTACATACCTTTGCAGGAATTCGAGAACCGATGCCAGTTCAGTAGGGTAGTGAATGTTCAAGTTGTAATAACTGCCAGACATTAGGCAAATAGCAGAGATAAAAGAAGTGATGTCTTCATTGCAGTCCACAGCAAGCATGAAATGGACGGCAGCTTGCAGGAGGGTCCTGTACAGATAAATGCAATATACATAGTTATGAACATGTAAAATAATTCTGTATTTACAAATTTGGCAAGAATATCATAGAAAATGCTGTTTCTTTAGTACTGCCTTGAATTAACTATTTCACATAGTATATTTTTTAAATATTCATTTACTCATCATTGAGGGTTTTCATGTCTTTTCCTTTGTTGATATCTTTTCGTTGACAGTAGTATGTAGACCTCATGAGAACATTGACTTCATTTTCATTCCAGTCAGTTGTTCGCGACAGACTCTTCGTCTTCCTTTTTTCAATTGCAGACTTTCGGCAGTTTCACTGAGGGGCATAAATTTAACTTCCCAATTAACACAGCCATACTGCCCATGTGATTTCAAGAAGAAAGTACTAATATTTCTCAGAAAAAGATCACTGAAATTCTCTGCAAGATGAACTTCACAAATCTTTATTATGTTTACGGTAAAATTGCCTTAAATGCTCAGTGTGAACGATACGATTCGTGGCAATCTGTAGCGGCACACTTGAACACGCACCGTGGCTCATTAGGGTGAAGTTTGATATGTAAAACATGCTCCCTAAGGGTTTGCGCTGATATCCCACAGAACTTACAGCTAAACATTTCAACTCAGTGAACAAAAACACACCCTTCTACTGTTTTAAACACATACATTATGTTCTACATAATGGGCTGGACATCGCGAGATCAGGGTGGATGCTGCTCACTTACTCGTATTTAAATCGACGCACTGCTAAATATACTGAGCAATGTGCGAAGTACTTAACAAACATATATTTTACAGAGGATTTCTAGAGATCGGGAGCTCTGGTGTTTTAGTGTTTGCAAGTCTGCCAACATGCGATGGCGAGTAAGATTCGTTTTATGCGCCGTGAAAAGAATGTACATTCGACTCGTGTTTAAAATCGCATACTGCTAAAGCTGTTTAATCCAACTTACCAATGTGCCCATAGAACAAAATGTCCACTGAATTGAAGTTCAGCTCCTATAGTGCTTCGCCATAACCGTCACTGATGAAATGAGTGAACGTAAACGTCACGTTACGCTGCGCTCCGCGCCAAAGAGTATTCAGCCAATCACATCCACTGTATACGGAGCCAAGATGCAAAATATATCTTGATTGGATGATACTTAAAGGTTATTTTTTGAAATGCTTAAAAGATGTAAAATCACAGTTTATTACCTAAAAATTATATTTAAATTCTCAAAAGTGACAAATATCAAGGTGAATCTTTTTAGGGTTTTAGGCAGACAATTTAACTTTAAAAGTTGAAAGAAGTCATTATATTACAACTTTACATAGAACAGATGATTTTATCCAACATATTTTAAAACTGGTTATGGTGTGTCCTGCATGTTGGTGTTTAAGTGCACCCTGCGTGGGGGGATCAAATATGTTTATGTATTTTAATAAGAATAATTTTAAGACAAAAAGGTATTTTCCCTTTCTTTTTTTGGCAAATAATACAGTTTACTGTTAATTTTACTACAGTAAACCGTATATCCATATGTTTTTATCTGTTATATTTACGGTCTTTCTCCGTATAGCTAATTACAGGGTTTCACCTGTACATTATACGGTTTTCACGTGTTATATGAAATACGGCCTTTTTCTGTAGCATTTCTACGGTATTTTACCGTTAAATTTACAGACATTTTTTACAGTGTAGACATATACAGCCATGTAAAAAATTAAGAGACCATTAAAAAAAATCATAATTTCCATACTATGTCTTACTGGTCATTCCAGTCCAGTGTCTGTTGAATTTGAACAAATTCAAATCTCAGGAGTGACATAAAGTCATCCAACAGCTATGTGAAAGACTGACACCATGACAAGACACATGAAATCTATGATGAAAATCCAGGTAACAACATTAAAAATAACTTTTTCTTAATACATGTACAAATATTACTGTTCTATTTCTCAAAAGTGTACATGAACTTGTATTATTTTCAGTATTTGAGATCTGAAAAAGACGAGAGATCCTTTCTGTTATTTAGACCTGTTTCTCCAGTTTTCATTTTCTGCAGATAAATGCAAATGGAAACAATGTTTTTATTTGAAATTTGGGAGAAATTAGTTTGTTTCCAAAAGGGGATAACTCATAAAAAGCATGTATTTTATGTGCATTCCAATTTATATAAGTCAAATTGCAGTTGGCTCGTTTTGATTTAAGCCATAATGACTAAAAAAATACAGCTAACTCACAAAATAAAACACAATAAAAAACATGATTTTTGAAAAAGGTTATCTCATGTTGGAAACTAGTTCTTCAAATAATATTAGTAGTTCCAAAAATAAACAAAAACTGAACACATACCTATAAATAGTAAATTCAGAAAGACGGAAAAATAATTATAAAATGGTCTCTTAAGTTTTCCCCACGGCTATATACAACACATTAATTTGTACATCAACTTTTTTGGCAGTTATATAAGTAGCATAATGCTTAATAGTTATTTTATTAGAAAAAATACTGATTCATTTGACTGAAAATCTTAAAATACTCTGTTTAATGGCAAGTTTAAGCATTGTGACAACTTACCCCATATATTGTAACCAATTGTGCCACTTCCAGGGCTAGACGAGGTCTACTAAACTGTACATTGTTGGTGAGGGTGAAATCTGCAAAATAAGTGTTTATGTAAAGATGTACCTTTATAAATATTCACTTTCAAAAATAAACCTTCTGAAAAAACTATGAAAGTGTTGCAGTGATGGTGTTCAGAATGTTAAGAACCGCTTCAGCACACTGCGTTTGATTTAGCAAACTTGAGAAGAGCGTGTGTAAAAACAGTACATAAAAATTTGTGTTGCATGTTTCCACGCCTGACCTCTTGAGTTCAACGTGTACACACCTGGTTTCCTTTAGCCTTCTATGCAGAGCCACACATCTTATGGGATAAGTCTCTAAATGTTTAACAAACAGAAGAGACATTTAATGGAAACAGGCAGCAGCAAATCTGTTCTGCTGGTGATGCAAAGTATAATGTCTCTTTTTAGCTTGTTTTATAAAAAGCATGTGTTATGAAATCATCATGTGTGATGAGCAACTCCAAACTTCTTTTAGATTGTCATACGATTGTACAATACACCGCATAAAAATATAACAAATCATATTATATATAAAATAAATCTCACTTGGTTTTATGAAAATGTTTCTTGACTGCACCTATATTAAGTCAAAAACAATTCAAACGAGTCTCAGGAACCCCAAAAGGATACTTTTAAATGGATGCCAAACTATGTGAAAATGTATGACAGATGTGTTACCTTGGCAACAGCACGGTCAACAGAAGCTTGGTTTATGGGTAGAGCTCATCTGTTTGCTGCCCAATGGTTTATGCCTAATGTAAGATATGGTCATGGAGAGAAATGAAGGGGTCTGGGGTGACCGGAAACAACAGTGGCACTGCTGGGTCCACTTACTGCCCTGCTGGAGCCGGACTACTGCTTCTTCAACGTCCTGCTGTTTCGGGTTCCTCGTCATAAATTCAGGTGAGGATGGGCAATTTAAGGCCACCACAGGGGGTCAGAGGTGTAATGTTCAGGGACACCACATTAATAGAACGGGATGAGGCAAGTTGTCACAAGGGCTATTTCAAATTGTGGGTCAAAAGTCCAGTTGGGAAAATGTTTGTTCACCCAGTCACTGGTTTTTAATTTTGGGTTTAAAGACAAAACTTTTCAATTCTAGCGTCATGTTTTTGTTATAGCGCTTGGGCATACAAATTCAGTTAGGGTGCTGTAAAATGAAGGTTAATTGAATGGTTTAACTTTTTTCTCAGAATAAGGGTTATGTGATTAAATGTTATATTGGGATTTTAAATGTTATGAAAGTATACAATTTATTAATTAAAATATTTAAATTAATTTGTTTTTATTTTAATTTGTGTTGGTGTAAGCTTTGCTGTTACCTTTAAAATTATTAAGTAATATGATTAATGTTTAAATAGGGAACTTTAGTAGGCCTTATTTTAATTAACTTTGACTGGTTAAATTAGGATATTTAAGGGTTTTTAAAAATATACTTTACAAGCAAAACATTACTTGTGTATTTTAAGATATGTCAGTGCAAGTTGTTTTTGACAACAGGAAATTAACTACTTTTCAGGATTTTTTGAAAACGTTAGCAAAAGTAATGATGTAATGGAGTAATGTTTCAAAACATATTTTTATAGTAATATTTTTATTTTTATATTTTACAGTATTTCTAACTTACAAATCTATCTCTTGCAACATAAAAACTTTGTATGAAAAGTAAAAGAAAAATATACATTCTGAACTTTTCAACTTTTTACTTTTCAACTTTTTCTGACCTTCGACGATCTGCTTGGAATTTTTAAAAGCAACTGTTTCTGTGGACACAGCATCACACAAAAACAAACTTTTATCTCATTCAAATGTATTTCTAAAGTGAAAGGGACGATTAATTTATTTCATCATTATTCGGTTGGTCACGTGACCGACTTCTCAATATGGCGTCACCAAGTGGAACAAACAGGTATATGAAATTCAATAAACTATTTAGCTTGTCATTTGAGGTGAGTGCTTAATCTCCATTTAAACTTGTGTGAATTCCATTATATTATTTGACAAAGTGTTATGTGGCTAAAGTGGTGTCTTTAAACAAGTTATGCAAGTTTTTTTATTTTTTATAAATGCACAGTTTGCAATAACTATCAACATGAAGTCAACATATAACTTCTACAGTAATTTCGTATGGTTATGCTATATGAAATCATTTCGCACTGCTTCAATGCAACCCCAGACGATCATAATAACGATGGACGTGTTACACAATGTGGTTGAAATGTGTAAGTGACTTGTGCTTTTTGTTTTAAACAAATTCGGGTTTGTTTGAAATTGTGTTAATGCAGTGACATTTATACACGTTCATAAGTGTGTTTACGCGGTGCATTCCGCGGTCCTTATGCTTGTCAAATTAGTTTTATCTTTTAAAACCTTTTTAAATTTTTGAAACTACAGCTTTCCTTCGATAGGCCTGTTTGTTTTAGACTGCCCTCTTGCTTTTTCAATAGGAATCGCATTCAATCCAATGTTCGCAATCATATTCAACATATAAAGGAGTTATTTCAATAAATTGTTATCATGTTACGTGAAATACAAGTTTCAGTAGGTTTATCGTCCAATGTGATTGGTCTGGGCTTCGTTGACAAACGTCTGTTAGTATATCAATGAGTTGGCACCGTCGGGAAAGAGGCCAAATGCCTCTCTATACAGAATTATGAGCTTGTGAATGAAGACAGATGGGGTACTTGGGGGTATGTTCACTCCTGTAAATAGCCACGGTGGATGTAATGGACTCCTTTTTTATTTTATGTTTGTAATTCTGACTTCTATCGTTCATTCAACGCGTCGTTTATCCGAGTCTGGAATATAATGTCAAGTCATCAAAGACTAATCTTCTAGGCTGAATATACATTGCATAATTATTAAAAACAGTTTTCATTTTCAAATAGGTGTTTTCCACTATTTATAATTCGACTCTGACGTTCTAAGTAGAAGTGAATATGTTTTTGTATGAAACTTGGTGTCTGATTATCGAAAATGCGTTGGACGGGCGGAAGAGGGCGCTAAATGAGTTTAATGTACCTGAACTCGACTGTCTTGTATAATAATGACAATGCTGGGTTGTAAATGATGTAGAATTTCCTAGCAAATATACTTGTAAAATAGGAAAATACTGTGTGAGAAACATAGATCGAAAGTCAAATTCTCATTTCCCAAATTGTGTTGTACAGTATTTTGGTTTATATCTATTCGGTTTAAAGGCGGGGTGTCCGATTTCCGAATTACGCTTGTTTAGACAAAGTCGGGCCGAGTACAGAAGCAACCTTGTAGCCAATCAGCAGTAAGGTACACAGTGCACAGGAAGTACATTAATCAAGCCGAGCGCTGACGAAAGCAAAAGATGAGGGTAGGGGTGTGTTTGTTTTGGTGATTTGAACATCAACAACGGCTAAGAGAAATCGAACACCCCACCTTTAATGCATATTTAGATTAAATTGCAAAAAAGTAATGGTAACAATATTTTCTGTCCAGATAACATAGAAAAGTTGCTAAAATCCTTAGTAAGCCACAGTCATAAAAAATAATTAAATATTTTTTTAAATAAAGTGTAAAATTGAATGAAGTTAATTGTTGTTCTTTTTAAGGTTTTTTATACTTTTTATACTAAACTTGTAAGTGTATAAATAGGAAGAAGTAATATATAAATAACTGTCAAATTTTTGTAAATGTTGTCAGATAACCATACATTTATGCTTACAAATGTAATAGTAGTGTTGTGGTGTAAGTTCTGCCACCAGAGGGCGCTTGTACATCATTCAGGGCGCTTGTACATCATTCAGAACACATGCCAAAGCCATTGAAGGGTGTGAAAGCTTTTATTATTGTCCCCGTGTTCTGTTAAGTTTATAATTTCCGTGACAAGTTAAATAAAGAATAGCAAATGATTTCTGGTCTCAAATGAAGACGATTAAATATTGAAAGACTGACCTATATTCAAAATGAAGATCACATCTATTTCAGAGATAAAACACTCATAAGGTTTGTGGATTTATCAGTGGGTTGAATCTAGATATAAGAAACCAAATGGCAAAATAAAAGTCAATCAAGCAAAATAAATGTTGTATTTTTAGTAGGGGGCATGCAGGAATGTTAGAGCCATCTAAAGACATAGTCTTCTTGGTAAACTAATACAAATTACAAAAAGACGTCTTTTGCCATTCCTGACAAAAAGTGTTAAACATCTAAATGAACTTCAGGTGTTTCGAATATAAAACTATTAAGTGTGTAAAGAGAGTCTTTTATTTGGTTGTCCAACCGAGACGATAATCTTAAACTTTCACATCTAATACAGGATCAAGATTTAGTTTCGGTTTAAATTAGCAGGGGCTTTGGTGAGCCTCATAAATCAAGCAATTTGAGTCGATACAGCAAAATCTTAATTTTAATTGGCCTTGTCCCTGTGTCTTCAGCACGTTTTGTATTTTTGGAAGTCATGTTATTGGTTAAATGCCTCTCTCTTTTCCAACCAAGTAGCATAGCTCACCTAGTCTCAAGCCACAGGTATGTTTGTTTTTGTGAAGAACATTTCCAGAGGTGGGGGTTGCTTTGTTTATTGATGCTGGGTTGAAGGTCCGCAGTTGACCAGATGCTCCGTCTGGGAATCACGTCTGTCTTCTTGGCATCCTAAGGATTGCGTATTTGCTTAGTCTTCACAATGACACTGGTAAAGGGTGGCTAAATTTGTGATTTTTGAATCTCGTTCAAACCTAAATTCAGTATTTTGTTTTGGATGGACCCAACCCAAGATGTTCTTGCTCTTAACCAGCTGACATCCAGCTGTTACAGATGGGACGACGTTTTGGATTGAGCTGGACAGTGTCAGGTCCAAGGCTTTGTTTCTCAGAATTAAGACCCCTGTGATGAGGCCTGTTGTTTTCCTCTGTGCTGCGGAGAATTTTTCACTGCAGAGATTCAAGATGGTCTTGTGGTTAACACTCGCTGGGGTGGATCCTGTCATATGGTTTGCGTCTTAAAAAGTATTATACGTGTATCTCTGCAATCTCCTCCTAAACCAACAGCTTCAACAGATTTTACACAGACTTCATGTCAAATTGAATGGTTATATCTAAACATTAATTGATAAGTAACGTATCGCTAAGTCTCAAATTAATAATTTGTTCAGGATGTGTGCTGTAACCTAGCAACTGCCTTCATTAATTTCCATTTTCAGCTGTGGCGTTTATGCTTATTTTCATGACACTAATGTGGCAACTGGCAGTAAAATATTTTGAATGAACACGCTCAGTTCAGCAGTTTTAAGGGCCTCATGCAAATCTTTAGGTGTGCAGCTCGCTGCTGTTTTAGGGTCTAGTAAGTGTGGATGTGACTCGGGTGTTATGACAAACTGGAGCTTGATCAAGCGCTCGTTCAGTTCTCTTTATTCACAATAAATTGATAGAAGCAAAGCCAGAAATAAATTGAATTTGATATTATATTTCTTTTTCATTCAAATATTTCTGCTTACCATAACAAAACAAAGACTCAAGTCAATTGATTATTTATAGCTCACTCAATACAGTATATCGTCGCCTTGGAAGTATAAGGTTCTATCTGTATTCTAAGCAGTTTTGAGATTCAAAGTTTTTGCATTCCATTTGACTTGCAAGTAAATTCCTTTTTGTTTTCTGAAAAAGTCCCTAAATGTACAGAACATAAAGACAAAATTATCACATGATTTAAATACATTGTCACAAATTAAGAATTACAAGGTTTTGAAAAAATGTAAGATAGAACCTTATAACCCCAATAAAAAGACTAACCACTGAGAACAATGCATTCCTATGGTTTGTACACATTACACTTAGATAAAAGGTGCTTCACTATGCCATAGAATTAATTTTTCAAATGGTTTAAAAAAAGGTTCTTTCTGGGTAAAAAAAGGTTCTAAAAGATGAACCTTTAGAACCTTTTGAGCACCTTTATTTTTAAGAGTGTATGGCAATAAAAAATATTTTACATTTATTTATTTTCTTTAAGGTTGAATTGAAACCTTAATGTGCTTCTGATGGGTCTTGTGAGGTTCTGAAAAGCAGTTTTTAGTGGATTGAGAGCACTAAATTCTGTATAAATAAATTCATTGCTAAAGGTTTTATTTGACATTGTCATGGTCTCACAGCTGAGGGAAATATAAGATATAGTGTACAGGCATAAGCTATTATAACCTATAAAAATGTTTTAAAGTCTCTCATGGGTCTCCTATATTTGTTTATATTGCAGCTCCTAACTCATCCTCTAGGTGGCATACATAGTTTTCTGTCTGAGGGCATTCCTTTGTCTTATTAGAATCAGTGGTACTTTATCACATGCAGTTATTTATTTTTTACCACAAATTAATTATTAAATTATTATTTATTTACATGTAAATCATATTGATTTTTCACATAATCAGGTGTACTTATTTAAATTGGATCCAGACACGAGGGAAGATTCGGCCTCTGCATTTCTCCCTTCCTCTTTTACACAGCGTCCCATACTGTGAAGGGATTGGTGCAAATTAAAGTTCCTCCGGAATAAATCACCCTTATGGGACAAAGATGCATTTCGCCGCATGAGAAAAGAAGAATGAGGGTAGCAGGATTTATGATGGGAGATGTGAAAAGCCTTGATGTTGCTGTCAGACGTTACCGCAGCTTGCCATGCTTGTGCCTCAGGCCTGGAGCACTTTCACAGGAGCGTAAGCTAAGCCTATGATGGGCCTGCGTGCAGCCAACATGGCCACCACATCCAAAACAGATCCATTTGAGGTCTTTGAAGTTCACTTGCCCCACCCCTCATAACTGCAAATTTGCACTCTCTCTCTATCCCTCTCTCTCTCTTAATGCCCGTCCAGCTCATTCATCTTTTCCAGGCGGGTTCTCAGCTTGTGGTGCTGAAATATGGCAGATGAACCTGTTACATGTTAGTTTAAGAGATAGTGTAGGTGTAAATTACACAGGAGGCTCTGGCTAACCTTATTTATGAGAGGCCTGTCATGTGTTTAGGTGTTGGAGCGAGACGTGCAGCTCAAATCGTTTACTTGGCTGTAAATCAAAGTGTTCGGGCATGGGGTTTGCGCACTTGTTTACATGTGTGTTTCTTTCTCTTTTTGGTTGGGGTGCACTCGGGAAAAAGGATCCATCGGAGGTCACCATCACCTTTTTTTAGTTTAATGTAATATTGTTGAAATATGTGTGAACGAGTGAATGTTTCCTGTTTTACTGTAGGCACGTTGAAAAATATATATACTTTTTTAGATTATTTCCATATATAGGAGGCCGTTTCATTTGACCCTTTGATGCATAAATTATTAATTTATTTTAAATGTATTAATTATGTCATTTTATAATTTATCATTAGCAAATTAAGAGTTTGGAGGCTGAGGGTCTTCATATAATTCTAATACAATTATATTCCTTTTTCACACAAAAATATTTAAAAAAATGTAAATTTAAAAACAATTTGTTCACATGATCAAATACAAAGAATATCTAAAATGTCAGATGCCAAACGTAAAAATAATATTTGTTGTTTGTGTATTTTGGACCCACATGTGCATTTAAAGGGATAGTGCACTCTAAAAGGAAATGTCTTTCTTTCTTCTGGAGAACACAAAATAAGATATTTGGAAGAATGTTGGTAACCAAACAACACTGACCCCATTGACTTCCATTGAATGGACACAAAAGACATTTTTCGATATATGAGTCATGTACAGGTTATGAATGACAGAAATGCTATTTCTAGTTAAAACATGACACAAAACATGATACATGATAAACGTAATAAATTCAAATAAAAACAGCATTGTAGTAGCTTGCACAGTCTATTGTGAAAGTGTCTGATGCCAATGTCAAGAGTTCCATATCTGGAACGCTTTGTAGTGGCAGTGATGAAGTTATGTTTATATTCTTGGCTCTATTGTACACCTCTGATGGATGTACCTTTATTCTCTTCCATTTTTTGATAAGTGAAAATGTTACAGAATAATCTCTGTGGCCTCAATGGAGGTGCACCTGCGTTTGACCCGCTGAATGAAGCTGAGCTGATGAATCGCTCTGTGATACTGAAGAGGACATCCTAACGCATCGAGAATGAGTCATTGAAACGTTAAACCCACTCAGAGCACTTAGACAGTCTGGACTCGAGCACTGTCGGGAGAAGTGTTGATTTTATACCTGTGGGCGTTCGCCATCCACCCTCCATTCATTCTCAGCGTAGCCCAGAAGTGGGACAAGAATGTAATTGTGATGTTATGCAGTAAAATGTGATGTTCTGGTTTCAGTAGCTTTGTGTTCGGCTCTTACCCCGCATGAGAGATAGCATAGCATTGGAGGCAGTTTGTTCTTGCAGTATTTGTTATCATTGTTACATTGTTAGTGCGAGCCTACCGCGTTGCATTGGGAGTCTTTGTGGGTTGCTTGTGGTTGTCAGCCTCCTGCCTGGAGCTACAGCATGTCTTGTGTGTCATGGAGAGCTCAGGTATAGTTTTCTAAGTGGTTGTAGGGAGGTTGAGGGAGGAGGCGGTGCTGAACCCCCTCAGCTGCAGGCAGGTCCATCTGGGCCCAGTCTTAACACAACACATGTCTGTTTCATGTATTTTGGGCCCAGTTTCACCCCCCCAGATTTATGATTCCTGATGTGTGTGTGTTTCGTTGTGTGTGGGGGGAATCACCTTTATTGGCATGATTTGGGTATAATCTTGCTAAAAACATCTATGCTAGATTAATTGCAATAATAGTAGTATTTTTTATTATCAATTAAGTTATGTAAAATAATATTTGTAAAAAAGAATAATGTTTATGCATAATAAAATAGGACGCTTAACAAAGTGGATAAGAAGCAGAACAGACACTACTACAAGCAAAGAATAACACATAACAACAGAAATTTTGTTTATAATGGTATAAACGGTGGTATAAATGGTATTTATAAAAATGGTATTTAACAAGATTAACAACAACAACAATAAAAAAATCTATATAATTATTGATAATAATTATATTTATAGGAATGAGAATTTTTCTTATAAATTATTTTAATATTTGTGATAATAATAATAATGTTACTATAAATACCGTTCTGTGTAGTTATAATATTAATAATAATACAAATGATAATCATAATTTGTTATTATTAATAAGGGTATTGATAATAATAACAATAATACTCACTCTTTTTAATATTTATTTTATTAACAATAAATTATTATTATTATTATTATTATTATAGCTATTGTAAAATACACCATTTAATAATCCATTTTAAACTTAAAGCGATTCATTTAAATGAAATAATTGAAAACAAAAAAATACTTAAAATATGATCAACATTATTAGATATTAGACAGTTATTTAACCAGTTTAACCAGTCAGAGTAGCTGCTGATTTCTGATTGTGTGCAGTTGTGACAGACGCATTACACCTGCATTTGGTCATTGTTGGTTTCAGCCACCTATGGCTTTACTCTTATTGTACAGTGATATTCTTATTCTCTCTTTCTCTTGCTTTCTGTGAGTAGCTCATCCTTACGCCTCTTTCCCCCTTTTCTTCTTCTTGACATGAGCTATAAAGCACTCTTTTTAGGGTGGGAGACATGAATAACAGCTCGGTATCTCTTTGGAGGGGATTTTGTGAGGCCCAGTATAGAAAACCCAATACAAGCCAAAGAAAAGAGAGAATCGTGAACGTAAAAGAGATTGTAAAAGTGATCGCCACTGTGTATTAGCAAGTAGTGTGGAAAACTCAGTCCTCTACCCTTCTATGTCTGTGAAAACAAACAACAACTTTTGCTCTCACCGGTTTGTGTGAATGCGTGTGGGCATTTTCTTTACACTGTTTGGGTGGAAAAAAGAGGGCAGTGACCCACCCCCTTCTTTCCCCCTAAATGGTCGTCCAGACGGACTAGTATTCTTTTGTTTCCTCTCCCCCCTGCTCTTTCAGTCTGGTTTATTGCACTTGATTCCAAGCGCGGTCATTCCTGAGATGGTGCAGATAGCAGCTGTAACTGAATTGCCCGCCATAAAGCATCTGCAAGCCCGGTAGTGGGGGTGGGGCGGCACTGTGCATTCGTTTCTCTGCAAATTTCTACACTTAAAATGTAATGGTCGTAATTTGTTCGAGTCGTGACTCGCTTTAATTCAAGTCGGGTTTGCAGGAGACGGTTCGGAGTTCTCTCACTGCAGCGTGAGACATTTTAGGTTCTTATATATTGGGTGAAAGAAAGCGGTGGTATTTTTAATCCCAGAATTTCTCAATGCAGAAGCAAATGTTTGTACTTGGCAGGACAAATGTCGGAAGTATAATAGTCACGTTTGACCTGCAGGGGGCGATATTTAGTCATAGCAATAATTGCCTGATAATTAATTTGTGTGTGTGCTTGCTTGCATGCCTATCTGCAGGGATAGAATAGCATGCACTTCTAACTATTTCTGCACTTTGTAGTATGCATGCTATGCACAGTATGTCCGTTTTATGTACTGCATTGAAAATGCATAACCACCACCTAGCCATGACTTGTCCTTATACCTGTCCAGTGTGATAAATGTAACTAAACGTAAAAAAAAAAAATGGATTAAAATGCAAATCTTGTTCTTTTACAGGTTTTGATGACAATTTTTTATATTTTAGGTGAGCTATCCCTTTCAAGTGTTTGTATAAAAGACAGTAAACAGTTAATGAGCAGTATAGACAGGAAAACATGTAACATGCACATGCCTGAATGTGCTTTCTTGTTAAGTAAAACAGAAATTTAACTTTTGTTGCAACTCGCTCATTGACCTCACACATAGCTGTGGCTTCACCCCGTTTCATCAAGGCCCGTAACGATCACAATGCCAAAAAACACTGAGCTGCATGGAGCAGTTGAGCAAGACTGGGCGGCTTCATTTGGCAGCTGTTCCCATGTGATCCCCGGCAGTGGGAGGATCGCTCGGTGCCTCGCAGGTACTGCCACCTCCCAGACAGATGAGGCTGGTGACAAGGGGGACGTAACAACCTGCAAATCCGCTGTCTAACGTGATCTGTCAATGTCCCCCGTCACCTTGCGACTCACGCAACATAACTCATTTAAAATAACACATTGATTGTTTTTAAAAAGTAGGGCTGCAGGAATTAGTGATAATAAGCACATTCGCTTGCAGCTGTGCTGGTATGTACACGCACTTCCACAAATTAATTCGAAAAAGAGTTCTCTTATTGGTGCACGTCGATGACTCAAAGAGCATAAATTCCTTTTTGGCCGTGTCAGAAAATGGTAGGAATGCCACTTAGATCTCTTATCTGATTTGTACAATGTTGTCTCATGATAAATGGCTGTCTGTTTGTTTTATCAATGTTTTACCTCTTGCATATCTGCAATGTCATGGCCTTTAAGAATTTACAATCCCGTCTAGGGCCAGCAGGTGGCACTCACCCTCAACAAGCAACTACAAGTTCACAGAAAGGTTTTTCACACTGCTATGAGCCTGCTGATGTATCATGCCGCAATGAAAAACAGGAAATGAAAGGGGGACATAAATGTGTTTGGTGCATGCAGGGACTAATGGAGTCTGCCTTTGCCAGTACATTAGGAACAAACTAAGAGAGGAGAGAACGCCACCCGTCCGAGAAAGAACAGTGTAGGCCTAATGGAGAAGGGAAATAGAACCTGGTGTTGGTGAAATGTCGGGCCTCTAATTGTGTGTTGATACATTTGTTTCCTGTTAGTCCACTTATTTACGGTCAAAGGTTTCCTTCTCTGCTACATAATGATTCATTACGTGTAAGAGTGAGGTCAAGAGAGAAGAGGTGGCAATTGGTTAAATTTCAAGGGCATTTTATGCTCTTAACCTGTTGCGGCCACGTTCATTGTTTGCTTTTAAAATATTAACACTCGACATGTTAACCTCCTCCAAATTGCTATATGTGTGATACTGATTAATATTTCAATGCATATCAAAATTATTTTAAATATGTGTTTCATGTGTTTTGCAAGTGCCAGCAATTTCTTCAGCCTTGTGCTTTTCCCTTGTTCCACATTTTATAGGTCACAAGAATGTGCACTGATTTATGATAGCCTCATGTGAATGCAACCGTGCACCATCCGTGTTCCGGAACATGGATAGGAAAGGACCGGTGTCATGCAATGACGCATCTATTTGGATGCAACATACAAAATCACACACCGGGCCCAAAGAGGTTCGCGACCTTTCGTATTCCCCCATTCCCCCTAAACATGCGCTTAAGAGAGAATCTTGCAGAAACACGTGTGCACTTGCACACAGCCCACTGTGGCGGTTTGTTGTTCCATGTGTTTTCTGCGCCGTGGCTTGTGGGGCTGTGGGAGACGCTGATCGATGCTACTTTACTGCTTCCCTTGGATTCAGTCGAGTTCAACGGGAGGGGAAGGTGATTCATCAGCGCGGAAAGAGACTGAGAGAACATGAAGGTGGGCGAGAGAGTTAGAGGAAGGATACAAAGAGAGGGAGTCGAAGAGATAGAGGGAGGGAATAAGAAATGGAGATGGAGAGCGTGCTGGGGCGAGAGAGAGAGAAAGAGAGAGAGAGTGCAGCTACAAACACATTAAGAATGGAGGGGGGTGGAGTGGGGAGATACACAGATGCAGCAAAGGGGTGCCAGAGATATGCAGGGAGAAGTGAAGCGTTATATCCCAGCGATAAAGTGAAAGTAAGAGATAAAACGGTCCAGGACAACCCAGGTATGACCCAAACTATTCCCACGTGCCGCGCATACCAAATAACGTTATGTTTTCCATTACGATGTACGAAACCAAGACGATCGCAGGGCCACTACCTATCCATCTCCCCACTCCACGTCCGTTGCCTGCCAGACGAGGCAGCTGTCCTTCAGGTCTTCTCCTTGTCTGTGCGTCTGCTCTGCAACAGGTGTTTACGTAAATATGACCCACCAGACTCCGTGTCTCACGCCTCAGTTTGCCGGTGTGTCTTAACGAGAGAGAGAGAGAGAGAGAGAGAGAGAGAGAGACCGAGAGAGACCGAGACCATCTGGAGAACAAGCAAATGAAAAACGCTACAGCAAGCAGCACTTTCTGTAGATACAAACAATCTCTGCTTTGTTATCATCACCCACAGTGTGTGTCCACCCTGCTCCATCTGCACAGTCACTGGAAAGCATGTGACAGGAACGTCATTTTAAAGAATATGTTATATTGTGATGGATATTGAAGTAGAGCATGGATTTTCGGATTGATTTTCACAGTGTATAACATTTTAAGTTTATAGATGTTCCAGATGAAGTACAAACAAATGGCCAGCAGAGGACGATGTTTGCCTCAGCCAGACTAGTGTACCTGGATGCTAATGAACTGCCTGATGATAATTGAATAATCTGGAGATCTCAGTTTATAATCAAAATTAATAGATGGAATTGATGGTGCTTTGCAGACAAGTGCTTTTTTAATTTGCACAAAGAACTAGATTTTTTTTGTATTTAGTAATTTAGAAATATTACAGCTTTCATCTGTTTCTGTACACCTAGACATTTGCTTGATCATGTTTGCATTTATTAATCATTCATTATTATATAGGTTATCTCTTGCAAATTTTTCTTGTGGTCTGGGATAAATAGTTTATAAAACAATAATTGTATTTTGAGCAGTAAATTTATATTATGCTCATGATGCCAGGGCAGCAGACTGACAGCTTGAGATCAGAAATGTCATTGGTTTTATGATTTTACATCCTGTGTGAACAGATAAGGGTTACTTACATCCCAGAGTCAGACAGTATTAAAGTTAAAGTTTTGTGTTTTTTTAAAGTGTAACGTTAACTGATTATAACTTATTCAAAAGGTAAATAAATATTAAAATTTAGTTTTTTTCCGAACATTTAATAAATAGCGTTTATGACATTCTTTGAAGAAGTCAAAATTTTCCATAAATAAAAAGAGTAATCACTTTGATATGTTTTGCCATTTGTCTTTTTTTGTAAGATTTTGTTAGAACATTTTTCTAAACATTTTTTTACTTTAATCCAATGCCTTTCTTCATTTGCTTTCAATGTAAATTTAGGTGTTTGGAATCATTAATCGGATAAAATAATAAAAATGTAATTATCCTGCATTCGTTTCACATAAATGTACACATCGTAAATCATAAATGTATAAACACTGTTCCATTTGTGACATATTTATAATATTGAAATTTTGTGTTTGTTGGTTATATTTATTCAGTGTCATATAGCATGTACATGTTAAACATCACTGCTTTGTATTCAATATTTGCAATAATCAATGTTTTATATTTGTTATTTTTCATGCACCTCATGCATTCGGTCAGATTTCAAGGAAGTAAGATGTACATAGTAACTCTATACCATTCCGAATTTTTTTACATCAAACATGTATAGCTTGGGCATAAAGAGCTTAATCAGTCAATGCCAATGTTCTTAGAAGTTTCTTTGATTTTCCAGGTGAGAAGAACATGTAATGTTATATGTAGTACACTGACCTAAACTGCTTGACCTCTGGCAGGGGCAGTCAAAGGTCAACTCACTTGACATCTCATCCCGTACCATACTCGCCAACACGCTCCCTTTAACGCACATCTGCACGAGGGAGACAAACAATATCGAGTGCACACCTAAAATGGCACATGAAAGTAATCTGTTCGTCTCTGCTCTGGGCATTTTTTAATTTCACTGGAGGATAGAAAGCCAACAGCGGAGCTCCATCCATTTTACACACTGCCTTAATTTCACACAGCCCACAGAAAAATTGGCAGTCGATTTGTTTTTTGAAGATCCCTTCATTGATAGTAATTAAATTTGCTCTTGTCTCTCCCCCCCCTTTTTTTTCTATCTCCTCCTCACTTCCCATCTGTATTCCGCTACTCCCTCCTCTCATTCCCATTCGCTGTCATTCCTCACTGTCACACGGCCGCTCCGAGCCATCGACCTCTGCTCTCAGCCCCGGTTCAGCTGCGGGTCAGCGGAGGGAGGGGGGCTTGTGTTATTGAGGGTGCCAGCTTCCTTCCCTCACCGCAGATACAGCTGCTGCTGCCATGGCAACTGGATTGCAGACTGCAGAGAGACTGGCGGGCAGATACTTGGAGAGAGAGAGATGCAGAGATTTAGTGAAGAAAGATGCTCTGGTGTGGCATTTTAGGGCCCCGTGGTGGCGTGAAGCGGGTGTCTACAGGTGATGTGTGTATGTTAGAATACTTTTAGTTACGACTCAAGTGAATGCCAGTCGATGATTGATTCACCTGAAAAGTTTGAATATGAAAAACATTGCATAACAAACCACCTGACACAGCAACATAGGCTCATCCAGTGGCGTACGTTTAGGGCGGGTCTATCCCTCTATCTGACCAATTAAAGCGGGATGTTCAGGAAACTTGTCTGTCTTTTCTAAATGATGTTGTGTGCTTTTTGCAAATGTAAGACATCTATTTTACTTTTTTACTGAGTTATGTTGTCATTATTGTATTAGCTGTCTAATCTTAGCGTGCTCGCTAGAAGAAGATGGATTTCCCTAGACTCTAGAAGTTTTTTCATCTACTTTTATCATATAAGGAAGTTTCCCCTTACGGTTATGGCCCTTGTCTAACGCACTGATGGTTGAGATCTGTGTAAAGCTATGTGAAAAGTTTAATCGATTTAAAGTGCAAGGCTTGTGGCACGCTGCCAAACTTTAAATCCAGACCCGCGTATTGATGACAGAAACTAGTACAGTAGGAAATACAGTTGAGGTACGTCATGCCTGAGGTGGAATGTTTACTAAATCAAAACCAAATGCATGACATGATGTTGGCATCTCGGTGCAGATGAGAAAGGGTAACCCGAGCATCGTGAGGTCAAACGAAGGAGAGACCGTAAGACGGTAGGCAGGAGCACTGGAGAAATAGCTCGAAGCTAAGTTCCAGATCTCTCCAGGTGTTTTTGCATGAAATGGACTTGCTTCACTCTGAGGGCCTTGGGCCACGAGGTTCAGACCAGGTGGAGGTACTACAAAAGAGACTATTAATTATGACTTGAGCTGGGGCTCTGTCCCGCCTTCCTTTCTCTCTCTTTCTCTCTTGCCACACAAATATGATGGATGTGGTTATCAGTGTCTCCCAGAAGCATGAACGACTGTCAGGTGTGCTTTGATGTCCGACAGCTTGCGCTTTGATGATTTGCTTGAAATTCAGATGAATTGACATACCGTAGTTCACACTCCATACAACACAGCGGGCCATTAAACCCACTCTTTATAAGATATAAGACAAAACATAACTTTATCTATTTCACTTCACTTTGTAATGGGACTTGAAAGCATTGGTTACGTGTGCCAACTGTCCTAACTGTTTGTAGAAGTTTATAGCTTCTATAGTCTTGGTATTGGGTGTTGTACCTTGGACAGCAAGTTGGGAGATTTTTCTTTTCGTGATGTACCAATCCTACCCAAGAGGTGGCGCTGCTTACATTAAACACACTGGTTGAATGAAGAGTTTGTACTTGTTATTTGGTTGCCAAGGTAAAGTTTGAGTACAGTGGACTATTAATGCTTATTTTTTCCTTTTTTACTGATGATTGCAATTTTAATTTTTGAATATAAAAAAGTAGATATACGAATATATTGTAATTTATAGTGATCTATTTTTAAATGTGGGTAACATCTTGGAATGTAGATTATTCAATTTGTTGCTTAGCATATTTTTTTATTTATCTGAAAAATATTTTTCATTGGATTTCATTAAACAAAATAACTTGGATTATTAAATAAATAAAAAAAGCTTTGTTCTTTTTATTACTCTGGGTTTATATTGTAAATAAATATTGTTATTGATGTAGCTCAATTGATAAAGCACTGTGTTTGCAGTGCAAAGGTCATGTGTTTGATAACCTGGGAA
Source organism: Triplophysa dalaica (assembly GCF_015846415.1). Lineage (NCBI taxonomy): Eukaryota > Metazoa > Chordata > Actinopteri > Cypriniformes > Nemacheilidae > Triplophysa > Triplophysa dalaica. The sequence goes on along the minus strand of NC_079561.1, from coordinate 15,951,614 downwards.
CACAAATACTATTAAAAGAGATATAAAAAAGGTTTACGTATTGAATGCATTGCAAGCCGCTTTTAAATGAAAGAGTCTGCCAAATGGATAAATGTGCATTTAAATAAACTTGTACTGAATAGATTTGAAAAACTCTGTAATGTGCCAGTCATGATAAAGTGTATTAATTTGTTCAGTTTTGTTATTTTATTCTGACAGAAGCTAGCAGTCGACCAATTCTGCAAAAGCTAAGATATACCATTCCACAACCATACAGTAACATAATTAATTACTATATAAGACATCTTATACAATATAGATCGTGGAGCTGAATTTTTTATGTTGATTTGATAAAGTCGCCCCAGCATCCGGTGAGTGGACCGAGGCTGTGATTTTAATGGTGGTCCTCCTGTTTCAACTCCCAGTGTCCCTGGAAGTCAGGTCTTGAAAGAATCATTTACATTGTTTTAATCAGGGGAATGTGAGACTGCCGTGCATAAATGAGCACTGGCACCTATTTGCACTTAGTTTGCGAGGGAGTGCCGTATGAAGTCGCGGGGGAAATGAGGGGCAGTGCGCTGGAACGCTAAATGACCAGCCACTGTTTGGAGTGCCCTTCAAACAGGAGAGACTTAAGGCGCCTAGGCTTTTGTCTCTGCTCTTCATTAGCTGTCTGCCGAATAATTGCGCAGATGCCTCTAGGAGAAGTGAAAGCAGATGCCGGGATAGAAGTGACAGAATCGGGACATTTTTTTTCTAGCCCAGGTGGGTAGAGGATTGGCAGCATAAAATAGCGACAGGCCAAAAGGTGCACGTGCAAAGCCTAGGGAATCATTACCGCGATTCAAATGTTAGTTTGGGCGGGTCACGGATCACAGAGGTGAAATGCTCTGCACAGGAGCGACTGAGGCCCCGAAATGACTGCGCTACTGCTGTGCTGCCAGAGATTTCCAGTAAATGAAGCCTTTACACGGCATTACTGCAACAACCTTTTCCCTTCACTTAAACAGAACAGAGCATTCACAGAGCTCCTCGTCTGCCAAATTCAACCCAGCCCACCGTATCACTGCAGGCTCATACTGCATTCCACCCGTGCAGGCATGTGGTTCTACATGTCGCCTACAAGCGTGCAAAAAACTCACATGCAAGTCCACCTTTAACCTTAGGTGAAGGATCGCAGATTGTTGGATCAGCAAAACAAATAAGTCGATAGTGAAGCTTTGGAGTCCTCCCAAGAGTGGCATCCATCTCACCGGTGACCGGTGACTGGCAGCTCTGTCAGATGGGAGAGGGAACCGTAATGCGGTAGCATTTGGGTGTAGAAGGGGGGTTGGAGGAGTTGATAAAGAGAAGAGGAGGGGGGAGGTTCTAATCAACACTTTGCTCCATTAATAAAGAATGAGAACGAGCAAAACCCCCCACTGATGAGCTTGGCAGTGTTTTTACCGGATTCTTTATACAATGGCTTTTAGTTGTAATATGGCTCTGTACTCTTGTTTGTTGTTAACCTTAATAAGTAACATATGAGATTTGGCCTCTCTTATGAAAACTACAATGGTTTTGCTACATTTACATTTATGCAATTGCCAGACCCTTTTTTATTAAGTCACGTGAAGAGAGTTATATCATTTTTATGTTTTCTAAGTATAAAACCCACTGCCTTTGCGGTGCATACGATGCTCTACCAAACAACATGAAAAGTACTGTAGTATACGATATTATTTACTGCAGTAAATTGTTGTATATTATAATATATTATAGTAATTAAACTGCAGTATAGTGTAGGTATTGTAGTGTACAACTAGTATAATATTTACTATGAATAATATATATCTAGAAACTACATTTGAATATAGGAAATAGGTCTACTGTATATAGATGTTTTCAGCGGTAACAACATAAACAAACGTCATGTGACCCTAACTTAACCTCCGGTATACCTCTAGAAAGAATTAATAGACTAACTGATTAAAATTAATACAATAATATACAATAAAATATGAATATAGATTAATATGAGTATAAATAGAGTATAACATAAATTGTTATATTATAACCAAACACAGACCAGAAGTTAACTTCCAGCTAGGTGCGTGTTTCTGATGAAACAGTCCATACTGTAATATTTTTAATGCAGGATTTGAGGTTCAGGAAAATATTACAGTAAATTTAACTGTAGTATTTGCATTGTTACCACAAATTTACAGAAGATGTCTCCCTACAGTACATTTAATTATGATATGAATATGGTGATGATGGTGATCAATCTGCCAAAAAATCATGAACACTATAGACTTAAACAATATTAATGTATATATTACATATTTATATTACACTATTTCATATTTACACATGTTTGCCGTTTGTACACAACAAAGTAGCCCTTCCTGATTTTTTTTTGTGCATATTTGTCATGCTTAAATTATCCAGATCATCAAAAAAAAATTATACTACACAAGGAAAACCAGAGTAAATAAGAAATGCAGTTTTAAATGATGGTTTTATTTATTAAGGGAAATAAAAATCCAAACATTTCTGAACCTATGTGAAAAAGTATTTGCCCCCTTAACCTAATATATACAGTTTAAAGAAAAAGTATGTGAACCCTTTGGGCTTACTTGGATTTCTTCATAAATTGGTCATAAAATGTGTTCTGATCTTCATCTAAGTCACAACAATAGAGAAACACAGTCTGCTTAAACTAATACCGCACAAACATTATACGTTTTCATGTTTTTATTGAACACAACATGTAAACATTCATAGTGCAGGGTGGAAAAAGTATGTGAAACCCTAGGCTCATGACTTCTCCAAGAGCTAATTGGAGCCAGGAGTCAGCCAACCTGGGGTCCAATCAATGTGATGAGATTGGATGTGTTGATTAAAGCTGGCCTGTCCAATAAAAAACACACACCAGTTTTGAGTTTGCTGTTCTGAAGAAGCGTTGTCTGATGTGAACCATGCCTCGCACAGAAGAGCTCTAAAGACCTACGATCAAGAATTGTTGACTTACATAAAGCTGGAAAGGACTACAAAAGTATATCTTAAAGCCTTGATGTCCATGTGTCCACGCCAAGACAGATTGTCTACAAATGGAGAAAGTTCAGCACTGTTGCTACACTCCCTAGGCGTGGTCGTCCTGTAAAGATGACTGCAAGAGCACAGCGCAGAATGCTGAATGAGGTGAAGAAGAATCCTAGAGTGTCAGCTAAACACTTACAGAAATCTCTGGCACATGCTAACATTTTTGTTGACAAATCTACAATAAGGAAAACATTAAACAAGAATGGACGTCATGGGAGGACACCACGGAGGAAGCCACTGCTGTCCAAAAAAAACATTGCAGCACGTGTGAAGTTTGCAAAAGAGCACCTGGATGTTCCACAGCACTACTGGCAAAACATTCTGTGGACAGATGAAACCAAAATTGAGTTGTTTGGAAAGAACACACAATGCTATGTGTGGAGAACAAAAGGCACAGCACACCAACATCAAAACCTCATCCCAACTGTGAAATATGGTGGAGGGGGCATCATGGTTTGGGGCTGCTTTGCTGCCTCAGGCCCTGGACGGATTACTGTCATCGATGGAAAAATGAATTCCAAAGTTTATCAAGACATTTTGCAGGAAAACTTAAGACCATCTGTCCGCCAAATGAAGCTTAACAGAGGATGGACGATGCAACAGGACAACGACCCAAAGCATAGAAGTAAATCAACAACAGAATGGCTTCAACAGAAGAAAATACGCCTTCTGGAGTGGCCCACTCAGAGTGCTGACCTCAACCCGATTGAGATGCTGTGGCATGACCTCAAGAGAGCGATTCACACCAGACATCCCAAGAATATTGCTGAACTGAAACACTTTTGTAAAGAGGAATGGTCCAAAATTTCTCCTGACCGTTGTGCAGGTCTGATCTGCAACTATAGGAAACGTTTGGTTGAGGTTATTGCTGCCAAAGGAGGGTCAACCAGTTATTAAACCCAAAGGTTCACATACTTTTTCCACCCTGCACTATGAATGTTTACATGTTGTGTTTAACTATAAACATGAAAACGTATAATGTTTGTGCGGTATTAGTTTAAGCAGACTGTGTTTCTCTATTGTTGTGAATTAGATGAAGATCAGAACATATTTTATGACCAATTTATGAAGAAATCCAAGTAAGCCCAAAGGGTTCACATACTGTACTTTTTCTTTCAACTGTAGTTGTAACATCCTTGGCGGCAACAACTGCTATCAAGTGTTTGCGAAAACGTGCAATGAGTCTTTTACATTGCTGTGGTGGAATTTCGGCCCACTCTTCTTTGCAGAATTGTTTTAATTCAGCCACTTTGGAGGGTCTTCGAACATGAACAGCCCTTTTAAGGTCATGCCACAGCATTACAATTGGATTTAAGTCCGGACTTTGACTAGGCCACAAAATAACCATTAATTCGATTTTTTTCGGCATTCAGAGGTGGATTTGCTGGTGTGTTTTCAGAAATCATGGTTCCATCAATTATGGCCATTCGTCCAGGTCCTGAAGCTGCAAAGCAGCCCCAGACCATCACACTATGGCCACCATGTTTGACTGTCGGTATGATGTTCTTTTTATGGATACTGTGTTAGCTTTATGCTTTATGTTTATGCTTTATGTTATAGATGTAACGGGATGCACACCTTCTAAAAAGTTCAACCTTTGTCTCATCAGTCCACAGAATATTTGCCCAAAAGCTTTGGGGATCATCAAGATGTTTTTTAGCAAATGTGAGACGAGCCTTTGTGTTCTTTTTAGTCAGCACTGGTTTTCGCCTTGGAACTATTGTAGAAGCAAGAGAGGCCTGCAGTTTTTTAGATGTTGTTCAGGGATCTTTTAAGACCTCATGGACGAGTCGTCGTTGTGCTCTTGGAGTAACTATGGTAGGCCGGCCACTCCTGGGACGGTTTACCACTGTTCCATGCTTTCTCCATTTGTGGATAATGAATTTCACTGTGGTTCGCTGGAGTCCCCAAGCCTTAGAAACCGTTTTGTAACCCTTTCTAGACTGATACATTTCAATTAATTTGTTTCTCATCTGTTCTTGAATTTCTTTAGATCGCGGCATGATGTGTTGCTAATTGCGATCTTAGACTACTTCAGTTTGTCAGGAAGGTTCTACTTAAGAGATTTCTTGATTCAACAGGTCTGGCAGTTATTAGGCTGCAGTGTGGCTAGTGAAATTCATTCAATTTCATAACTCAGTTATTCAATTTATCATAGTTAATTCAGGATTTACCAAGTGGGGCAATTACTTTTTCACATTGGGTCAGAAATGTTTGGATTGTTTTTCCCTTAACAAATAAAACCATCATTTAAAAACTGCATTTTGTATTTACTCATGATAAATATGCAAAAACTAAAAATCAGGAAGGGGACAAATACTTTTTCACACCACTGTATCGGTTAATTAAAGGTATGCACATTGAAAAAAAAATATATGTATATATGTTGATACAGACGGTCTACAATTGTATACATTTTATTTTAATGTGTGTTTTGTTATGTATGTATGTGCACAAAAGCAGTAAGTGAGCTTATAATTTGCAGTTGCTACAACAAAATTGTTATGTATTTTGAAACAAATGTAAATGGTACTTGTCTGTCCAAAACTCACCACCACGGAGTGTTTTGGGTGGTTGACAGGGTATTGCTATTCAGTAGCTAAAGTGTTTTGAGTGTTTTTTGGTTGCTTCTTGGCACACCCCCAGTTTTCTATATAATTCTGATCCCTAGATATGTCTCAGGTTCCTTCTTCAATGCAAATGTTTTGGCTGATTTTTCATCTTTCACATCACTTAGAAAATCTGTCCTCAATTAACTGGTGCAATAATAATTCAAGTTTTACGGGGTTTTTGAAATGTACGTTTAATTCCAGTTTGTTTCTATAGCAATTTTCATAAATTTGCATTGTTGCTAAGCAACTGTGCAGAAAATGCATTGCGGAAAAAATTGCGTATACAAAACAACATAAACATTGTTTTTGTATTAATTTTAGTACAATTATTATTATTAATAAAAAAAAAAAAATAGCTTTCCTGTAGCTCAGTGGTAAGAGCATTGCTCGCAAGGTTGTGGGTTCGATCCCAGGGGATTGCATATGCCCAAGTATAAATGTATAGGAAAATACAATGCAAGTCGCTTTGAAAAAAAGCGTCTGCCAAATGCATAAATGTAAATGTAAAAATGTAATTCAATGGGGCCATGGGGCCATGTGTGGTTTGCATCCTAACATTCTTTAAACATTCTTCTTTTGTATTCTGCATAAGAAAAAAGTCATACAGGTTTGGATTGACCTGCGGCTAAAATGATCAACAAATTTGTTTTTTAGGGGAAACTGTCCCTTTAAGAAATCTTCAATTCATCATTAGTAATAGCAATTATATCTGTAACAAACACCACTGTGTTAAGATATAGATTTATCCATTTTTCATCCAACAAAAACTGAAGAGTTTTAGCCGGGTGGGCTGGTAACTAAATGGATATTGGTTTCTGACCCAGCAAGGGTCACACAAACATTGTGGCCTTGAGCAGTTTATGATCTCCAGTTTCCTCTATAAAAGATGCACTAGGAGTTGTTTGGTTAAAGTTTAAACATTATGTAAACGACAAATAAGTACAATCACCACTTCTGATTCCCTGCTCATTAACCCTATTCTCACTTTTGTTCTATCATCGTTTGCTGCAATCCTGTTTTGCAAGCTCTGTATTGTTCTGCAGTCCTGCTGTATAGACGTGCATTACATTCCCGGCAAACTCCAAGTCCCCAGAGCGATATGAACTGGTGAGTAATCTACCTGCGAGTGTGCCTGAGTTTACATTGATTTGGTCTCAGCTTCCAGCTTCCCCAATTACCTCCATTCAAGCCTGTTAGTAGCCATGACGTCAGGGGAATGGATAGTGGATCCTGGTCTTTCCTCTCTGATGCGTTTGTTTACACAACTAATTCTTCCTGCTGCTTCCTTTCATTAGGAGGAGCTGAGCTATTGGGCTGTCTGGAACACTAAATGCTTGTTGTCTAGTGTGCTGGGACTAGATTACAAGGCGGCTGCAGGAGGTTCTGGCGACTCTGTGCCATATCGCAGGGCTTAATAATAGAAGCATGTAAACTTTGAAAATACTCTAATTTGTTGGCACAAATGTGACCTGGAAACTCTGTTTGAAGGAAATGTGTCAGTACTCACGGTGTAGCTGTTATGTATGATGAATCTTTATAGATGCAATGTATATATATTTTGGTTAAAATGAACGCAATTTATTGTTCAACTTCACTAAAGATCGAAGTTGAAACCTACCTACCATAGTCTCGCCTAGCCAGACTTTCACACTGAAGGTCTGGAAGCTTTCGCCGCTTTCTTAGGCCAATGCCCGCCTGCGAGGCCATATGACTGACAGGTAAACCTTTAGAGGTGTGGAAATTTCCCAGCAGTAACAGTACATTCAAAGACTTCTTAAAAGTTAACCGCAGCAATAATGATTATAAGTTTATGCCCTGAACCTCGCATACTTTTAAGAATTAAGCTTTTTGTAGATCGTGATGAATTTCCTATTGAAACCGTTGTAAACACAACAGCTTACATCTTAGATCAAATGGCTTCATGTTGTTTCCAGGCGTACCGTTAACGAACGTGACACACATGCGTGCCTCCCGGAAATCCTATGAAATTCAATAAGATGACGACTTCAAACATGCTGAAGTGTTTTCAGAAAAGTGTCTCGTATGCATCAGACGTTTAGCCAACGGTCCGAGGGGGTGACGTCTGAGACTGAGACTATACCTACAGTAACCAATTTGATGTTATTTGACTTCAGCACCCATAAAGATAAATCAAGTCAAATCAAATCACTTTTATTGTCACTCAACCATATACATAACTGGAATAGTAAGTGAAAAAATTGTGTGCAGTTCCAACCAATATAGCAGCTTTAACAGTGACAGGAGAATAAATACAATAAATCTTTCCGTACACACATTTACCACATTTATATACCACATTTTATAGACATTTTCTGTGCAATACAATAGTGACACAAAATGTTCATTAATCTTTATACATGTAACTACACTGTAGCACCAGTTATATATATGTGTGTATAATGTAAGTCTTGTAGCAGAGATGACAAAATATGCAAATAGTTTTCAGTTGGCGGTGAGTTAATTTTTATATATTATATAAAATGGATTATATAAATAATGATACTATGGCAAACCAGTGTGGGGTAAAGCGCAGTGCTTATGGATAGATAGTGAAGATCAAGAGTTCAAGAGTCCGACAGCTTGGGGAAAGAAGCTGTCACGTAGTCTGCTGGTGCGGGTTCTGAGGCTGCGGTATCGCTTTCTTGATGGTAGCAATGAGAGCAGACCGAGACTTTGGTGGCTGGGGTCCCTGATGATCCTCTTCCCTGTTTTCACACATCGCCTGTTATAAAGGTCTTTGAGCTAAGCTCACACCCGACGATGTGCTTGGCAGTTCGCACCACTCTCTGCAGGGATTTGCGGTTGATAGCAGTGCTGTTGCCACACCAAGCAGGGATGCAGCCAGATAGGATGCTCTCGATTGTGCTGGTGTAGAACCGTGTGAGGATGTGGTGGTTCAAGCCAAACTTCATCAGCCATCTCAGGAAAAAGAGAAGCTAATTAGCCTTCTTCACAACGGCTTCGGTGTGGAAAGATTCGAGTTCCTCTGTGATGTGGACACCGAGGAACTTTAAGCTGTCTACTCTCTCCACCGGTGCCATGTTGATGGTGATAGGGATGTGTTTCTCAGTTTTTTTGGGCAAAGTAAAATTAAATTTTATGTTTAAAACAGAAAAGCCAATAAAGAGCAAAAAGTTATGGATTGCAGTGTTTAATATCTTGTGGTTGCCCCTTGGTTTGTTGCGAGTATCTTTGTTTTTGGCCCTTTTATTTATATGATAGTTAAGTGAAGAAAATGATGGGAAGAAGTGAGGAAGATTGAAACCTGCATTAGCGTCATCACTCAGTGTTCCGGAGCATGTAGCATAGGCCTATGAGAAAATTCAATGTTTAAGAAACATTTATGTGCTTGATAAAAATTCAAATCATTAAAATAAAAATATATATAAATATATATAGAGTTTATTTAAAAACATGGGTTATCATGTTTTTATAGTGTTGTTACTATTACTTTATTTTAAATAACCAAAGTGCAGTTTGATTGATATTACTTGGAATGCACAATACAAAAATATGATTTATATTAACTGTTTTTGCAAAAGAACTCTTTAATATGAAGCTGAAAGGAATATTTGTTTAGAAAATAAGTACCTGTGTAATCTCTCTCAATGTGATTATTAAATCGCTTACATTATAGTCAATGAATGTGTACAGTTTAACTGTCTGTTGCCTGATACTCCTCCCGCTTTTAAAAGGATAGTTCACTCAAAAATAAAAATGCTGTCATTATTTATTTACCACCCATGTCGTTCAAAACTTGTTTCTGACTTTAAGAATTTCTCAATGGTTTTGTGCCCAATATAGTGGAAGTCAATGGGGATTAATGTTCGGTTTCCAGCGTTCTTAAAAAATCTTCTGTTGCTGAGAAGTAAGAAATACAGGTTTGAAATAATATGAGGATGAGTAAATGATGAATGAACTTTCTTTTTTGGGTGAACTATTGTATTCTATTGTATTTTTATTTATTTATTTGATTAGTTATTATTTCACAAACACAAGTATCATATTTTACATGATAGACTGATATATTTAATTAAATATAAGGAAAAATATGTAAAAAAAGATGTAATATTATTAAAGCGATACATTAAAAAAAATATTTATTAATATAAATAAAATAATTAAATGAGTATTCTCTAAAAGGTGTATTATTCATTTTATACTTATTTTTACTAAAAATAAAATAAACACCAATTTTGCTGTTGCTAAATTATTCAAAGATCCATCCAGCTTACGAATGATTGGTCCTTCTTAGTCAGCATTCTGAGGACATAGCTATGACAGACTCCATCTGTTCCTTGTGGACAGGGTGTTTCTGTAAAACGGAGCAAACTCTGTCTGCAGTCTTTCATTATGTTATCTAATCGCATTATAATGTTCTGCGATGCTCCTGCTAGTTGCCCTTCCTGCAAGGGTTTAACATTTCTGCTGTTTAATGAGACTACTCCAAACAAATCCTCACTGTCTGCTAACGAGGACAGGAAGTCAAAAAGACTCACACTCATTTCCTCTGAGCCGCTAGCACACTTATTTAGTCTGGTCCTGGCCATCTGAGCGCTCAGTTGCATCTTGTGTTTTTGTGAGCCATTTTTCCCCCTGATAAACTTCATTGTAGTGAATTATGTCTGAGAGGGTTGTGCGGGCATATAAGACCCTGCATCTGCAGTCCCCTTCCCCCTTTTCCAGCAACCCTGGTGCACTTTGCAGATAGAGGAGAGCACAGCCGTGGCTCCTTAATGACTCCCATCCCTCTCTGTGCCACGTTATTAATTAACTCAATGATCCTTGCCGCTGGGGCCTGGGCGGCGGATTAGGGCCCCCCGGCACACACCCGTGGCCGTCGTTGTTGGAAAGGTGAAGAGGGACAAGATGTGCTATGTGTGCTATGTGTCTTTGGAGAACCTGGGCTCTGTGGCCAGTATCACTCTCAGGGCCCGGGGGACCAGGTGTGTGTTGATAGTGAGAATGCAGAATGCAAAGCATGTGTATTTGTGAGAAAGATGGAGAGATGATACGTAAGCAAGCATGTTATTATATATGTGTGTGATACAGGAACCTCTATGGCCCCCTGTCGACAGGAGCTGCAGGGCCCTTGCTTGTGTATGTACAGTCTTTCCCTTTGGCATAGGAAAGCAATCAGTAATAAATAAAGACGTTCAAACTTTTTGGAGTGACATCCACATTTAAATGCTGGACTGAAAATTATTGTTTTTGTGTGTATGATGCACAGGAGTAAGGACTGCAAACCGTAACAAGAGTTTTAAGAAAAACATTGTTTTGCCTTTGAAGTACAACATTTGAAGTATTTTGGCATAACCCGAGAGGTATCGTCATCCAGCAACTTTTTATAGGCTGTTATTGGTCTACACAGCATGTTTAGCCGTGACTTTAAATCTAAAGTGAATTTGGTTGACGCGTCCTTTATTTTTGGCAGTGAATTTGATTGTATAAAGTTGTCACTCTATTAAAAATAAAATCTGTAAATGACATCTGTGTTTGGATGTGATATGTAAATAGCCAACAGAGGCTTCTCTTTTACGTGTTACTCCAGAAAGGTTAATTCATATGGCACTTTACAATAACTGTTTGTTAAGATTTGTCAATGCACTTGTTAAAATGAACTACAAATGAACAATACTTCTACAGCCTTTATCCAGATTAGTTCATGTTAATTTCAACATTTGCAATTATATTTTTAAATTCAAAAGTGTCATCAGTTAACATTACTCAAATCTCAATGAATTTACATGAACTGTCCATAGGAAATGTTAAGTTAGATTTAAATATTAATATATACATGCAAGTATTACCTAAATCTATGTATGTGTTTATGAACACAAAATTAATATGCACAGTACACACAAACACAAAACTTTTATTCTGGAGGCGATTCAACGTTAAACTAGCTATATAACAAATATAATCCTTTTTTTGCCATTGCATGCTTTTTCAGACAGGACAGTAGAGATTGACAGGAAACTGTAGGGAGAGAGTGGGGAACGGGATTGTCAAAGGACGTTGAGTCAGGATTCGAACACGGGTCGCTGTTGCAGTTGCACTGTGTCAGTGCGCTTACCAGTCTATCAGCGCCAACAAATATAATCTTACAGTGAATTTACCATTCATATATATTGGTTGTACATTGTACATGCTTTTTTATAGTTTAATGAAAAGTTTGATGAAATGCACTGCCATTTTGGTTCTTGTTGTGATTTTCTTATTTTCTGTATATCTTAACCTTGGACTCTGTAAATAATGATGATGGATTTGAAACAAATTGTGTTGTTCTTGGAATCTGGAAGCCCCAACACACTTATCCTAAAACAATGCACACAGTAAAACAATTTATTTGTGGAAAAAAGTTTGGTATCCTCTATTGTACAAATTAGAGTTAAGATCTAGTCTCCTTGCCCTCCCGTCAAATCGGTCTGTTTATCTAAGGTCCAGTGCTCATGGCTCATACATTTCCATTGGTCAAAATTAAAAGAAAAAGGGAAAGCGAGTGGGATTGGCCGCTCCAGATGCCTGGCTGTGGCACAAAACAAATGAACATAAATGTCATTGTCAAAGTGGAATGAAGACAAAAATTGAGCCTGTGAGCAAGCTGTTCTGCCAGCTGATGACAAGGAGATATGTTTTGGCACACAAAGAGGTAAAAACAATAAGAGTAGGGTATGTATAGAAAATGATGATCAGTTGGGTGAGGTAGCTGTGAGGAATCATATCAAAACTCCTGCCATGTTATTTAAAGGTGAAGACGGTCATTACTCACTTTATCCTATCACTGTTTAATGTCCTGAGGAAACTATAAATAAACCATTTGTATTTTGACTTTTATTAGTAGTAATAACTAACATGAACTAACAACGAATAATACATTTATTCATCTTAGTTTTTTCATTTGCTAATGCTGTTAATATCTGTCTAAATTTCTTTGTTCTGATTAACACAGAGAAAGATATTGGGAAGAAGCCTTATAATCAGACAAATCTCAACATCCATTGACTTCCAAAGTAGGAAAAAATACTTTTTTCCTGTTGAACACAAAATGAGACATATTGAGGAATGTAGGACAGCTAACAGTTGGGCACTTTTGACCACCATTGTATATTTTCCTACTATAGTAGTAAATGGGGGCAAAATCTGTCGAGTTATAAGCATTCTTCCAAATATCTTTCTCTGTGTTCATCATAACAAAGAAATGTATACAGATTTGGAACAAGTTGAAGGTGAGTAAAAACAATTTTTGGGGTTAAGTATCCCTGTAACTAATATTACAAAGCTATAATAAATATATATATATATTATAAAGAGGAATAAATGCTGATTCACTATATTGCCCACTATGAGTTAATGTTAACTAATGCTTATACTAATGTTAACAAATAAATCTTTAGGATTTTAATGTCTAAAGTTAATCTGTCATTCCATTGATTTAAAAAGTTGGTATTAAATTTAAATCATTGATAATGCTTGTTAAATATCTATTAATATTTGACCTTCTGTGTAATTCAGGTTGGATAAATGCATCTGATAAATTAATGAGCTTTAAAGGGATAGTTTACCCATTTACTCACCCACGTGTAATTTCATAACTGTATAAATTGCTTTGTTCTGATGAACATATAGAAAGATATTTGAAAGAATGTTAGCAATTTATACTGCAGGGACATCATCAATTTAACGGGAGTCAAAGGTGCCCCAGAACTTTCTGTTTTCCTAAACTCTTCAAAATAGCAAATTTTATGTTCAAACTGTTTTTTTTCTACTATGGTAATGGATAATGTCCCAGAGCTGAATTTTTTTCAAAATATCTTTCTTTGTGTTCAACAGAACAAAGACATTTCTACAATTTCAGAACAATCTGAAGGTGAGTAAATGATGACAGAACTTTCATTTTTGGGTGAACTGTTCATTTAAAGTAAGTAAACCAAAGTATGTAAATATGGGCTATTGTTCTGTTTGTTTGAGTAAACTTATGGCTCAGCCAATGGCATGAGTTTGCGGCGGGGCTACCTGTGCAGAAATGTGACTTGTTTGGCGGAAAATTTGAATTATTGCAATTGCATTTGATGCCAGGCAAACTCAGAATCATAGAACCACCTTCCTAGGTTGTATCAAAGTAGAAGTATCACAGATTTGCAAATTTATCCCTAAGCACCACCTCTGTTGGTCCGGCATCACATGCGGTCCTTTGGTTCCTTCCTCCCAATTGACATTCAAATCCCATCTTGTTTGCAGACCCATCCTGGCGGCTGTGATAATGCTAATGTGTGTTGGCTTAGCGTTGAGACACTCATTGTCCAGCATCATACGTCTCTATATGGCCCTCAGCGTCACCAAGGTGACAGCAGCGCGCAGCCTGTGCGATTATTGACTGTGTGAACTCGTCACGACCTCGCCTGGTGTGTGAGTAGAGGGCAGGGAGTTAGTGTATACTGCACTGTCTGTCAGAGACGTCAATACCGTGATGAATGGGGGGGCTGGTTATTAAAGCAGAATTAGAGCGGCGGGCATGGGGGGTGGGTTTGGAGAAGAGCGATAAATGATGGTGCAAATGGCTCTGCAGTCAAGGGCTGTAGTGCCGGATGGCACAGCATCGGTGTCATCCGTCTTTATTATCCTCCAGGGAGAGGAAAGAGAGAGAGAGAGAGAGAGAGAGAGAGAGAAGGTTGGAGATCGGTCAAGGATGCAAGAGCCCTGTCACCAAGGCACTGATCCCCCTGCTGGTCACATTTGCCTCATCCTCTCACCTTTCTCTCTCAAAGTTTCTTCTGTCTCTCACTCTTTCGTTGCCTTCTTTCCCCTCCATTCTCTCTAGCAGAGAGGGAGGGGAAGACTCCCTACTGGTATTAATCATTGTGAAATCTCAAAGCCCAGTGGCTGTGCATACTCATGCATGCAGACGCGCAGACATCCACATGCAGGCGATGTGTGGAATGGGCCAGGCGGTGGGTTCACTGCACAGTCAAAAAACAAAGGGAGAGAAGGTGATTGGATGAGCCGACGCTGGGCCGGCCCATATGTGACATGTTGCCATGACAGCGGATGAGGGCGGAGGTTGCTGCTTGCTGTTTGCGTTCTCTCCTCACGCGCCACCAAACCCACAGAGAGGCTGTTGCTTTTTTCTAATTAGTGCTTTATTTATTGATACCCCAGTTCACATCTCTCCTAATTTTGTGAAGACTGTGTCTCTATTACTGAAGGAGGCATATAGTCCGGTTTCTGTGCTCCAGAGAACACTTTTCGAGATTTAGCTCTCCCTCTGTGCTTGCCAGCCATCTCACATCTCTAGCCTGTTTTGGTTTTAATTTTTTTCAGTTTTTACCTCTTTTACTATTCAAATCGTCCTTTTGGTTTAGTTTTGTTCTCATTCTATGGCAGATTTGTTTAAGTTTTAGTTTATTCACTGCTTTCTAGTTTCAGTTCCGTTTTTCAGTGTACTTTGTTCTTATTTCACATTGTTTGGCAGGTGTACTTATTCAATGTGCATTACAGTGCATATGTGCGTACACTGGTACTAAATATTTTAGTTTGTGATTAATGGCTACAAAACTTAGTCAATTATTTAATTTATTTTTCAGGATCTTGTTGCCATCTGATGGCATTTCTTTTAGGATGGTTCGAAGGGTTTCAAATTACAATTTCTTCTGTTCATCAAAGTTCAAATTAATACATTTTGAGTTTATTGGCTCTTCTTGGAATAATTTAAATGAGTTTTAGTTTACCTTTAGTTATTATTTTTATATGGTTATTGACAGCATTTACTAGTCTTTGCATGTTAGTGAATGAGAATTACACCGTCCCATGTTAACAGGAACATCTCTCACTCATCCATTCAATGTTTTCTTCTTATAAAGCTCTACACATTTAATCTTAGTGTCTGGTCTTCATTTTCACATTTTTGGTGCCGTATTACAGCATTGAGCGAGTGCCTCTCGCTTGTCTCTTGTTTTGGCAGGCGATCCCGCACCATCTGCGTTCTGTCGTTACGCCACTTAAACGAAAGTCTGGATCATTGTTGCGGTAGACAAAACATTTACTCAAGGGCTTCAGGAACAGAGCCAGAACACTTAATGTGTTTGAGATTAATATGATCCTAGTTCTTCACTCAGGGTCACTCCCACAATCTAAGAGAGACTCTTAACCTCAAAATCTCTTTGTCAACCCCTTTTCATCTTAAAATCCAGCTCAGCTAATCCACAATATTTTGACGTTTCCTAATTACCAGTCACTCCCTTTAACCAGCATGTTATTCACTCTTATTTATGTGTGTGATCTTAGTGTGCGGCCACTGTATGGGCCATAAAATGCATCTTAAACCAAGAATTCAGAAGGCAAAGGAACCAGCTGGGACATACTGAAGTTATATTGATACGTGGGTCATAATATGGTATTCCATTCGTGTTTAGCATAGTTATTTGAAACTTGAGGTATTTCACACAGGTATTTCTATCATCTGCGTTGATCTTCAATGTTTTCCGCTGTTTGATCCTTAGGTTGTTAGTTTAGATGTTAGAATAAATGAGTTTTGCCTTCATTCATACTTGCTTTGAAAGATTGTCCTTTGGTTTTTTTCTGACAAAATTGTAATGTGAAAAGGGTTACTAAAATATTGATATGATTGATGATAAAAGATTACAGTTACTTTCAAGTATCAACCAACCACACCTAAAGTCATACATATCTCAGGTTTAAAAAATGTAATCTACTGTAAACACATTATCTTACTATAGACCACTTCGCAAGATGTAAATCCGTTTGAATGTATTTAATGTACTTTTTTTCTTACATATATAATTACATTTGAAAGATTTCATTGGTGTTAAAAACTGAAACGAGAAGTTCTTCTGGACCAGGGTTGAACCAGTGTTGTTTGCGTCATCAGAAGAGATCTATGTAGTACTAGTCAACGTTTTGAAACACTTGACTAAAATGTTTCCAATGATCCTAAAAATCTTTAATCTTAAATGCTTTAAGCCTGGTTTCACAGACAAGGCTAAAATGAATGTTTGAGCTGTCTATACTAAAAATAACTTGCCCTGACATATCCTAAAATACATCAGTGGCTTTGATTTGTCTGCAGATGCAAACTAGTAATGATTTTTTCTAAGGCATTTTATATAAGCAACTTAAATATCCTAATTTAATAAAGGCATTGGCATAAATAAAGTCCTAAATCCTGGCTTAAGCTGTGAATGTGAAACCGGGCCTAAATGTTTGAAAAAGAAAAGTTAATTAGAAAGAAAAAAGTATTTAAAAAATATATTTTTGAAATGGATGACCAATTAGGGCCCTGAATAGATTCCCATAGCTTCCCAGGGTGAGACCTCACAAAAATGGTTTATAAAATAATAAAGTGTGACAACTTTTAAGATGGTAAAACATAACATAATTTTTATTTATTTTGCATGTTTTTAGTCATTACATTATTCCCACAGCTCCAATTGTCCTAATTCATAGTTCTGATGAGTTATATTATTCTAAAAGGTAGAAAAAAAATAAAGACGTGAAAGTAAAGAAAATGAGTTAGTGTTTCCACACTTTTGACTGGTATTGTAGTCAAGACAACCGAAACCGCAGGCCTGCTCTTCTCAAATTCATCTGAAAGTATAACCCACATATGTGTAGGAATTTGTGTACAAATACAAAATCCAATGAGCCAAAATAACCATTTTTATGCAGTGCTTATTTTTCAAGTTTGATCATCCATTACAAGTTTTGTGCACTCATATTCGTGAAAACGGCTCTCCTGCTCATGCGATATTGCCTTATTATATCAGAGGTTACATAAAAAAAAGATTTTATACAAGTCAATTTTGCAGCTATGTCTTAACTTTTTATTTTAACATTTACAATATTTCTGTTGACATTTTTCTAAACATTTGACAGTCACAAGAGTAGCTCTGTGGCTGAGGCCTAATTTAGCATCACAACAGTCAGTGCATTAAAGAGATGATCATCCAAATGGGTCATAAAAGCCCCGTTGTGAGAACCGAAGGAACCAATAGGTTAATTAATTATTACATTAGCAGCTTCTTCTCTCAGGTGATCAGTCAGAGCTGCGGTTCTCCCAGTCCGACATTCGGCCCCTCTATCTCCTCCAAACACCTGCAGTGGTCGAGTCCTCCTCATCTTCATCTCTTCCCAGCTCTTCTCTCTGCTCCCTTCCCTGCCTAGACGTCGCGAGCCCCGGTTGTCACATCAATCCAAACGTACTGTTTATATTTATGTACAGAAGAGAGAGGGGAGAAACCATGGCACTGTGGGGTTTATTGACTAGGCATTAAGTGGGCATTATCAGACGATAGAGTTGTTATTTATGAGGCAGAGGGAGAGACATTGTGGCTGAGTTATGTGAGAACCAGCCGGAGGATGAAAGCTGCTCACACACAAGACGGTTAATAGCAGACTGTCTCCGTCCCTGCACCTTGGCGATTTTAACGTACCCAGTCGAAAAAAAATGCTAATTTATGGAGGGCCGAGATGTCCCAGCCTATAGGTTGGCTGTGTCTCGATTATCTATGTCTCACTGTCATTGTATTGGTCAGGGATCACCGGCGCTATGCAGAGCAGATGCAAATGTAGAAAAACTAATCTGACACATTGTGCTTGAGGCGTCGGGAGGAGCGTGTATGGTAGTGACCTGTGGGAGATAGAAACGTTGATGTTTATGATATAAGGTTGTGATTTATTCATATGAATTTATGATTCTAATAATACTTGGTAATAATTTGGAAAGGGGAGAAAAGGGGCAGAGATCGAACAGTTTCCGACCGTATTGTTTTTATACCCGTTTGGAAAGGGTTTATTTATATACTATATAAATTCCCTCAGTAAATTTATTCTTGTCACCACTGACTCATTAATAATATGACTTATGAATCAATGTGAAATATGAGCAGCAAACACCAATGCCACCTCTATTGAGGTGGATTAGAAAAATTAAAGTCGACATGAAAATTGACTATTTCTTTAATTCACAATTTTAGACTTTATTTGCATGATTTGTCAGTGCACATTGTTCCAAAAAAAAAGCATGTGTGTCTGTGAAAAATCTTTCAATTTAAGTTAAAATGGTTTCTGGAGTTTTACTTTAAGGGATCTGTAAACATGTATCTGTGAATGCGTGATGTAAATCATTTGGCTACTGTATTTTTGTACATTGTGCTGTTTTATCTCGATATAGCTGCAAATGTTATCATATAATTTTTAGCTCAAAATAAAACAACGTATGCCTCTTAATCTACATATTCTCATCTTAAGTTCTTAAAACAGCTCGTGGTGGTTCTGCCCCTGAGAATGTGAACATTCTTTGGAGACCACCATTTGATTCATGTGTGACCAAATGCAAGTACTGTTTATAGCTATATAACAGTTTAAGTGCTTTCTGCTGAAATATGGGTTGCTTTAAAGATGAATGGGCAGAAATGAGAGGAAGAGGCGCTTCATTTACCAGTACTTTAGTTTATTTCAAATTACTTATTACAATCACAGCTGTTGATTTAGATAGTTTATTGCAGATTTACACGTCTCATGTTTAACTCTCAGTTGCCAGGGCGCCACATAAAAAAGAGAAATTGTCAAATGCACTTTGAAAGATAAAACTAAATTCCTCTCTTCCCAAAACAATCAGATGGCTCGGTTGGGCCTCTTTAAGGAAGATGCCAAATTTGACAACGGATATGATCTGGCGCACAATTACCTTTCTTTAGCCGTCTCCTTTAAAATGCCAACATGCCCAGAAACTCACACTTCACCTAACTAAAACCATCTTTCTCTCCGGTAAACCAGGTCAACAAACAAAAAGCAATTATGTTAGGCAGCTGCCGCCTGGGAGCGGGTAATTACAGTGCAGTGTGGACAGCTTCATTCTAAACAGGTACTAAAAGCATCATCAATCATTTCCATCACGATGCTTCAGTCCGTTAACGATCACGTGACGTGCTGCCAGGGATGGATCCAGGCTGTTGAGGGAGGCGCTGCCGCGTGATTGGCTGCATGAAGAAGTCCTTGCGGATGTCAGCCAGTCAGCTGGACTGACCCGCCGGTGACCTTGTATCACTTGAACTTTGAAGGGCCGGGATCACGCCTCGATATCGGCCGGTGAGGAGAAAGAGAGGGAGGGTAAGATAAATGGCGAGTAGATCGAGACGTGGAGGAGAGAAACGGTGGAGGGATGGATGAATTGGAGAGAAGAGGGAAGATGCTATCCGGTTGAGATGAAAAATAAAACTGTGGGTTGATTGAGTACCGGGGGTTTTCCCCTATGCACCAGCTGACCAATAGAAACGCATGTCATTATTATGCAGTACAGCTCTTCCTACAGATGCATTTGTAGGTCACAAGCTGGTCTCTGAACCTTAGGTGCCACTCTTATTTCTTCTATTATTTTTTGCTTTCTGTGGTAGATTTATGACAGCGTTAAAATATATATATATATCATTGTGTTATCATTATAAAGTCCGCCGGATACAGTGTTAAATTCATATACCAAATTAACACCATTAATTAACCTCAGGTGCATGGCTCTGATAATACCCCGGTTGCATCAGTCAGTATAAGGAGACAAGGAAAACATGATGAATCAATGCGAATCTTCGTGGGTTAGACAGACAGTGTCTTACTCTCCCCTTGTGCTCCTCTCATCTCATCTCCCCTCCACCTCCTCCTTCTCCTCGGTGTGTGTATGTGAAGATGTCACCATGGCAACCTCTCCAAAGGCAGCAGGGGAGTGTGTGTGTTGGTGGGGGGGTGTTGGTAGGTTGGGGGGATTTGTTTGGCTTAGCATCGCGGGGCTCTTTTATTCTTTTTTTGTGTAACAGAAAATATGAACATGAAATGTCAAATATGCTTTAGTTTGCATATTCATTTTGCGGCTTTGTTTTATAAGGTATGAAAGGTTTGTTTCGGTGAACGAGGCATCTGAATAAAATGTAAATTGCACCTTACTATAAGTTTTTTATCTGGAATTCTCTTTACAAACATTGCATTTGATATGCCACTTCCTTACTTTGTCCAATAAGTGTTCCGTTTTCATTCCTTTTGTTATGTTTTTGGATCCTCAAGATGCCCAAATTTCTGCATCAGCATATTCTGCAAGCTCTCGTTGTCTTGAATTAGGTCCCGTAATGGTCATCTGCAACTTTTCAAAGGGCAATCTGAACCCTGAGACTCGTCTCA
Source organism: Triplophysa dalaica (assembly GCF_015846415.1). Lineage (NCBI taxonomy): Eukaryota > Metazoa > Chordata > Actinopteri > Cypriniformes > Nemacheilidae > Triplophysa > Triplophysa dalaica. The sequence goes on along the minus strand of NC_079561.1, from coordinate 15,930,735 downwards.
CTACACCGTAGAGGTCAGAACTGCTTCCCAATAACCACACATAAAGGCCTCTATTCACACCAGCGACGCTTACAAGAGGAAGAGCCCCTACAGAAAAGTGAGTTGAGGCCACACATTCAACGAATTGCACAGATGCTCAAGTCAAGCACCTCTGGGCCTCACTGATCTGAAAGTGAAAAAACATGATAGTAACCTTGACACAGTTTCACCTTGGTAAGCCTGCTGTAAGCCTGCCTCATTCTGATTCCTAGACCTGGGCTCCCCTCCCCCTTCACGGAGTGCACGATTTCTTAACCAGCCAGAAGTGCTGAGTGCTGCTGTTTTCTTTGTACACAGAAATTTCGCTGAGGCTGTAAGCTGTCCCCAAACATCTGTTCTCAGGAGTCGTAAATGTTAGGAGAAACGAGGGCTAGAGAAACGCCCTGTGCGTTATGTATGCAAGGTGCCCGAAGACCTTGCCTTCATCTGCCTCCCTTTACGTGTGCCGTTGACACGCAAACAAATGGACGTCAGGTCTTCGTTTTAACACCCGAGTGCAGAAGAAACCGATACAATGACGCCTTTTTATAGAGCGCGTGTGTGGTACTGGAATGAAAAGGGATTTTGTAAGATGTGTTTTTTCTTTTGTTAGTTTGCAATAGTAACCAGCCATTTTAGGGACCACCCATAAGAAACAGTCATAGGTGAAACATGCAATAGATTTTCAGTGGAGTTTACAAATGAATGTTTGTATTGAGAGACTTAATAATTTTAAAGTACAAAGAAAGTTAAATTTACAGTTTACAATACAAGATCAGTCATACCCACAACAATCTGACACTAATTAATGAGCAAATTTGGATGGTTTTAATTATGCCAAAATTATTTGGGATGATTGTAAAAATTTGATAGTAGTATCTAGCAAGAGAATCGAAAACCTTACAGAGAATTTAGTGCAAGTAGATTTTCTATATCTAAAAAATATATTTAGAATCAGAAATCAGAATCAGAAACAAAAAAAAATCATTAATGAAAAAATCCAAAATAATTTCAAAAAAATTAATGAATCAAATAAAATAAAATACAAGACAGTAGTACATGATTATGTCAATAAATTAATAAAAACAAAATAGTTGCACTTGTGGGATACCTATAGCATCGCCCACCTATCCCTTATGAAAATTCACCATGCACTTTTTTTGTCCTATTAGTAACCATTGGTAAAAACATGCTATTTTTGTAAAAAAAAACATGGTTACAATATTTATGGTTATCACAGTTTAACCACTTTTAAAACAATAGTAAAAATATGGTTAATTTTCAAAAGTGATGAGCTTAATCTAGCTTGTAATATTATTTAAATCTTAATAATGCTTTTTTAAACAAAAAAGCACAAAAAAAACTTTTTTATAGGCACTCCTGGGGGTCACAAAGTCCGATGTATTTGCATCTAGAGTCATATTGCTGCTCAGTCACACGCAACTGTTTTATAGGCCCCTAATACCGAAAATAATTCATGCCTTCGTTCATCATCTTAAAAGCATTGCTAAGCGAGGTAATATCGTTTGTTCTGAATTACTGAGTAAAATGTAACAGCGCAGTCAGGATTATACTTGATCCTATCACATTATCTATTTCTGCACCCACATGCCATAACGTGGGCATTAAGCCCCTGCGTGCCGATGTAACTGAGCTAAAATGCACATCAACGTGTGTAGGTGAAATCTAATGAGCTATAGTGAAGAAATACTTCCTTCCTGAACGCTGTCAAACGGCATGCGTCAAACGCTAACATGTCGAGAAGGAATCTACATTATTATAAAACAGTTTGTGGTTTTCATATGCCAAATTTGAGAATGTTAAATTTTAGACTGAGGCACAAATAAAATTGCATAGTTATCAAAGTTTAAAAACAATTATTTTTGGCAATTTAAAAAATATTTAAAATAGTATTTGTTTTAATTCCAGGTTCTAGATTTTGAGATTACCAATAAGTAGATACATAAATAAAATAAAAATGAGCAATAAATGTCATTAAATATAAGTGTCTTGTGCAGCGGGCAGGGACAGAACTATAAAAAAATAAACAAACACATATAAAGAAATATTTTGTGATGTTTTTATTATAGTTCAGTGTATCTCTTAATATCTTGTTGGCATAGGCTACCTGAAATTAATTAAATGAGCTGCTTAAAATTCACATTTATTTACACGGGACTAAACGGTTTAAAATTAAAACAAGTGAGAGGACACAAGCAAGGACAGCACAGATTAATAATGCATCCTCTTCTTTGAGAGCCACTGACCGGGTCACTGCTGTCTCGAGGCAAAACAGAGGTCAAGAGGTGAGAGGTGAACTCTGGAGTAACTGCATATATTAGCAGGCCTAGGCATGCCATTCGTGCTTTCTACATATAGCTTTCCTAATATGATATGGTTTCAGCGGGCCTCAACACCGGGAGAGAATAAGCACTTTGTGGGAAGTGTATTTTTATTTAAATTGATTAAGTTCTTAATATGAGTGGCATCTCTGTTTAAATTTAGCTCGAAAGACCTTCAAAATACTTTAATCATGTATTTAGTTATATTATATTATATTAGCCTATTTATAATATAGCTTTTGACAAAACAGAATTCAAGCTGCAAATTAACTTTCTATTTTATTACTTGCATGTAGTTTTCATTTACAATAACAATTTTAGAAATACTCTCGTCATGCCGGTTTATTGGAAGAAATCTAACATGAAGCATTCACCATTTTCTTGCGAATCAAGAACAAAAAGATGCCATTCAAATGCGGCAATCATACAACTCATCAAGTCAAATCAATTCAAAGTCAATCTACGTAAATCCACCTATCAATAACTCGATCGGTTAGAGGTGGCGATAATCTTTTTGCTCATTCAAGATAATTCCAGCAATTATTTCTGCCCATTGCCATCTGACATCACCGTGACGAAGGCTAAATTTGGAATTAGAAAGTGCGAATGAACAGTGCGATTGAGGAAGAGGTGAGAAAATTGTTACTTGACATTTTGCGTACATTTTGATGATTAAGTAGGCTATAGATGAAAGAATCTCAATTAGACACACATGGAATAAGTATAACATTTAAAAACACACGCCTGCCAAGAAATATAACGCAAAACATATCCAATGCATTCCTCCGCCAACACTATTCATATCTGTGTATTTCAGTGCTTTGATGCCATCAATATGAGAAGTTGGTATCAGCGGAGGTTCAACCCGTGGCACTCGATTTAACCTCTTCTAGCAATAAATTGGTGAAAATACACGGCTAAGTGAAGGCACTTTGTACGCTGACAGCTTTTAGCCATTATTTAGAAAGACGAGTTCCACCGATCATCTTGCGGCGCTCTTTATTTGCAGATAAAAACACGAGCAGCATGGATGTGACAGACACAGTATGTCTGCAAAGAGCATAAAATATAAAGCTAACCTGTTGAGTATGTGTTTCTAGATGTGTGTGTAGGTATAATATTATTTGTTTGACAATATGTTTTTAACTAAAATTGGCTTAATCTACCTATAGGCTACTTTCAGATTGTATTTTTTCGTTTTAAAAATAAGGATGCATTCAGCAATTCAGTTTCTTGGAAATAAAGTACTTCTTGTTGGTTACCAAAATTGAAATTAGACGATGATAATGGGATACAAGATACAACACTGATCTTAATTCGCTCGGTTTTGAGTTTGGGATAATAATCAAATGATTTGTGATTTTTTCTGATCTTTAATAACAGAAGCAGGTTCAACGTGATAGGATTATAATTAAGTTGATGGCAATACAACAATAATTTATAGTTTTAAGTCCTGAAAAATGAGACCTTTTTAATAATCTGGCCTCACGCGAACTTCCTCTAGCCTATATATATTTCCATTGTTGTGGAATCGTTACTATTCTAATTTCCTAAATTTGAAAATAATTTTGGGTATATTTTATTTGCGGAGTGAAATAATATTTGTTATCGTTTAGAATTTTCACTCTTATGAAAATGTTTACTCGCTTCATAATGTGCAGGTGAGTGTCCAGGTTTAGTCCCAACAATCTTGTATATAGGTTTTCTCAGAGGAGAAATAAGTGTTCATTTAGTTTGATGTGGAATCCTCTTCACAACCAGAAATCACCATATATCCTGGAACTAGGCACTCACGTAGCAGTTTCTTCTGTTTCATGCGTCTGTTTTGAAACCAGATCTTTACTTAAGTTTCGATTAGATGGAGAGTGTTGGCTACTTCGACCCGACTGGCACGAGTCAGATATTTGTTGAAATGAAATTCCTTCTCTAGTTCTGTGAGTTGTTTGGTGGTAAAATTGGTTCGAGTGGGTCCGCTGACAGTCTGTCCGCTCGCGCAGTTCTCATCGAGATCTCGGGTTTGGTCAGCCTTCGGCTCCGGGTCCGACCATATCACCAAATGTGTCTTGACTGTAAAATAAACAAATTCAAAATAGATTATTTTACCAAAAGTAAATGCTGCTTAAGTTTAAAATTTAACATTATTCTTGAAATTTCACTTTTTATGTATTTGTTTTATTTATTAATACATAAAAAAACTCAATATCAGATCAAACCAATTGAGGCAGGGATTTTAGTCATTTTCTTTGGAAACGCGTCAAACAATCACATAGGTTTAAGTTTCTGAATAAGCATTTTTTTATATTTATTATCATTTATTTATTATAATAATTAGTCTATTATTAATAATACGTTTTAAATAAATGATGTAGCTCAAGCATCAAAACAAAATTCTACATCTATATATAGCTGAAAATGGGTTTTATTTGTGTTTTGGGTAGAACATATGAGTGTTTTAAAATATGCTTTCAACTACTCTACAATGAAGTTATTAAAAAGGATGCATAAACACTATAGAATATATTTCCAACTATTTAAAAATAAAAAGCATCCATTTGAAACTGTGTGATCTGACATGTTGCCTTTTTATTAGGATGCAGTGGTTTACCCTAAAATATTTGCAGCATTTGGTTCCATTTACAAAGCACACAATTTAGTAAACATGGGCACACATGTTTTTTAATGATTTTTTAATTGTATTTAATTTGTATTAATAGTAAAAATATCTAATAAAAAATGCAAGCTGACCTGTCTGGTGAAGGCAGTTTTCATAGTGTTTTAGGAATTTGCAATTATGTAACTTTAACCTGAGTTCTAGAATCCTGCCTGAGTGATCCACTCATAGGACTGTCTGGTTTTTGTAACCTTGCAGATGGCTCTCACGGTCTGTCATAAAAACATGCCAGAGATGCTGCTGTGCTGTGAATACTTTGTGAATGCTTTGCTCAAGCTTAAACCTGCTATAAACAACACTCAATTTAAACCTGAATTCAATAAAGGCCATTAGCGTTTCTGTTTTTATGCCTTTACTATGGTGTTAATTTTAAACCTGCAGTTTTACTGAGCTTGTCAACCAACAGCTGTTTTAATGGAAACCAAAGCCGCGTTTTGTTGTTTGCTTGTGTTGTTTGCTCTCTGCAGCACACAGGAAGTAGCACATTCTTTTACAACACACACACACACACACACACACACACACACACATGGGTGAGACAGGAAAACCCTTCGGAGTGATACAGGCACACTGAGCCCTTCACATACTGTTACAGTTGCGAGTGTCTTTCTAACCTTTGTGCCATCTGCACAACGTGTGTGACTGTGTGTGTGGTCATGTCATTGCAGTCAAGGACTTACATTCTAAACAAATGGAAGGCAAAGCAATTGTCAGAGTGTTTTGGTTATGAAAAATATAAACAAACACATTTTTATTAGTCACTAAATCTAATCAATCTCCCCAGAGGATGTCCATTTTTAGGGTTAGAGCCCAAATAACTGATTGTGATATTGACTGTGAGAGCACTAATCTTCATCTTCCTTTCACTGTACAATCAAACTCCCATCTAAACTTGGTAAATGAAAAAAAAGGCAACTGTAAGGTCATCTCTGATAATTACCGGGGACATTCACGAAATCAGTGAATTCGCAGTCATACAAAGTAATGAAATAATTTCCTTAGGAAATAAGAAATGTGTATGAAAACACTGATGAATGAGTATCTGGATAATAGAATTGGCAGTCGCCTCGAGGCATAAAGGAATCAGACTAAATATTTGAGGAATGACTTGCAAACTTGGAAATGGCCAGCCAGCTGGAGGGATGACGTGGCCCGCTAAGCCTAAAAGTGAGGGGGTGTGGGGAGGTGGGATCGATACGGATTGCCGTGGTCATCTGGGCATCCAGCCCACAGTAATTCAGGTGCTGTCAGGGTATAATTAAAGAATGACGCACAGGGACTAAGTGCACTGTACTAGGGAATACAGTTGGACACTGCAAGCTTTTATTCACGTTGAGAATAGGAAATATTTTGATCTTGTCCAATAAAAACAATAAACCTCACAATGCAAGCAATCGCTCGCCCATCTTCTATTGAGCTGACTGGTTAACAATGAGCTACATAAGCAATGTTTACCTCCTCTGTAAGCGCTGCCTTTTTTTTCTCTGTTTGAACTTTTTTTTTCTTTTTGCATTAGGTTATGATGGATTTAGGTAACCGTGCAGGACGATATTCAGGTTACCGTAACTGTTGGACTGATGTGAGTGTAAGCACATGTTGACCTCTCATGGATGGCTAAAAAAGTGTTTCAAAAAGTCCAAGTTTAAAGAAACAGAAAGAACGTTGTCCTGTCAGCTTGTTGAAATTCCTTGTTGACAACAAAGCATCTTTCATATGTACCTCTGATTGCCAGAAAGATAAGTTGCACAAGCTCCAAAAAGAGTGAACAAATTGTGCACTCCTGCAGCTGGTGTTAAAAATTATGATTTACTTTCATAAATAAAGGTTTTCTTAACTTAAGGGTTTGTTCCAACAGGGCACTGGCCTTGCCCCCTTCAATTTTTTGAGATTTGATAAGGCAACCATCTATTTCCTGACCACAGCTGTTGTTAAGACACGGGGCAATATACCCTGAAATGACCTTTTCGCTAACATATTTATTTGCCTGCGAGTTATTTTACGTCATCAGTGTGGGCCGAGAAGACATTCTTCTCCTTGACAGTCTGGAAACCATACGGCTCTATTGCTGTTTTTAGGAAATGACGAATAATCTAGGTCTCTTCTTGGTTTTGCCATCAAGCCTATTAAAAGTATTGTGATTTATTGAGGGGACAAGTGATTCACAATTTAACACTCACAACAAGCATGAAATACTTTGACATAATACGGTCAAATGTCCCAGAGTGTGACATTTTATGAGCACACGTCAAGTAACTCACATTTGAACCGCATTAAACACAGACCTATCTGATCATTACTCTGGTTAAGGATCAAGCTTCTTTTCTGACAGACATTTTCCAGCATTCAATATAGACAATTAATTGCGCCTTGTAAACATTGGTCTGTATTAAGATTTAAGGCTCTGTCCATGAAAGTGTGCCTCTGAAGTTTATTTGGCTCTGAATAGGGAGCTAGGGGGTGCTGGACTCCTTTAAATATGACCAGGGCTGTTGCTTGTCATGAGAGGATTTTAAGAGGATGCACATACAGAATAGAATGGAATTTGCTATTTATAACATGGAGGAATTGTGCCTGGCATGTTTTTGCTGACCTATTTAAACACCAGAGCAGATAAATATATTACACTCTCTTTCAGTTTTAAACATTTCTCCGGATTGTTGAAAGCAGACTGATTTGTGAAACAAAACTCCCCGTTTCTTGACACATGCCAAATCGGTTAGAGGATGGGCCGAGTTTCAACATGACCTTTACAGTAAACTTATGTATACTGCTTTTGCTACTTTAAAAATCTTAGATAGAAATGTTACAGGTTGAAGTTAGCATTTCTTTTGACTTTCTTCAGTTTTTCCTTAGTTTTAATTCAGAAGATGTTTAATTAACTAGATTATGACCTACATTTCTGTTATTTTATAGAGCTATTTAAAATGACAACATGGTATATATTTTTGCCGTTGTTTCTAATGGGAGATTTTAGATACATATTCGGTTAACTTCTGATGACTATTTTAACACTCAAAATATAACTAAACAACCCTTCACACAATGCTATTCAAAGTTGTTAGGCTATGTCTCTGTCTGGCCCATCAAAACTCCACCTCCAAGTTTCAGTGTCCTAGCTGAAAATCTTCCCTCCCCTCTACAGTTTCACTCAAATAATGAAACCTACAAGTCTATACGTAACATGTACAATAAATTGCAAAATGACTATCAAACCATGTCACTAGAATGAAGAAGCACATATGTTGCTATTTCACTAAGATATGTGGTGAGTACACCGGGCCAATGCATCGCCTCCCTGCAGGGGTGTGCGCTATACAGAGATTAAAAGTTAAAACTCTTAAATTTACCTGCACGTGGCTGATTCCTCCTGACTCTCATCCAATCGAATGTCTTTCCGCTTTGACATGTCTCATTTAACGTGTTTAGAGTCTCGTATCTGGTATTGTCCTCAACTGCTTGATGCTGCCTTGGGCCATCGAGGTGTGTGTTGACTGGGCCACAGTGCTCACCGGAGAAAGTTCTCAAAGTGTCTGAGGAAGGCGAGCAGCCCGTTCTGGAAAGACCCTGTTCGCAGCTTTGGAAGGAGGGGGCTTGGGGTCGAACAGGGTCCACTGGTCTATAGAAATCTTGATTATGGGGGAAGGGGTGTCTGGTCGAGTTTGTATGGCCAGGGACTTCACAGGGCTTTGAACACGCGGCTGTGGCCGTGGCACTGAAATGCGTAAAATGAACCTGAAGAAAGTCCGCCCCAGTGTTGCCATCCCTGGTTCGAACGTCAGTATTAGCTCCGTGGTCCTGATGCTGGCGCATTACTCCCGTAGCATGATAGCCTTTAATGAAAAGCTAAGTTGTGTCCCCGCCGCCCATGAACCCTTGATAAGAATTCATAACAGCATCTTATATATTCCAAATTGTCGTCCAAACCGGCAAGCGACAGAAACATCCATAGACGGTCACTCAGACAGCACTCATCGAGCGCATAAGGACAGAGGCACCGATCTAGACAGCGACATGCCTCGTAGAAAAAATGGATCGGTGATGGATTGGGATGACGTGCCCTCTAACTCTTGGCCAATAGCCGGACATCTCCCTCATCTGAGTGAGCATTAATTTACGAAAGCAAGCAAGTTTAGACTACTTACTTGACCTGCCAATAAGGTCCCGTGTGTGTGTGTGTGTATTTGTGTGCGCGCGGGGGGTCATCATACGTAATAATAGTTCAATTTTTTTAAATGAAATTTTCCAACATTATTATGCTGATAATTTAGAAAAAGATAGAGTTGCCTAAATGTTAAGCGCAGGAGGGTACCAATAAACTCTAGTCCTAATTTTTAAATCTGCGGATCTAAACATTCAGCGGATGTTAGGCTACGGCTTTCTTCAAACTTTAAAATGCAAATGGGTTTTTTGCTCTCTTAACGCTTTATCCATATAGCTAAAACACGATAACACATGCACGACTTCTTCTTTGGCTAGTTTAAAATTATTCAACTCTCTATCATCGTCTTATTTAAATTGTCATCGCTATATCTGAGAAACAAGCATTCTCGATGCAAATTATGACCTCATCGGCTACTTGGGACAAAATGTAGGCAAGCTATATTTTGAATTCTAGGTCATAGGGAATCCAACCCAACAAGTAAAAATGATGTCAAAAGGGAATCATAAGGTCATTGTATGAGGAGATCTTTGAGTGATTATCTGTGCTCTAAACAGCTGTCGTCACAGGGTCATTCGACGGTCAAATGATAATCAGCAGCTGCCTCCTCTGCCATAATGAAACGCGTCAAATGATACAAATAATAATATGATTATAGACTAAATTCGATAGATTTTGGTAGCTGTTTCATAATTCAAATACCCATGCGGGTTTCTATAATTTAAAGTAATTTAAAGAATAATTAACATTTTCTTAAAAACATTTTTGCAAGATGACCTGAAAATATCGAAAAGATTTTCCAAAATTAAAATCTATTTCAGAAATAAAAAACGTCACTGTAGTTTTTATCCTGGTGTTTGTGAAAAGCCCTGCATGCAAAGTTTATGTTTTTATTCGATGTAAGCCTTTTTTAATCTTAACTGTTAACATTTTTATTCATATAAATAGATATGCTATCCAAAATGAAAAATACATAGTACTACTCTGTAAAGAGCTATTATTTGATTCACTGAGTTCAAACAACATTACGAAGACATTCTTACCTGTATTTAGGTAAGTGGCAAGTGGTAGCACTGATTCCTTTCTGACAGGCTTATTTAAATATATATATATAATTGGGTCCATAGATTAAAAGCATTGGTTCAGATAAAAAAAGAAAATCAACACAGACAACTGTGTGTCAATGTAGTCATCTTTAAACCATATTCAACATATTATAGTATTTATCTGGCAGATCGCCTACTTTAATACAAAATGACCCTGGGCATATTGGTTACTTTTTAATTGATTTTCTATTTAAGTATGCAATCGCTGACATTGATCAATGCGCTGGTTCTCGCTACTTTTTTGTGTCCTGCATATTAAGTTAAAAGTTCAACTTTGACACACAATTCAGCACTGTTTTACTTATTATAAAAAACCTTGTGCAATATGGTGAGTTTGTGTTTAGAGAAACTGGTTTTACCAGTTTAGTATTTTGTTCTTCTTCATACACATAGAGCTATCTTTTCTTATTTCCGGGTTTTAGTGCCAGCACGTGTCAGGAAGGCGTGTCTCTTTCGCCTGCTCTGCGTTACGCTTTTAGTGTTTTTGCAAAAACGCGATTTGTGTGGATGGCTTATTTCAATACATTGCAAATGAAAATATATTTTTTATCAGTAAAAAAATATGTGTGTATTATCCGGGATTCGAACCCCCAACCCGGGTGTTACTTGTGACATTAAGTCTAAATTAAAAACACGGTCATTAAAATTAAAGAAATTCTTATTTCGTATTATTAGTTTGTAATGAAACGAACTGGCAATATTTCAGTATAAAAGGTAATTGAAAATAATTATATTAGGTTAATGGACTCAACAGTCATTTGTTGTCTGCATTTAAACACACAGCCACCTGTAAAAACTACTGCCCAGTACAGGAGGAGGAGGAATTTTCACTTATATGACCTATATAGAGTTTTGCTAGACCTCTGCAGTGATTAAAAAACAATCTCAAATAATCACCAATGTATAACTGTGCACTCCCAACCCAGAGATCTGGTCCCAGCTGGAAGAATAAATGGAATTCTACAGGCAGCAATGCACTGAATGACGGAGTGCAATATATCCCTTCCCTCTGTATATTTGCATGGTACACTTATCCATCTTTATGTCAGCTGTGGGGTTACCCAGGGTTCATGCGCTAGCTTGTTTCTCTCCTCTACGCTCAATAAATAAATCTCTGCTGCTCTCTGTGTACGGGCTGAATATAAATTTGTTTGCAGTCGATCGCAGGCCTGTGTGAAGGCATTAGAAATTGTATTTCTGTAATGGGTTTCAGCATGAGGTGGGGGGGGGGGGGTTGCAGAAGTGTTTGGCTGGAGGGTATATAAAAAACAGGTGTGCACTGCTTTACCTCAATAAGATTATACACACTTTTATTGTCCAGTTAAGATAAATTTGCCCTAAACTGATTTTGCAATAGATTTAAACTGTTTTTTAATATTATTTACTTTTGTTTTATAAAGATCAAATATTAAAGGTTTATAAGATTCTTCTTGTGCCATATGTTTGATTATTATGAACCTTGAAATGTAGCCATGTTAAACACGCTTCTGTGTGTATTCGGCAGAGTTTGACTTTAGGAAGAAAAGCTTCAGGTAAACAAGTTATTGCAAGCTGCCGCCCTTAGTACCAAACAGCTTGTGTCCCATCAACATGCATATTTGCCTGGACAGATGACTGGGAAATAGTCTTGGCTCGTGTTTAGAGCTAGGTGAGACAATTTTCATTTATTTTCTTTATTGACTGGATAGAGACCAAATAATACCAACATCTGAGCTATTTCTGTCAACTGTCAGATACTATTTAAATGTTGGCAGCGTAGGGAAATAAAGCCTCAGTCCAAGCAGAGTTGTCACCTCCGTAGCAACTGTCTTTGACCGTTTTGTCTGTGAAGTAATTACATGCATGTTCACCTCTCTGTCTCTTACCCCTATATCTTCAGGGTGATGATGAATACCAGTGTGGGAGAGGTGAGGCTTCATTATGATTTCAATATATCACTCTTCTCAAAGGGGTCTCGCTGATAATCTGATCTCTTGTTGGTGATCCTACCACCGTGCCAGTGGTATCACAGCCACGATCGTATACTTGACTGGTTTTGACCTCCAACCCCCCAACAGAGCTCTGGAATGATGTAGCTGGTGTTGACTTGTGTCCCTGATTTAACCCTTAAAGTCTGTCGGGCCTGATTATTTCTCATCTTTGAGCCCTGAAAATGCCAGGAGTGAGACGGTGTTGACAGATGACTGTCACCTCTGGCAGAAAGGTCATTGCTGTTAATGCAGCAGGGCCTGTCTCAGATGATTGGTTAAGGGCTGGTAATCTATGCATTTGCGTACACCTCTTACTTTATCACTTGGGAACACACCTCGCAGCCAAAGAGGAGCCAAGAGGAGCTGCATTCTAGTGTAGAAAGAGAGGGAGAGACAGAGGTAAAAGAACAGATAGGGAGGCACAAAGGGAGTCAAGGTTAATTTATATTTGGTGGAAGAACAGGCTTCATGTAGCTTGCCTAATATCTGTTGGAACTGGTGTTTTTGGGAGGAGTGCAGCTTACCTGTGATTGTGGTTTAAATGTGTTATTGTTTGCAATCGCGTGTGATCCCCTTAGTTCAACCAAAAAAGAAAATTCTGTCATCACCCTATTGTAACTTCAAACCTGTATGACTTACTTTCTTCTGCAGAACACAAAAGAAGATATTTTGAAAAATGTTGGTAGCGGAATGTAGTAGAGTAGGCGGGGCGAGACCGTGGTTCGTGTCCGGTGAGTAATTTGTGCGCACAGCTGTGCCAGCTGTGCGCACACCGGGCTCGAATCACGTAGGAGATTGGGAGCATATAAAAGGAACAAGCGACCGGACCGTCGAGGAGAGAGGTCCGGGCCCGAAGTGTTTGTATATGTATTTATGTTCTAGTGTTTTGTATTTATGTTTTGTTCGCCGGCGGTCGGCCGTGAGGGGCCGCCGGCTGTTATTATTTATTAAACGTTTAAATGTTTGCCGGTTCCCGCCTCTTTCCTTCCCTTTTATGGAGATGTATTACATTGGTGCCGAAACCCGGGAGGAAGGAGAGACATCGCCGCCGAGGGGCCTCGCGGTGCAGGAGAGTTCGGGCAGCGCGGACGAAGGGCGTCCGCCAGTGGCTGCCCGACGCGGTGGGTCAGGGGAAACGGAAGTGCACAGTGCGGCCACCGTCAAAGCTTCGGTGGATCGGCGACCTTTGCTGCCGCGCCCCTGGGTCGAGGTGGGGTGGCTTTCGTCCAAGCGGGAGCGGGGGAGTTGCCCGCCATCAGCCAGAGGCCGGAGCCTGCGTCCGTCCGCCCAAGGGGGAGGAGCAGGGGACGGGGAACCCGCCCCTACTCCCAGATAAGGGAGGAGCCACCGCAGGCCGCCAGGGGGCGGACGGTCGAGCCGTCCATCGAAGCCCCAGGGCCACCGCAAGGCACCGCGAAGGAGAGTACCCCGGCTGGTTGAGGAACGAGCGGCAGCATGTCGGGGAACCGGACTATAATTTTTTTTTTCTCTCTCCCCTCTCTCTTTCCGGTCGCTCCGAGGGCTCCCGTCTCCGTTGTCTCGTCTTGTCGCTGCATACCCCCCGCCCCACCCCCCCCCCCCCGAGGGAGGGGGAGGGAGCTTGCACAGTCACGGGGGTACCCCCCGGCCTGTGAGGGGTGATGGGGGAATGTAGTAGAGTAGGCGGGGCGAGACCGTGGTTCGTGTCCGGTGAGTAATTGTGAATTAGCGCCAGCTGTGCACACACCGGGCTCGAATCACGTTGGAGATTGGGAGCATATAAAAGGAACGAGCGACCGGACCGTCGAGGAGAGAGGTCCGGGCCCGAAGTGTTTGTATATGTATTTATGTTCTAGTGTTTTGTATTTATGTTTTGTTCGCCGGCGGTCGGCCGTGAGGGGCCGCCGGCTGTTATTATTTATATTAAACGTTTAAATGTTTGCCGGTTCCCGCCTCTTTCCTTCCCTTTTATGGAGATGTATTACACGGAACAATTATGGTACCTATTCACTTATTGTGTGGCCACAAAACAAATGCAAGTCAATGGGTAACGCTGTTGTTCGGATACCAACCTTTTTCAAAATATGTTCTTTTGTGATCTGCTGAAGGAATTAAGTCATACAGGTTTGAAATTACAATTGGGCGATTAAATGATGACATAATTTTCATTTCTGGGTGAACTATCACTTTAACAAGTTAGTTTAAAGAGTATATTATAAGCACGGTCGACCTTAAACCGTGCTGGAAAAGAAAGTTTGGCTTCTTCCATTTTATAATTTAAGCTTAAGAGAGTGAGCAAGACAGAAGAATAGAGTGTGAACTGATGAAGCCATTGGTAATGTCAGCGGCGGTAATTGATAAATCGCTGTGCTGACAAGGTGATTGTTTAAACTTGCACTGGTGCGTTTTACTCGAGCTAAGCAAGATCACTCAGATAACAAAGCACAACGACTGAAAACTTTTCGTTAAAGACAATTTGGCAGTCTTTATATTTCATAATTTGTCTGGCTTCTACAACTTCTGCGTGTTCGCTATAATGAACTTCTTATTATCTTTGCCAAAGCCTTATTCCCTGGAGAATTCACAACAATATGGAGCATCGCCACTTGTAACAAAACTGTTTTTCCAACAGAACGGAGTACATAGTGACCAGGTGTGCGATAATGGAATGCATCGCTGATTCTTACAGTCACACAGAGATACCAGCAGGCGTTTGGAGAAAAAGCTCTACTGCGCCTATTCATTGCCACAATCATGTACTTCACTTAGCGTATGTCTGTAAAAATATGAATGCTTCCGGTCTTCACTTCCTACTTGAGCCCAGCAGGCAAGAGCCCAAACAAAGCGACAATAAACCATCTGTCATACAAGCATAGACTGCCGTATCCTCTCCAAAGCCTCCGGAGCTCCTTACTGGGGGACATTAGGAGGGTTAACAGTCGGTAGGAAGGAAAGGGCTTGTCATTGCAACGCCATATGCCTTATTTTCTCTGTTCTAGAGCGATTGATCTCTCGCTCAGATCTATAAGAAAGGAGCTGTTCGGTTCTGCATAAAGATGCTGTGGATGGCGAGGCTTTATGGTTCGAAGGATTCCAGACCCGTGAAGGGTGAAGTACTTTTAATTAAATTATCGTTTAAATAAAACGTCAAAAATGTGTAATTTGATTAATCCCGAACATCAAAGTGTATGTTATGGTAATTGTTTTGTAAAACCATCATCTGCCTATTTTATTTAATGTCGCCGATCACCTTTTGCCGGAGCGTATTTAAAAAGCCATTGATCTTTATAATGCTGTGCTTTAATATGACAGTAACAGTTGTACGTGAAGTCAAATTGTTCACATTGATGAGGGCTTGCAGGTGAATTATAATCCATCTACCTGAGTGATGCACGCGCCGTGTTCCGTACCAGCAGGCCGACAAATAAATAAAACCCACAAAGGTGACACGAGGAATTGATACTTAACAATCCCTCTGAGCAACTGGCAATAAGAGCAGTCTTGACTGAGAGGAGAACTCCTCAAGAGAGACGGAAAGAGAGCGAGAGACCGAAACAGATAGAGAGAGAAATGGCAAAACTGGGTAGGTTAATGGAAAAGAATGGACTGGATTTGCCAAAGGTCACAAATACGGAGTCAGCACCTTGTTTATGATTGGAAGAGGTCTGAGCACAGCTTGTGTTTCAGCTGCCTAATAAAATGCTCGAAATTACTATTGATTAATGCTTTGGAAAGATAACCGCGAAGGTGCGGTGCGGCGATAACCTATGTAAGCATAAGGTCTGTCGGTTTAAATCCTTAATGAGTGTCTGTATGGTAAAGTGTGGTCACGGAGGTTGATCCTCTACTTTTTAATTGGTACGAGGACCTATATTTCACGATAATATATAATGTTGTATCTTCTAATTTCTAAAATTTTAGCAGGCCATGAGATGTTTGAAGACAAATTGTGAATTTTAATGGCCAGTGGACCATCTCTTATGCAAATTGACTTTAGAATCAATTGATTAGATCCAATTTCCAGATCCTTAACTAGATTCTGGGATTACTAACTAAAGATGGAATGTGATGTATGTATGTCGTACAGCGGGTCATGTGCTACGCCCTTTTTTTTTCAATAATTCCCAGTATGAATTTATTGGGCTTAGTACTCTGTAATCTCATTCTGTTTTGTATTGGGATGTGAAGATGATGACCAGTTGATGGAAGTGTGTTAGTGAAGTCAGTCTAGCTTAGTGCTTTAAATCAATAAAAGACCGTATTGAAAAATAATGGGGAATTTGGAAGAACTGACCTTTTGATTGAAGAAACTGCTTTAGATAGGCATGCAATAAAGCCAATATCTTGTTATACTGCTAAAGTAGTGTAGCATTATTAACTGTCGATGTCAAGGTTAGGTTACATTGTAGTTATGATGATTTTCTCACAAGGATATTGATACTGGTAGGTTAAGCTAGTTGTGTATGTATACAGTATGTCCATGATTTGTGATTTATTACGTGAGTGTGTGTGTGTGTGTACTTTGGTTTTCATAAATCCACTGAATGACATCAGTCTCAGCATTTTGTAATATTTCTCAATGAAACCCAGATTTATGTGCTTGGCTAAAGCTCCATTATACAATAAAGTAGAAAATTGTTTTCCACGTTATTCGTTCTTGCAGTAATGAAATTAAAGAATCAGCTAAAGAAACACATGACTGATCGGTGACCTTTAATTTTTCTTCTCTCTAAGTGTTTTATAGAAATGCACTTAATATATATAAATATGTCATTTTGCTAGCCCATATATATTTCATGACGAAAAAGGATCTTGGATTACATCAGGACCAGTTTTGGATCAATGCAGCTGTGTAGTGCTGTGGGTTTATGCTGCGCACCCGTGTGGTTTTAAATGGCTAAAAATAGGTATTTTTATTGTGTGAGTGGCCATTGCAAGCTCTCTCATCCTCTGCGATCTTTCGCCAGGGGTCGTGTAATGCTTCTTAATGCACTCATAAATCACTACCGGTCAGCCCATGCACACAAGAATGTAAAGAATTCAATGCAGGCTTTATCTTTCTCTCATTTTACTCCTCATGTTGGTCCAGTAAATCTGTATTCCTGAACACTCAAACTGAATTTGCTTTGCGGCTAATTTTTATTAAATTAATTACATAAAATGAAAGATTCAGGAATGTGGTGGACTTCTTGTACTGTTCTTTTAATTCAGACCAAAACTGATCTGTTTTTTAGATGGTAAAAGGAATCACTCCCTGGGGCCACATCAAAGGATCAAGGTACAAGTGGTTACCAGTTAGCCCCTGCTGTACAGATGCGGTAGCTACACCATCTGGAACCTTTTTTCCGGATAGGTATATATATATATATATATATATATATATATATATATACATATATACAAGCAACATGTCCAGTATATTACTTTTCCTGCAGCTCCAGAGTGATCTGACGTGACATTCACATTTCAAGAGATTGCCGTTTTTCTCACAGAATTCACAGAATTTAAAACTGCATGCTTATACTGGGTCTTCCACCAGCAGGGTTACTGTCATTGAGATGAATTTGAACATGGGTAGCTTTTTGCAGGTTTTACAGACCTCCATGGGCTGCGTCATGGAAACACTGCCTAATCTGAGTAGGAAGTATATTATAAAAACTAGGTCTGATGCTGTTTTGTGTTCCCTCTGTTTGCAGCGGTTTGCTTCAGCAGCACAGATTAGATGCTTGCCGTGTGCGCGGGCCCCTCTGAGCCTTCTTTACTGTTTCTCTCTTGTTATATTAATTTAGACTCGTCAGTGCTTCTTCTCGATATCTTCCTTCCTGCAGAGTTCAGTTCAAACACCTGCCTGTAATTTTCAAACAAATACAAGGATGTTGATAAGATAGCTTAGTTGAATTTGATTATCGTTTGAGCTACACTCCACGATAGAACGTTTCCAGACATGAAGAAACCCATGTATTCACCATCTAAACTGCAATACTATATATAATATACTGTATATTTATGTGTGTACTATGTATGTACTGGTTTAACTGACTTTATACAAAACTCATATAATACATATGTTTGTTTGTGTGTGTGTGTGTTATGTACATATGTATGTCTATGTTTATATGTGCGTGTGTGCGATTATATTTCCTATATTTTTTTTAAGTCATATAACAAAGCCATATATTATGCATATAAACAGATGTTCTCTGGCAGTGCTCAAGTTTTGTATTTATTTAAACCATGCTCATAGTCTAGGTTAGATACAGTTTAAATACCAACCTAAATACAGAAAATCACTCAGCATTCCACAAGTCGCTCTAAGGGCCCACCAGGAGGCCAGCACCTATTTTGCAAATGGAACATTGCCATGTGGTGATGGATGGTAAATTCAGCAGCACATCACAGTTTCATTCTTTCTCGGTCACTCGAATAAAGATATGTTCACTAGCTGATCATTTTATCAGTAGATTTTATTATCATTTATTTTTGGTTTGAAAAAATTGCTAAAACAAAATCGAAGCTTTGTAATTTAGCCTCTCCGATTCATTACTGAATCATTTGTTCCTTAATCAGATTAAATAAAGGGTTCTTTCCATCCTCTTGATTACAGATGCTGCATCGTCATCTGTATATGGAAACAACTGGACTGAGAATTTTAACAATTAGTCCAATGATTTATCTTTTGATTGTGTGATAGTGCTAAAATTAGTAACCTAACCAATTATATCGGGTTTAGATTGATTTACCCAGAATGACCGAGATTGGCCGACCGAAATTGCTCAATTAGTTAAAATTTTAGCTGAAGGTAATATTTTTGAAACTGTAATTTTTTGCTGTTCCTTGCTTGACACGCAACGGCACTCTAATTAAACATAATTAATCAAAATGAGTCATTGCCCACCCTGCCAGGGGCGGTGCCCACAAGCGTTGCCTCTACACAAATTACGCAGCTGTAGCACGGTTCTGCTAATGTGGAAGAATACACTGTCTTTTTAAGAAAGAAGAAAACCAAATCTGTTCTATCTAGTTGAGCTTCAACTCCCTTATTGAAGAAGGATGTGTAAGAAGGTTGGAAGAGAAGTGCTCTGCCTGTCATTACGCCCAGCGGGTTGAGCGCTTGTGAAGCTGCTCGAGAGAGATAGAAAGAGAGAGCAGCTTGTCTAAATGATTAATGTTGTGAGGTTGGTAGGCGGGGGCGGAGGAAGGCATATATGTAAGGATATCTTTTAAGAATATAAAGTACAGCATTGCTTAATTCAGAAAGTATCAAAGTAAAAACTAACAATTCACTTTTCAGGCAAATTAAAATTCACTATTAGTTGTTGTTAAGTTAACCTAAGGTTGAGTTAACCAAACCAGTAAAGAATGATAACAATGAGACAAATAATTTACATGCATAACCTTCAGCTTTATTGACTAAGAAGAGAGATTCAATTAACCACAACAACTATTCCGTTTGAATCGTATGGTTTCAATAAGATATGGATCAATAACAGTTCACTTATCGATTAAAGGTGGTAAAATCTAGAATACAATTTTAAAATTACATTCCAGCTTCTGCACATAAATGTAATGAATACACAAATAGAAAACCAAGACAATACACATCACAAATGCAAGGACACTGTACATTCTGACATTGACATATTATTTTGAAATAGCAGAATAGTCTTGTTGCGGTGTTGGAGTAATTATCTCATCTGTCAGTTCTACAACGAGCGTAAATTCTGATTCAAATGAACCGTACATTCAAAATCATACAACAAGGGCAGTTCCACCTTAAGAAGACACATGACTTCAAACTCAGAGTCATCGGAGCTTCAATAATAGACAGTGAAATTTGACATGGTTTGAATATTTAAACATTTCTGGCCATTACAATAAACAAAATTCTCTTAAAAGACGCTGCATGCCCTGGGAAATGGCATATCATTTTGGGAATAATAAAAATATGCTGAGCGCTTACAGAAGTCAGGAGAATTTTTACATCATGTTAATGTCCATTGCATATTGAAAATCATATTTTCTGTGCCCAGGAAATACATTTGTACATGAGAGCTTGCATCCATGTAAAACAAACCTCAAAGCTTTGTAGAGATATTACTAAAGCAGTTTATTTACAATGGGAACTGTTTTGCCATGTACCGGCTGAAAATGTGTAATCTGTTACAGAATGAATTTGCCAAAGTGACTCTTTCAAGTTAACTTATCTTCTAGATCAGGAAGCAATACTGAATTTTCTTTAACATGAGTGTGATGTATATTGACCAGAATAACCAGTGAAACAATATGTGTGGTGAATTTCACTGCTCATAAAGACCTTATGATGTCAGAGGACTTTCATTATTGTGTGATAATTAAGTACGGAAGTAGGACCATCTGTCTGCAGGTAAGACTTTACTAAAGACAAGGTACAGTTGACGTCTGAAAATAGAAGAAAGTCTCTAGCTGTATAAATTTCACCATTTCACACAGTTTATGACAGACATTGGTGGTTTCTCAAACAGGTTCGGGAAATCGAATGGTACTGAAGCATTCATTGTGGTGCACTAAGCGCAGAGAGCTGGTTTCCAGTGTCCATGTAAGAGTATGTGAACTTCGCCTTTTGCTTTTCCTTGTGGTCTTTCTTGTACTTCATGCGACGATTTTGGAACCAGATTTTAATCTGGCGGTCACTGAGCTTTAGCAGTGCAGCCATTTCAAGCCTCCGTGGGCGACACAGGTACGCACTGAAATGAAACTCTTTCTCCAGCTCCAGTAGCTGAGAGGAGGTGAAGGACGCACGTGGGCGTTTACTGTTAGAACAAGTGCCATCCCATAGTACTCTTTTTCTGAAACCTTCTGCACCTCTGCTATACCTGGAATCACCTGAAACATCGAGATAGAAGACACATGATATTCATTTGACACGGATTGAGTACATGATCTCAATTGCTAAGGCTCTAAAAGGGACAGTTTACCCAAAAATAAAAGTCTGTCATCATTTATTCACCCTTATGTGGCTCAAAACCTGTATATGACTCTTTCTCCGTTGAACACAAAAGAAGATATTTAGAGAAATGTGGTATAAAAATGGAAGTCCATTGGGCTCTATGTTATTTGGTTGACAGCAATCTTCTGTCTTTGTTGTATATGCTGAGTTGCCTGTTTAAACCCCCAGTGATAAATCCTTTTTCTGAGAATACAGCACTGTCTGTGGGAAGACCATGTTGGTAGACTAATCACCGAGTTAATTATCCATTTTGTTTGATTGGTACTGTGGTTGAATTCCTTATGATTTGTGTGCAGATTATTTTTCATCCATTGTCCGTAATATCAACAAAAATAAATGGTAAAATAGTTTTATTACTGTACATATTAGCCGGGTTAGGTTCTCGCAAGCTGATTTGTGCCATGTTAGTATTTTCCGACTGATATTATTTGCATTGGATGCAATTATGCACAGCATAATTCTTGTGCTTTAGAAAACTTGTTCTCTAATGTGAATGTAAGAATGTGGTTTGGGCTAAAGCAAGGGAAGCAGTCATATCTGTGTGACCCAGAAAAGCTTACGACAATATTCAATTGCCTGTTGCAGTCCCCTTTTTTAATTATTTCTCTCTTTAGTAAAAGTTTAAACTTATTCAAGTTCAGAGAACAACGATCTCCAAAAATATGACTTTTTTAGAAATTCTTGACTCTTTCTTTTTGTGAACATTTTTTCCTTTGAAAACATACTTGTAAATTATCGACATCTTTTCATATATTAAAACATATTTTTTATAGCTGGATCAAAAAGCAGCATTGTTTTAGACAGTGTAGGAAGACACATTTTACTTGTTTTACATTGTGTTTTGCAATTAAATAAAAGGATGTCTACATTAGAATGATAGCATATTTTGCCTACAATTTCAGAGTCATCTATTTAAGGGGAAGCAAAATCATTGATAATTGATTTATAACTGTGCTTCCCATTGATGTCAGACATTGACATAAGTGACAAATCACATTGACATACAACCAAATCTTACACCGCTGTTATTCATTATCGACCAAAATATGACTGACAGGTCAGATTAAGTGGGTATTTCTAAATCAATCAAATAAATATATCTCATTTACTTCAAAGCATCTTATCTCACCTGATTCCCTGATTTTAATTGATCTTAAGTTTATGCTTGGTTGTCTCATCCAAGGGTAAAACATATCGGTTGAAGAGCAGAAAGTTGACACATTGTTCTTCTTGTCTCTTTCCGTAGTGTTGTCCATAAAAGGCTCTTTGTCCGCCCGGTCCATGCAATTCATCTTTGGTATTTCGTTCGCGGGGTGGCTGACATCAAAGGCGGAAATGGAACACCGGCTATGTGAGAGTTGTTGGAAGTTCCACATACTGCCTCCATACTGTGTTGTTGCAAGCTTGTCTGCTTCGCCAGGTTGTGTGCTTGCAGAACAGCTGTCCTGCATAACAAAATTGGAGGAATGTTGCTCCATATAACAAAGATGAGATTTACTGATGCATATCTTATGCCAGAAGTCATTGTTAACGTACGGTTCATGAAAATAACGTTTGTGCATTTTTTGTTTTTTTCTAATCACTCGGACCTGATAATTAATCACACAAGGTGTAAAAAAGACATAAAAGTACACTCACTCGCGTCTTTAATTGTTTGCCAACAAAGGTAAACAAGGTGGTCACGTGAGGTCCCCCTCCAATAGCCTCGCGCACTCACCGCTCGAGTTGCAAATTGCATGAAAGCGACCAAACGAGGAGTCCGTTTTCCTCCGAATTCCACTCTTTTGCTATTTCGTGCGACTATCCTGCGGAAAAACGAAAAGAAGTGAGCTGGGTACAGAGATGAGTCCATGTTGACAAGAGTTCAGAGAGCAGATTGGTGGGAGAGGCAAAGACAAATAGAGATATATTTGGACAGAAAGAAAAGAAGTGCATGTCCGGGATCGAGTCTCTTTAGATCTTTCCTCAGTGGATTGCAAAATGCAGACTTCTTTTTTTACTGTATATAATAGGCCTATTTTAGAATGAGCGACTGAAACCTTAAAACTTTTCTGTCCTCGTGTGGTAGGTGGACTATTTTAAAGTAATTTACTTATTTACCTTATTTAAATAAGTATTGGTGTAACGTTTACAGTTTTAACCGCAGCATACATGTTTTCGTTTACTTTACCTGTCTTTTTAATCTTTCATTTATTTATTAAACATACTCGACAATGTGTTAGCTTTCTCTAATACATGTCAGCAAATGTCCATACCATTTTCTTACGTTTAACGCTATAGCATACGTATACTTTCGTCACTGATATGTTATTAAAATGAATATAAAGACGATAGCCCATGATGTGAAAGTACAACACATACGTGAATCAATCCAAAAGGGTGCACTTTATAGACGTGTTGTGAGATTTCGGTTCAGTTTGACATAAATAAAACGACATCATTACAATGGATGGGTGTGGTCACACAAAGAGGTTTGATCGTTAGGCTACTGTACTGACAATGGACGTCGAATAAAATCTCAATCGAACATTTTATCGTGTAAAGACAAAACGAGCTGTTCATTGGCAGCGATACCACAGCTTAGGAAACCCTCGGGTAACCAAAGACATGTTTTTCAGTAATCCTCTGTTAGAATAGCTTCGTCTATTATTTAAATCAACGTCTAGATGAACAAAGAACAGAAGCAGCCCGAATATGGATTAAAGGGGGAAATTTGGGACAGTTGCATGGGCTTTGGGAACTTGTTGAAGTCTGCTAACTTGTTGTTTTAAAGCAATTGTAAATACTTAATACATTTATTACAAAAAAACAAGAAGCTTTGAATCCACGACAGAATAAGGCTTTGTCTTAAACTGTGTGATGTCATAGACCTGATGGAAGGATGACGCTCATGCTGAATATTCAGCACGCACAATACAAAGACATAACTAGGATTACATTTTGTAATGAAATTAAAACAGTTGCGTATTTGTAGCATTGTCTAAGAAATAATTAATATTCCCATACTAAAGGGCGAAGACATCCTGCTGGAAATCGGTAACATAATGGCACATTGAAAGCTTTGTAACCCGCCACAAACGCTTGTCTCAAACGTGTGATTAATTGTGCGCAGGGACTGAAAAGCCAAGGACTAGTCCACTTTCATTAACTCTCCACAGTGCCTTGTTTGAGTATTTGCTAACACACTTAATTCCTTCATTGACTTTTCTAACGTTATTTCAAAAACAATAAGTAGCCTAATAGTCTAAACAACTCGTTATTTTATACAGAAATAGTTTTGTTGAATACATGTTTTTAATAACACGGAATTCCATAAGCATGCATAGGTGACTACAGTAGACTGTTTGAATTGTATAAATATCATCTCCCAGTTTATGCAGAGCCCCAACACGCTTAACAAATACTTTATTTTTGTTTCTAAACGGCAATTAAACGGCAATTAAAAGGCTTGTTTTTCTTTAAACATTTCCCCCACGCGTTTCAACGCGTCAGGCTATCCCGGACGGCTAATATTCTATATATTAAAGAAGAATATCAAGAAGCCAAGGGGCTATCCTCTTCGGTTGTACGCATAAAATCAATCTTGTTTTAACTACGATTTGTTATTTTGAGTTCAGAAAATTGCTGTCACAAGCCTTGTCAAATAGAAGCATTCACTATGCATATTACAAGTCCAGATTCTGCCGAGCTGCCTCGCCATTAACATGAAATATTACTACACCGAGTGTGCAGGGAATACAAGTGAACTCGTACCATATCCGTAGATGAAATAGATATTCAATAAATATTGTGTATTGAATTGTATTTATTTTATTTGTTTATTTATTTATTTATTTATTATAAACAAGTAAAACAACAACAACAAAAATACAAATATATTTTGTATACAGTCCAAAAAACTTTTGAAAGTTTCCTGTGATCCTGGGAATTTTCTAATTAAGGAAGGTTTGTTGCCTTGTCTCATGCCGCTGGGTCCATTCACTAAATCTGAAAAGGAATCTTTGATGTAGTGGCTCAACAAGACCATAACTCAGCGCCTCCACCGGTACACTACAATTCTCAGTGAACTTTGTTTGAACCACGTTGCTAGCAATAAATCATTTTTCTTTCTCTCACAAAAGCGCGCCGGTCGCTCTGGGTGTCAACCCTTTTATAATTCCTCCCTGCCTTCTGCGCTCTTGTGGTTGCTGACACAAACAGCTGCATAAAACATCGATAAAACATCACTTTAGAAATTCCATGCAAAGATAGTCTCTCTAGAGGCTAGAAACGGGAAAAGGGGAAAGGTTGGAAATAACATAGAAATGAAACATGTGTATGAGCAACTTTACAGCGTTGCCCCGTTGCCTTCTATAGCAAGTCCAATTGGTTATGACGTAACGTAAAATATTTGGTGAAAGATTAAACCTCCATCACTGTCTAATGAGAATTGCTCCGTAGAGTCAAAATAATTTTGATACTCCGTATTGGTAATAGTATTATTGTTTTCTTTCAGTTTGTTCTTATGTAGCCCTTATTAAACTCCACAAGTACCGTGATACTTTGTATTTCATAAAAGCGTATTCGATTTATTATTTCTGTGCAGGCCAGTGACATTTCGTCAAGAAACAATAACAATGTACTATTTATTTATGTATTTATAGGAGAAATGGGCAGGGAAAGATTTTAATGTGTTGCTGTATTTGGTAGTAGCCTGAAGCTACCTGAACTTTAAAAGATTTCTCAAGTTTTCCTTAAACATGACCTGCGATTTGTTATAGGTTTAACAGCTCTTAGTTCAGTTTTTAATTATTCCTGCACTGTCATGCACTGTCCAGTGAAGCCATCAAAGGCATCACGTCAGTTTTTTGGGGGGAACATAGAATATCTGGGCCTATTAAAATATTGATATAATTTACAGTTTGATGATTGTTTAAAGTTGACAGTGGTGAATAGCAGATTCTAAATAGTAGAATCTACATAAATAGTAGATTCTAAATCTCGTGCCTATGCCACGAGCTGCCATGAGACTGGGTTGAATGTAGTCTTTAGATTTAGTAACTTGATAGCCCAACTTGTTCTTGCATATTCAAGACTGTATAAACTGCGTGAAACCTATAAAAAACCCATGATGTCAAGGGTTAATTGGATAATTAGGTGTGTCTTTGACTTTTATATAGCCTTAATTTATTTTAAGGAATGTAACTAAGCCACCTGCAGTAGGTCTCTGTATGTAGAAAACGCGTTGCTTTCCAATAAACGAATCGTTGTTTTTAAAGCAATTTGAGTTTTTTCCTTGTTTCTTTAGAGCTTAAGTTGTTCAACGGCATTCTCACAGTGTGATGGCCATAAAGTCTTTATTTGCTGTAACCTGTTAAAATGTTTCATGTATCAGAACACAAATAATATTCTGTGGCAGTAAAGCTTATTTCACCCACTCTCCTTATTGTACGAAATGTAGAATATAAATGCCATTTCTCTATTGAGAAGATAACATTAATCATTAGGACGCAGCAGCGCGTCTAGTGACCTCCTCATGACCGCATATGTTTAGACACATTGCAGACACCCCGGAGGACTGGACAAAAGCCTCAATACAAAATTCTACATCTATACCGTGACAGTGGGAACTTCTCAGTTGCAGCTAGAGAATTTTTCTTTCATACTTTAAGGGTATGTCAACCAATGTGACATGAATAGTGGGAGCCGGTGTTAGTGGTCACAAGGGTAAGTTATCACAAGTTTTTAAGGAAAAAGTCGGAATACACATAAGCATTTCATCAGTTTTTTTAACGTTTAGGTCACTTGTCACAAAATGTCAGCATTTGTTCAATGACATTTTTTTTCATTGTTAAATGTGTATGAAATCGTACAATGGAACTCCTAAAAAATAGGATTATTAGAAAAAAGAAAGCCCCTCCCTTAAACCTTAACGTCAATGTAGCGAAATCAAAATGAGATTGTACCAATTAGCAACCTCAAAAAATATTTTCGACTGCCGTGAGATTGTTTTGCAATTTAGCATATTTTTAGTAGCCAAAATTTTAGGCTGTGCCTATACAGAACATGACTTTCAAAAAACACCTACATTTGGAAATATTAACTGGAGTAAAAATGTACAGCTGTCTCCAGGACGTCTTAAGTTTATACTTAAATATAAAAATTAAATATACACACACCAAATATTTATATGTTTACTATTCGTTGAACTTTGTAAACCGGAAAAGCTTCAAAAGATCACGTTTCCCAGTGTCTTCTTGCATCATCACTTCTATCAGCATTTAGCCTCTTTATAGCACATTTTTGTATTGTTGTGAATTATAAACAAATCCTTAAACACAGTTTGAAGAACGTCTCATGAGATATGGACCAGTAGGAAATTTACAGATCTTCCGAAATACTTTCATTTTGTTGCAAACTGTCAGAGGAGTTGTAATGACGTTTGTGTGTATAGGGGCTATATGAGGATACACAAAGATATGACTACGTCCAGCTCTTACCTGTTCCCTATATACCTATCCCACCTATTTAGTTGTACTTATCTTGAACAAGAGAGAAAATGCACTTTAAACACCAGATGTTCACAGGTGGCCCTTCATACATGTACGACGGTTCTCAGTTTCGTATTTTAAAGAAATTACCCTGTCTAACAACTTTTAGTTTGCCATAAAAAACGCAAAATGGTATATAAGTTAATACTAATAAAAACATTACGTGGATTGTATCTCTAACTGCCATACAATCCTTGTTGAACTGCAGGTTTTGTGTGTAAAATATTATCTGCTGTTCTGTGAACTCTCCTTGTTGCCTAGCAACCTGGACCAATCACAAGATCACTCATCTTCTTCGTTAGAAACTTCTCTCTTATGGGTTTGTTAATCCAGTAATTTTTCAATAAAATGTTTCTGTGTTTCCAGTATCGTAATCAAGATTAAGAATTTATTTAATAACGTTAACACATCAGCATTCAATCGCTGATAGAACGTTTAGGTCCAAATGTGCTTAACTTCAATTCAAACTAAACTAAAATATCTGACTATTAAAATTACCGATTGAGTAACTCCGTGTTCTCCGGGATTGTAGACACCTAAAGGACAACGGCAATATGACAACTAGGCTAATCTTAAAACAGTTCATGTTCCGTTTTTTTGTGCAGTACACAATGCACTTTAAAACGGCTTATTTGTATTTAAATATATTTAAGACAACTTTAGTAAATATTATAACATCGGTTCGGAAATAAATAAACATTTCACGGAATTTGACGGTCACTGAATTGGTACAATCCGAAAAAAGTTACATGATTGTTTCTAAAAAACATTAAACCTGTTTAAATATTATGTTAAATTCTATAGAATTTACATTATTGAACTGAAGAAGAAAAAAATGAATCTTGGGTAATGTAAAACATTTTAAACATATGCTTCCATCACTCAGATAATTGTTACAGATAATAAAATAATATTTCATGGCGGTGGATATGTTATATTAATGACAAATTGTCTTTGCAAGCTGAAAAAAGGGGAAACATGTCAAAGCGTCTCTTGTCACCCAATGGCACATTTCTCCTTTCCCATATCCTCATCTTCTTCGTTTCTGACACCCAAGGGCGCTCTTACTGCAGTGTTGTGTATAGCGTAGCTGTTACCTTCATCACTTTGGGAAGAAAACAGCAGACATGATTGGTGAATGTCCCTAAAGCGCAGCTTCCATCTCCCTTTTGTACATTCCGCAATACTCAAGGCAACACATTGAACTTTGTTTTATTAAGTATCCTTGTCATTACAGGATCAGTCAAAGTGTCTCAGTGGTCTTCACATCTCCACAGACCTCAAACTTGTATCCTCGAAACAATCCAAATGCAACCCAAATGAGCGATGGTAGTTTGTCATACGTTTGGCATAGTCAGTATATATATATATTATATGTGTGTGGAAGAATTGGTAACATTTGTAATTGAATAACTTTTAACCAGTAATGGTAACATTACACAAAGGACCATAATGAAGGTGACGCTGACATAACAAAAAAGTTTGTGCAAGAGTGTTTGTGGCAAATGCATGTTGAAACTTACTTCACAAAAGCAACGAGCGTTCATTACTTAGCAGGTATAAAGAACGCCCTTAAATATTAGATTCTATTGTTATCACTGAATAAATCCAAGTATGTAAAATCTGTCTGAGAACAGTCTGGGGTGTATCCTGGTTTTCTGCACTGCCAAACTTATTTTTTTCTTATCAGTAGCCTATAATATGTGACAAATATTTATTCGCAAACGCACTATTTTGATGTCATATGTTCCATTGCTTTGTCCGCTTTATTTTGGGTAGCTATTAGGCATAGCTTTTGGGGGTCATATTGAGTGTAAAGGTTAAAGGGCATAACATCCGAACAAAGATTATTGTTGAATCCAAAGCAGATACCCTTCCTTGCTCATGCTTTTTGTTTTTCAATATGAAATTATATATTGAAAAAAAGCGTATGTTAAAGACATGATTAGATTGCCACATTACGTGTACTAAAGTGATATGTTTTCCAGTTCACGAGTCAAGCTGTCATGTTTCTGGAAAAACAACACAGTGACCCCGAATTGAACTCTACGCGTTTTAAGTCGTTTACCACGGCTCAGTTTAAACAGAGGTCCTCGGAACACTGCTAAGAACTGAAACCTTTCATCACTAACTTAATAGCTTTGAAAAGACACTTATACAAAAAGGTTGACAAAATGCATTTTCGAATTGAAAGGCAGAATTAGAATGTGTGAGTACTTCACAGCCTACTTCAAACTACTAATAGTTTCATTTTATGATAAGAAAATTCTGACGAGTGTTTTTTTTTTAAGACAAATAGTTTAACATGGTTGCACTTAATCTTTCAGCCAAACCAAGAACTCTGATTCTGGTCTTTAACATGTGCTTTGTGAAAGCATAATCTTCCAAATCAGATTACAGTTTGAGATGTTTAAATAAACAATATTACAAAAATTCCAACAGGTTTCCGGATAATAGTTCAACATGTTATTCTAATTGAAAAAACTTTAGCATTTGTTTTTAAACAAGCAATGCTCAAAGTTAGGACATGATTTGCACCAAAGGCCTTTGGTGTGAAACCACTCCTTGGACAATAACATACAACGTACATGTCTCCCTTTCGCCAATGTTTACTGTAGAAGCCACGACACCATCGAAATGTGAATGCAACTGTGCACAATCCAAAACGAACGCAAATAATACATTGGCACTATGCGGTATTGAAACTCTAACATACAAGCTTAATATGTTTTGTGTTTATTCTCAAATAGCCAACTCAAATAAATGTATTGATGAGTTTTCGACCCTTGTTGTGTTTAGTACCCAAACATCTATAAATAAATAAATTATTTTGATAGAGCTTGTGATAAATGCGCGCCTTAATTTCTGCCGACAGGTGACGATCTTCCTTCTTGTTCTCTTCTTTTTCCCTTGTCGGCAGGTACAACGCTTTAGAGCAAGCGTTGTACAGTATGCCATTCGTTACTTGTATCAGACGTGGCAAACCTTCCAATCATTCAGTTGATTTATAGGTGCACGTACAGAAATGTCTATCTCCCTATACGGTAGAGTTCACTACGGTGTGGATGTATAAAGAATACCAGAGTACAAAGTATCAGATTTTCATAAGGGACACAATTATGAGTGATAAATGGATATAATCACTGAGCTATCGTAATCTCACAGTCATTGATGTTTCTGATTACTGTTAAGGTTTTTTTAAGTAGTTTTCTCACTGTGAAGCTGTTTGCCCAGACAGATATTTTACCGTTTACCTTCTATATACCTTATAACCAACACCGTCGTTAAACAATGTACGACAGATCGTTACAAAAAGCGTGAATTGCAACTTTACCCAGAAACATGATTTAGCGCAACAGCTGGCGCCATGTTGTTCACCCCGAATAAATTAAGTTATGGGGACAAATCTTTCCTATAACGTTCACATATGTTTTGTGCAGTAAACCAATTCACTCATAACTTTCAATTGTTTTTGAACAATTGTAAGGTGTTATGGAAATCCTTCTGTATAGCCTGCCTATCATCTAAAGGTCAATACCAACCTTGGCATTTTTTAAATATTCGAGCATGTTTTCTGTCTAGGTTTTTAACAATAAATTATTTGACTTCATTTGAAATAGTTAACATATTTGTTTTAATCTTTTTGATGTTTGGATTTGGCATCATTTTTACTTTTGAATTAAGCACTTAAACAAAAATATGTGACATAGTAACAGCAGCATATATTAGTAATATATTAGTAATGCAGGATCTCACTTTTTTTAACGGTCGGGTAGCCTAAAACTGTACTTTATAGTTAGATTTCAATTAATTCAACAATTTCATTCAGTATAGAAATATTATTTATCATGGGATAATCAACCTGACTAGAGTGAAATTACTACTAGAGGTATGCTTCGCTGTTTACTGCGTTGTGGACGACTAAATTATTTGAACGTTTATTGGCTGGCAAGTAGCATGCAGTGCGATGATGTCCTGTGTGTCTTGTGAATTCTGAATTCTGAAATAGCGGTATACACCTGTAAAATTATACTCGCCTTAAAAACGGACTTTAGTTCAGTCTACATAATAGAGTTTACTGATCTCATACGATGCAAAGGAACAAAGCAAAAATACATAAGGATGTCCCTCTTATATTGAGACATCAACATTACCAAAACTCACAATGAAAGAAGGAGCACCGATGGAACCCCAGCAAGCCTGTGAGGTTGCACACAGAAGGTACACATTAGGAGAGCTAGTGTGCCTTCTGCCGAGGTCGGCCGAACTGAAATGAAGCTAATGGGACAGAAAATGTGTCCCCAAACTGAACTCGACTTTTCTCAGTTACCACGAACTTCAATAAAGTATCTCTTCAGTCCCGCGACATGGAGGCGACAGCATATCGAAAGAGACCGCCGGGACTCTATACGATTTAGGCATGCACATTCATTTTTCTCCCCTGTTCAGTCACACAATGGTTCTCTTTTCAAGTGCCTTTCCAAAGTCATGGCCAAGCTTAGGTGATCGCCATTGCCTTTCTTCCCATTTGGGTTTGGACAAACTATCCGCTGAAACATATTTTGAAGTGACTCTTTTGTGGACAATTTAGTGGCGTTACAACTTAATACACTAGAAATACAATTCACTATTGCTGCTGAACTTGATTGATGGTCTAAAATGACTCACTCCTTTGTGGCACTCAGCCCCCCACTTAGCAAGCCGTTGTGTAATCTTCATTCAAGTCAGGCCGATTTACAATTAATCAAACACGTTCCTTATTTTCTGTACATCTTTTTATGTTGAATTTGTATCAAGGGAGATTTACAAATAATTTTCTCTGTTTTTTACATTTAGAATTTAGAATAAAAAGAAAAAAACGTCACAATAAAAATGACGATTAAAACAGGTTTGTATGTAGGACCAAACATTCACAATAGAGCGTCCCCTCCATGTCACATTATAACTAGCAGGGCCACCGTGCGCAGATTATGGACCATCTAGCTCCTTGTTTGATAAGCGACGGCGTTGCTTTCAACAGAATCTAGCGCCACTTTAAAAAAATAACAATATGACAATAACAAAGTACGAGAACTTTCAGGTGCACTCAGGTACCTGGAGAACATTTCTCTTTGTAAACATTTTAACTTAACAATAAATTAGATTTATGAAAATTCTGAAAATGTCGTCTCTTTCTGGTTGTTGACACGATTTACAGCTTTGTTTGTAATGCCATTGTATTCTCATTTGTGCCAGACTGCAACTGAATCTAGCGAGATTAATTAGCTTTCCCTTTACATAATAACGAATTACACAACCTAACCTATTTTAAAAAAAAGTCATTAATTTAAAAAGTAATTAAAACTCAGCATGACCATCCTAACATTTTTGAATACTTCATTAAAACCCTCCAAAATGCTAGAAATTGGGCCTGTCTCTAGTTACAATTTAATTTTGTTCACTCCTTAAATGGTTCAACATATTTACACGTATTTAATGTTTTCGATAAATGTTTGGTTTAGCTATTAAACACGTTTGTTTGGAGTCTTCGGAGATTGTTATTAGTGTTTTGAGAATTAGTTCATTAGTTACGTGCATGGTAAAGCTGAAATTGCAGAATGAAAAATAGAAAGAAATAGAAGCAGTGGATCTGTGGATCATTTCTTGAATACTGAAATAGATTGTTTGGGGCAATTGGAACAATGTTGAAATCAGTTACTAACATGAAGCCATCCTCCGGAATGAAGAGCGATAACATCCCCGCTGAAAAGGCCTGAATTATATGGCACGTTGATCGAATGCGCGAGAAAGTGAAGGGTACACAGCCTCCACTAATGGAGTGCTCTGATTTGAGAGACGGCGTTGGAGAGACCACAAATAAAGACTAGTTCCTTTTTTTCATAACAGAGAATGTTTTAAAATAATCCCTGGACAAACCAGAGATGTACATTTTGCTTTTAGCTAGAGGTTTTAGGTTTGGGCCTACATATTCCGACTACTAAAATGAATGTCTCTGCATCCCGTGTTGAAGGTGATAAAGAAAACGTGTGGATGTTTACGCGCGGATATTTTACTTACATTGCCATTAATAAAATTCACCTGAGTCTAGGTTAAACTAATAGACACTTACGTTTTATTGACCACTATAATTAGCACAAATACACTAAACTGGTTTTATTGCATCTTACAACAATCTGCTGTTAATAGCCTAAACACAACGCCATCACAACAAAACTAAATGAAAATGTAAAATCTTAACCTTTCCATACGACAGATAACTCACAGCATGATTTACGTTATAAATAAAACAAAGACGTTTAAAATCTATCGATTTCCACGATAGTGATTTTCATTTACAGTACAAAAAAACGTATCACCTCCTTCGGGGGGAAATAAATAGATAAGTTGTGCACTTCACCTTGGCAAATGGCCAAAAGAAAGGCCCACAAAAAACACTTAAATTAATATCTATAACCTGTTTCGCCCAAAATATTTCTCCTGAGAAAAAGAAAAGAAAAAACAAATAAACAAAAACATTCGATTGATTCCGTTTTAGATAAATTAAACCCTGTTTCGCGTTAGAAAAATCATCCATAGGTATTCTCAGTAATCCATGCTATATAACATGCATTTTATATAACAGCGGACTTCAAGGAACCCCCTTTACGCACATGATACCTACGAAAACAAAATATATTATATTTTATAAATAGTCAGTCATTTTGTTCTTTCCTTCTCTCTCTCCTTCAAATAGTTCTCTTATAACCTTGTAATATCCTCGCCACGCTCGGTTCCGGAGAGATCTTCGGAGGCTGACATGGTATTGGTGGAGGAAGCTGCCGCCACAACGCCAGCCGTCGAGCTTGTGTTGGACCCGGAGGAAATTCCCGTCGAAGACGAGGATCTTACTTTGGTGTTTGGCAGCCTATGGTCTTTTTTCCACTTCATCCTGCGGTTCTGAAACCAAATTTTGATTTGCCTCTCCGAGAGGACCAAGGAATGAGCGATCTCGATTCGTCTTCGCCTCGTTAAATAGCGATTATAGTGGAATTCCTTCTCCAATTCTAAGACTTGCTGGCGAGTGTAAGCAGTTCTAGACCGCTTGGGTTCCGCTCCATTGTAATTAGGGTTCACTGGATAGAGGAGAAGTAAAGGTAAAGAAAGACAGAGATAATAGAAAAGAAGCAGCGAGGGAAGGATAGGGTAAACAAGCGTGTCTTTAACTGAGAAATGTTGGCGACAGAGCGGGATGAGGCTGGGTTAAAAATATCTAAAACTTATGCAGCTTTCTGTATTAAGGCTAAAATCACTTTGCACTCAGCAATGAATTATTAATGCAACATTTTAAAGCTATTTTTTCTCTGGTCCCAGATCTCCCTCACTCTCTCACACTCATAACAAGAGAAGCCACATGGTGATACGACTGCCCAGAGTATACCTCGGCTATAAAATTTATGGTGGGTGTAATTACCAATGCCTAGTCGTAAATCCGCCTCAATTGTGCCATTTCAATGGCTTCTATCCTATCGTAGCAGAGGCTGGCCAAGGGATGAGTGTTAAAGGAGTGAGGCAGACGGAGAGAGAGAGTTAGGATGAGGGGCAAGCTTTATAGCGCTTAATAGAAATACGCTCAAGTTGCCTACCGGTGCTGATGTGAATTTTCTTCATCCATGGGTACACTACTGGTTGTTTGGCAGAAGCTGAGCTGTTGGGATGCTCCGGAGTGGCTTGATTGCAGGCGGAGGATGCAGCCGGAGGGGTAGCAGGAGACAAGGGTAACGGCGGGGGCTCACATGAGGCAGACTGCCCTTTCCCGAGCAGGTGCCCCGCGTGAGGCAGTCCATGTCCTCTTTGAGTATCAGGTTCAGGGATGCTTGCACAGTTATACTGTCGCTCCTGGTAGCTCGCCCTCGGAGGGTATAACTCCTGGTGGTGATTCTGGTAGCCACTGTCCCTTGCACGGCTGTAATATTCTGGGCTATGTTCGGGAATGTAGCTATTTTGCGAATATTCCTCGCAAGGAGGAAATTTCGGATCGATGTAGTTAGAGTCCATCAAATACGAGCTCATGATCATTAATTTCTGGAGTGGAATATAATTTTTCTAGCTTTGTCGTTTTTCTGCTCCATAAAGCCCTCCTACTAGCGAGCAACCCTGTAAAGTTACTTTTACCACGTGACATAATGGCCCAATGGCATAGGACGATGTAGTCCCCGGATAAGGAACCAGGGCTTTCGCAAATATACCTTCAATTTTCCGCCATTGTGCGCGAAGTCTCTCTCTCTCTCTCCCTCTCTCTCTCCTTTATCCACCCCCTCCCTCTTTCACGCAAACACACAATGGGCAAATACTCTCGAAACATGCCACATCAGCTTATGCGGTTTAAAATTAACTTGTGCTGTTTTATGGGTTTACCACAAGCGTTTAAACAATGAATTTTTTTTAAAGAATAACAAACATTTGAATTGTTAATAACTGATCAAATATTTTTCAGGAAATGCTAATTATAATAAAACATTATCCAGTGCTATTTTTTCTACGTTTTCTTACTGCATGTTACTTAACAGGCATATGAATATAGGCTATTTTATTCGTAGGCATATTAGTTCTATTTTAGAGGGGGAGGACAAAATGACAGCACAAAGAAAAAAATTCAAATCCATGGGATTATGTTTCACTTGTCTTTTATCGCTGGTTTTTGTCTGTAATTAGTGTTGGAGCCAAGCAAACGACACTATAAATTGTTTATAGGCTATAAAGTCTTTAAATCAATCGTTTGCAACGTTTGTAAGCTCACAGGACTATAGCGAAGTCCCGTGTCTCTGACTTGAATACAAACCCAACTTGCCTATCGTGGCTTTTAAGTCACCCATGTATTCCTGTAAAGACGTATTTGCGATTTTGATTTATTAAACACAAATTCGGTTCTACAGGGTACATATAGACGACTACAGACAGGTCTCTTTTCAAATGTAAGTTTAAAGACAAAATCCTACTTAAAATAAAGTGAGTCAGTTTAAGCTAATATCGACTGTCCTCTTTGCCATCCCGACTTGAACTAAAGCATTTATTTCCAAAGTAAATTAGCTTTCTTATTAATATTTAAAACCTATAAAATATCGAAAAAAAACAATTTATTATTTCACTGCAGGTTTGTTGAATTCTTCCCAACGCAATTTTTAAATTTCTTGTATAAGGCCATGACGATACGTGTGATGTAAAAACTGTGAGAATATTGTATTGTATTCTTAAATACTTGTTTAATAAACATTATATATAAGATAAATATAGAATGGAAACAATTTTATAGAATATGCACTACTACAAAATATATATTTAACCCTTAAAATCTATATATATTTTATCTGTCATGTTCTCATTTTCAGGCTTGCATTCCCCCTCAACAATCCAATAGGCGAGGTAAAATAAATTGAGAAAGAGGGAGGGAGTGAGCAAGACAGAAAGAAAAAATAAATGTTTTTACCATCAAGTCATATCAAATCTCGAACATCTAGGAGCACCCACTTGAATATTCAGTCACAAACACTTTGGGCACAAAACGGACACGTGACAGCACAGATGAAAAATAAGTTTCTTTTGTTCCGGGGGTTTATTGTGCACGCCATTACCATATGACCGCCCGGTAACCCGCAAGACAGTGCGCTATATTTCTCTCCCATTTAGAATGTAAACATGAATGGATAAGAGGTATATGACGAAGCCTCTGTAAAATATAAAATGAATCTTTTTAGTAATCGTGAATTTATATAGAATTTATAAAGAGCCTGTTTTATGAAATCTAATTTCCAACCCACTGAAAACCATTTGTATATTTCCTTTAACAAATAGTCAGTGCACACCTCAGCACATGAAATGTTAGGAAACAGCCCTATGGCCTTATCTGATGCATTTTATTTCACTTCTAAACCCTACAGATGTGATCCGGATTTTTTCTTTCACCCCACCAACCTGAAAACGCCCCCATCCACCCTCTCGAGCAGCTCTAGTGTTGCGGACGCATTTTAATATTAGTTAGACAGCCTGACCCGCATTTCACCCCTCGCGTTCGACTTGTTCCAATAGTTCACTGCCAAGGAGTTATTGATGAGCGAAAAGCGTTGAATTCCCTCTGCACATAAATGGCCTCAGATCTTGCACCTAGCTCAATAACTAGTTATAATGTAGAGACTTCGAGAAAGCTATAGCCTACCCGCTGGCGAATTTACTTGATGATTCATTTGTATATTAGTTTTTTTCCTTATACGGATAGATAGATAGACAGACAGACGGACGGACGGACATACATATATATATAGATAGATGTGTACACCACCGAATGACATTGTAGGGCAATGTGACATTTTGTGAATGCCTGTTGGTCAAATTCTGGGCGCAATTTTCTGGTCCAAATTTTTATTTCTTTAAAACTTCAAAGGACCAAGAGAGTAAAAAATATGTTTCTTACTTTTTTATTTTAAGTTCCAAACATTTAAATGTAACATGACTGCATATTATAATTTAAAATATATTTGTACTTTTTATTAGTAGCCTATTTGTTATTTGTTACATTTTAATTCAAAGAATTGATCAATTATTTCATCATAAATAATTTTCGTTCGTTTTGATCAAAGAACAAGTTTTTCTATTCCTCCCCAGTGTATGACAAAATGCGGCTTTTGATCTAGATTATCATAGGAGTTATCGTTTTGACTCTAAAAGAGGCCTGCCTTCCACGTTCGTTCAAGTTTTCATTTTTGTATTTCATTCATTTGAAATGAGTTATGATTTAGTTAATTTAGTTATTATATATTTTCATAAGGAAAGTAGCTGATTCGTTTCTGTTTACAAAAAATAGATAGATCTGTGAATTTGCATTCATTTAAAAATGTAAAAACATGACAATGGGAGCTTAACGGATCACCAGAACAACAAATCGTTCAATCTACCCTCTTTGCACTAGCAGATGGGCATATGTGCGTTAGTTATCTTCGGCTCTTCTCAGGGAATACCGCCCTCTCTGTTTATACAGAGTGAAACAGGATGATAGACGAATATTTTACTAGAACTAGAAAACAACAGTAAGACTTACCGGTTCAACCACGCGCTCTATCTTTGCTGCACATTCCTCATTATCTCATCAGCTAAAAAGAAAAAAAGTGATTTAGCAAGTAAAAAGTAAAAACAAACAAATCACTTGAAGCACACTTTCACCATAAAGAAATACACATGGATATTTATAAAGCATAGGATTGTTGCTCATAATCTTATAAAAAATAAATATCTCAGTGAATATAAACTGTATTTCACCCCTGAAAGGTAAAACGTTTTTAATAGTTTTTTCTATGTCTCCCTTTGAGAGTGAACTGTCTAAAGGCAATATCCTTTAAACAAGGACAAGGCTACGTATTTAGAACAGGTTATTTTCATAACTATTTCCTTGAGTAATGTTTTTTTTGTAAAAGACTTCAAAATGAGAACATACTTGTTCAGGCTTACATGGCATCTCAGAATTGATCATTGAAAAAAAATCCATATGACCTTTAGATTCATTGTTTTTTTTATCAACAACAATATGTAAAAATATGGAGATAATCTTTACAATTAGCCAACTCGTTTTCTTTAAAATTTCAGTCAATCTCGTACAATCTAAATAGGGAGTAAGACAATTATTTCAGTAAAGTATATAAGTATTTTCATACAAGTGAGAGAAAGATAAGATGGTTTATCTGTGTATACAAACAGACAAAACATCAAATGAAATTTGCCTTGCAAATGCAATTCTCCATGCATGGAACACACAAAAAGGTCCATCTAAACAGTCACAAGCACATGTATATTGTGTTTAGCGAAGCTTCTGTTAAGTAATTTCTGTTACACTGCAATGTTTAGTTGGAGTAAACAGCCTGTGTTTTCCCTGACTAAAGTCATAATAAATTTATTAAAACACCACATCTCTAAATATTAATTAATATTCCATAACACTATTGTTGTCATCATCAATTATTAACCTCATCCACATGACTCAGAATAAAGAAGAAGAGTCTTCTCACTAAGAGAACAAAGATATCGCTTGGAAATGCTTTTTAGCACAAAAATTATCTAAAGAATTTAGAATATAACTATAGTCTATTCCAGCATTAAAAGAAGTGCTCTTATTTAGGGACTCTGTAACAACATAATGTCTTATCAATTCTGTGTGATTTACAAATTCTTTCAAAGTGGATCTATAATGAAACCACTTTGGAGGACAATTATTGGCTCACTGATATATGTCTTTAGGTAGTAATCTGGTATATGACAGAAAAATATGTTGAACACAGTGTGGCCTAAACTGATGGAGCGGAATACAGAGGGATATAAAACTATTGCCCCCTATTGGTAGTTAATGTTTTTGACACAGTATTCAACGAGTTCTGATGGTAGAATTCTAGACAAGCAATTCACTGAAATCAGTCTAGTTAGATTTAACCCTAATAATAAATTGAAACATCGAATTAAACAGTTTATTAAATATTCACTTTAACCGTGATACACTCATGTTCTAAAATATTGTATTTTTCTTTTAAGTAAAAAAAACATGCAACAGATAAGTCAGTGAAGTGTTATGTTAGCACCAAACACATCATATTACCATTTATGCTCTAAATGATTTATAGTCCAAATACCCATAAAATATTTTGGCATTTAACATTATATCAATTATTATTTCAGTTTAAATCAATGTATTAAATGTATCCCCCTTGATCAATACAGGAAACTCAGTAAAATGCACATGCTCTGAGCAAAGATAGATGGCAACACATATCAGCAATAAACTATTGCTTTCTATCTGAGAAATCTGTGAATTGCTTTAGAGATTGGTGAAAAATGTGGATAATCTTTGTGGTATGGCACTCAAAATAATTTATTGTATTTTTGACAATTTTTTATATTACATTTTATAAAAGTTTATTGCTTGTATTAATTGGTATTATTTAATGCAGAGTCACTTGTGAGCCAGTTTATGATTCCACA
Source organism: Triplophysa dalaica (assembly GCF_015846415.1). Taxonomy (NCBI): domain Eukaryota; kingdom Metazoa; phylum Chordata; class Actinopteri; order Cypriniformes; family Nemacheilidae; genus Triplophysa; species Triplophysa dalaica. Next base: position 15,889,981 of record NC_079561.1, on the reverse strand, counting down.
AATTTTATAATTTACTACCCTCAGTGGATTAAAAGTGCAAAAGTTTTGATGTAATATATTAACGAAACCAATTTTCTTGTTTTAACAGGTCCAGGTTATGAGCATTTGACAGCAAGCTAACAAGTTCGATCAAGTTCAATATCTTACCAATGACAAACCTGTTCCGATGTGAACCAGAACTCCTCAGTTGTTTTACTTGGCAGATCTTTCTACAAAAAATGAAAGGCATGTGCCTAACTCCAAGCCTCGGAGGAATGCCCTTCGGAAGGTAAAATGAAATTTACAACTCAGCAATATTTACAACAAGAATCAGCCGTACGAGGCAAAATTTATCAGTGAAACAAGCCTTTTCCTTCAAACTCTTTTGTGCTTTATAACATTGTTTGGACTCCACAAACTGTATTAATTAACTGACAAAGTGATGTTGAAAGTAATTTGTGGAATATTTGCAAATCTGATTTAAAAAAAATCTCAGAATAATATTCTGACTAGAATTTGATTTGGGATCTCTATGTATCGTACACTAAGATGCAATGGCATCTAAAATGGTTAGTGTTTTACACTTTTGCAGCCCTCTCTCATTTCTTAAACTACAGTTGTCCCCTGCAGTAATCCAAATTAATTAAAGTAATTCAAAATATACAAACATCTCCAATCTTTTTTTAAATTTAAAATAGATAATAAATCAGCAAAAATAATTGCAATTTACCTTGTTTGAACCTTTCATTTATTCATAATGAGCTATCTATCTACCCTTGCAATGGACATTTTGTTGGAAAATAAAAAGAAAACAAACATTACTAAGAAGCCATTTCTTTTGTACACCTGCATAAACTTTGCAGAACAAGAAAGGGTCTTAATTACTTAATTGTGCTTAAACAGTAAATAAATGCATTAATCCTATTATGTAATGCGATCTGTAATATTTCACAGGCCTCTACAAAATAGTAACACAGCTGTATGAAGATGGCAGCAGTGCTCCAGCTCAGCCAAACTCCGCCTCGCAAAGATTAAGAGAACGTTCTCGGTGAATAGAGCAGTCTAGATTATAGTTTCCAAGTACAACATCATAAAGGCAAACATGGTTTAAACTTTTCATATGATGTTTAGTAAGCCATATCAGTCAAATAAAGTCCACTGAATATGAGGAATTGAAAACCGTCAAAAAAATCATATGCAATGTGTAAAATCTTCGTGTACTTCTAATAATTTAGACAAATTTTCCACAAATATATGGCATAAAAATAGTTATGTATATTTTGTGTATCCGGTGACTCTGTCTAACCATGCACACTGCCCTGCACATGACCCCACCATACAACAACAGATCTTCTCTGCCCTGCACATGACCCCACTTTATGTCCGATCAAAAGATCAATGTATTGCTCATCTGCAAGCCAATACAAGATCGCTTATTACGAGATAAGCTATTCACAGCCATTCAGACTCTTGCTGCTTACCACGACATGCAGGTCCCTAAAAGTAAAGCATTTTCGATTTATAGTTCGATAGTAAAATTGCATCACAAGGCGAAACAACTCACATTTTTTCGACGGAAGAACGTGGGTTTTATCATGCGTCGTACAGTTTTTAGAAAATATTCCCAATGATTTTCACAATTAAACTCGCATAAACAGTAAACAGAGTTTTATGTCATTGTCCAATTACCTGTAAAATCTGTAATACCAACGTTTAAACGAAGACTCTACCTGTTTGTTTGTTTCTGTCAATACAATTATTTAACAGAAGAGACATTTTGCGCACCACGTAAAACAATTTCTCAAATAATTATTGAATTGCATGCTCGATTAATTCCCGAGGGTGTTGCGGAGGAAAGAACATATTCAATTTAAAAGGGGAAAACAAAGATTATTAACTTACTGCAACCACTTGGGATCCATTTGGGAGAATCGAACTTTAGCGGTCTACGGATCCTGACGCGAGTAACCCACACTATCAGGCTCTCGACCGTCGTCTCAGAGATAAGACTAGCCAACAGCTGCGATTACGGACAGTTAACATTATATATGATGTAAATATATTGAGGGTTTGTCAGGTCTTGCAGGCCATAAAACCTACTTTAATGACCCCACGTGCTCTCCCTGCACCACTCACTGGTCCAGCTTTGGGCAATTGGCATAAATATCCCTCAAAACTTGAAAATACGTGGCAAGTGAGCTAAAAAAAAGAGGGGTTTGTGTAAAAAGCAACATAGTAGCCACAGTAACTCGCAAAGTGTCCCTCACGGTCAGCAAAAGGCAGCATGTATGGAAAATTACAATGAATCTCCGACATAGGTGAGTGAGATCCTTCTAAACATGAAAGCACATTTCGAGCAGTAGTATTAGATTGAATAGTTTACTGTTTCCTTTTTCAGTTCAATGTGTGGGTTTTTGTATGTGCATTCATAAACCTCTGAAACATAGAGATTAAACCATTTGATCAACCAAAAAGAAAGCGACAGTGTGTGTGCTTACAGAGTAAGCTTGTCGGAAATTACCATTTTGCACATGCACGCACCGATCTTGCTGTGTCCTCTGTTTCACCTTTCTAGCCACAGGCCTAGACTGCGTGAAAATTCTTCACATAGAGGGACTTAACATCAGCAACTGAATTAAATATAGCAACATTAATGCTGATATGCGGTTTAATTTTAGTTTAAATTCAAATAATAAAATAAATATTTTTCTCTTTTTTAGAGAAAAATGGTGCACTGCAAATGTGTTATCCAAACACCCCAACTGTTAATTTATTAGCTTATTATTTATGGGATGGAATATAAAATTAATCAAAAGGATTTAATGTGCCAACCATTCTGTTGTTGTTTGAAGCTTAATACCAAACGACACTTTGAAATGTTTGTGTAAACTTCCGCCAGTTTGTTAAAAAGGAAACAGTTGTCAGTGTCTGATGGGTGAGAGGAAGCGCTGTAAAAGTTTATGGGGGTCATAAAGTTTTATGTGCCTCCGTCTAAGGGCTACTGTAAATAAGTGACCAGACCGTTTAAGCTTAATCATTGTCTCATCACTATAAGTACACATGCAGGCTAGACATAGAAACACGAAACAAAATCACATTAATTGAAATTAAAGAGCGCATAATGTTTTCTTATGCATAACTTCTCGGAATTAAGTTTTGTATAGCCAAATTTCAAAATGACACTTTTATATTTGTTCCTAGAATTTTTAACAGAAAAAAATCAAATCTGGTCCTTTTTTAAGTGTTATTATGTTTATTTAAAGCATTAAGACACAAATCCAGTGCTGACGAAATGAGTAATGTGTGTTCACTGTATTGGCAATTTTAGGCTTATTTCATGAATCGTTGATAATTGAAAAATTATTTGTGATTTACCAGAGAAGTTAAATAAAACAAACCAATTGTAAACAAAAATTGATTTGTTAGCACACAGAACAAATGTGGTTCGCAAAAAAAGTAGGTCGTGTTTATGGTGTATCAATAAACTACTCATTACAGCTTGCCTATACAAACGTCGTGGTACCTGCATAAGAAGTTATTCCAAACAGTCCATTTACAATAAAAGAGTAATTGCTATGATTGTACAGTATTTGAATAAATATTATTCCCAAGAGAAAAGTACCATTCAAATGCTCCTGGCTAAAATAAAATATGATACACAGCCGTCAATATGACACTAGGCTACAGTTGTTGCATTATTTGCATGTCGAGCAATTTACTGTGGATATTATAGTTGATGTTTTTACGACAGAAAGTACAATGAATAGAAAGACACGTTCCATTTAAAGGCAAAAATACAGTGGGCAGATTGATGAATGTTCATGTTTTGAAGCACCAAACTATTTGCACTTACATTAAGGTCAACTTAATTGGATGCAGGCCTTGGTATATAGGCTATAGGTACAACCAATTTTAATAAAGCACATTTAAAAAAAAGTTTAAGGTCATACATTATCCAAAAAGCATCTCCCGCACCTGGGACAATATAAATAAAAATGGTAGATGTGGAGATATGCACATAACAACAGTTTAGACAAATAAAAACATTGCCGCAAGATCTTTTTTAATCGTTTGCTTTTTAAAAAGTCAGCCATTACTTTATTTTCAGGCTATTTGAATAGGAGCCGTACATCACATAACTTAAAGTCCTCCTTTAACTTTCAACTTTGAGTCCTTCTTCCACTTCATGCGACGGTTCTGGAACCAAATTTTAATTTGGCGCTCGTTCAAGCAGAGGTTATTGGCAATCTCGATACGTCTTCGACGTGTGAGGTATCGGTTGAAGTGGAACTCTTTCTCCAACTCCAGAGTCTGGTAGCGGCTGTAACTGGTTCGTGACCTTTTACCGTCAGATTCTGAGGTGGCATCAGAAAGATATATTGGGTTACCTAAAACTTTTATCGACTGTCGTCTTAATGCATATTTACATGAAATTCATTGATGATGTTGCCACCAAAAATAACCCAAACAATATTATATGGATACTTCAAGCATTATGAAATAATAATGAAAACAGTGGACGAATGATATGGCTAATATTTTTTTATTTTCTGTGAAATTTAAAAGTATCATGCACATAACAAATATGATAAAACATAATCATAAATGAGAGAAGGCCACATACTCCCCAACCACTCACTAGTTAAGGGAGAGTAAAACATGGCAGCAGGTTTTGCAATGTCAAACCTTTAAGCTACTATTCAAATTTACCTGAACTAGTTTTGAGTAGGCTACTTTATTAGAAAGACATCAGCAGTGCAAAATGCAACTCACTATTTTGTTTTGAAAAAGAACCTAAGGAACTCACTAAAGCCACATAATGTAATATCTGTCTTTCTATATATTTAATATAGTGACTGTATTGCTTTACATATACGTATTTCATATGAATGACATGCAAACTCCCTTAAATTCTTAAAGCAAAAAATAATAAGTACATTTACACCTTTCATGATTTTTGCTTTTCTTAACCAATTATATCTCAATAAATTTCGCCGGAGTTCACCTCTTCACAGTAACAGGACAGCTTTACGAGCAATAGATGCCTTTGTCATAAAATTTACGGCCGCTAGTTTTATTATTTCCTACGATTGGCCTATAAAACTCAAGAGGAAAAATATGGAGCGACAAAACAGGGTATAGGAAGGAGATGCAATGACAACGATGATATGCGTGCAGTTTTCCTCTTTTTCCAAATCAGACATTAAATATAACTTTACCGTGGCTCATGTGTAGCTTTGTCATCCACGGATATATCTGCGGTTGCGACTGGTGCTGACGCTGGGTTGAATTGGTTTGTTGTTTTATCGCTGAAGTAGTCTCCATTTTGACATCACCCGTGCGACTCTTGCCGCTGGGCTTCTCCATAACTTCCATATTCCCCTCGGCTTTTTGGCTCAACAGTCCGTGACTGAGGGGGTTGTACCCGTGGGTGTGGAAGCTATGTGAGCCCAGAGCTGAACAAGATTGTGGTCGCTGAATTGCTGCACTGATCCTTGGACGGTCGGTTGTGTTTATCGCCTCCCGTTTTAAAGAGTTGGAGGAGATTTGATCACTGAAGGATCCGCTGAGATCAAGCCCTTCGTACGCGTAATTGGACTGATGGAAATCAGAGAGAGCCTCATAGTTGCCAAAAGTGTGCATTGTACAAGAGGAGGCGTCTTGCGTTTGCTTAGAAAAAGACTTTCCAACGTATGCACTCATTCTATGTCGAAAACAAAATCCCCTACGAATCAGACAAACGAGTCACCAAAAAGCACTTCGCCACAGCAGAAACCGAATCGGCTAATAAAGTATACATAAGTTGTTAAAGGAGTTTATTTTTTTAATTGGATATTATTTGTATTTCTTGAGGAAGTTAGCTTTGCCCTAAAAAAGAGCAGGATTTATAGGTGGAGGAAATCATTTCCTTTTTTTCTTGATACGACGCGTAATGCCCAAATATGGGATGTTTAAATAGAATCACGTGCAACTGTTGGCCAGTCATAAATTGGCTAGATCCCCAGGAGGTTATTGATAGACAGGAAAACGTGTCCGATAACTTCTGGGTATGGAAATCATCTAAGGTTGTGGGCTTAAAAGGGCGAGACCGTTAGACAAGAGCGTCATCTGGCGTCTAACACTGGACAAAGCTCATACGTACCAACCCACGCAGACACAGTAACGTATAACACATTACATAATTAAATTTGATTACGTTTGACACAACAAATGTCATGGTAATTTGAGTTATATAAACTTGACCATTGTCACACCAATCACATATGTGAGAAATGTAAGTGGTCATTTCCAGAGTTATGGTTTGTATATGTGTCTTCTTTTTTAGCCTTATTATTTGACTATGTCAATGCTCGTGATAATTCATGGACAATTTGACGATCATCTTTAGAACACTTTCGAGGTTTCGCATATATTGCAGCATCATCCCTACACTGCATGTCAATATTTATCGCAGAACATCTGATTCTGAGCTATAGCATGCAATGCTTTGGTAAGGGGTGATTTTGCCATCTGAGCACTGTGGCTGTATCATGAAGGAGGTATGTTTTATTTATAAAATAAAAACGTCTAACAGACTCTTTAAAATAACCTTTAACACATAACATAATTATTATGTATAGTAACAATAATTACTTTGCAATGTTGAAATGACTGGACTTTTACACGGATTAAATTGCATCATTACAAAGTAATTGATGGATAAACCAAATGTCAATATATCAGTAAATTTGTTAAACTAGCTGATGTTTCGCTGCTACAAGCCTAGTAAAATGAGTAAATCAAAGTTAATAAATAAAGCTTCTTTGCAACAAACACGTGTGAAGTCACATACATTTTTATTCAATTCACATACATTGCGTACATACCTCGAAAGCTTAAGTCAAAACAAAGACAATACAACTTTTTTCAAGAGTTTTATTAAATAATACACAGTTTACACAAACAATATAATTGCGTACCAAGGTTTACATTTTTTCATATGGATTTTCTATTAAGACAAGTTTATATGCATACAGCTACAATTATGATGTACAGTGGCATTTTAAACATCACAACACTGACGGGGCAAAGGCAAAATTAAGAAAAGAAAGAAAATACAATGTATTAAGGATTTAGGTAGTATAGATCATCCCGTCAGTGTTTGCATCGTTGTACAAATACGCGTGGACAAAAACACTGAATATGCATAGAAGTTACATTGACTTTTGGAATGCTTAGGATACTTTGTTTGGAGGCTGTGTAGTTTGGGTAACAGTCTATCAAATAACAATACAATTGTATCCACGTAATTTTCTAATAGCCTATAGCAACATGATAATACTACAGCTGTCAACCACACAAATAGATATTTTGTGGCATTTTATACCACTTTGTGGCATTTTATCCTATTCAATACAAAGAGTAGTGAATTGCATAATGGTGCATAACGTGCGCTTCTCTCTCCCATTTAATCTCTCCTTTTGATTCTAAATGTGTATATGCAAGTGACTTTGTGGTAGTTGTGTGTGTGGTTGCTGGTTTGAGGAGTGGGGTGATCAAAGAAATAGCGGAGTATACGGTCCATGCATTAATATTTGCAATTCTCAGAGTTTAGGTAGTTACGTTGCAGTTAACAGGCGTTCGAAAACACGGTTTCCTAATCCTTTTTCTCAGCTTCTTCTGTCTCCTCTTCGGTCTCCTTCTCTGTCTCCTGAGAAGTACCCGTCGATTCGGTCCCCGGTACAGTAGAAGTTAGATTGGTCTCTTTCTTCCACTTCATGCGCCGATTTTGGAACCAGATTTTGATTTGACGCTCGGTTAGGCATAGAGCGTTGGCGATCTCGATGCGCCTACGTCTGGTTAAATAGCGATTGAAGTGAAATTCTTTTTCCAATTCCAAGGTTTGGTATCTGGAGTAAATTTGGCGACCTCTTCTTCTGTCTGACCCGTACCCAACTCCTATTGTGAGAAACAGAATAAATAAATAAATAAACTATTAACAAATATAAATAAGTGCAACGAATTTTTATAAAAAATACATATTGGAAATCATGGTAGAAGCTTAGTATCAGGTAAACTTACTGGTGTTTTATTTCATTTTTAAGGTAACTGACAAAACATTTTGACAAAGCACGTATTTATTTATAAAGCATGCATTACCACTTGCACGGAGCGAAATCTCAGTGTTTTCTGAAACATTTCTTCCATTCAAATATATTTGGGACGGTTTTCATTACTTTTGAAAGTAAAATTAAGTTGTACATTTTTTAATTAAAGTTTAAATTATAGTAATATAAATATAATATAATATATATATAAGTAATATAAAAGGCAATAACAAAATGCATGTAATTTATATGATTTTAAATGTACTTTGTTACTACACATCTAATACATTTACACTAAGAGCACAACTTCTGAAAATAATTTCAGCACTAGAGTATTAAAGAGGTTAGCCAAATGGGATTTCCCTCTTTGAAAAAAGGGCTTTTAAAGTCTGATGATTTAGTAGTGGTTTATGAGGCCATAAAATGTAGCTACACTGTTGATAGGACGTATCGTAAAACAGACCCATTCCACCAGGGTATGTCCCAAGTAGCAGTAAAAACTCACCGCTGTGCGAGTTCATACGTTGCATCCACGGGAAGATCTGAATGTTGTTCCCCTTCTGTTCCTGTGTTCCTGCACGAGCTTGTTCCAGGCTGTACTCCTGTGGAACGTGGCTCTGCGCATTGAGTCCCATACTACTTTGTCTGCAACTGGGAAGCACGTCCTTATCTTGAAGAAACACGTTAGATCCATACTCGTACGGTCCTCGACTTGATCCGAACACAACGTTATCTTGAGGTGAATAGAAAGGGGACGCATAAATCCGGTTTTGGGTCACCGTGGTGCCATAAGAAGAAAAATGTCTGACTGAATCGTATGTGGTCGTGTTCAGAGGCATGTTGGGCAAAACCTCTTGCCCACCAGATAAATGGCAGGAGAGCGACGGGTTCGCGAAATACGAATTCATACCTTCCCTATCGCCCTCTCATCAACTCGCCCTCCTATCTTATTTCCCCTTCCTCAATCTCACACTTTCTTTGTGCTTCGCTTTCCTTCTGTCATGTACAGACGTCTTCTGTCTGCTTTGCTAACTCTCTTTCAAATGAACTTCAGAATGATTTCAATAATATTAATTTCCAGTCTCCGGTTAAGACGCGCAAACCAAGTGTTATAGCCAAGGCTTGGCTCATGGAAGGACAATATGACAGCGTCACCTGACCACTTTCAGCCAATTGAATTCGCTGTGTACCGTAGGAATATCGAGCTTGTAGCTTCTTATCCCAGTGGTTTCAGTTTATAACGTTTAAGTAAACACACACACATACACACTAAGAAACGAAGAATCACACACACACGACCGAGCTATTACGAACTTTTTGTACATTTATCAGCAAGTAAGTTTGTTCTGTCTGCTGTTGTGAAGCCTGTCCACGTGTAATGAGACAGTGATTCTCGAAGTATTACACGCATTTTACAACAAGCAACATTTAATATTAACGAGTTACCTGGATGATTCGTTTAAGCAGTTTTTACGTTACTGATGCAGACTATATATAATTAATACAATGAATGTAATATGGAATATCTTAATCATGACGACAGTTCTACCTTCAGGGCGTAATACATTGTAATAAATAATAAGTAATTGTCTCTTATGTATGTTATAGGTAAAAAGAATGTGACGAGCTATTCAGCTAGTTTACATAAGCTATTGTATCCGCACACAATTTGTATCACCAACCCTCTTTTAAAAGGTGCGAATAACATTGATATTCCGATAACTAAAAACTAAATCTTCTCATGCACATTTCTACACATTGTTATAATGATAAACGGTGACCAGGATTCATCTTGGAAAAAAGGGACCACGCTAATCTTTTTTTTATTCAGTAGATATCACCGCAGTGTTTGTTTGTTTGTTTTCTCTCTCTGTCTAATTTCCTCGGGCTTTCATGAGGCTGAAGAGGAAACGTCTGCGCTTTTCCTTTGCCCATTTGTAATGTATTGATAATTTCAGTTGTAAAAAGAACCTAAGGAAGGAGGGGGAAGGGGCATATTACTAAAGAATGCGTCAAACGCGCCTTGGTGCCATAAAAGTAACAAAACCAACTGAGGACTTCCAGCTCTGAGGCAATTACTCCTTTGAATGTATGGGGGCTGTGCAGCGAGTCTCTTATCTCGTGAACAGAGAGCTGCACATTTTGTAGCATTTTTTTTCTTTAGGGTTTACGGAATGTTTATGGAAAAGCACTATACATTTACATTTGCATTACAGTATAGACTGTTTTTTTGCATTTACAATACTTTTTTTTACAGAATTACTTGCGATGACAACTGTTGAATATGCAAATACAACATTATTACTTCGTCAAATAATTATGTTAGTTAAATGAATATTTTATATATTTCCGTTGAGTTTTGTGGAGGAAAGGACTGGTTTGTACCGAGTGGTTTAGGGTAAGCTCCATGACCTTAATGCAGGCCACATGACGGAAAGTGTGAGGCTAAAACAGTGGTTAAGAAAGAGGTGCGCAAAACAAGAGATTGACAGAATAGTAAAATTTACTTCCAGTCTGACAGTGCGAAAAAGCATTTAACATCTTTAAAATAGACTAATCTGCTTAACGATTGATTAAATGCGTACAATATTTCTTTAGTTCCGGCTTTTAGTTACTTTAGGAAATAATCAATATTACGGATTCACCTTTTCTCTCTTTTTAATGGATTGTAATGATTTGGAAAAATGCAGACCGTCAAAATGTTACTATGGGCATAGAGAATGGGTTGAAATTATATTTATATTATCTGTTATTTGATCAGTTTCAGTCTGCTGAACGTGATTTTATTTTCGTATATTTGTCAATTTCTCATTAATGCTACAAATACCTGTAATCATATTAATACAAATTGTAATTAAACGAAGTGGCAATAAATGTGTAAAATATTCATTGGAGGCAGCAAAAGTTAAATTCAAATAAATGTATATTATAAAAGAGAGCGCAAAACTGTACATATTACTATTGAGTTGGGAATAACACTATTTATATAGTGTGGTCAAAAACTTATGAAAGTAATAGAAAACAGTAAAACAAATATTTCTTCCGTGAAAAGTGTGATCGAGCGTTTTATCTCATGCCATTCATATTTTTATATTGTGAGTATTTCACATTGTGGAAACGGAACTGTTTCCAAACTTGGAATGCGCTAAACGTGTCATTTTTTAGACATATCATCCTTTTAAGTAAGCAAATTATTTTATGCTATAGGCAACTTGATAAACTTACATTTTGCACCTTCCTGTACCTAAATATTTTTAAGCAGACAAAAATGCATGATCAATCCTTATAGCTTTCAATTGCGTAAAATAAAATTGTCAACTTATAGTTTTTCTTAATTGAGAGATCATATAGTGTAGGTTGTGTCTATGCAGTTCTGAGTCTTTGATGTTCAACCTTATTGCTCCAACGGCTTTGAACTAAAAGCCTTTGATGGGACAATATTTAATACGTGGATCTATTTTACGGCATCAGTCTTGTGAATGAAGTAGTGAGTTGAACACATTACACTCCGTCTGCAATTGGTATGCTTATGTGACTGAAGAGTAGGAGCTTTAAGTGTTTTATTGCAGCCCTCAAGACAAATCACAGGGCTGTGTTTTAGCGTTTGAAGAGGCAATAAATAGACATCCCGTTTGGCCTGTATTCTTTTTACCCTCGACGAAACTACGCACACAAAAATGCGCCAAAATCTCACTTCTGGTGTGTAATTTACGCATGTGTGACGATGATCTGAGCAAAAACAAGCAACGCGCATTCTGGCGCGTTTTATAGTGACCTTGTCTGACTATAGTGGAAAGTCTATGTTGTCTTATTTTATTTTTTATTTTTTTACAATTGCAAATTTCACCGTTAAGTCAGTTGAGTATTCCAAGCCCAGCTAGCCTGTGATCTATGTCGATGTGTCTGTGCTAAAACAAAATCCCTAATAGTTACGTGACAGTTTTAACAGATCTCTTCTATGCAGCTAAGCACTTATAGTAACACACTATCCTGGTTTTTGACTAACACGAGATAATTCTGTAAAATTATGTGGCCGTCTAATGACCTCCATGAATTAGATGTTTTGAAGTACAGCGAACTCACATTGCCCTGCGGTTCTTGTAAGGAAATGTTTGGAATTAAAAGTTCCCATGGAATTTTTTTTCATTTCCATGGCAACTTTGAATTATGTCTTAGATGATTCAAATTGAATTAGCAGTGGCAGACAACAGATTGGCTCAAAGTTTACGCAAAATAGCCGGATGGCAATAAATGTGTCCATTTCATGAACGTGTTTAGAATGTTGTTAATAACGAATTACTATAATATACAAATGAATAAATCTTACGCACCATATAAACAATATGTAGACATATGGATTACTTAAATCGACTCAATTTTTTGATGGCAAATTAAAGCTTTCCCCAGCCATTATCCGTGGCAAACAGAAGACTGTAGACTCGATGCAGTGAACAGAACAACCCCGCCTCCTCTCAGTCTGTCTTTCTCCCTCACACACTCACTAACAAAACCACATGCGAACACACTCAGTAGCATTCTGCCTTCATAAATAAGGCTACTCATTATTACAAGCTTATTTTGTGCCCTTTATTACGTTAAAACAGACAAATGTGTTTTATATAGCCTATTACGCACATTAATTATTAGTTGAGAATCTCTTACCAATATTTTTTAAATAAAACACTCTATGCGTAATTTCATCCATAAATTGAACAACAAAACAAAACATCCATTTTAACAATTAGATTAAAAATAGACAATTTACTGCGTTCGTAAGCCGCAGTTGCTGCAATGTTCATAACAACTGGGTTTATTATTGACATTTTTTGTTTCTACAGGCATGGACTTCAAAAAGGCCCTGAGGGAAGATCGCAATTGTTGCTATTGAACATTGGAGTATCAGCGGACTATATTAATGTTATTCCATAATTAATTTCACTGCTTATTAAAACTTATTGTGTGTCAATATTGTTTCTGTTATTGTTTTTTTTCTGTTATAATACTTTTACTGATATTGCATATGGCAATAAAACTGCTGCGCGCGGGGAACGTAGACATTTCGTGTCTTCTTATTTCTATTTTCAATTGTTTACTTTTCACTTTAATTAAATCTGGAGAAAGGCTACCACACACATACAACCTTTTTTGTAAATGATCAAACGATTACAAAACACGAAGTTTTTAGTCATAAAGATCATTAACAAAGAACTACTTTTGGCATAGCCTACATTTTTGATGTATCTTTAAAAAAAAACTACGAATCCATACACCAAAATGCCAGGCATATTCCTTCATGAAAATTAAAATCTGATTTCTATGGCCAGCAGCATTTCCTTACTTTTCAGGCCTTGTTTAATGTCTTGCATATGGAGCAGGCACAAGGTGGCAGTGTTGTTTGATTTAGTCCTCACGGAATGACAGTGTTAGATGATTGAACACGTGTGCGTAAAAAAGAGTGAGCGAGCTCTTGAATCTGAATCTGTGTGTGTGACAGACAGAACTGGTGATCCTTACTCCGTAAGCAATACTGACATATACTTAGAAAACCCATACTGAATATGTTTACATTTAGAGCACTTTATCACAGTTATTACCCATATCACGGTGTGTGTGTGAGAGAGACAATGTAAAATAAACAAAAAAGGAAGTGTAAATGAAAATGCGTGTAAATGCGTGTAAATGAAAAGACGAAAAACTGTAACTTGTAAAAATTGTTACAGTTATTTTGTGATTAAAATTTATGGCAAACAAAGTTTTACAAAAACATTTACAAACAACCATAAGACATATGTTTGGCTTTCAAGTTTATAAGATCGAAGCCAGAGGTTAAAGGGGTTACATGTTACTGTACTTTCAAAAAATAAATGTCTAAAATCTCATTTTCATTAATAAATTATGGCCCATAAGGAATTATTATCATTATAAAATTCACATTGTAGACCTAATATGGTCACCTAATATGGCTGAATATTTTTGTGAATCAACTAATATTATCCACATTCAAGTATTTCATTTGCACTTTGTCAGGAAACAATAAAGCCCTTTATAGTAAACATGGAACATGTAACAAAACACTTCATTATCTAGTATCAAATAATCACAATCACAAACGGCACACGTGAAAGCTGGTGTTTAAACTAATAGAAAGTAAGCTTAATAACCACCAACCACACCCGTTTGAACACAACCTAAGCGCCATCTTAAAAAACTCTGAAACTCATTATCGTCGAAACAAATGAAGGTATGCACAACAACAGCATAAGTCACTTGTGAATGAGGCATCGTGAGCTAGCAATCAATGAAGTACTCTGGAAACGACACAACATCAAAATGCACACAACATATGGATACGTTACACACCATACGTGAAAGTCTTTCGTTCTGCAAATCACGTCTGATCTATATATCAAGCTTAATATCAAATCTCCTCATTGTGTAAATGCAGGTCTTTAAGAAGCCAATAAGAAGCGCAGAATCTTACTTACCGAGTTCTCCGCTGCCTGCGTGACGCACGTTCGGCGATGTAGCAGCAGACACTCACTACGGGCAGCACTAGGATCTGGATCACACTCTCCCCAACGTTTATGTGCGGGAAATGTTTAATCTTTCGAGAAGCAATTATATTTACGCGCTCTTAACCATCGCGGTCCTACTATCAGTGCCGTGTTTTTCCTCTAGGGGACCATATAGGTAGAAAGAAGATTTGGGAGGAGGCGACGTCTAGGGACATTCATTCAGTCATTACATGCGACGAAGCAGACGAGACAATATAAGGCGTTTTAAAATCCGACTGTGCAAACAGAAAACGTAAGAAATGTCTAGTGGTTAGACCATTTCAACACCACCGCGAGCTCGCTAGTCGATAGATGGGGAGATCCAGAGGAAGACAACAGCACAAAGTTCATGTTCATAGAGTGAATATCACGTGGTCTGACGCAACCAATGACCGCGTGTGTTCAGTCGTAAACTTTTATTACTTAGCTGTAAATTCCCCCTCTAAACAACTAGGAATGTGTTACGTTTCACCCTCTCTCAAAGATGGCTTATCCCATTTTCTCGCTATTCTCACTGCTGTGTTGAGCTAATGGCAAGAATAACAGAAGTTGTTCCCAGACCTATAAAAAGCTTGTTTTATTAGTCAATATTATTAGCAGAATATAATTATATAATTATATTTAGTCGGAGAGTATGAAAATTGCAGAACTTAATAAGTAAAATTTAATAGTGTGATCGGAGTCTGATTATGAAGTTTACCATCCCTATTGTGATATTTAGATTTTTTTAATAAACCAGTAAAACCCAATGTTCAGAATTTATACACAGGCTACGTCTTTATCCCACGAATTACAAAATAGTTTATTCGTTTGGTAAACATCCTGTCTGTGGCAGCAAGAAATGTTATGGTCATATTTACCTTATCTGAATCTCGGTAATTTAGTTTTGGCCTTGTCACACATTGATTAAGGTTAACTTATTTACAATAAAAGTGCAACCAAAGTATGTGAAATAACTACATTTGGATGTATTCAGAATAAAGATTTCTGACCTCATTGTAGAAAAAAAATCAAAATATTTAATTAGTTTTATTTAAAAGTCAAACGTTATAAATTCCAAAATTAAACCTTACTTTGTCCAACAGGATTGCTTTAAGACCAAAAAAATCCATGAATTTTGTTTAAAATACGTTTCTATATATATATTTATTAAAAGTCAATATTTTGGCAGTAATTTTTCACGTCTAAAAGGGCATAAGCTCGCAAAAATGATCTTTAAAGTTGCATCATTCCGAGTAAGAGGAACAAGTTCAATTTTGGTTAACCTTTACCTCATTCTTCACCAATTAAAGCTATTTGTTACGAAACTATATTTTAAAACGAAATTCGTTACATAAGCATGATTGGTCAATTACCGGGTATTAATTACAAAATAATATCATTGATATATTTCAATACAACATCCTTTAAATGGAATGCTAGAAATATAAGTAATAGAAACAAAAGTAATCAATGAAATATATTAATTCGTGGACTTTTCGTGTTAATTTACATTAACTAGCTAAACTAATTTACAAAGTAAACATAGAAGTTTCTCCTTTGACGCACTTTCACTTTCCTAGAAATGTTCTAGTTTTATCGCACGAATACAAACACAATGTCAATGGTTGTAAAGATTGTTTTTAGGCTAATTCAAACTGACAAAAGTTTAAACTCCCAAACTAATTTGCACCTACACAAAAAAACAGTCAAGATCCATAATTCATTCTCTTTCATGTCATAGTTTGATACCCCAAACATGCACAAAATGTAAATCGATGTACAAGTATTATTCTCTGAATTCCGAAGAAAAGTTGTAAAAAATAAACAAATAAGCATAAATGAACACATGCATACATACACTTAGCCTAAGTGAACAGTCCCACGTCCACGTTGGTTATCGAGTATCCTGTTCTACCCTGTCTGCACTGCACAGAAATCAAAAGGCAAAACCGTCTGCCCGGATGCGACACTGTCGGGTTTACACCACCAATAAAGTTTACTGCAGGTATAGTAAAGCCCTAATTTGGAATGCAACAGCAGTACTATACAACGGCAAGGCGGATGGACAATGACCACTGCAATTGTCACTACCACAGGAACTTCCTGAAATTGCATTTGCCTACACAGAGCATCAGGTCACAACAACGAAACAAAAGGGCAGCAAACTGAATAGTTTCCTAAACCATTATTGCCAGCCCTACAACATTGTACAACCCTGGCCCCAGACAATGTTAAGAACTTGCTATGTTTTGCTATGTGTTGGCTATGTTTAATTAAAAAAAGGAAGAAAAAGAATTCTGACCAGATGAAACTGAAATATTTGCAGTCAACTGCCTCACAAAATTAAAGGCCTACCTGTAACTACACCTGATACATTATCCTAATGTTCGTTTTTATCAATTTAGTTTTACACAGTGTCAAACGTAAAATAATGCCTGACTTTGCTGTTAGCACTTTAAGGTTTACTTTTGATGTACCACGTAAAAAAACTATTCGCCATATATATAACTCGGTTTTTAAATTTAATTGTGCTTTACAGTTCCTCCTTAATCTGTGAGATTATATATCCATTATGAACCACTAGGCCAATGTTAGAGCCTGTTATTACAAATTCTAAAGGATACAACACTTTTAAACACTTGCAAATAAGGTAGTTCACAACAATAATTTCATGACTATATCAGATGTATATATATTGTCAACGTTTTGTATGTTGAACTAATAGCAACATCTTCATAGCTAGTCGTTTTCGCGTTTCCAATGCGAAATTCGTGTTAAATGAATTACTGTTAAAGTTGTACATGGATCCTGTTGCGTTTTAATTATTATAACTTTGAAAATATTATCTAATTTTTACTGAAGAAAGGTCCAAATATACAACGATTTAGCTGCCCTAAGTAAGGCTTTTTTGTACAGAAATGGTAGGCCTATACCTAAACCAGTCTGACGCTTATGCAAAATAATATTTGAGATTTTTTATTTGGTCATTTTTCTGGACTAGGCGATACTAGGTTATACTTTGTCGTCCTCGTGAAAAATAGTTTGTAAACATATAAAGGAATACTGTGGAATGCGAATATATTTATAGGGTTAAAGTTTTATTCGACGACCAGATTGTGAGACGACCAGCACAGGTGTAGACAGACGAGATCTTCTGAATGTCTCACAGACCACACTGGGAGTATACAAAACATTGGACCCGTGTGCTCATATACTTTTGTATCCCAGTTTTGCGCTTTTCACTTTGAGGATATCCCACGAAAACAGACAAACTAAGCTGTTTATTTTTGTAAAACAAAATGTAAATATAGAGTAATTGTACTTTGAAAAAAAAGATTGCGTAGTACAAGTATTCCATGCACCAAGTAAATTTCAAAATAATGGTAATATTAAAACTTTAGTATTTACTTTAGTATCATTTTATTTTCAATCTAACTTAAATAACTTAGTTCGTTACTTTTTTTATTGTGAAAAGTCGATGGACAATCCTGTTTTAACTACACCAACATCTTTTAGATAACATTTCAAATTCATGAGAAAGTGTGTTTCCGAGACGTATTATTTTGAAGTCGACATGTACCTGACAATTAAAACAAGAGATTAAAATAA
The DNA here is from genome assembly GCF_015846415.1 of Triplophysa dalaica. Classification (NCBI taxonomy): domain Eukaryota; kingdom Metazoa; phylum Chordata; class Actinopteri; order Cypriniformes; family Nemacheilidae; genus Triplophysa; species Triplophysa dalaica. The sequence goes on along the minus strand of NC_079561.1, from coordinate 15,871,770 downwards.
TGACATAGATTGATTTGCGAAATGTGGAACTCTGGTTACTTTAAATAATGACAGCCAACTTCAAGTCGTTGAATTTGGAATACACGATAAATCCTATCAGAGTCCCAATCCACTTTTCTTCTAATGACAATCCTTGACTATTTTAACACAACTACTCCCAATTTTACAAAAAGCTTTTCCTGCAGTTACATCTAATGATGTTGCAAAAACTTTTAAAACGTGTATTATTCTTAGCTTACATTGCAGAGATAAATGCCCCACATCACCATCAATTACAAATACAATTTCATAAAGATGTGCTTTGGTTGCGTTTTGCAAGAGTTTTAGTGACGTTCAACACAATCAGAAAATTAAGTCTTGCATTTACAATGTCGTTTTGCTTTCGGTCAATATAGAAACTTTCATTAGGGTTGACAGCAAACACAAGCAGTATCGAATATTTTTGATACCAACAAGTGGATTCAGGCAAAAATGAGACACAAATGAATAAGCCATCTTGTTTATTCTTCTGTTGATTTCAGCAACAATGGCGTAGACACACACGAATTTGTCTATATTCACACGAGGAACACCAGTAAAACGAGCATATTGGTAACAGCAAGATATTACAAGACGTACATGAAGGTTATACTCAGTGCAATTCAAAATCTACTCTATAACACCAGCACGATAAATGACTCTCTTTCCTTAGGTAAGGTAGGGTAGTAACCAGCGTGTTTGATCATCTGCACATAAATGTGCATTTTCCATAGGCAGTTTAAGTTGTTGGGGGAAATGTCTGACTTTTTTTAACAAAGCATCGCCATAGCAGGTAGAACAAATAAGTTTCCTCATTTTCGCTAGAAAAGCTTTGTTTTTAGGTAGTGCCGTGGTACAATCTCTTGAAAATGTTAAGATTGGCTTTGAGCAAACGGTGTCTTCCGAAGACATTATCAAGCTCAATATTCATAAGTGTTTAAAGGGTAAAATACATAACTTAGATTTAATACACTACAAATAAGAGTCTAAATCTCTAGGTAGAAATGTATATTGCAAATTCCCCATGATTAGGTAGCTTCTCTCGAGATTTTCAAACGATCTCTGTTGAGTCCAATGAGTCCAATAAAATAACCGAAAAATTCTAACTGTAATCTCGCCCACTCACACATAGTAACAATAAAGAACACTTAAGTAATCGAGAAAAGATGTGTAATACAGAATACATCTTCTACATTTGTCTTCACCCTTCACTCAGCACAGTGCAGAAATGCACTATTGCCATATCTGGATTTCTGAAATAAAATTACACCAAAAACAAAGTATTGTTTTTTTTCAGTTTGTTAAACAGAAGCATGTAGTGGCTTCTTTTTTTACAAGACCAATAGATTTCAATTTTGTGTTATTGTGTCAATATTAAAATGCTGCATCCCCCAGGCATTTTTAAGTATGAAATACATGTTTAACACCGCTAAGATATGCTTATCATGCTGCTTTCATTTATCTTAATAAAAAAAGTAATTTTTCAAATACACAGTTACACTTTTCGCTAATGGTAAAAGTCCTTGTGTGTTTCAAAAAAAGCGCTTTTATCTTTGGGCAGGTTTTAGAGTACTTTTGTGTGGAGGGGGATTTTCTCACTGTTTGAACCAACTGTTGTAATAAAATTGCGCGTCTTCTCTTTCATTGCTCATTCGCGAGACCTCTTCAATATCTGCCATATAACCATAAAAGACCATAAAATCAGTCCTTGCTTTCCTCTTTCTCTTCCGTTTCCTTATCTTCTCCTTCTTCCACCTCACCGTCCTCGTTGCCCTCTTCATCAGCCTCTGCTTCAGCCTCCCCTCTCTGGCCAGGAAATTTGTCTTTGTTATTTTCTTTTTTCCACTTCATTCGGCGATTTTGAAACCAAATCTTCACCTGCCTTTCAGTTAAGCTCAGCGCGTGTGACACTTCAATACGACGCTTGCGTGTTAGGTATGGGTTGAAGAGGAACTCTTTCTCCAGCTCAAGAGTCTGGTAACGGCTGTATGTCTGCCTTCCATTGCGTCTCCCAGGAGCTTTGAAGTGAACAATAATATTTGTTAATTACTTGCCTTCATTTCTTCGTTACCTTTCCATTTACTTATTCTAGAATGTAGTTGCAAAGACATTATGGGAGATCAGATGTAACATGCTATGTCTGCCAGCACGTATACCTTAAAACTAAATAAATGAAGAGGATTCAATTGACCCTAATTACAAACAGACACCATGTGCCATAATTTGCCTTACCGTTTATCCCCAATGCTAACAGTAAATATTAAAGCATATGAATGATGAACAGTTACTGCAAATGTAGAGGAAACATCTAAGCTTGAATGCTGAATACATTTATATGAAAATGCTTTTGAATGACAAATCTTTTTCATGTCATTTGCCCCATAATTGCGTTATATTTGAGGTTAGACATCAGCTATAATTGGGGTCAGCAACGCAGAAACCCACAACCTGGCGTGCGCACACACAGACACACAAACACAGACAGATAGACAAACACACACCACATGCATACAAACAGACAGACAGACACGCGCGCACAGAGGTGTGTATCCGCCACTTTAACAAAAGAAATAGACGGAAAATCTCAATTCCTCTCTTTAGGATGATTACTTGTTCTTATAGCGTTAATATTTGTTTATTTCAGAAGATCAGTACATTTAGATAAATCTTAATGTTGAAATGTAACGAGTTTCAAACTGAATTTCACAAATGTTCTCTTTTACATTCTTACTTTAACAGAGAGGAAACGCAAAAATCAACGTCACTTCAAATTGCATGACTGTCGTCTGCTGACCCCATAGAACTTTAGCTGTTGCTAACTTTGTACAACTACAAATTACAAATCACAAATATCTTCAAGTCCATTATTAATGGTTATAACGAAAAGTGGTCATTTTAAACTGTGTCAAGAAAAATTTGAATTCAGACAACGTCCTTCCAGCCTCGTGTTTCGTTTGACATTATAGATTAAGTCCCTTTGCAACACAAAGCAGCCAGCTGTCAAAACTTCTACATTCGTTTTACTATTGCCTTGTGAGGTAAATAATTCCAAAATTCTTATCTAGCAATTTTTTGGTACCAGTTTGTAGCATAGAAAATACACTCCATTTGTGTCTATATGCAGTATACACTTCTACAGAAAAGTCTTTTAGACACTGAAGCAGTCAGAGACAAACAGAATGTGAAGTAGTAATTATTCTAACCGTGAGGCCGCATCCATGGGAACATGAGGCTCGGGGAAGAGTTTTGACTCAAGTGGCCTTGTCCTTCTCCAGGGTTAGTGCTGTTGGACGATTTACAGTCTGGATATTGCGCTAAACTCGCCTCTTGCTGGGTACCATAAAGCGATTGCCTCGGAAGGGCTTCATATCCATAAAATTTCGTAGCGTCTCCATGACACGCCAATGCACAGGGGTTCTGTTGATAGCCAGGGTTGGAGATACCTGTGGTTCCATGATGAAAAAAGTCCTGTACGTGATGCGACGGGTGTTGAAACCCAGGCGCAGCTGCTCCATGTCCGTACACAAGCGTGTGGCTTCGGGCAACGCTCTGTGGAAACCTGCAGTCGTAGTAAGTTGGCTCTAGGGTTTCGCTGCCTTTGTATTTTGAAAAAAGAGGGTTAACAAAATAGGAGCTCATGTTTATCTAGCATTAAAAAAAAGAGTCAGTCTGCTTAAAAATATTCCACTCTCTAAATGGTGGCAACCTATTGTTGCAGTTCCAAGTGGCATGCAACGCAGACAGAGCAACCGGAACTAGATGGAGAAATGCTGCCCCTTCGGACAATCTGAGGCAGCTCCCACTTCAGCTCTTCTCGCTTAGTCTCTTTCTCTCTCTCTCTCTCTCTCTCTCTCTTTCTTTCGCCAGCCTTTTCCTTTTGCAGCTTCAAATCATGGCGTGCACAGTGGATGTGTGTTAAGGTTAAAGCTTGCTAACTCCGAAGGCTCAGTCACAAGCGCTTACTTTTTTGCCTCCCACCCAACCACCCCCACTACAATGAACCCCCCCTCACCCCTTGTCGCCTACTCCCCACCCCTGACTCCTAATCTTTCTAGAGCGTCCACATGCGTCTACCTTGAAGGGAAACACAGCCGTCTGTGTTTTTGCTGAATAGAAAAGGTTTCTGTATTAAATGAATCGTTGGGGAGTGTATCACTGGTTAACCGCAGGTTATGGCTGCTTCATGCTGGTTTACAGTTCGATTAAGATCTGCACTTCCTTTAAAAAAAACAGATATGCTATGACCGTTACATGTATTGAGCATTGACCCTCAGCGACTAGGTCACCAAAGATAAACCGTATAATCCAGCACCAGTATATGTAACGCAACATCGTTAAGAAAAGGTGACTGGAGCCGCGAAAAAATTATATTCTATTCTAAAATACAATGTCAACGGGAACTAATGCAATTGGTTAAACTTGTATTATTATTAACAGTTACAATAGTTATTATTACTATTTGTATTACTATTATTATTGCGGTTGTTATTGCTGTAGCTATTATTAAAATATCAGATTATGACACGTTTTTATGACGTCTATCTAGACTATATTTATCAAATTGCTAACACGCACACACACACACACACACACACACACACACAAACACATTGGAAGGAAAAGTTGAACAGGCAAGCCTCTCTTGGCCCTCCTTAACCATACGAAAAAGTTGTAAATCTGCCGCATTGATACAATACAATTTTATAATAGATACCTCTTTATTTTACTAGACACAATAATGGCTTGTTGTTTATTTCATCTGGGCTCATTTAAAGTATTTGCCAAAAATATGAGCTTGTGGTTTTGTGACGTTATACTTGACAATTTTTAAACTTCATTGTTAAACGGGAGAGGCACACACAAGAAATGTATAGACGTCTCACAGTCTATAAAGATGCAGATTCCGGATCGTTGCTTGTCACTGTTATAGGAGCACGCAGCCCATTCGCACCAAGCACGAGTTATGAGAGCAACTATGGAAAGAGAGCAATTCTTTGTTTGAAATCATTGGTTATTAAAATGAATACAGCGTGAATAATAATAATATTATTATTTGGAACATTATTATTATTTTTAATAAAATGATGAATACTAGTGTACTCTCAGGTACGCTTAATGTAAAATGTACATGGCCTGACTGTTATGTTTAGTCTTCGGTCGCGAGTGTGTGCGCGGTTCAAGTAGCCTAACCTGTACACAGAAACAGGCATTTCGTAAAAAACAGGGTATCCAAAAAATAAATAGAAATAACACGGTGCAGGCCAATGTGTATAACTCACACAAGACGAAAATATTAAGATTTCCTGTTGCATTTGATGAATTACCAACATTCAAAAGCACCTTGCAGTGTTTTAACACATGCAGTGCACAGTGCTTTTAACAAGAGTTACTCGTTTGTTTCTTTTGTCAAAAAAAGGGAAATATTGGAGAGTATGAAAAGGATACAAGATAACGAAACTAGATTATATAAAATTAAAAACAAATTGTGACAAAAAATATATAATGAGTAGAAAGTTTAATATTTATGTATGTGTGTGTGATTCAGTTTGATTTTACCCGTAATGGTAATTAATAGCGAGGGCGGCCATTTTTCACCACTTTTTCTCCAGTACACTCTCAGTCCTCAGTGGCCCAAAATGCGTTAACAGTGAGCCAATAGCGCCATCTTGTGTGCTTGTGAGCAACCTTTACAAATTATTTTGACCAGAGGCCAAGGCCACACCATTTGCGCCACAAAATAATTTGTTTAAATTGGACAAATGATAGAGAGCCTATTTATACGAACATTATAGGAAACTTGAAGAAACATCTTATTATTTTTTAGTAATACTAAATAAGTATTTTACGGCCTCACAACACCCATACACTGTAAAATGGTTGTAGCCTACAAGTATCCCTTGAGAATGTCTTGTGAAAACTAGGATTTTCGAGTTTAGGGTGTTTTAAAGACTTGGAGTTAATCTGAATGCATTTTGTGGTATTAGTGGACTGCTGTTGCCTCTAGTTAACCCAAAGCACTTAGTGATTTTGCACAACCCTTTGAGAGGGTCCACCACCAATGTCCATTAAACCATAAAGTAATTTAGCCCAGACGTCTAGCCAGTAAGCCAGGTTGGCTTTGTTCGTTCGCCTCTGAGACAAACAACACAAGCTTCAACAAGGTTGTAAAACTAGCATTTTTGTTCTGGGCGGAAACATAGTAGATTGGGCTTTGAAATCACCGCATCCTGTTCGTATTGTCAAGTCCCACAAAAAGGCAATTCCAGCCGAGCTCAGGAAGCCAGCGGTAAACATATGAACTTTAATTATGGCAATAGCACAACTTTTACTCGTATATAAATTAGCAAAAAAATAAACTTCAGAAGGTATAAGCATTAGGCCTGTGCAGTAATCTAACAAAGACAAGACGAAGCAAAATACAGGACGACTGGGTAGGTTAGTTGTAATTAAAGAACGTCCAAATTATTTGAAGTCAGGACCCTGATTTGATTTGAATTCAGGCCAAAATTTAGACAACTGAAACAAATGTATCATTCCTTTAAAAAATTACATATATTTCTTCTATTACACCCCGACAGAATTAGTAAATTACCGATATTTCTATAACTATATTTTTTTGAAGTAGAGTAGCCTATATCTATTGTCGCTCGTCATTGGAACACGTCATCTAAACCGCAGTTATCTCTTGCTTTTTTTAAGGGTCTCATTATAAACAGCATATTAATAATAATTCTAATAATAACAATCATTTTTATTTTTAACGTAGCAATTTTCATTTTGAAATAAAAAATTCAAGTTGAATACTAAAGACTAAGAACATCAACGTTATAGAAACAATACCCAAAGAAAGATTTTATATAACGCACGCCAGTTGTTAAGGCCTACCAAAAGCGCCTCGGAATTTAATCTTTGTGGGATGTGAAAAACTTAATATTTTTGATCTTGTACTTAGGCCTACTGCGATCTCGACTTTTTGTATAAAAAGATTGTATGTGTAGACTTATTGCTTCAACTGAATAGCAGTGCGGCACACAGAATTCAACTTATTGCTGGCTCTATGTACTCTCCATGCAGTTAAATAAGACACAAAGTCATATTAACATGGTTGTATATATTTGAATATATCTACAATCTATGATGAAACTCATTTGTACTGTTTAAAGAATGTAAAATACACAAAACTGGTACATCAGAAACAAACTTAGCACATCGACGCAAACACGTATAGTATTATATATAGATATATCTGTAGTGGATACACTACACATTTCTGTAGTATATGGGATACACAACAGATTTGTTATTCTTTATAAAATACTCGGTTTCTAAAGCTCTTACAAATAATGAAAGCATAGAAAAGAAACAAGTCACGTGAAGAACATAAATTAGGAAATTGAAAATGAAGTAGTTCAAGTATTTTCACGCTGAAACGTCGGAGTAGCTTCTCTGTCGAGTCCACATTTGTGTTTGTGAATAAAGAACCATGATGTAAATCCAAACTACACATTAATACGACTCAAGTGAGGATGGTAAAATTACACTTATATTAAATCATACGTCAGCACGTTATAACGGATATCCATATAGGACAATCGCTTTCTCGGCTCCTGTTATGGGCTGAAGGTGCTAAATGTTAAGACTAAATGATGATCCTTCATCTTGTGTCCAATCAATGACGTTCGGTCTATTGTTCTTTACTGTCGTTTTTCTCCTTGTTCATTTTCTTCATCTTCATCCGTCGGTTCTGGAACCAGATTTTGACTTGTCGCTCTGTTAGGTTCAGCACTCTTGCTACCTCATATCGCCGGTCTCTTGTGAGGTACATATTGAATAAAAATTCCTTTTCGAGTTCGAGTGTTTGATACTTGGTGTATGGACAACGCTTCTTTCGGGTTGAACGCGCATGGATCCAGTTCGCCACAGGATTATCTGAAAAATAGAAAACAATGTTATTAGTGCCTGATAAGCAAACCTGCAGTCAAACCTGATGACTTAATTTAAGATATTTGTATTGAATATAGCCGTCATTTCATAGCATTACACAATATAATAAATTGTTTAAAATCCCACATTTTTTTTACAAAATATGTTTGAACTCTGGTACTAAATAACACTTCTTATTTAGCCAATATTCAAACAAAAAATGTTCTATGTTAATTCTTGTAAATAGCAGATAATTTCATAGGAGGTCGCACTTTAACTCTGTTTATTTGTAATGGCTTTGCAAACTCTTCGAGAGAAATGACGCCGTAAACTAGTGAAATGTACCTATTTGCTTTATAGGCCCATAAAAAGCAAATGCTAGGAACTCAAGCCTTCACAAGTCTACGCTCAAAGTTCTGCTATTCAATGAATGCCCTTCAAACATTCCACGTGTTTTTTCACCATGTTTCATTTATATGTAAAATATATTTAATAGAAAAGTTCCAGAAAAGTACCAGTCAAAGCTTTGCCTGTTTTAACATTTACAATTTGTTTGCCACGTGAATTATTGTTGTGCTACAGCTCACAACGTGTCTATAGTTCAAAAACTAATTTCATTAGAAATCCAAAATCCTATCTACTATAAAATATAAATTCTGAATTTGTTAAAGGTTAGTATTTCTTTATTTTCACAGCCGATTGTACGAATTCTACGCCAAGTCTAATAAACGTAATTTATACGTAAATAAAGCACTGTAATGTTACTTCATGCTTTGATGATAATATTGCTAAGGCTTTCTGGAAACATGCCACCTCTTTTCCAGACCTGTCTTTCTTGAGACCATTTGTATATAACCCACTACCAGTTTTACAACCTAATCCTATGGCGTGTTTTTTCAATGGATAGCCCCATAGACTTGAGTCGGCAGAGTACGGCACAGAGGATGAAAGAGTATAGAACTTGGTTTTACGACGGCCAACAGCCAACCACCAAGCGAATGCAATAAACCGAGAAGCATCCCATACCCGGTTGTAAACAAGAATGGTTTTAACTTACTTGGGTCTATTTCAGCCTTGTCGTCTTTCTGCTTTCCGGAAGACAGACTCTCCGTTTCAGGCGATGGTGTGTTTGGCTGTTTTTCTCTAATATCGACGGCCGAACAATACAGATAATCCGTGTAAGCACGTCCGTTCGAGCCCAAAGAGTCGCCAGCACGAGGATCCTGGAAGGTATCGGGTTTCAGCCCGTAGTGCCTACTGTTCCCTGCATATCCTGGAAAAGACACGGTACCGGGGATAGGCTCCAGCCAAGAGCGAACGTACCTTGAGTCTGTGCCTAGGTGAGGTTGGTGGGTGTATGGATGGTAAACCACTGACGACTGCGAGTGCACGGGGGCCCACGAGGTAGTAAACACTGGTGGTTTCGGGGCAAAACTGCAAGATGGGTAATCCGCGCATTCCGGTACCAGAGACGTCGGTCGTGAGCTGGAGGATATCGGACCAGTGACCGAGAAACGACTCGCCAGAACATCCTCGCTCTCATGGTTGATCAACGAATCCACATAATAATTACTTATGGGACCCGTAGCCGACATGGCGATGTTTCCCTTCTCTTTTACATGCATCCGATTATTATATGGAGTGTATGTGTACTTTTTTATCTGACCGTAGAACAATCAAGACAGGTAATTATTTCAGAAAGCTTCTGCGACTCGGATTGGACGTCTCTGGAACACGTGATTACATTTACCCTCTGAAAAACTGCACAGCAGATCAATGCGCGAGTGTCCCCTTGGAACAGCAACGCACTTCGAGGTTGCAGTAGGTTGCTCAATTCTAATGTTGTGTGTTTTATATAGAGCATAAATATGTGCATATGTATGCGTTTAAATAGAAAATGTTACATATGATAAATGTGAATGGGTTATGTGTAGCCCTGTTGAACAGCGCCGCGTTTTAACCGTTTTAAAAAGGGCACTATTTCTTGGTGTAATCAATCTTTGTCGTGTGTATGCTACTGTGCTTTGGCTATGCTTGTGCACATCCCACCCTGAACAATGTTGTTTATTAAAAACCATTGGGAACAAAAAAATCTTTTTTTTATTTTCTTTCTCATTTTTACTCTTAATTCTCTATAATTGGTATGGACTCGAGGGAATAAATGTAACAAATATATGGCTCTTATGTGCCGAGAGGGTTGACAAGCACTGGTGTGCTATTTACCACGAGTTTTAAATAAATACAATTGGGGTATCCCTCATAAAATGGAGTTTTAAAATTTGGGCGGTGGGACCAGTAAGACGCTTATAACGTACCACAACTGCGACTATATTCGTCAAGTGGACGTGCATGCTTTTATGTGCTTCAATAAATTTTTACGAGGACCTTTTGATTGTTCATAAACTTGTCGTTAATAAAACTGCAGTTGAGTTCCTAGTATAACATGAAACCAACGCTACGCGTTTGAAAGGAGCCTCATCAAACCTCTGTCGAATACACTAGGAAAAAATAGCGAATATTTACAAACTCCGATAGCTGTTAATATTATCTTAACGATAAGAATTTAACATGTGTGTATTTTTATATTTATCCGAGTCACTGCGACGTCTTTAAAGACCAAGCCGCACTATATCGAAAAGGTTGTCGTAATGTATGTGACATTTTCCTTTTAACGTCGTTTTTTTAGAGTTTGTCCAGCTCTACCAAATCTATATTAGTTTATGCAAGTACTTCAGTATTTTGAAAAGCTACATTTAAAATGAGTTTGCTTTTGCTTTAAAAATATTTGTAATTAGGCTATACGTGTTTCTATTAATTTAGTAATCTGAATTTCGAATTATGCCACGTTTTAACATGAACGAAAAATTAATTGAATGAAACAAATGATCCAATACTAGACGGCATACCGTTTTTTACTTTTAGAAAAGGACACTATTCTAATAGTTCGTTGTATTTTAGATCTTGCACAAAAGGTAGGCCTATATCGTCATTTGTAAATGTGTGATTTTGGTCTGCAGTCATTGTCAGTGTTAGGCCCAGTATGAGTTCGGCCACATGAGGTCAGGCTTTTTTTCTTCTTTGTTTTTGTTGCAACAATAGACATTGCCAAAATGCGGTTAAATCTAGGAGAGTTGTGTGGATTTAGGTTAAAACAGTTAATATTACTGTACAAAATAGCTTTTAATAGCAATTACTCAAACAGCACTATTTACATCAAGTTTGAAAGCAGTTTACAGAGACCCGCCCATTATGCGACAATTTTCATTTTCAAAACCCCTTATTTGCTGTCAACATAATTCTTGATTCAGCAAAACAACGAAAAACAAAGGAAAGAAAGGCAAAAATATTATACTCTAGTACAGTTGGTATATACAGATTTAATCGACATCTTATTGCTTTTTACCCAAATAAAATACTCCTTAACGATTGACTGCGGAAGTAATATAGTCTGTGCAGAAAAACTGTGAAAATTATTTAATCCCTTATTTGTGCAAGGTTTTATTTTACTGGGGGTGTTAATGCATACAATCAAATTGTAAAATTCTAAAACTGTTGTATCTAGGCTATAGAACATAAATCTACATGGTTACCTATAACATTTAACTATACCTAAAACAATAGTATCTGTGTTAATGCATATTAAAATATTAAATCTTGAAGCAGTGCAATAGCCTTTAGCAGTGTTTTTCAAAGGGCGTGGTACTTATGTCAGAGTCATTTCGATCATCATTATTGTTTACTTTTGTAATATTGTGTCAATGTTACATAGCCTATGTTACGATCAACATTATAACACATCTATTGTAATTGAACATTATAACATTGTTATGTTTCAATAAAGAAGACAGTCCAAAAGAAACTGGGTCTTTGAATGTGAACTATAACGTCTATTTTCCTGCATTATATATTCTTTCTGTGATATTAAGTGAATCATACATGAATACATTTTATTTGGTATCCAACAACAATATTCGTTGGTAAATCGCTATATATTGAATTTCGTTGTCTACACCTGTTATCAACTCAATATTGTTTTTTTATTCCAAATCATTTTATTTTTGAGCTATTTGTTGACTAATGTTGAACGACAAAAATGGAAATATTGTAGTCGCTTTTATTTATATTTAACGATATGTAATGATGTAATGATACTTATATTGAAAAAGGTCTTGAGGTTTTACGAGGCACTATAGCTCCCAGTAGGCCTTGGTATAAATGTACAAATTCGTGGAATAGAGGCCAGCGTTTGTTTGTGTGGCTACTACGCTGAACAGTGTGACTAAGGATGACATTGAAATCTCTTGCTTGACATGGCAATCACGGAAACTCAATTTAGTTTTCCCTTTAGAACATCACACATTTTATACACTTTATAAGACATAGCTGTTTGTATGCTCTGTTACATAAACATAGTAATCACTTCGGAAATGACTATGTACACAGTCTAATTAAAAGACAAACACAATTTTTTTTACTGTGATAATCATTAAGGGAAACGTGTTTCACCCATGAACCCACCGATGCATTGCCAAGACTCCTGTGATTATGATACATGAAATAGCGTCTCAGCATTTCTCCTGTATTAGCATCATTTTGGAAATGAATTTTAGGCTGGCATTGAGAAACCCATCGGAGTACTTTAACAAGAGCACATTGTCCTGCTTAATGTACTTTGATTTATCTAAAACTTTGTAAATATTTTAATATATATATGTATGTTATTCTAAACACACACACCTCTACACAATATTGAAAAAATACGCTATTGACTTCTCCTTCAGTGTAATGCTAATATGTGTTTATTTGACAACACAGTAACAGAGTTGAAATAATGCAGCTACGTGGACCTCAGGATGTCGGGAACAGGTTGAAGTTGTTATGCTTCAATTACCAATGCCAGCAAAAAGCCTTGCTGGCTAACACGACAACATGGTGGCAAAACTCGTATTAAACTTCCCTCAGCAGATATGCATTTCAGAGATCGTCCTAAAGATTTACATATGTTTTCTGTGTGCAATAATCTTTTAAAATCTTTTTTTTTTTGTTCGTTTGTATGTATATGAAAACAGAAACCCCATTTGTTTATCATTTAAGCATTAAACATTATTTACTTTAACATAGCAAATTGAAAAAATATAGCACCTAATAATTATTTTCATTTCACATTAAGTTAAAGGAATAGATATATTGTTGGTATAAAAGTTAAATGTTTAATTCACTATCGTTTAAAATACAAAATAGCTATATTAACGCCACAATGTTAAAAACAGACTAACAGCAAAAAAAAGTTTATCATTGATATATTGTAATTATTATTTTACAAAAGCGCGAGAAAGAGACAGAAATAAAATAGACACAATAACATATTGTTTGCTGTCCTAAACGACACAGTACACGAATTACTTAATCAAAAATAATTTGGGGTCCGTGAAATAGATCGATTATTTATAATGCTGCTATTCTTGTCGAATTCCTCAATGATGGACAAAACCAGATTGACGGGTGTAGCTCATAATGCGTTGACGAAGCTTCGAATGAGAAACCAAGTGTCTCTGCAATCTCACTTGGATCCAGAGAAACACATAAAACTTGACACAATCAAATAACAGAAGAAAATATAACAAAAACAGCGCAATGATCGTATGCAATGTATAAGCTTCCTTGTGTAATCTCTTTCCAAGTCTCGTATTTGGCATCTACGTCTGCTCACTGAAAAAAATAATCTTGTAAGGAAGCAAAGAAATGAAAAGATTTATAAAACATTATAAAGCAGGTGTCGAATTATTATAATTTCTGCAAATTTGCAATAAACAGCGATTTTAGTATATGTTGAGTTCTTGTCAAATATCTGAACATTAGAATATCCATTGATATCCCAACACATAAAAAGCCTTTTGACACAGTCTGCTGTACTGCAATTAATGCATGCGTCCCACTTTTGGCAGTAATACTGAAACCAAACGACGAACTTCACTACTGGGTTTTTCAACGTGCATAAATTAGGAATAGGAATAGGAATTCTCTTTTTTATGTTCATCCTTAGGCTATTTGTAGATATTGCGGCAATATCTGCATGCTATGCGGCAATGTCCTGTGGGGCTATTTCGCGTGCTGTAAACTCTTTGTTGGTGACGCATTCCAGAGGAGAACCCCATTCACTCAACTGAATGAAAATGACTTTGGATTCCAGACTGTCTCCTCCCGTCGCAAAACAGCTGAAGGGAGGGGACAGGGTTAAGAAAACATACAGATAAATTGAAACCTATTCTCTCACAAAAAAGAGAAACAGTAGCTCGTGGGGGTCTTTGCAACAAACAACTATTTATTGAACATTATCTTCAATAAAACAGATTCATTAAGGACATCTAGTTGTTTTAAAAGGTAAGACCTGTGTTACTGTATAAAGGTCATCGCGCAAAACTGAGATTTTTCCAAAATAACTCAAAATTCCACACTTTACACGTACCCCCAAATTTCCTGTTAATCATCTAGAAACTAATGTGATAATTAGAAGTGTCTACTTATGCCGGATATTAACAAAACTACAAAAAACATTCTTTAAGTACAAGAACTGCCGGTTGTTTTGACTGAGCATTGCAACCAAATCGTTTTATTTTACTGTTAATTTTACAGTGTGTAGCAAATCAATCAATCAATTACGAATCAACAATGTATAAAAACATAATATAAAGAAATAGGTAGCCTAAAATTGAGCAGGTTTTGCTATACAGCATTATATTTTTGGTCTTCGCAAACTACAGGTCAAACATTGTCAAGCTTAGATAATGCATCTGCTAGTATTTTGTTGCTACTGGCTACCAGTAGTAACTACGGTTTTAATTACAATTAATATGTTTAAATGGTCATTTACAGGACAATTTGCAAATTGACGGAAGTCTCAGGTCAATGGTGTTTGACTGACCACAGGCCGTGAAATTTGTGTTCAAACTCAACTCAACTCAACTCAACTTTATTTATATAGCGCTTTTTACAATTTTCATTGTTACAAAGCAGCTGTACATGAGACACATTTAATACAAGTATGAATTCTAAAGCAGCCCCCCCGGCCAGGCAGAGCCGGGGGGGCTGCTTAAACAGAGGTTAAGCAGCGAATTCCACATTTCTAGCAATATTGTATTTACGGGATACTTTCAGAGAGTATGTTATTGAATCCAGCATTTGTCACATGTTTTTTTTTATATTTGTAAAAGTGTTTCAATTTCCACCAATTAGCGCACATGTAGAATTGAAGAGAATAAAAGGTAATTATACCAGATCGTACCAGATCACCGTTGTAGACAGTAATACACGTGGTTGCACATTTATGTGTAAAAATAAATCTGTCCTTTTTACTCCTGCCTTTCAATCCATTAACTATTTTTTTCTTTCAGTTCCTCGTGTTGTCTTCTAAAATATTCTCTCGCTACACCAGCATAATGTTATAAGAAGATTAAACACGACTGGTCGTAGACTGAAATGAATGCGCTATATTAAGGGAAGGACTAAGTTTGTCCCATGGTGTTTACAGTCTTTTTCCCCCTCTGAGAGTCTAAATTCGGTTTTACAGCCTGACACATAAAGGCGAGCAAAGGAGAAAAGAGCCCACTGTGGCTATAATCTTTCAGTTCATTTACAATGCCATTTGCAAAAACTTCACTGCACAGGGTGTAATTTAACGGCAATTGTCGCCCTTGATGAAGACGAACTGACGTAATCAAGGCAGTTTCTTGTTGTCGAGCCAGGAAGCCAATCCCAACAACATGAAACTACCTAAACCACGCACCAGCTGCGCGTAACGGCGTTATCCACAGGAGAAGACCAACAACAAATCTTCATATAAGTAAGTCATTTTTACATTCCTCAAACGTCAATTTAATGTTAAGATTGTCTGTGACGGCTCGATAGGCCTGCAGGCCATTTCTTTAATATTTTAAGGACAGAACACCAAGCTGGACACATATTGACAAAAAAGCAATTATATTTATAGCATAAACGTCTCTTAATTTCAAATATTTTAATGAGAGCCACACCTACAAATCAATAGCATCCAAATAATCCAGAAATTCAACAAGAGCATGACTGTCTGAAATGTTTTCACAAAGAGACCAAAACGCACACGAAGACAATCAAAGATGTAAGGACAATTCCAAAAATATGTAGAAATCGTCCGTCAAAGAAATTATAAACAATTAATAAATGAATTAAACATGATGTAAGTCGACCTCCACAACTTTAACTTGCACTTGGAAAACGGTGCTCATCTACTATCTACAACAGCACTGCCTTATCGGTCACTACAAGAAGTATCTAGAGGAAAGTCCCAATCTCAAAAAGCAACTATCGCTTAAATCAAAGCTCTTGTTAATTGACAGAAACTTAAAAGCAAAAAGCATTAAGAAGAATCTGCGTCGAGCTCAGTCGAAGAACAAATAGGAAACATTTTATCTTACCTTGAGTTTTCTTTACAGGCTACATGATGCGATTATCGTAGCTCATAGGATCCATTCATTCACGGTTGCCGTAGCTCCTATCATTCATCAGTGTTCAGTCCATCGTATCATAGCTTTCCATTACTCCATAATAAAGGATTCCTGGTTGCAAAACAGCCAGGCAGACCGCAAAGCGCGTCAGTGAGGCCAGCACATTGCAGTCTCCAGTATGTGAATTAGCCCTCCTCCACTCACCTTTTAATGCATCTTTACTGCAGCAGCACATTATATTTGCAGATCATAAAATCCACCCCCAGCGCTTTCCAGGACCGTCATGACATTACAATTTTATGACCTTGACTTACTGTGGTCACCTGGATAATATTTAAATCAACGTTATGGGTCTCTTCATATTCGAAGTGCTTTGCACTTTCTACCGCTCCTCTCTGTCCTCAGCGAAAAATTATCTCTCAAGAAGAATACATGAGAAATATGCTAGGGGAAGGACATACAAGGACACTAGGTTTTCCCACCCCGTTTTATTTTACACCCTCTCCAATTAAACATTAAATTGACATATACACTTGAAGAACAAAGCATGCAAAATACAGAGCACGCAATGTATAGGACAAGCGCACTGACAGCACATAGGCTAATCTAAGACATCAAGTAGACATCTCGTTTCTAGAATTTTGGGTTGGGAGTATAATGCAAATCTTCCGCGAAAATTTTCATCAAATTTCGGACCCTTTAACAATTGCCATATTTTCAATATTATACGAGTGTTTTCTACAATTATAAATCAGGATAAAGTGTTAATTAAATTATAGTTAAATATTTTATAATGTTTGAAATAGGCTCCAGTCCCTTTGCAATTAAAGTCATGAACCAACGTTTTACCCCCAGGGCCCTGATTTGCCATTTTAGATTTTATGCATGCGTGTGAGTCTGTGAATGAAAGAGAATAAATGTGGAAAGAATGGGAAAAGAAAAAGGGTCTGGACGTAGGAAGACAAAAACAGTATTTGCTAATTTTTTCTTTTGTCTGTTTGTTTAGCCCTCAGTTGAAGCTATAGCCAGTTAGCTCCCGGACGCGACTTTCTCTGTTGAGTTTCTTTAGCTTCATCCTTCTGTTTTGGAACCAGATCTTGACCTGTCTGTCTGTGAGGTTGATACTCTTGCTGATCTCCAGACGGCGCTCTCGAGTCAAGTACATGTTGAACAAGAACTCCTTCTCCAGCTCAAGTGTCTGATGCTTTGTGTATGGACATCTCTTTTTTCGTCCACTTTTCGCTTTTAGCCAGTTTCCCGTTGCTATTTCCAATGTAGCCTCGTCTGCAGAAGTAAAACAAAAACACATATTACCGCAATGCAAGTGCACGTTAAGAGTCTACCTTAGACGCAACAGTTGCTAATTTTAATGAGTTATTTATTATTTTACAAAAGATACACAGATAATTTTTTGATAACAGTATAAATGTAGGCTAAACCTGTGCATAAAACGCATATTTGTTTTAGCCAAAAATGTTTTCTCGCGGTTTTATTTCATTGCTTTATACTAAAATTATCCAGTATGTCCGTTTTCACCATTTTGCGATTGATATATTCATTAATTAATATTGAGTGATCTTTACTGTCTTTGAATATTTTACCATATTTTGTACATTTATGAAATAAAAATGTAATGCTCATGTGCCTTTTCGATTTTTCACAAAATAAATAAATGTGCCAAAAAGGCATTTGGATTTCAGTTTGAGCTTAAAGTACGTTCAATGTCAGATTTGACATATTATGTAATCAACAAAGGTGTAAATAATAACTTTCTTCAGAAGGGGACATTACATTTTATAGAGAGAATTTAAATACTCGTTAGAGCGATAGTACGAAGGAAGATAAATGAAGAGGCCATATTTCCTCCTTTCCATAATTATATCTTTACGTTTATACATGAAGAATTTGGTTCCAAAACGAGTAATAAAAACGAGGAATAACTCAGTTTTCCGAACATGTTTCTGATGTTATCATGTTTTATTGTGTTTGATAGCTGTGTGTTTCAGATGGTATGGCTTAAATCAAAATAAACCAACTGTAGTTTGATTGATATTGATTGGAATGCCCTATAATAAAACATGGTATTTGATTTAAACGTAGTTATCTCATTTTGGAACAAAACTCTTCATATATTTACCCACTTTTTCGATTTAGTATAATTTCTAACGTTTTACTGCTGCAATTGATTGACATTTGATGCAATGACAACACAACATTAGATTTTAATTATTTTAATTAAATAAGCGCAATTACATGAGTGCAAACATTTAAAAAATGTTTTTATGCTTTTTTATTTATGTAATTACTTTTCAAAATTTACAAAAACGCAAATTGTCGCTTCGTTAAATATGCACCCCTACGTATTACGTGTCACTTTATAAATATCAAGAAATTCTTCACTTAATTTTAGTAAAAGGCTCACAAAAAAATAGTTTCAATAATTTACTAAATGAATAATTTACTAAATACATTTACACACCTTGATATATGATATATTATTTGGGTCTTTATACACTTTGGGATTGTGTTATTGTACCGCTATACATACAAACATATATATAGCGGTAAAATAACGGTGGGCATAGGAATATCGCATACATGGATAGAAATAATAATTTAAAAACACAAATGTCATTTACGGACGAATGCAATCCAAATGAACTTTTAAAATTAAATAATGTGGGGGCTACATTTCGAGAGTGCACGTACATATGAATTTATTGTGGGTATATATGGACAACCAACTGGGTTGAAATAAAATCCTAATTCATTTTAAGAAGTTTTGTTTACCATTTTGTTTTACTCCTTTGTGCTTGGATATGACCGCACCACTTTGTGTGTGTCTTTCGATATTTGTTAATAAAAATCAATGGCAGAGACATTTTAAATAGGCAACCATTGATATGTAGATGAAAATGTAAGATTTATTTTATGAATAAGTTTATTTGATGTTTTTTGGACGAAAACGGATAAAGAACACATATAAGTCAAATACTGTAATGATGTACGCAGGGCCTGGCCAATCATACAGCAACAAGCGTAAAGGTTGATTGTCAGTTCACATTTTGTATTTACAAGACAACGCGAAATGGGTGTATGTGTATTTGTGGGAGAGACGGAAAGAGAAACGAAAGAAAAGGAATGAGTTTTATCACCTTTCAATTCGCACTCGGAATCGTCGCTACAACTGTCTGTTTTTGAGACACTGTCCTCTTTTCTAGACTGTCTCTGATCCATGTCGTCCTCCTGCGTATTTCCTCCCTTGTCTTCTGGTTTCTGCCTCGCTTTTTTGGTTTTGACACACGAATCTGCTGCTGGTGTCTCTACACGCGTTGTTATTCTGGGCATTGGATTAAAGTCCGAGCCGAAGTCATCTCCATGGTGGCCCCTTTCATTGGTGTACACCTGGCTCCGTCGGAAATAATCGGGGGTGGAGACGGCGCTTTGATTCGGGTGGCTGTTATTGTCTCCCAGACGGATGTAGGTGGATTTCTCAGCGGACTCCTTGGCGCTATCGTTATTAGTCTGGTAAAGACAAGGGAGAGCTTCCTCCTTAACATTACTGGCTGGATATGAGCACGGGTGCAAAGGCTGGGCAACAGGTTGCGAGCCCCTGTAAGTTTTAGAGCCTGCAGTCCATGTGTCCCGCTGCGACAGGTAATGCGAATGCTGAAAACTACTCAGATGCATCCCGCTCGGCTGCAGCTCATCCCGCTTGGATAGAGGGGTACCAACAATTCCAAAACTACCCATCATGGAGAATCCATATTCTGCAGACGGTTGCATGTACATTACAGAGTTCGTGGAATAACCCTCACCTCTGTATGGAGATGTTCCTCCCACCAGCGTGTCCATCAGGAATGTGTTGGCTGCCACGTTGTTCGGACATGACATTTTGTTACCGAGCTTGTTTTTCTTTTGATTTCAAACAGTCTCCTATATGCCGAAGAGGAAATGGACAGTAGGACGCTGACATCTTTTGGGGGGGTGAAAAATATCAGCAACACAATTATGGATTCAAGGCGGTTTGTCATGTGATTTTCAGACCAATGGGGTTTTGAAAGTGGCCTTGATGCGCAAGACCGTCTTGACGTCATTGGGGTCAAGTTGTTGAAGTTACGGAGCGTAGCGTGGAGCAATGGCGCCATCTAGCCGACTTTTACGGTCAAGGAAACCAATGCAGAACAAAGAACAGCCGTCCCCAGATACAGTTACGTGGCTAATGCGGATGCAAAACAAAAGAGAATGAGAGGCAAGTAAATTAAATATTTCATGAAATGAAAGGAAAATCCTAAACTAAGTGAGTAAACTAACAATTAAGATATGAACAATGGTTACTAGAGGATGTAAGTTAGGTTTTGAAAAGTGGAAATTGAATCTTAAGACACGTTGACATTTTTGTTGCTCATTTTTGTAAATTTCATTTGAAGTATTGCAAAATGCATAACAATTGTAGAGTAATGCCTTTTGCCACATTGGGGGATTGCCTTTTCATTATTTATTTTACAATATTTTATTCTGAAAATAAAACCCTGCATTTAAAAAAGGAAAAAAAATGTTTTTAATTTTTAAGCTCCTGAAAAATATAAACATATGACAAGAACCAAGTAGCGCATACATTGGCGTTTGCTTGCTTTTAAGATGCCGGGCTTATTGTTGTTGTGGTAATCCAGTGATTTACATTTTTTGAATTTACGTTGTTCACTTTCTGCAGTGAGTGAATTAAAGAATTAACCATAGTTTAACAATAGTAACCATTTTTTTTATTTTATTAGTAGTAGAAGCATATTAACTGCAAATTTACTCTCAGTACAAAACCTATAGTTTTACCATGGTATTTGTGTTAAATCTATCTACAAATGGTAATGAGTCTGAAAAAATGATGATACTAACCTTTTGCTTTAACAAAACCTTGGATAATGAATAACGGTCATAAACTGTTTACTTCAGCCTTCAGAGTTTTGGTAAGTTTGAAGAAACAATCTTTATAAATATTTCCATTTATTTTCGCGGAACATTGGCTGCATCTTCGAATGTCTACATTCCATTAGAATATTTTCCTGTTGATCGTCGCCAGAAATACCTCGTGTCTAATTTTAAGACCATTTAAAAAATAAGGAAGAGTAATGCGGCTACACCGTAGAAATGTATTATGGTCACACCGGATTGCTTGTTCACATTCATTACATATTTCATTATAAACATCATGTAAATTAACAAATTAAGTTATTGAATACATATAAACCGATTGTACTAATAAAAACCGAGAAAAGTATCCATATCTTTCTTTCGGTAACTCAAAGATATCATTTTAAACATTTGTATTAAAGTTTATTGAGAAAAAAAAAACAAAAGGAGTATTCTAGTGCATTTAGAATTAAAGTTTACTTGAACGAGCAAGTAATCTTTTAGAGTTTGTCTTTGCAGCGCTTTTTCGTGTGGGCACCAACTAAGAGGTCACTGCCTGTGACCCAGAATGAGACACGGGAGAAGGTTGTGATTGGTCTATGGACTCTATGTACTTGTCTGTCATCGAGCCTTCTCACTTTCAGGGATCATTCAAAACAGCCAACTAATGCAGTCTCATACTAGCATTAACGTATCAATTTTCCGCTTTCAAAACTTTTATTTTATTCATTTCACAAGGTGGAATTAGCAGTATACGATCTTGACTCTTATTTGCATTTTCTTTAAAGTTTTCTTTAAAAATGTACATTTTTCAAATATCATTTTAAAATGTATATGTAGTCTTCTTTCTTTAAGTGAATCTTCAACAATTAAGGGTATGTCTTCAACGACATACTGTATATTTACCATGACCGACAACATTGGTTGGTAGTGTAAGCTAAGGTACATACTATTTTAGTATAAATTAAAATGACATTTCAAACCAAAATGCATGATTTTCTGAATAATTACATGTGAAAATTCTGACTAATGTGCAGTAATTTTGTAGTTCAAGTTGTCAGAACAATGATAATGCATTTCAATGTACATCTTATAAACAAAGCTTTTTCAATTTTGGTCTACAAAAAAGTCTAGAAAGAATAGCAGGCCTAAAACATCATTGCAGGTATTAGCATATTTGTTTTGTTTTTGGTGTTAAGAGTCTCTGTTTTTCTTAACAAATTTCAGTGCAAATAATAAATTAACTACGGTTTACATATTTAAATGTGCAATGCATCCTGGTCTTTTAATAAAATACAAAGAGCCTGTGACTGTTTGCTTATTTACAATAATTTCAATAAAAGCATGTTACGTATTGAAAACAAACACTTGCTTTTTGTGATCAATAGTTTCTGGTCTTATCATCTTTGTGTGCGCGTGTGTGTGTCTGTGTTTATAACAGGAAAGAGCCCTGCGCCTTTGCAACAGCTCTGAAACATTTACTTTTCATATTTTTAAGTATTTAAAGGTTGTAATTAAAACGATATCTATATTTGCCATTTTTTGCGTTTTAAGATATTAAATTTTTAAGGATTTTATTTTATTTTATCCATGCCTGAGTTGCCCTGCACATATACATATATTTTTGATAAGTGTTGATTTCTGATCATTTAAAAGGCCATTAGCTACATGCGCGAAGCTAGAAATATGAGAATAAGAATAACCGTCGTCAAATTAAACTTTAATTAAAAAAAATTCACACAGCATATAACACATTGAGCCTTTGTCTTACTCTGTTGGCCTTTCGAGGGGAACTGGGATATGGAAATACGGTGACATTTTCGGTAGATGTTCAATGACTGTTCTGGAACTGAAACCAGCATAAAACAAATTTTAAATTTAAAGAAACCAGCGTTATACCTTTTTATCCTCACCAAACAGGCGTTCACCCGTAGAGCTCGTTGGAAATGTATGGTTGATGCATGTAACTTCTTAAAGACATTTATAAATCAGAGAGTGGTAATCGCAAAGCACATCAGCGTTATATTAAATTTTTATATCACAAAAGACCATACAAATGACTAGTGAAAACCAATGGCGATGGTATTTACAGCTTTTCATCACATAGTAGAACGGAAGTAAGTATAGCCGTACAGTGTGTGTTAATAGGCTGTGTCCAAAGTCCAAAGCAATACACTTTGGAGGACAAACAGTAAAGGGAAAACACACTAACGAATGTGTATGACCACACGCATGGTAAACGTCTTTTGTTATTGCTGCCAGTATCAACTCATTTTAAATGTAGCCTAATGTCAAGTACATTTTCTCCGTTTTCCCAGCTATTGCATTATTATTTAATGTTTTGTTATTGTTACATATATAATGCATTGTGGGTAATTCCAACATATATATTGTTGGACAATAAGGCATTATTTTTTCATTCCGTGCGCAAATGTTATCTTTCAAGTCTGTTAACGCATTTGTTTTTAGCGTGCGGCTTTTGACGTTTATTTTGTATGTGTTGAAGAGCTTATGGTGAGACTTTCCCAAAACGAAAATCCAACTTCTACCTTCATCCAAGAAGAAATCAGTTCAGGCCTTTTATGCTAATGTCCCTGCAGCTTCCGCCATTTCCCTAGTTTTTATAGCTAAGACCGCAGCCCAAAGTGCTCCAGTGCGCCTCTTTTTACAAATACCACTATCTGTTCGGAATGACTACGATAGCCACACAAAAGAACAGCTATTTTTTTGTATAAATGCATTTATATAGCAAACAAACCCACCGCTGACACTGTTATTTCATGTATATTGTTTGTAAGTCTTCGCACAGATTGGTTTGCTGAGGACAAGGACGGACTCCTCAGCGATCGATAGGTGGACGTTCAGAGTTCCTGCTTCTCAGTGTGACGACGTGAGAAAGAGGAATTTACCAAATTAACTACGTCACTGAACAGGGCCAAGGTTGGCGGGTGTGACATAAAGACAATTCAGGCTTGAGCCTTAGCTATGCCCCCCTTCGCAACTCCACCCGCCATTTCTATCACAGACAGATAGTTAACATCAGTGGCAACGAAACCTCTGTGTTAGCTAATTATACAATTTTGCATGCGAATGAATAGGCATATGTTGTATGCGTTTTGGCGCATTTAAATCTTTATAGTATGGCATTTCAGTTAGTAAAAGCACTACCTTCGGCTTACCTTTCACGTGATCCCAGATCTTTGTTTTCGATCTGTCAGAAAGAACAAATGTTGCCAGCGAAAAGCCACAACCGTCCAATTTTAAATGGTCAAGAACATGCCAAAATGTCATAAAATATCTCATGCATGAAAAGATGACATTTTACAGAGACAATAAAGTGTATTCAATGGGAGTGCTAAAGCCGGAAAAGTTACCTGCTGCAGTTTAATGTGAGAGGTCAAAGTGTTGCTGCTTAGACATTCCTTGTTGCTTTCCCACTTGCTCTGGTTGGTTCTGTGCTGTTCACCGCGTTTCCCGACTGAAGGGGCTTCTTGATCCGCTTTATTGCAATGGGTTAAAGGTGAAGGCCTTGACATTATTGAAGTTCAAAGACAACTTTTAATTATATATATTCATTTATACAGACAAGGGCCAACACGCACAACTGCACACCTATGTTCCCACATATTCTGACAAAATGCATACAGTGTGATCACATAAAAAACTGCACAAGGGAAAAACATGCAACACAATTATACATAATTGAATGCTATCGCCTCTGTGCGTGTTACCTTTTTAGATTACATATGTGTGATAGAGACATTATGTCTGCATGCGAATTGACTGTACAAGGCCGCGCGATGTATCAGAATTGGTTTGTTGTAGGTTTTCTTCTTGCAGCCGTACTTTCTTGTTTACTATTTACTGCGGAAGTGAATACCATTCCCTTCGAACAGACGGCGCAATTAAGTCGAAAAAAGCAATTTAGGGCTTGGACTTTATTGCAGTGTCTAGACATGAGTGGCGATTCCATTTAGTAGGCACTAAAAGATGTTCTAAATTCTTCCCTTTTTTTCGCGTGTTCAAAAATGAAGCATCTCCACGGTCACTTTGATCAATATCTTTGTTTTAAATATTTAACAAAAAGAGCATGGTTTTTATGGTAACTTGTATACACATATTTAGTCACTTTGATGAATCAATCAGTAGTTAATACAATATAGCTCAATAATGATATTTTTGTGACCAAACGTCTGAGGAGAGCAACGAAGAGAGAAAGGTTTTCTTTCGAGTGATTTGTTTAATTCTTAGAACCTAGTTGCAGTATTGTTGCCACATTCCGCAATGTTTTTTACTCTGGGATACTCAGTATTTATGTGTTTTAATGCTCTAAAATCAAATCACAGTTGACATGCAACAATTTTTGCATTATTTGTGTTTATTTTTGATTAATATGTGAAGTGAACAGACCAAATCCGATCGCTGAGCTTTCCCTCTGCAAAATAGGAGAACTTTGGATACAGCAAATAATTTAAAGAGTCAAAGAACAAAGCTCACAAGGTCGCAAGGGCAATGTAAAGAAAAATAGCAGCAGGAATAGGGTGAGAATACTCGAAAATAACATTATATTTACATTCACAAATGCACACAGCATATTCTCTGTACAAGGAATACATTATTACAGATTGTACAAGTCACAGTTCTAAATGGTGAAAACAGAAACAAGTATGACATCTCCAGATTCGAACAAGAATCGAGTGTGAATGTTTTAATGTACATATATACAACAAGAAAAAGCAAAACTGTTTAAATTTTGCTATTATAATAGACTGTTTTGTGACCATTCCCAAAGGGTTTTCAAACACTTTCTTAAAAGACGTGACAAATCTAAACTCCAGTTTGTCAGTCAAAACGAGAAATGCCGGTTTGTATTATACATATATAACTAACTATATCATTTGCATTCTCTTGTCCCTACCCTCCTGTTTACAACCTCAAATTACTCAAACAGTTAGTACTGTTGTTAAATAGACAGATATTTTCGATTGGCATATTGTAGGCGTACGACAGACGAATTTTAAATAATAGACAAAACGTTTTAACAATTACAGCAACGGATTCCCAGAAAAATATTGCAAGCGATCTCTGCTTAATTTCTTTTCTTTCATTCTGCGATTTTGAAACCATATTTTAACTTGTCTGTCAGTAAGGTTTAACATTCTGGACAGCTGCAGTCGTTTCTCCTTGTTGATGTAAACGTTAAAGAAAAACTCTCGCTCCAGTTCCCGAATCTGAAACTTGGAGTATGGGCATCTCTTCTTTCTTGTGCGCGGGGTACCTTGGGATAATCAGAAAGAAATTTGAAATCAATACATTATCAAAAAAATTTGTTTGCAAAAAATGACGACACAAAATGTTCTACTTGAAAACTTATATTTCAATTGTTACGAAGGTCGTTGCCTTAATGTTATAGGGAAACATACAAAAAATATGCATATCACTTCGAAGCGAAACTAAAACCTCGATTGTATTTTAAATAATAAATGTTACAACACACACACATAGAAACACACTGACGCCCATTAAATATACTTCGAAAGGTCATTGTCGTTTTACCTGTTGTTTTCTGTCGGTCCGTGGGTAGAATTATACTATTTTTAAACGTATAGACGTAAAATGTTTTTTTTATTGTAAATCCTCCAAACCTAGAGATATTATGTTACTGTAAGCCTGAGGTACAGACAGCTGTAAATGGCCGTGACCATTAGCTTATTTCTGGTAACTATATCTAACAAAGATATTAACGAAAATATCTAAACATTTTACAAGAGTTATTATGACATTGGAGGTTGATGTTTCTTTTGTGTCGCAAGGTAACAAACGCATACATAACCAAATAACTTTTTGGTATTAAAAGGAGCCATGCATCATTTAATAAAAAATATGTATACATTTATATATTAAGATTTAATTTCAAATGAGACAAAAGCTTAAAAGTTGGACATCAATAGAGACTGATAATACCAGCACACTAACATTATGGTTAGTGACTAACAGCACGTTTCACAGCTAATCAGGGTTTAGCTAGTTTGCTTTCAAGCTGCTTAAACAAAATTCACAGTATGCCAAAAGTAATGTTCTGCCCAATTGGTTTTTACCCCCGACAGCTAAACAAGAAAATCCCCCGAAATGCTCAACGCAAGTTCATGATCAAAGTTAGCATTTGTCACAATAGCGCGCTCTTAAAATTTCACAGACTCTGGTATAGTAGCCTCTGTGTATAACATCCTCTTTTTTCAAAGCGCTTTCCCATCGTAAAAATTCTTTTCGTTGGAGGAAAGAGCTTTGTAGGTTATAATAAAATCCTTTGAATGCTTATAAAACTCCACATAAAATCTGACCGACAAAACACGGGGCTAGTCCCTTAACCTTTCCCCATTTACAGCTTCGGTACCTACTCGACTGACTGCTCTTGCTCGCGTTCCCTTCCTTAGTAGCTGACGACGTACATGAGCCCGAATTTGTATGTTCCTCATCATCTTCTGCGTCCTTTTCCTGCTCCTGGGCTGCCGCAACAGCTGTGATTTGTTGTGACGAAGTGTCTAGTTTGTTCATCTCGCTCTTTTGTAAACAATTATCGGGCTGATTATCCGCACTACAATAAGCTGTTTCAAAAAAGCGATCAAACCCTTGAGGCAGCACGTTGTTTTTCGCTACGCCGGCATAGAAACCAGTAGAGGGGTGGTTGGAGTTTGGATGATGCTGGTGGTGGTGGTGGTGGTGGTGGTGGCTGTACACACTTTCGTTTTTCATGAGCATTTCTGTCATGGTGGATGGCGGAAGACAGTCTCTGTGCACCAGATCTTCTCCTGAGTAGCAAGATGAATAGTTGGTTCTGTGGTGCCACTTGCCGGACGGGTCCAGACCATAAGAAACATCTCGCACCGGCTGCACCTGAGATAGATTTGTGGAATAGGGGTAGGTGATTTGCCGCGAGGGGCCCTGTGGAAGGAACGAAGAGACGGCGGAAAATTCGGGAACGTAGTAGGTGCAGCTGGGGAGGTAGATGTTGGAGGCACAGCCCGTCCTGTCCCCAAACTCGGATGTCCGGTCCTTACGCGTCTGGGAGCAGAAGTTTCCCAGATTTACAGAGTTGAACATCTTTCCCCTGTAGTCCGTACTACAGATATGATGTTTTGCAATCGAGGAGCAGAAGGAGAAAATTTGGGAAGGCGAGATGACGCGCAATCCGTCTAAGTCGCCCCGCAACACGTGATCGAAAGTAGATATTGTCATATATCAATTTGGAACACATGGATGCGTAGGAGTGGTTCAACTGGGTAAGATATGTGAGATTCAAACGATTAATTTTCAAATCATGCAAGACCATGTTAAACAGTAACAGATTTTGTTTGTTGTTTTAATTCCGTTTTACGAGAAAGTACTTTATATTTGTGTGGTTGTGTGTATGCGCGCGTTAGAGCCTGTGTAGTGAGTATCGCTGATTTTATAAGATTAAGGTAAAACGTATTGGTTTCATGTATATTGTAGGTTTCTATATGTTTCGCATGTATAAAGACTATTAATTAATAAATAATGACATTTATAAACTAATGGGATTTCCTGTCGTGTTTATAGATGCGCTGATAGTATTCAAATGCTCGAATCTCGTAGGTGCAGTTTTTCAGTATTTTTCACACATCCGTTCTCTTTATGACGTCCCATGTAAAATTACATTTATTACAGTACATTTATATGTATTCATTATTTGAACAAACAAATATATCACCCACAATCTTTAGTGTACTAATGGAACATTTGAGAGTTTGATATGTCTTTGAAAGTTTGTTTGAGAACAATTTATCTTTTTGTTAATATTATGAAACATTTTGAACGTATGGAAAATATGATGTCCTAATAAAAGATACTGTCTGTTTACCCGAAAAAATTCAATCATTGATTAAATAAAAGTTTAATGCTCATACACAAGAGCAGTATACTTCTAATGAGAGCTTTTGCTCAAAGCTATTGCCTTTTGGCGTGCATGTTAAACACTGTCTTTTATCAAATGAAAAAATAAAATAAAATTATGTTTCATACTGCTGTGTTCGGCCTTCCTTACTCCTCAGCAGTACATTTTTACTGCATTCAAGAAATTCAAGAAATACATCAAACGACATCATAGATATTTTATATATTTATATATATATATATATTTTATATATTTATATATATTTTTTTTATATCAAACATCTGTTTAATGCATGAAGTCTAGCCTACATTTTCAAAACCACCCAGAACTTACCAAAACAGGTAACATATTTTAGCTTGGGCGCTGTATGTTAATTAATATGTTTTGATGGCTTTTTCATTAAACTAATAATATAGAAGTTTCATTCATGTTCTCTGTAATACATTTATTTACATGCTGACATTTGACTAAACTTTGTACTATTTATAAAATTATTCGTGAAATAAACCTTTGGCTTTATACATAAAATATGGGTATAGAAATTGGCACTTAACATTTGTATTATGTGCCTAATACTTTTTATTTTAGAAAAAATATTTCTTAAAGACATTTTATCATTATAAGATGTCTTAACAACTTTATTGGAAATTTCCGAGACATATACAAACGCGCTAACTTTTAACTAAACATTTGCAGTTGTTTATGTTATCAAACTCTTAAAATAGTTTGTCTTCAAGGCTATAAGTTTTCTGCATAATGTGTAAAAATACTTTTTAAACAAGGTGACCAGCATGTTCTCCAACACTAACAAAGAAACAAATAAAGCAGGTTTGGGCTAAAATATTGCTTCTATTTGAAAAAAATATGTTAGGAAGAACAACTTTATTCAAATAGTTTTGTATAGTTTCCAACGTATGTAAGAGGTATGTGGCAATGACTTTATGTGCCCTCTCTAAACTGACAAAAGGTTTGTGTGCAATATGCCTGCAACCAAGTACAAAGAAAGCAGACAGCTGCCCAGACCCAGCACTTGAATTTGACCACTAAAATTCTCTCTACAGCCATTAAAGGCCCTCATGAGGAAAAACAGGGGAAAACGTTGTAAATAAATACAAAGTTTGAACAAATAGAAGGT
This sequence comes from Triplophysa dalaica, assembly GCF_015846415.1. Lineage (NCBI taxonomy): Eukaryota > Metazoa > Chordata > Actinopteri > Cypriniformes > Nemacheilidae > Triplophysa > Triplophysa dalaica. Next base: position 15,841,394 of record NC_079561.1, on the reverse strand, counting down.
TATTTGGGATTAAAATCAGATTAATAGCAAATGCAATACAGCAACAAATGCAGGTTCAGTCATCAATGGTTGGAGATCAAACTACCTAAACATTTTAATCGGAGTTTGAGGAATAATGACAACTAAATTAATGTTGCTACATTCTCTATCATGGTCGTTCACCGTACTTCCACAACATCGATAAGGAAATTAGTAATTAGTAAAAATATACAATAATAACAAATGTAAAATTAAAAAGACACAAGATACCCAATCCAACCACTTTTTAACCCGATCTTGTCGTGGTGCTGCGTATCTATGTTTACGTGACAGAAATTAGCTTAGCATCTTTTCCTGTACAAAAGCAAAATATTTAAATGTCAATATAAAATGTCTTAAAGGCCCCCGTGTTGTTCTATTAACGGCAGGTTTCACTTGTGTCAACTATTGAAATGTCATAATACAGCTTAACACTACACACACTGCACTCGCTGTAGGACCCAGAAATCAACAAAGGCGCGGCGTTTCCTTTCTCTAAACAAGCACTATATCCTCACAAATGCGCAGCCCCTGCTGGAGATTTCGACAATTGTGGATATCTTGGTGTAGCAGTTGAATAGAAGGGGCAAGTTCAGTTTAGAAGAAAAGCTAGAAAGGCGTTCAAAGTCCGAGACAAACAGAGGTGTTGTAAATGTTTGCCACTCTCTTCCTAAAACCATCACTATGTAGAACCGTGAGCCTTGACTACGTTAGTGGAATTTTAGCAATGCTCTGACTATAATTATAGAGTTCAACTACGCTGAATGTCATTTGCAAATGCTGCTATGACTAAAATGACATGTAAACGAGCGACTCTTCCTTAAGACATATCCGTAGAAATATATCGAGTGCTACATTTCAGCATGGCCAGTGCAGTCTATTTTTTCTTCCGTTCATCAACGCAACAGTTCCTTTTCGTCATAGCCTCGGTTATCTTTCAACGACGACACCGCACAACAGTTGTAGGCAAGACTCAAATGCCCTTCAATTTACCTCTAGGGCCTGAACCTCTCTGGGGCTAAAAAGGGAAACCGTGTAATAACATTACTGTCCCCTCATGGCCTAGATAAATTTAATTGGATGTAAGTCGGGCTGTTAAACTCGCTGGTATGAGCTGTGAACAGTTTCAAGCAACAAAAATGGTCCTAGTTTTTACTGGTTTCTATAAGTGCATCTAGCTGTGGAGCATTAGCACATGCAACCAATACGCAAATATATGAGTCAGAACACAGAATTACCACAAGCTCTATATTACAGTAATACATTCCTATAAAGGTAAGGCCACAGCATTCTTTGTTTTGGGGTAAAATTATAAACAATAGTTTATCCAAGTGTGGAGAGAAAAGGGCAAACTTCATTATTTTATTTAGTCTAATATAATATAAAATAGCTTTTAAATAGCCTAAGTGCAATATTGTCACATTTTCCTTAACATTTTAGAGAGTCGGAATACACTGTAAAATTTAGGCTGTCGCAGAACTTTAAAAATGGCAAAGTAAACTAGCAACTTCTGTGATATATCAGCGGTCACACAATTCTTGTCGATTAAAAAAACTATTTAATACGCATTTAGGCTCATCATGCAATACTCCGATTAGCTCATTTAAAATAATTGAATTATTAGTTAATATCTAGACCTTGTGTAAATCTACTTGTATGAAACGTGCTTGACTGAATTGTTGGGATCATATTGGGAGATTTAAAGGCGCAAATACGCATGTGCTGCAGTTTCAGCTTCAACTTTCGATAATATCTGAATATGGATGTAATCCAGTAACTGAATTGCTTCTCAAGCTACACTTTAATGACGGCTTTGCAATATCTTTTAGGTATTGAGTCCAATTGTTCTATGAAGATTTTATTATAATTCTAAATTCTAATAAAAAAAAATATTCATTAAATATAGATTTTTTATTGTTACCCCTGATTTTAGCAGAAAGAAAATTTGGTCAACTTGTAATTAAACTAATATGTAGTTTATCTTCTTAATAATGCAATTACGTATAAAATTGATTCGACGATGATAAATGACTGGCAATTGTTTTTGAAACCCGTAAAAAAAAGGTATTCTTCCCAACGGCTTGATGAGGACGAGATAAAGGTATGTACTCAAAAGAAATATGTCCTTATATGACACCACATTGTTGTGTCTTTGTTCATAAGCAAAATGACGCTTTTAAATAACTAAAAAAAAGAAGAAAAAAAACGTTAACTTGAAACTTGACATGGTCGGGTAGGAGCCAGTGGTGTCAGAAATCATAGCCCTTAACTCTAGTAAAATAGGATACGTATCTATAAATTACGTCCTTAAAACTATTACTGGATAATCAAATGCATCGGTAAGTAAAGTATAGTAAGTGTTTTCTAAAATCTAACTCTGCAAAGTAGATTAATTTATTCCACAATATCAGAAAAAATATTGTGTGAATGATTTTGAATCGAAATTTATGACAATGTTTGTCAATGTAAAAAAGAAAACAATGCATCTAGTGCACGACAAAAAACACGTTATATATTTTTCTTCAATACAATTTTAATAAAGCAAATTGCATAACTAAATAAACACTAAGTAAAATGTATGTGTGGCCTTCCTTTATATTAAAGAAAATAGTAATTTAATTTAGTCTATTCTTGTGGTACTGGATACTTGGTATGGGCACACTAACTTGACCTTCAATTTGTAAGTTGCTCCCGCCCACTAAGACAGAGCTAAATGCGTGGAGTGGGATGGAAAAGAAGGCCCAAAAGGTTATTCACGGTTAAACCAATTGTTAGTTAGATTACAAACATTATGATATTGAACCTCGTTACATCGTTTGTCACGTATATTTAGCCTATACATATATTCGTATGTTTAGTTCTTTCTTAAATATAGGCAAGAATCGAGATCAAGTTATTTGTTTTTGTTCTGCATACATAATACGCCAACTAGCAAGAGGACCATAGGAATGCTCTGGGTTTGACCCATAAAGGTTCGATCACTGTTATGGGCCATATGTCTTTTGAGGAAACATTATAAATAGCAATTATATTTACATATATCGTTTTTAACTATGACGCTCTAACCCCATATAACATATTCTCAAATGAAAAATTACGGCACTGGAAGGAGTTCCGATACCGGTTAAATCACCAATAAACCTGAAAGCAATTGTCATGCAATGATATGAAGCAGTGGATGATGTTTTGTGCAAGGAATTCAATATACTAGCAAAATTAGGCATAGTTGGGACAGACTGTACTAAAAACTTAATTATGCATTCTTTGTTTTTACAAAATTTTCTAAAAATATATAGAAGCGTTAATCCAGATGCAAGAAACGTACATACTGAAATATATTTATTTTTAGTACTAAACAAACACTGTTTATTTCTACATTTAATTCTTCTAGGTTTTTAATACTTCTAACGTTTTGCAGCTGACATTAAAATGACTAAAATGAATTAACAAAATATGTATTGACGATACCAAACATGACGTTTAAATAACTAATTAAACGACAAATGGAATTTAGAAAAACACACTTTGCACTAAAAGAAAAAATGAGAAGACCATTAAAAAAATACCAATATTAAGGTAGATTTTAAACAAAAGGACAAACCAAAATTGAATGCAAGCTGCAACGGAAACGTGAGCAACGTCAGTTTTCACATGTATGGAGTTATTATCTATTCAGCTAGACTGATCTTTTGTTAGGCCAAGCATAATTTATCAAAAAATGCAGCAGTTGCATAAAATAAGGTTACCAAACAAATTTTAATGCGCGCATATAGGCCTACATGAAGCCTACTCGTTAAGAAAGGAACGCTAAATGTTTCTATCATTGTCTTGCTCGCTTGCTCAGTGTTATTCGCAAGCAAAACAGTATAAACAAATGTCCGTGCAATGTAAACGACGTCAAAACGTAGACACGCCTTTGATAGGAGCAGAGGCGACCGAGCCTAAATCTCAGGACACAAGTTTTGTCTGAAGGGCACGGAGGTGCTCAATGACCTCTGAGCAGTGGAGAAAGACGGTCTTAAACATATTTGGTCGGTCTCATGGTCAAAAGCGCCACAAAGCACATAAAAAGTCATTGTGAAGATTGGATAAGCCTTCTGACATGAGTCTGTAGGAAAAAACTATTGATATCTATAGTCCACTGTACTTCTATCTAAATATTCTTTATAAACGTAAGATAAAGTTAGAAATAAGCTATATAACATCACAATAAACGTAACACACCTCTCTATGACTGGATTTTAAATTGTCCCTTAATGCGTAGCAAAAAAAGCCATCTTTTTTCCTTACACGGTGGACATAAACACATAAATAAACTAGTACAAGACTAAAACAGTGGACAAAATGAGCCTGTTTCCAAAGTCTTAAATCTGGTCGCAATTCTTGAACCGAAAAGTATAAGCCTATGTTTGAATGGTCCAGGGCCCCTGTTCAATTTATCCACTAGGTGGATGTCTTCACCATTTTCAAGGTCTGGACAAAACACATCAATAATGTTTCTCGAAATTTGCCATGTTGGCACATATCTATATGACAACACAGTAAGTTAAGAACGACAAAAACGTCTGAAATATTTAAGAGCTATTACGATAAATAGAAAGCCATGTTAATATTCAAGTCTAAATGTTTATAAGTATTCTTTCATCATTATTTATTTTTATTTTTATTTTTATATAATTGTTGAGGAAGATAATGTCAGCGGTCAAATGCTTTCGTGTTGAGTTATGAGAAGCTTTACACGTTTAAAATAGATAACATGATTAATATGATTGAACATATACACTTAAACAAAATAAAGTTTAAAGACAAACTTTTCTTTTCTTCAGAAACTGTGCGATACACATATATGGATACATTCATTAACTCGTGACTTTATTTACAAGACATATGCGTACAAAGAAATGCGACATCGTTGCAAAAAATTATACATCAGACAAATTCACAAAACAATCAAAAAAGGATGGGGACATGACTGGGAATTGTAGGTGCTGATGATGACATTCCTTTATTTTCATTTGTCCTTTCAATAATCAAACAAAAGGTCAGTTAAATCAAAGGACAGTCGCCAAGTTCAGTCAGTCACATAAGATAAAAGCACCGACTGACATAACTGTATAAAATCCTTAATTGTACTTCTACTTATAATAAACGTAACTATGATAATAATCCCATTAATAATAGTAACATCTTTTTAGTTCGATAAGTGTTTTAGAATAATAGCTACATGCGCCATTTAACAAAAGAAAATTATGGGAACAACATTCGCTTTTGTCTCATTATTACAGCCATTATAATAATCATGCAGCAGATATTTTTTTAACGCGCAAATTTGATGATCTGAGCAAATAAAGCTTCTGGTAACAAGACGGGTAGCGCTAATTTGCGAAACAAGCTTGTGAATATTTAAATTTTAGTTCAGTCTAATCAGATTGCTATAATTCATTTAGATAGCTATTTCCACTATACTTATAAATTAGATAATCTTTGTTTTAGTTCATGTTTGCGCTTTTTCGTATTATTCCGTGACCATGCATTTTTCTCCCCAACGCGTTGTTGTCATGTAATTAAATAGACCTAAGCGAATATGTCCGAATAACACGGAACAGGGGACGAGCAGTCATTAATGGGAAATTTATGCTTTCAACAATGCAAATATGATGAAGCCAAGAAAAACGCCTTTCACTTTATAAAAATGATTAGCAGCAGCACCATGTTGTATCTAAATGACGTAGCTGCAGGACTACTTATTTCCACCAATATCACGTTATAGCTAATAGATGCAACACGAATCATTTATTTTTAAATGTTATTTCATATACTCTTCTTTAAAGGTGTTCTGTAATTGCAGTTTGATTAACAATGGCCCAAGATAGTTTTTGAGGTACTAACTTCATGCCCGTGACCGTGAACGTGCCAATGAACACGTGGCGGTAACCGCGGAACGAAGATAAGACTTTGATGGCTAAACGCGCGGGTTTCTAGACACCTACTTTCAACGAAAACTGGCAAAACAACATACATACCATGTATGGTATTTCTGTCTGTGTTTTGGAGCTGACAGAAGCCATTTGTTAAATTCACACCACAGCACATTTACCATGACACAAGATGATATTACTACGAGATTTTATTTGTTTTTAGAACTCTGGTAATAAATAATTAGCAGTCCTTTCAATGTCACTAAAATGAATGATAATACGTTTTTCACAGGTCTCTCACAGCTTATTCTTTAAATATTGCAATGAACTTCTTGCTAATAAAGTGTGAGATGGCTTAGACAGCTTGTTTCTTTTAATACTCTGAATAAATCATTTCCATCATATACATACTCAAAATTACTGGGCGCAAACCCGCTAAAATAAACACCACAAACATGGTAAGGGTTGAGTTTTAGAGCCAACGTTTGGTCGCATGCCCCTAACATGTTTCAGAATCGTATTCGATTTTTCTGAATGTGTCATGGGGCAAGACTTTAAGAGTAAAATATGCCAGATTACCAATAATTGAATACTGCTGCTGGACTATTGAATAATTATTTGTAGTGTCGTCCTAAAAGAAGGACAAAGCCTGCTCTCTCAGCAACAGTCTCTTTTTCTTCATCCGACGATTTTGGAACCAAATTTTAACCTGTTGGTCGCTTAGACTGAGCCTGTCAGACAGCTCCCTACGTCGCTGCCGGGTGATGAACTCGTTCAGCATGAATTCCCCCTCAAGTTCGGCCAGTTGCAATTTGGAATAGGGCTTTCGTTTCTTGCGGGTCCGGGTGTGCATCGGGTACCACGGGGCACCTATAGAGAAGGCAAAGCATAGGTCATTAGAGAGCTTAAGGTCATCTCGCAGGCTGCCAGCACCATAAACACTACAGCAAACACCATATACATTTCTGTCTCGTTTGATGTGGCATAAGTAGGCTGTTAATATGGAAATTCAACGAGAACCCAGTGTAATGCAAACTGTGGATGTAACGGAGTAATGTGTTTACATGGAAAGCATGGATCTGAACGTATCACCCTTCAAGTTAAATGCACATTAACGCGATAATTGTCTTTCTGTAAAATAAAACCAGCCATTTAACGTTTTGAATGCAATTTAAACGACTACTTGCAGAACGGTAACAGATAGTAGTTCAGTTTACGAGTCATTCAAACAAAAGCCATATTTTCTGTCAACAGAGCAACTTACATTTTAAAAAATTGCCCTGGTACGAAAAGATGATTTAAAAGAAGTCAATTATATTTTTGCTTTTTATGTTCGAAATGTCAAACATTGCCAATGGGGTTCCAAAATTTTATGGTGTTGTGTTTACTGGTTTTATAATGATTGGACGCTTAAACTGGTGAACGTGGAGCATTTTAGGGCAACCCCTAGTGGCCTTGAACAACCACGCAAGAATGGAAAATAATAAGAGATGCCACAAAATAAATCCACAAGCAAACGGGCGTGCAAAGATATAGCCAAAACTAATCGTTTCGTTATTGAATGCGATGGACAAACCTCCTCCACTGGCGATATTGCTTGCGTGGCTTCCCTGCGATATCAGCGTTTGTGGGTCGCTCGTTGTAGTCTTTCCTCCTTCGTTGAGCACCGAAGAACTGGAATCGGACTCCAAGGACTGACAGGACGGCGGGTCTTGGGTCAGATGCTCGGTGCCATAATCATACTTTGAGAAGGTGCCACCGTTGCCCATCCCATTGTGCATCCCGTGATCAGACGATACTGATGTATCTCTTGTTCGCTCCTCTCGTTTGAGGCTGTTGCTTTCTGAACAAGACTCTCTGGTGTTGCTCGAACTGCCATAATAACATTTGCCTTCATCCAGTCGGGTTATTTCACAAGATCGATTAAAAGAGGGGTTAATGGATACGGGACTGCTAAAGTAAGACTGAGGATATCCATTGCACGACTCCGATGGATTCCACGGGAGAGAGCAAACATTGTCCCTTCTAGGGTAAGAGAGAGACGGTATCCCCGCCAGCTGTCCCCCTGAGGCTCTAAAATTCGGGAAGTAAAACCTATCTCCAGTGTGGATGTTTACCAAAGGTCCCACAAACCCAGGATTAAGAAGATTATGCTCGCCCATTTCCGCGGGCCAGACCAACAGCTTCTAGTTTATTGCAATCTCACATTTAACGTAGTTAAACCTGGAGGTGCACCTGATTGGTCATTTCCACGTCACGTGCTGGAGCTTACTCGAACACTAGAAGGTACAACCCACTCGGTACATTTCAGACAAAACAAAACATTAACTTCTGTATTATGGGTTTTATATGCTTTTTAAAAATACTATAAACTGATTTATTAAAAATGTAAAATCTTGTTTTCTTTTCACAAAGCCCACGCGATTTAAACCGATCTTCTTTTCACTTGCCTGTTTGGAAATGAATAGAAGTGTCCCTAGCCTCATTTAATATCTTTATTAATGGGCAGATAAATAAATAAATAAAACGAAACCTTTTTATGTTGCAAGAAAATTATTTTTCTTTCTTGAAGGAGAGAGTGATCACGTTATTTTCAAACAAATTACGGTTGAATTCAGTGTCATATAAAGCTGTGATGTGATCTTTTACTGGCTTGTTTTAAAGAAATACTGATGCTCAGTGCTGAGCTCCACTCATATTTACTGTAGTGGGGTCAGCAGTGTGAAACCATTGGCTCAGTAAAAAACGATGATATTCTACAAGGTTATTTAAAGACCTTAGCCTATATTTTAGATAATGTGCTCTATACATCTCATGAAGAACTTTACCAGATACACCCTATAAATACTCTTGGAGGATTGTTACACATCTCACAATCCTTTTATATGAATTTAACAAGCTGGCTGAAGGCATTTAAATGATTCAGCAGCACCAAATGCTCCACAATGGATCACATTAATTGTTTTTTATTGTAAATATACAAAGTGCAAACGCAAATTGTCCTCATATCAACTGCAACGACGCAGACTTATGACGTGTGTAATATTTGAGAACATAATGCTGACAAAGACACAGTGTCAACAGTCTAAATTCATCAATGTTTTCTTTATTAAAGCAGAACTAAGTGCCTACGCAGTAGAGGTACATTTATTGTAAATGTCTTATGTGTTGGATGTGATTCTTTTTATTTTAATGTACTTTTTTCTCAATTTAATTCAATTATTCAATAATTATAATACACGCGGCAATAGTCAGTGTCATATGACGTTGGCTTGCATTTTGCCGTGATTTTTCTTTGGGTTTTGGATGCCATTTATATTCATATGTGCGAACATCTTTTCTATCATTATTAAGTGATTAGTACTGTTGAATTTTATACAAGTTTTAATTTCTAAATTATAACTGTTGCGTGCATGTGTTGAAGCATAAGCACGGTGACACATATTTTCATTTCTTTTATTTATTTACATTATCTTCTTCCCCGTCCAGACATAAAACGCGTATATAATATATATAATACAAGTATAGCTAATATTTTTACAAATTAAATTTTGTAAACTACCCTACATATAAACTTTTGCGGATAGTGGTTTTGTTTATTTGTCGTTTTGAGGAAGGAGGGGCTTTGGGATTGTTTACTTATTTTTCTTTTGTTGCCTGCTGCCTGCTGCCAAACCAAAAAACACAAAAACACAAAACAAACACAAGTATTTAGGTATCTTGGCTACAATTTAGAGAATGTTTGAATAAATCCTGCTATTAGCTCATTGCAAATATCGATGTAGGCCTACAAATATTAAGCATAGATCCAAAACAACAAAAATAATGGTCTCTAAATTGACCCAGGATTTTTTTCCAAAAATCCTGCCACAAGTCAACTAGTTTTCAGTAATGCATTACCAATCGACATAGAGAGGATGCACATTGTTGATGTAGGCAATATAAACTGACACAAATGTCCAGACTTGAATGTGTTGAGTATCATGAAAGTGAATATAAAGCCACATAGACCAGAGACTCAGTTAGTGTTTGATAACACTAATTCTGTTTCATCATTTAAACGTAAACAGACAGTGAAACAAGTTACTTGCTCTCCTGGAATTCTAACAACAATTTACAAAAAAATGCACCACAACTTTACCTAATTAATACTCCCTAACAGTCAAATTACTGGAACTAGAACTAGAAAACTAGAATCTCTTACCGGATGGATTGCCGAAGGTGAAATATAAAAAACGAGAAAATGGGAAAGTAGTTGTTAGTTCAAGGTCAGTGTCTAGTGCACCGTCTGCGCCGCTCTGAGATAGCTGTCTTGGAATCCCATTTCCGTCCAGACAGGGCCATGGCGTAAACAAAGGCCTTTTATTGTCATTAAATTCCGGAAGACAGGTTTGCTCAATGAGAGTTTAGCAGCGAACTCGTCCTAGGTTAATTTCTGAAGGAAACAAAACAAGATGTGAATTTATATAAGTTCAGGGACATTTACTGTTTGATTGCTAATACTATAACATAATGCCGCTACTGCTGCTACTAATACTACTACTGCTAATAATAATAATAATAATAATATATAATAATAATAGTTTTAACAAGAACAAAACAACGAAATTCTGCTGCAATTGGAAAAACCTCAAGCCAAATATACCTTTAGCTGTGTTCCATTCAGTTCCACGTCGCGTATATATTACACATTTTTCTATTTTTTTGTCCAAACAACAAAGCAAAGTTGTTAAAATGAATACTGTATATCACGTGAGCAAATAGAAACAGAAACTTATTATAATTGTTAAGCCAAAAACCTTTCCATTTTTTACTTGGATATTTAAACTAAGTTAAAAGTGTTGTTAGTTTTAATTTGTAATTATTTTTATTCACAAGTCTATATACGCATGTATATAGTTTGAGGCAGAAATATTAAGAATTAGGCAAAATGTGAGGTAAAAAAGGATAAAGTTGTGTTTTATAAAGGTCTTTTATATGTTTTTCTTATTTTTTCTGTTTTTCTGTATTTTCAAACTGTGCATTTATTCCTAGTTTACTTTAGGACTATTCAGTTATTTAAATAAATAACTTTAATAAATAAAATAAACCCGTAAACCCGTGAACCCGAGCAACCTAATTTCTGATTTTCTAAAGTTCTGAAAAAGTAAAAAACAAACGTGTGTGTGAGTCACATTTTATTTATTTTTAGTAAATCATACTGTTTAAAACAATATTATAGCCACCTCATATATTTTAATAAACCCATCCACTGTTATCATATCTCTGTTTGCTTTATCTTATTTGAATTACGCTTTTTAAGGACACAAGAATTTTTTTTAATATGTATATTAATCTACATATTATTTTAACACTTTCCTATTATAAACCTGTATTTTATTCTAGTAAAATGAAGCGTTTCCATGAAAATCCGAAGAGCAATGCAAAGAATGTGTTTTCTTGTTGAATCCGTAGTGCTCACTTCCTGATATTTCCACCATGCCGCCACCAGAGGTTATCAGACCCCCTTCTCTTCAAACCACTGCGCTCTTTCCTTACTTTAGAGCTGGGCTTTTCAGAACTGTGTGTTCGGCTTAACAGGCATGTTGAATTAAACATCTAATCGTTAGAGTAGAACATCTAAAACTTTGCTTTAATCAATTATATTTTTCTGTATGAAGTGTTACATTTGTGTCACCCCCATGCGCAAATTAATGACCCTAATATAAAAAGTTTTCGAGTCGTGAGGTATATTTTAACTTCAGTATTATTAGTGAAATGTCTTGTTTGGTTTACAAAATATTATAAAAAGTGTTAAAAATCCTATAAAAACGTATAGCAGTTGTACCTAAATATACATATACCACATATATACATGACTCTCAAATGTGCGCCACACTTCACTAGATTTCAATGTAACCTATAAATCTAAGGCCCAACTCAGCTTCATCTGAACTATATGCAAATTGGTTATAAGAAAGGTCAGCCAAAAATCGCTCAATAATCTGATTAAAAGTAAGAAATATTGATACAAATAAAATAACTAAAAAGCAACAAAACAAAAACTTTCAATTTACTTCATGCATTTCAGATCATACGTTACGCATTAAATAGTTATAATTAGTTTTGTTGTATATCTAAAATGGAACTTATTTAAAATATAAGTGCAAGTATAAATATATTAAACACATATTACTAAAGCCGAGCTTCTATTTCCCCTGTATAGAATGTCCATTCTATACAGACCATGGGTAAAGGCCTCTTTCCTAACCAGACAGAAATAGGTATTTTAAAAGAACAAGAGCATAAATTGAAAGCAATTTTTTATGAAGAAATACATTCGCAGCACAACCTCATTAAAGCAACCACATCACCGTGTCTACTCTGAAAATAAAGATAAACATACCTAAGATAGACATACCTTTTAACTTGGCCCTGAGGAGGTTGTCTCTCTTGATATCTGGAAAGAATAAGTACCCATCGGTGCAAGCCTAAATGGAATTACAAGAGAGACATGCGAGCATTGTCTTTTGAAGACGTAAACGCACTACCTGTCTTTTTGGTCCATATAACCTACACCTCATGATGAGAGAATACAACCATTGGTGGTTTAAAAGTTATTAGGCCATAGGAGTGGCGTGTGAAGCAAAGAGTATGGAACAGAAAATATATGCTATGTACATTTTCACAATGAAAAGGACATTGGATATCAGTGCTTTCCCCCTTTTCATGCATTTATGGCGTGTCATTAACTCTCACCGTCTAGACAGGGAAATAACACCTTGTTTGCCTGAAAACAAACCACGGGCAGTGGTGTCCTGCCCCTCTGTTTATTATTCACAAACCTATGTGATGTCAAGGTCAAAGCGACTGCCTAGTCATGGTCAAGGGTAACAATCACGTGACGTCAAAACTTCCACTATCACGCAATTAACTTAACAATTTTGGCCTTCGACGTGGTCAAACTCAGCAAAAATATAAATTATTTACACACCTTACTCATGTAAGACATGACGTAAAATGTTTTACAAATAAATGTATGTGCTCGTGGATCTGTTTCACTCGATACAGGAGACTTTCATAATTAAGTTACAACAATGAAGCAACAATACATAGTTTGTTTTTATTTAACATCTGTTAACAAAAACGCATCCTCAAGGATATATTTTAGAACTTCTCCATACAATAACAACAAGGTTAAAGACCTGTTTCAATTGAACCCATGCCAAAATGAAAAACATAAAACATCTTCTCAAATGACACACGCAATAAACTTAGCTTTAAGTATAATAAAAATACTACAAAATTACATATTCAAAACGACATATTTAAAATTGAATATGGATTTCATATTTATTTTAGTTAATTTAACTCAAAAATCAAAGTTATATAGCGTCAAATGATGCCTGAACTATTCTCTCAATTATTATATTCTTATCTTGAAAATGTCGACTGTCCGAAACAAAAAAGACCTGTGCCAGTATTTTTTCATTAAATTGACCCTATCAACGTTAATATCGTGCCATAACAATAAACCAACAATTATATTTTATATACCATGGTTCGGACATAACGTTGTTTTTTAGAAACTTCATAGGGAAATGTGTATATGTTGCAAGAAACGCTCTCCTTGTGATCCAGAACTCTTTTGTGAAGATTAATTAGAAGTGAGATTTCATTAAAAAGTATAAACTCAAACTGAATGAGGTAAATTGGTAAAAACACATTATCGGTATTATTATTATTGTGAAGCAATAATCACAGCATGCCTGTCGTCAAGTAAGTGCATTTCTGAAAGTATAAGGCTAACCGGAAGATATACGTGAGTGAAATCATATTCAACATAGTTGCAGTTAGACGTCATGGTATTGTTGATGAGTGATGATTTATCCTTCCATTTGTTTTTTGTCTTTTAATATATTTAACACCATTTAACACCAATATTAACAATTTGTAATCACGACTGATGTAAAGAAGATTTTAACAAAGTAGATACAAGAAATTCGCCGACTGAAGACTCGTCGCATATAGGCTACTTGACAATTTATACTTTCTCTGTGTTAGGCAAAAACATTTTACAAGCTTTGACAGACAGACAGAATATATATATACATAGATAGATAAGCCGGCAAACAGATGGAGAGTTGTTACCATCAACACATCATCTATCACAATGATAATTGAAAATACATTGAACGGTTAGGGGAAGAAATAGAACGTACTCATTTGCTCAATTTCAAATGTATTTTTTTATTTATGAAACATTTCAATTCAGTACTTTTGGTATTGAACACCACAATACAGTTCACATACTGCACGAAAAGAGATACAGACAACTTTTGTGAAAAGCTCCGATGCTTAACGATAGGCTATATATATATTTATATATATATAAAAAACAAAAGGATTGTGCATTAATGTGTAACGCTAAATGATTTTAAAATGCTTGCAATCATTCCAAATGCATGGTAGTCATATCCTTCACTGCTAATATGGACTTATACAGATGATCTTGAAACATGCCTTTTTACAGACCTGTCATTTGCGAAATCTAAATTAAATAACAGTAGCATTAACTGTACATTTAATATAGCAGCCTGGCTCCCACCGGCATAACAAAGCAATGTGTATATCCAACAGTGAACCATTAAGCTTTTGAAATCTCGAAGGCTCATTCTAGCAAAATCGTTGTCATCTCCACCAAAAGCAAATGATGGTTATTGTTCGTTTCTGAGTTCAATGTTTGCTATAGCCTTGCGAGTTTAAACAAGTCCTTATTCTTCCAAGGTGGCCCGTATAGATTTTTTTATCTCCTCGTGCTTGTTCTTCTGCTTTGTTGGCTTTGACGCATAAATGAGGAGACAGCGAAGTGTTGCGTCTTTTTTCATTTTCAGATGCACGTAAACCATGTGTCTCGTTGATATCTCAATTTAAATACATACTATTTATATATTTACATTCATAGAAAATGGCCAAGTTGAAATGTTGTTTCTGTATTTTCACAGTTCTATAGCATATGTCCCAAAGGCCGAAGATTCAGCGAGTATGGAAGAATATTGTGTGCATATTTTAAATTAAATTATAGCTAAGATGGCAGGTTAGGCGGAACGCTGAACGGATGTTCTTAGTTCATGTTTTTTGAACAGAGGTAAATATCGGACTTTCTGGACGGAAGGATGTAAGCTGTTGGGAAAAGTACGAAACATCAAGTATGCATATGGTTATTTGACTTGGATTTACTGACAAACTTCTTTTCCTTCACTCTGCGATTTTGGAACCAAATGGTAACCTGACGTTCAGAGAGATTGGTTGTAGCAGAGATGCGCCGTCTTTTGTCTTTGGTGATAAATTTGCTTGCTGCGTACTCTTTTTCCAGTTCCTTCAGTTGTATCTTGGTATAGGGAACACGCTTTTTGCGTCCTCTGCGATAACTGCTGACTTCAGGCTGCAACGGAACAACATCTGAAAAATAAATGAATAAGATGTTAAATACACGAAATTTTATTTTTAGCGGGCAAATGAGAATCTGTCAAAGAGACAATTCTATCGCCTTTAAGGGTCATCCCAAATTTAGTGTAAAGCATCCAACTGTTGCATCAAATGTCTCGAATACGGGGTTTCTAATCGCTAACAAAATAAATGTAAAACAACTTCACAGACATTTTTTAAATAATGTAAATGAGGTACGATTCGTCTACCACGTACATACACAAACATTTTACTTGGTGAACAGAAGAATTTATGCGAGTAAAGAAAACATCTTTCTTGTTTAAAAAAAACTACAAACATACGCTCATGAAGAGTTTTTCTTAACGGTGTGAGCAATTAAGCTTTTAAGAAACAAGGATATAAATGCCATAAGCAAACAGTTGATGTAAGAGGTTTGCCGAAATAGAATCATTCTCATTTCTATGTAAAGCAAAAGTGTATACATTGCAATGAAAAGTGTTTTACTAGTAAATACACCCATTCTGTTACATGCCATTGTGTAAAAACATAACTGTTATTCTATGAAACATTCCCAACATCTACCTATTGGTAGATGTTGGGAATGTTTCATAGAATAACAGTTATATTATTCATAAAAAAGTTCATAAAAAAATGAACTGGTCTTGACAAAGTAAAATAAAATGAAGGTTGTTGGATTTATCTGACAAGCTGATATACACCATAAAATGAATGTGAATCTGTTCTAGCTATTATGAATAATAGGCATGCCAATTGCCATTCTGTCTACAACATGCCATTATTGCCTTATGGCCCCAAACACACATTTCCAAACACAGAAAATAAGTGTTTTGGGCCACTCATCAACGCATCATTTTAATAAGTGCAGAAAAGGCATTAACATGAAACACAAATTAATTTAGGCTCTATGTATGTCTTGAAATTTAGTTATTTGAATAAATAAAGGCAATCTATGTATGTGTTCCCTTTTAGGGGGAAGGGTTGCTAAACGAGTCAGGGGAGTGTGTTGGTGACAGGCTTTCACTACAACCACTAATGTCACAGTGTATTGTGATCACCAGAGATATTACAATGGATACTGTTTGCCTTGAGGTTCCACAATCTGATTAACAATACAGAATGATTGGGGCATGATATTTGCTCGTTTATATATTTTGCCACGCAGAGCAAAGATAAATAGTCAACAGCTCCTGACATTTGCAACATTTCCCGTTTAAATTCTGAAGCACATTGGTCACTTGTCAAAGACACATTACTTAGCAGATGAACAAATAAGACTGTATTATAGAGCAGCAAAGGTAGCAGTATTGCCATATTCCTTCGTGACTATGTAGCTTAAGACATCCTGTGACACGATGTCCGAGTTAATATATGACTAAGCTCCCTGATACGTCACTCAAACATTGTATTATTTTATGCGAGGCTCTTAAAACGATACATATTCTAACTTAACTGTTTTATAATTGCCGAATTTAGGTTTTGGTCAACCTCTTTTTCCTGGAAGGCCGATTAAACATTTACTAATAAAGAAGAAAGCACAGGTCAAAACTGAAACCAGGAAACCAGTAGCACTTTTGACAGGTTCATGAAAACCTTGTGTATGTGTAATCACAATATATTTAGTGTTTTTATTAATAATTGCATTGTTTGACAGCTGCTGACAATCAGCCAAGAAAACAGAGAAACAAATTTTTTATATGAAGAATACTTGAGAATAATTTACAGTACGTAATATGTACACTTTAACCTTATAGGATATATTATTATATTATATTTATTTTAAATTGAGGTGTTTTGCAAGTTTAAAGGTTTCACAGCTATAGTAAGACCAACCTGGAAACGGAGATTTCCAAAGATGAGAAGACTGTGTTTGATCCTTCGAACAGTACACCTGTCCATCCCAGCCATTCGATAGTGCCCAATGTTGATAGCCCTCCATGGGGATCAATGCATCGTGACGTGCCTCTGGATGTGCACTAATACTGGGAACCACCGACATGTCAAGATATCCTGGAACAGCCTGGTACGAGCTGGCAAAGCTCGGGTAGAAAGCAAATTCTTTTGCCCTACTGGAGAGCTCCTCCGTGGGCAAAGTGGTGCTCGGCTCGGCATACTTCTCTCCAGGGTGGTAAGAACAAGGTTTCTGCTGCAAGTTCACGTTGTGCGAGTGGGATAATCTGCAACCGTAGTAGGGGTTTCCAAAGGGGTAGCCGTAGCTCAGAGAAGCGCTGGATGACGTCTGAGGAGCGGGGCACTGTCGCCCAGTGTCAGGGGAAGATATATCCGAGTACACGGATCCCTGGTGAGTCGCTATGGTGCCGGAATGTCGCCCCAACGCTGGGTGTGAGATCAGGTCCCTGCAATGAGTCGCAGGGCAATTCCCGCTTAATCCCTCCATAATTTGGCTTTTATTCTGATTATTTTCATTCGGGCTTTTTTCATACAGGTACATCAAGGTGTCCGCCCAGCGTGGATGCAGGACCAGCGAAGTCGTCATATCACGAGCTGCCGATGCTTTTTAAAAGTCGCCTACTCCAAGACCGATACCTCATTTCCAACTAGATTTTACGAACGCGCATGCGCCCCAGAAAATCCATGTGTCCAGTTCATTAAAGCGCAGACACGTGATATGCTAACTAGTCCGAAGAGACAGGGGTTGTGGGTGGGAAGAAATATCCCTTTAAACAACTACTAGCTAACGTTTCACTCCTGGCTTGTAAGGTTTTCAGCGCCCGGGCATTGGCTGAGAGTGTCCGAGAGAGCCGTTCTTAAAGGCAAAGACTCCAAACGAAGCGGGACGAAAACAACCTTAGTATTTTGGCCGACGAAAGTCTGGACACTTAGCAGTAGGCGCATTTAGTGAAATTGAATCTCCTTCATAAACAATAACAGACGTGGCAACAACAAATGTTCTATGTATAAAAAAATCTTGATCTTGATGTACATACAAATAGACTAAATTCAGCAATACAAACAATAATTAATTAAAAATTAATTGCGAATCTATTTGTTATTTATTTGAAAGAAATACAAAATGATGCATTCATCTTGGTTATGTTAATGAACGCTAATTAAAATCATTAATGTTTTATCTCCATCAAGAGAAGTCAATCAAGCGTTTATTATTTTGGAAGAGAATGTCTTTCGTTATTTAATTCTCTTCGTCTAACAGGCTCTGTTGCAAATCACAATATTACGAACAAAAATAAATATGCTTCCAGATAGCAAAACAATGTAAATCACAAAATCCTATCACAAGCAAATCAAAATAACATATAGCTTACAATCATTTACCAAATTATGTTGATGTAAACAACTGAAGTTGGCAACTTTGTTTCAATTGTCTCATCTTCAAAAACACACAACAAAAATGTTTTTCTTAATTTGTTCATTGTTGTGGAAGCAGGATGTGTTATTGCTTACCATTTGTTTATGTACGTTTACTGCAATAAGAAATTGATATAAATGCATACTGCAAGAACAAAAATCGACTTTATCTATATTTTTTAAATCTACATAACTGTTTTAAAATTAAAATGTATACACACTTTGGGGTGCTTAAGGAAGTGTGGAGAAATGTGTTATTTGAGATTGTTCTTTCCAACGACTTGTTACAACTTCTCATTATTAAAAAGTAAACAAAAAAAGTCACAAATAAATACAAAACACTCAAAACATAAAAAAGATATTCGTAATTTCATATAGCCTAGTGGTTTTTCTGCCATGTTACATGTCAATTTGATATATACTGCAGAACAGTATACGGAATACAGAGGCCCTGTTTTATGAGAAGGAACAATGCAACCACTACTGCGCCAGAGTAGTTTCTTCCGGGCTGATGTTGCACTTTTTACGGTGATGAATGAGAAATGAATGACAGAGTTCTATACTCTATTAAAACATTCCTATGCTTTATCTGCTGTTTGTAAAATGTGCTGTATAGCGACGAGAGAGACAGAGACTGTTCTTGGAAATACAATATGATAATTTAAAGCATCAAGACAATAGTGTTTTTGCGCTATATATAATTAGTTCATTAATTACTCTTATTCGCAAAGATAAATCCACTGTTGTCCTCACAGGCTGACGAAAGGACGGAATCTACAAAGGGCAGCTGCATGGAAGTCCAAGGTCAAGGTAAAAAACGCAGACAAACAGGGTCGTAATCGGAGTCTAGACAGACAAGAATGAACTTCACACTCGTATGCATGCGAACTCGCAGTAGTTTTAAAGTCTTTGAGAATTTGGAGGAGCGGAAAAGAAAGAGCCAAACGATCCAGTGGTCCCCAAAGAAATGTATTCTTTTTTAAAGAGCGCCGGCAACTGTTAAACTGTTAAGAGTAGGAAGACAAACACGACTAACAATACAAAAATTCCCTTCCGGTGATTCTGCTTTCTTCCTATCGTTTTCTGGTTATCTTTTCTCTCTAGTATGTTAATTATGGAGCATTCAGTTTACTCAGATGGATTTATATTAGTTTTATTTTCTGACATGAAATTAAACGAGTTACAAGGAACATGTTTAAGAATACTGAGAGACACTATTAGATTAGCAAGTGTGTACATTTCGCACAAGAAATTGGCAGGGGAGAGGGTGGAAGTAGGATAATTTTGGAATCTTTTATCGTCACACACTTTGTTAAAAAAATGTATTGGAACACCTCACAAGTAAATCGAGCGCATTGTAACAAAGGCGTTTTGTTGGGCTTACACGTTTAAAATGATTTCTTTAGCGCAAAATAGTATTCACAGTGTATAATACAGTTTAAAATTACAAGTAGGGCTACATTTAAATACAAAGATGTAAATATATGGTTTAATTTTATAGCACAGGCTGTTTATTGTTTTTCAGAGTCAAGCTCCAGCATCAGAACGTATTAATGTTTTTTGCTGCCAAATTCCTTACACTTTTAAGGAATCAATTAATAAACGTATATGTTCGAATAATACAGTTTGTAGTATCGCAATGTCTATATAAGTGTTTAACAATTTAATTACCATCTGCTTAAAGAATATTTGTATCCCTGTCGATGGTTGTTGAAAATTATGCGTAATTAATCTACGATCACGGCAAAACAACAACAACGTCGATGTAGTCTTATAACCCCGGGCTTCTAAGATCTTTGTTCCACTGGACATTTGTATTAGTAGTTGTTTGCATATCACATTGAATGATAACAGTTCCCAAAAATCCCTAACCCCAAAAATTAGCAAATTGACTAATATAGTTATACTAGCAATTGTACTTACAGAAGTTCAATGGAGACTTTTCATCCAATTAATTATCTGGAAAAGGACAGGTAAATTTATGCATGCACTCCTGCGATTGGGGGTGGTGTGCAAGCACCTTTGCCTTCTCGTCATCTGTTAAAAAAACACAGATACATTAATTTACATTATATAAAATAAGTAGTTCTAAACTTGAAACTATACGGATGTAAAATTATTCATAAATAGTTTTTAAATCATTTATGTAAAACAAATTATATTCCATACAAAATAAACAAATACTACAATATAAATTGCTTGCATTATAGAAATACATGTCTCCAATTTTTGACAGCAAATATAACCTTTATTGGTAGTGCTGTTTTACTTTTTCTTATGCAAAATGATCACAGATGCACTGAAATGCACTTCATCGTGCTCGTCATGGTGGTGGTATGGATCAGGTGGCGAGTGTCTATTGCGCCTCAGCACATTCCAAATCTGCGTGAAAAGTAAGGAGTATTCAAATTTGAATCAATTTAAGCTTGTACATAGTGTTTAATTGTAAAAAGGACACGAAAACAAATTGTGTAGTTTAACAATTTAAAAATACTTCAAATGCGCAGACCAATAATTTAAAGGCATTTTAATTTTCAGACAAACTGTGGACATGTTAAATGGTAACATCTGACTCATCGCATTCGCCTGTCAAATAGTACGTAATAATTTAATGTTTATAGACCTAAATTAAATAAACAACATTACCTAAACAACATGAGATCAAATTAAAAATGTGTCCATGCTATATGCCAGTTAGTTGTTTTGGAAAAAAAGAAGCATCGGTCAAGAAAAACAAAAGTCAGAGAGTACGGATAAGGTAATGACACTAAAGACAGAAAGACAAAAGTACCAAATTTTGGGACCTTCCTCAGCAAATCTGCATGGGGTCGTAGGCTATTTAAATTAGTTTGGCATGTGCTCAAATGAAGTGATACATGTGATAAATGGAAAGCGTAACAATGATGTGTGGCTGTTCTGAAACTCTTCTTAACCCTGCTTGAGGCGATGAACATCAATGGTGCGCACGAATAGTAAACAGATAAATACTTGTTTTAGCTTCTATCTCTAAATGTGACTATAAATAATGTAATTTTCCTAGGCTCTAATTAAAACTATGGTTGCATTTAGCTTTCTCCCTATTCAATTACCAAGTCATAGGACGCCAGAAATGATTGAAACGAGGTAAATCATTTGGACGCTGAACTGTTAGTGCTGCGCGCCAAGGTTGTAATAGAGAGGCTAAAAATCGATTGCAGTATTGGTTAAAGTTCCCAAGCCTCGATGATTTTAAATTGTAGCTTCTGTTCTGTTTTTCGACTTCTAGGCTACTGTAATATTCTTTATACCTTTTTAGTTATTTTGACAAAATTACATGTACTAGAGAATTCATAATAAAGTAGTTTCCGTTGATTGACATGCATTTAGAAATTATGTGGAACTTGATCATCTGTCAGCTTTTCGCTTGAAACTCGTTTTCTATTTATGAAGACAAACTTGTCGTTGTTTCCTGACAATGTTCATTGAATGCACGTCAAAACATTCTGTCTGAAACAAGTTAGGGTTGTGTTCTTTTTAAAAACTATACCGCTTCGTCAAACCAAGTCTGCAGGTAAAATTAATGCAAAGCATAACATCCTGAGGTAATGATTGTTAGTCTTGAACTGGTTCAAGACACCTTAAATGAAATGAACAGAATTAGAATACAAAAACACTTTCATAACGTCGATGTAATATTTAAAACAAAAATGAAGCGTTTTGCAAAAATGTAACCTGTTCTACGCCTTGATGAGCACCGCATCAACAAATTTAAAATGCTGAAGGCAGTTGAAAGCCACACCTTTGCCTGTGCATCTACATTCTTACAGCAGGCCTCAGTCAGACATTGAAATTTACAAGATGAGAAATTTACATCTTGAAGAGAGGCCTGGCATGTGTACGAATATATAAAAAATATGCCATGCCACAGAATAGGCCTACTAAACTCACAACCTTAAATGTAGAAAAAAGGAATACTTTAGTAAGTGGATATTATTTATAGCTGATCCTTTCAAACATAGCATTTTAAAAAAAATTATGTGACCTTGTTTGTCCTTCCAGAAACCATTACGTAGGCTAACCTGTCTCTTTAGGAAAAGGACAGATTTTTGGGAAATCTCACATGGATGTCAGTCGAATATGAAACGTCTTTTCAGTCTCCCATTGCGGTAAAACGTGTGGCTGGCACAGCAAACAAGTAGCCTACGTGGGTAATTTAAATCTGTGGTCTGACAAAAAAATGTGGTAAACGTCATTGCGTTGTCTCAAAACACACAGCATTCATATGATACTTTGTCTTACGATTTATTCACAATAATAAACCCTAACCCTGCTATTCAAAGCTGCTACTCAGATATACTTCATCAAAGGTTAGTTATATCAGCTTATATCAACACATCGACTGATTACAGAGACTGAGGACCATAGCCATGTTTTCTGTTTTGCCATTCCATTTATTACTTGTTTCAATTCCCTATCTTACAACGAGACATTGCAGCATTTTAATCCAAATACAAACATATTCGTCCACGTCTAGCTTCGAATTTTTACCAGTTTTTATTTCAGCACGCTAAGGCGTTAACATGCAGGAGCTGCATTTCGATAACAAGTATAGGTCCGTTTGCCAATGCGTCTTACAAAAGACAAAATGCATCCCCCACTTTCAGACACGTCTAGTCGGAAGTCCAAGTTCAAGTTAAAGGAGGCGGTCAGTTCCTCTGCAGACATTAATTACGACAGAGAAAAACCACACAACATTTCTGTTTCCGATGTATTTTCTAACAGTTGAAAGAACTCAGAATGCATGTGTCAAAAGTGGTTACTTAAATAGGCCTAATGTGTATACATGTACCTATGTTTACTAATATACATTTCAACCGTGTAAACCGTGGACGAGATTTTTATCATGAACATACATTTGCATATATACAATTAGTTAGATAAGGACTACTTCGAAATATTTTATCGATTTTTTTGCGGCAAATTAAACAACAATCAGCCACCAATTTAATTCTAGGTAAGCACGAGATTCTTTAAATACTGGCACTACTGTTTAATTACACACCATGTCACACACTTTGTTCTCAAACAGAAATATTGATCAGTAATGAAATGCAAAAAAAGTATATATTATGTCATGCTTTGAAACCGATTCTCTGGGATTTACCGTTTCTAAGAATGAAAACAACATTTTCTCTATTTCAATATTTTGCATAAATTTAAATTATGAATGGTTACTTTTTATATAGAAAAAATACACCAGGCCTATTTTAAACGTTACAGTAATGCAACTTTAACATTTAATGATGTTGCAGCTCTGTTTGCACAAAACGCTGTCTGTTTTCGTCTTTATATAAAGTTGCATCTTTAAGAGTTTGTCTAAATAAGTATTTCTACTAAAATTAAAACTTGTATAGCTTGAAAAGCAAGCAAGTAAACAACAAACAAACAAAAAACATTTTTCCAGTTGACTGCTTTTCAGTCCAAAATTATTCTTCATTGGTATGTGTACTGCTGTTTTCTATTATCAGTTTTTCAAACATGACAGATTCTTACACTCAAATGTCTGCAAGTAGCCCACATATTTGACGAACATTAATATCGATGTCGATTCTTTAATTAATCAGTTTTCCTTTCTTTATTGTGAAAACATAATACAAGGTTCTTTATAGTACAGAATACCTAACAAGCCTATTGTACATCATTGAATTTTATTACACGTTGTATCAACAACAATATGCAAATTAAATATAAAACATTGAAAACATCACAGTTCTTCACAACTTTAGTGTGTTAAATTGAGGAAATATTGTGCAAAAAAAGAGATTGTCCAAAAGATTGGAACCGGATCCAACGTATTGGTGTCGGCTAATGTGGCCTGCGGTACAACACAGGTACTATTTACGTGCCTGGCAGTGTCTGGCAGTGTTACATCGGCAGATGAAACAATAACAGTTATATGTGACCTGCTCTTAAAGGAAAAAAGACAACCTGAAGAAGGTCAAAGATTAGCATGGATGAGAGCAAAAAAGTTACAAATGAATACACAGTTATTCAGTATTCTAGAACTATGGTCTCATTGCTATGGTGTTTGGACGACATAATGGACATCGCAGAACTGTTATAAGAAAAAGTTTCTATGAAAACCAGGATTGAGATTGAGAAGTTTTTTATTATTCTTTAACACAGGCTGCAAAATATTTTATAAAATTACATATAAGTGTTGGAACATGTAGTAAAATTCAATAAATGTTTCATTAAGCTCCATTTTCATCTATAGGCGCAACTCTGTCAGCACAGCTTGTAAAGATACAGCCAGGCTCTGGACAAATAATATAACAATTGTGAAATTCAAATTGCTTTTTTATTTAATGATTAAATGAAGACGGTTGTTCTAATCGTATTTTTTAGGTAAATGTAACCTGGTATAGACTTTCATTTAACAAAAGAGATCAAGGTGAAGTGCAAAATTTGTGATAATGTAGATTATTCTGAATCACTATTCTTAACCACGCATATCACTAGTTTTCACTTAACGGCGGATGTATCAAAAACGTTTGAAAAAACAACTGAAACATATATAATATCGCAGCAAACAATAAAAAATATTTTTTAAACGAAGAAATGGAACAATATCCATCACCAGAACATAAAGTCGAACAGTCGAATTCATGCACAATCCTGGTTAAATGCGCGTGTTTGGAAGACATTGGGACGTTAATTTTTTTAAATGTTTTGAACAGTGAAAGTTGTTTACAAGCGCTGGTCTTCATATATAACATCGATAAACTTCTGCAGGACGGGGACAAAAAGTAAAGTTCAAGTTCAAAGTCTGAACAGACAGACTGGTAGAAGCCGCAAGGGGAAAGACCCCCTCACAAAATAAATCGCACCAAATGTAAAACTTTGCCTTTAACACCTAAACATTTCTTTAATTATTTTTGGTTTAAGTCGATTAATCAGATTTAAATTTGTATCTCCAAAGTTAAAATTAAACTTTAGAAACTCGCCACGATTTTTTGTCATATTTCCGGATGTAGTTTTTAACCCGTCAATAATTAAATTAAAGGCCTTATTAGGTTTAAGTCCTCTATGGTCACTTTAGGACACTTTCTCTCCACGGCCATCTTCTTCCAAAGAGCTTTCTTGGATGATCTTTAGAGACGATTTGCGTTTATAATATATACTCGTCGGATATCGTATTTGCCCATGTCACCGACAAATGCACCTACACATGTTAAATTGTGGGCTAGATAAAATCTTTTATAAAGACACATCGCACTACTTCAACAAAATTTTATAAATACTCCCCGTTTTCTGCAATCCAAGCAGTATTTTAAAAAACATTATAGGACTTGTAAAATATATCTCAATAAAGTGTATTTTTTCTTTTGATTCCGTCCTAAATTTCAATTTCAGTAAGAAGAGGCCATAACAATGCAGCAGTTACAGTTCAAAACGTTATCATACTTTAGTGATAACCTGGGGAGATACGAATCCTAAAGCTTTTAGATCAGTTTATAACACGTGCTATTCAAATAAAAAAACTATATGAATACATGTTTATAGTTCATATAACTATATAGAACTGTAAATAATTGTAGATTAATTGTGTACATAAGCAAATGAAAAATCCACGCTGAAAAACGCAATTTGTGACTGTTAAACAAAAACATTGTGTTTTGTCAGTACTTTGACAAGTAAAAGCGAGAATTTGCATTATCAAATGAAAATATGTTCAATAGACTGTAAATAGTAGAGCCCTTGATATCATATGCATGGGTAAACCCATCGTTACATCACCAAGTTTGGAGCTATTTATAAAGGTGTGGAGTGGTCATCAGATAAAGCCATTCAACCCTGAGTTCCAAATGAACATTTTAACTATGCTAAATGAAATCCAGTCCTCCGATTTTTTTATTTTTTATTTAATTGTTATGTTTAAAGACCTATTCTTGTTTGGATAAAAGTCGTTTTTGTCAGTCAACTCTATAAATGCTAAGTAAATACAAACCCAAAGTAATTGGAAATTAAAGCTTTTTTATTAACATATCCACAACCATGGGCGCCGTAAAGGGGTGGAAGGTTAGGACGATTCTAAGGGCCCAGCCTGATTTAGGGCCCAGAAGAGCAGACCCCCTTTTTATTTTCCTATTTCTTTTCTCTTTTTTTAATACATACATTAAATATGCTAGGGCCCCTCGTGCACTAAATGTGTATTTTGTCCGTTTTGATCATAGATTTAATATTTAAAAAACAAATAATGTATTTACTGTTTCGGTCACAACCCTCCCTGCTCCCTCTCACAATGGTTCATTCCACCTGCGCTCGCTAGTGTAGCGTCTCTTGCTTATTGGACTTGCCGCAGACAGTGACACACGCAGACACGTCACATCAAAAGTCAGGGAAACAAAAACGGAAAGAAAAGAAGTCAAGAGAAGACAGAGAACGCCAAAGTCGACAGTATGTCACACAGTTTTTCAAAAAGAAAGGTAGCTTGCCATATTCCTGTATTCCAAAACTTATTTTTGTTGCTACATGACCTGCTTTTATCTAGCGAGCTTAGTAAAATAATTACTGAATTATGATTTACATCCAACAATAATAACATCTCTGCTGTCTCCGGGACGGGTTATCATGTCTCGTAGACACAGATTCAGCGGCTGCTGCACACCCACGTCCCCCACCCCCCGTCCCCGTCTCAGCCGAACAAGGTGAGCCTGAGCGCGAAACTTCGCGAAGATTGAAGCCTCTAAACACGTCTTATCTACTGTGTTCGCCACATGATGATAACTTCGCAAAACAAAAAGTAATCTACACGCTTCAAAAATTACAAAATTAGTTTGCCGTGTCGTGTGTTCTGTGAAGTGACAGTGCGGCTGCTAAGATCGATACTGTCAAACTTGACGTTCTTAATATGAATAAAATGCCCCAGAAAAATATTATATAAAATTGAATAAAACGTGTCTCTACTGTAGCTGATGTTTCCTGAATGAGCAGTTTGACCCAGCTAAAGCTTGTTCATGTTAAGTATATGTCAATACATAATGTTCTCTTGTGCTTGCAATTGCAATTGAGATAATAAATGTTCTCCCTTTTATGTAAACAAGTACATATTTCTAAAAAAAATTCTTGTTTTTGTAGGCTTTGTACTCATCTTTAGACATTTTAACTATGCAATGTGCTAAGTATCTTTTTTTAAGAATACAGGGCATGTTTATTGGGTTAAATTTTATCTGTAAAAAATGTAGGGGGCCCAGAAATTTTGGTTTCCATAGGGCCCAGAATTTCTGGCGGCACCCCTGTCCACAACGGTTATGAGCCATTGAAAAAAACGCATTTTGCAACATTTCATCCGGCGTGGGATTTTATGAAGAGCCCAGGAGAAGTGAGGAGCTGTGATTTTAAATTCGGCTATGTCAACAAGAGAGGGCACTTGGGGTCGTTCATTAATCCTTTTCTTAATTAGATAATTAACGTGGTTGTATAATAATCTGCATGAGTGAGATATTAAACGCATGAAAGGATTTAACATGGCTGTAGATTGATAAAGCCATGATATAGCCTCTGAACAATGGATAGTAAGTGTCTTTGTGTTAAAAAACAGGGTGTGTGCATAGAGCTGAGTACAACCACTTCATAAAGCTGAATTTGGGAGAAAAGCAGTCTAAATGATTGAATTGATCTTAATAGAAAGATATACCTGATATGATCAACAACCCACTTGACGGTATGTACCTAGCTATATAGTTTAAGCCAAAATTATAATAATTCAAAAAATTAAGAAGCCTAAATAAAAGCTTTAAAGTTAATTGTTATGGCTGTACCTCTCCCAACATGTAAGGGGACGTGTAAGAATGTAATTTCATTAAAATAAAGATTGAATACATGCAATAGATTGCTTTAAAACAATAAAATAGTTTACGTTGCTTGAAGGACTAAGTAGAATGTCACCTATATGCACTTAGGCATGTTTCTGTGTAGTATCAAGCATTATGTAAAAACATCTGTAAATTAACAAGAGCCTTAGATTACTTGTCCATCATGAAACTGAAGTAGATCTCTCAATAATATTTCACAGATTGTCAGAGACAAACAGGCACAGGGGTCTAAATGAATTCATAAACAAGGCTTCTAGATCCGGATTGCTAGACAGAACATTAATACAGTGACCGCTTGCACCAGAATGTGCAAGACAATGATGTGGCCACGATAGTCTCCTGATTGCCAGCTATCAAAGAACTCTGGCTAAAGTAAAAAAGGAGAGTGAAAATGAGGCAGACAAGCAACAAAGAACAGAACATTATACAGATAAGTTTTCCTTTCTGCAGAATCTGCCAGACTGCTTAGAATTATTTTTAAATCATTTCACTACAAAGACAAAATAGGAACAATTTTAAATTAATATTCACTAAACTTAGAATGTGTATATTTGACCAAGAATGTACCCTTTAAAATAATCATGGCCCCAGTGATATAAATGTAAAAACTGATTTGAAAAGTCAGTGATCGTTTTGAAACAATTCAATTCAATTCAAGTTTATTTATATAGCGCTTTCACAATGTGTATTGTTTCAAAGCAGCTTTACAGGGGCAAACAGGAAAAACAGAAAAGTTAAAACACAGCACAGTGCATGGTATTTATACAACGAGTAAGTTCATTCTAATAAATAACATCTAATTTCTAAATAAATAAATAAATGAATGAACACTTACCATGCCTGCAATTTATCAGACATCCACTGCAGTTGCCCCACCAGATTCTTGCCATTGGTCGAACCTATGTTGCTAACTTGCTATATCAAGCTGCATGACTGCTTAAACAAACACAGTGTTTAGACTTCTTAAGAGGAAATAAGCTAACACGTTAAGACAGTACAAAGAATAACATCGAAAAACACAAAGAAAATGTTTCAGTAATGAGGCAACATTAATAGCATCCTAACAGAAAACATTTATCAGTGTTCAAAATGATCATTGTTCCATATTTCAATGAACATCATAATTTCAATAAATTGTGGTTTTGAAAAAAGGAATTGTCCAACGTTTGCGTTTAACGTTACGTCAACGTTTAAAAAGCATGAAGCCCTATTTTCTGCCATCATTATTACACCACTCTACTGAGTAAACACAGTAAAATACCACCATATCTGTACAAGTTAACTTTGGTTTCAAAAACTGCCAAACAAACTGAGTTCTCCAAAAAATCATTCCAACTCATTTGTGTCGAGATGAATGCTATTTTATACACTGGCATCTGAACCGAAGAAATAGAGAAAAGTGGAAGTATTGTCTTATTTAAAAAACAGCCCCCTCAATAGTGCTCGGCCGCTTCATGGACAGCACCAGAAGTAGAAAACGATGAGAGTCAGATAAAAACTCATACTTGACGGAGGCAACACACACAAAAAGAAATAGGTTAAAAGAATTTGAAGATAGTGATAGGTGGTAAATGACTAGAAGAGAGAGACCGATGGAAGAATTTGTTGTGCAATCAAAATAATTGTCAAGATTAAAAGAAAAGTAATGCGATTTCATTGATGTTGATCACTCTATAGAACTTTGAATAGAAGTACAAGTTCAAGTTAGAAAAACTTGTTTGTATCTTTAATATGTCACATGTTTCTGTTCCTCCACAATGTCAATTATTTAAGGGGACAGTTAACCCAAAAATGATTTTATCATTTGCTCACCCTCATGACATTTCAAACCTGTATGACTTTTCTTCTGCAGAATACAACAGATTGGTGGCGCAACAACATTGGAACCCTTTGATTTCTATTGTGGACTTAAAGACATTTTTTTTAATTATCTTATTATGCGTTCAACAGAGTCATACATACAGATTTTGTAACATACATACAGACATGTTAAAGATTCAACATACAGCTGTAAAACAACAAACAGTAAAAAGTACAAATTGCAAATTAATAAGCAATGAATCATCATTTAGATATAAGGTTACTTTCAGCATTTATGGGCTAATTGTGTTTAAAGACATAATTATTTTTAGTACTCAATATACTTTAATACTCAGATAGTACTCAAGCATTTATTATTCTCTGATTTATACTACCTTAGTACACATGTTCACCCCTCCAAGATATTTTTTATTGAGAGACAAATCCGAATTTTAATTTAATCAACATTTCTAGATGTATTGTGGCCATTCCAGTCAATGTCTTTTAAATTAAAAAAAAACTAAACCCCAGGAGTGACAAAGTCATCCAACAGCAATCTGAAAGATTGTCAGCATGAAAACTTGAAACTTTTTCTAATTACAGGTAAAAACATTACTGTTTTATTGCTTGAAATTATGAACTTTGTTTACTTTGCAGTATTTAAGATCTGAAAAACTGCAGAGCATATTTTCTGTTATTTTGACCTGTTTCTCCAGTTTTAATTTTCAGCAAGAAATGCAAATAGAAACAATATTTTTGTTTTAAAATTTAGGATAAATATTGTGAGTATCTCACATAATGAAACTAAATATGTATGTACAATAGTTTGTGAGAAAATGCAGAGTTAACCATGCCAAATATGAAATCTAAAGCCTAAAACTAAATTATTCAAGCAGAAAATCAATAGAAAAATTTATAGATACTAACTAAGCCAAACATTTCATGACAATTTAACTGCATCAAAACATCAGCAGCACCATTCAGCACAAAGAATTCACCACAACAAGAGTCTGTCTTCAATCTGCACGTATCGTCCTTCCCAGCAACCTTTGCAGTCACATGAATCACAAGCTAAAACCATGTCTGACCCACTCCTTTAGTCTCCTGTCACGTCTATACTAAGCAACAACTGTTATTCCATTCAACAGTAAAGAAACTGCTATGACAAGATGTTGTCATGCAAAAAAGACACGGTAAGCTTTTGGAAAAATTAAATTTGTTTGTGCCTCAACTGGAGAAGGCTAGCCCTTAAAACCAAGGCACACTGCTTAAGTACTCAAGCTAAGCTCATGGTCTCCAGTCATGACCCAACTGGGAAAAAATGTCTCTCTTGAGCCAGGCCCATCAGAGGCAACATGGTGTGATCTCTCCTCTGTTTACCTCCTTAGCCTCAGTCTTAACTCTAAATCCTCCATACAGCATCTTTGACACCTGCATACAAGCCCCACCTCAGTTTCCATTACAGCATTGCCCTTTTGTTAATTAGACTGCATCTGGTTTCAGTTAATGTCACTGATGTCACTGCTCCCCCTCCCAGTACCAGACCAGTTTATCCAGAGAAATATGGATCTCATTAGAGTTGCCTTCAATTAAATAACCAGTGAAGGTTTGTCCCTATCTTTGTCTCTTGGCAATGAAAAGGTTACATAAAAATACAGATTTCATAATCGACGAGTCGCGCCCTGTAGTTAATTATACAGCATACACACATCAAAAGCATTCTTCAGGGATAAATGGACGCTAATTTAATGGGGGAAACAACAAATTATATTTACTAAAGATTATAGTTATAACTATTAATTTCCTCAGGAGAAACACAGATCCAGTAAATTACATTGTGGGGCGATATATCTCTACTCAAATATGAAATAATATATTATATTTGTCTTTTGACTGCTTTAAGAAGTTTGATTTTTACTGTTTAACTTACTTTATCCCTTTCTTAACTTGATTCTTATGTTAAAAAACATTTTTTTCAGAGACAGACACGTTGCATTTTTTATTTACAAACAGAAGGATCAGTTAAACCTTGAATGTTGTCTATTCTAGTACTGTAGGAAATAATTGTCACATTATTGCACTGTGAACATAGTCCTGTGTATTATTGGAGAGGGGGTTTTAACACTAGGTGGCATGGCATCTCACGCACAGAAGCCATTGGCACATGCCATTTAGTTTAGTGTCATGTCCGGTATCACATCCGGTTTCTAGTGGCATATTCCTATTCACATGGGCGTAAATCTCATTTAACAGTAGGGGGGGACAATACATTTAATTTCTCAAGAGCAATTTTTGAAGGGGACACAAATAATACAGTTAAAATTGTAGGCTACATGCTACGACACTAAGCGACAATATGCATTAGGTTTATAGGTTTATCATGCAGACTTGCAGTCATATTATAACTGAACTGTGAGCAATAATGGTTTTTCCATTTATATATATTTTTTGTCTTTGTTGTGAAGACAGGAACTACCCATGATACTACATGTTGACATTGAGTCACTTTTTAAACAGTTTTAAAATGTTATCCTGATTTATACTGTAACATTGTTTGACAAAGTCACCGTACATCGACATTATTGAGTGGTTGTTATTTTCCCCTGTAGTGCCCAATCTCCGCTAACAAAATTGTTCATGTTCGTGTACCCAAACAAACTTAAATTCTGTGTTGTACTCGTTGATGAATCGCCCGAGTTTCAGTAAACTCAATGTTTATCTTATCCGCCGCGCACATGCTGTAGAAAATAGATGCTGAGAAAACGAACTGAATGAAAGCTGTGCCCCTTTTGTGGACGCTAGATAAAGTGCCAACATCACAAAACTGTAACCGGTATGTTCGCGGCTGTGTGTGACACGGGACCTGAATGGCAGGATCGGTGGCTATGTGTTGCGGTTAATGTTCACTTCATGCCAGGTCCCTTAAAATATAACAATGAATGCGAAACGGCTTCGGCGTGTTAGTTGCAGTGTGTGAAGTCCTATGTAACAAGCTAACGTTAACTACCTGAGTAACGTATTAATCGCTAACATAGCAGATTCATGAAAAAATACATCGCTAATCAGCATTTTTTTAAACAACTAGTGTATTAATGAATCAGCATGAACTACATTAAAGAGAATCACTTCATTTAAAGTGAATAAAATATCCTTCTTACTGGAGTTCAGCAACCACGAATGAACCGAGCCGCATACCTGACTTAAATATGTTGCACAATGCGCAGGTGAGATTAACGTGGATAGCAGGCATTGGGCCAAACCATTGTGAGAGGCAGGGGGAACTCAACAGTTTCTAAATTTAAAACGCAATTTTTTCTTTTTACACAATTAGATTAGATAAACATAAATATATTTATGACAATAGCGAATTTAATTGATCGAGGGGGGACAACCCTCGGATAGAGGCGGACATGACCCCTCCGTCCCCCCCGGGATTTACGCCCATGCCTATTCAAGGCATCTGGCTCTGTAATGTGACACTATTTAGTGACACGTCCAGTTTCTAGTGGTTATGGTGGACTATGGATAATTGCAAAAGGACCCATGTTTTGGCACTTCCAGGAGTGACGGCAGCATAATTGTGACATTTATGTGACTAAATATATTTTTTGTTTTGTTGTTGTGATTGCTTGGTGTATGAAATGATCGACTAGGTTACGTGAAGCACAATAAAATGAATTATTGATGAATGGGACATCGGGACGGTCACTTGGTACATTACCGCTTACCCTAACGGTCGCTTGGTACATTACCGCTTACCCTAACGGTCGCTTGGTACATTATTGCTTACCCTAACGGTCACTTGGTACATTACCGCTTACTCTAACGGTCACTTGGTACATTATTGCTTACTCTAACGGTCACTTGGTACATTACCGCTTACTCTAACGGTCGCTTGGTACATTATTGCTTACCCTAACCCTTACACATTGTGTTAGACATTTGCGTCCAAATTTTCCGCACGATAAAATATAAACACGACCTCACGTTGTGTCAATCACATTTACACACTGCCAGGGGCGTAGCCAGAACATTTTTGTAGAGGTGGCCAGGTAAGACCCAGTGATTTTAATAGGGTGACCAAAAAAATCCTCACAGACAGAAATTCTTTCGTTTATACCTTTTACACCAATTCTTCATAGTTTGCTGGTCAAAAACATACAAAAAGAACGTAAAGTAAACAATTTATTTGAAATGCTTTCATATGTCTTTTCCTGCTTACCCTTAAACTATTTGTTTTTTGTTTGGCTAAATCCCAATTCGCCATACAAACAGATAACCGTTGGAAAATTACAAACACAGAAGATGTTACAAATTACAAGAAAATAGCAAGGGGTTATATGAAACAAAGTGTGTAAAACAAGAAACTGAAGTCATTTTCTGTTATCAACCACATTCTTTTATCAATTACAGATATATTATAGCGCTGTGCATGCACTTTTTTAAATCAAGGAAAATCTAACGCCTTAATTCTTTGCAAGACTACATGGAACTGAATTATATAAATCAAATGACATCATGCATTTCTACAAAATATCAGTACACAGACAGTACACTGTCACGAAGCGTCTGACATCATAACGCGAGAGTGATATTCTCGCATTACTTTCAGTGTATACATTAAATGATCTGCGCACCACTTCGTAAACTCCGACACATCTTAAAACTGCTTCGCATAACAGAGGTGGCCAGATTGGAGGCCATCCATTATTCAGGGATAGCCGTGGCCACCCATGGCCACCATGTAGCTACGCCCCTGCACACTGCCTCCGATATTTTCGTCCGTCATAAAAAGTTTGGACTGGGTTCGATTTTCTAATTTTTCGCATCCGTAGCAGGCATTTTTAGAGGCGTTTTAACATTTCAAAGACACCGTACGAACGAGTGACAAATATGAATAAACATTTACGAAAATTTCGGACTGTATGTGCATTTCGGACTGTATGTGCTAAATACCTGATGGCACATGCCATCGCGAGACCGGACGGAGTGGCACATGCCACTGACAGACCGGACGTGCCACCGGACATTCCACTAAGAGACAATGCTCTGCCATGGCTTCTGCGCGTAAAGTGCCATGCCACTCTGTGTTAATACAGCTAGTGGGAGAATTGGATCGAATCATAAACAGAGTATATCGTTAAAATCCTATGCGCAATCAGTACGCAGATCGAAGCGCTTTAATTTATCCTGAGCATTTCAGTGGCATCACTTTTCACTACCACTTTCATAAATAAGACATTAATATTTTATATTTTGAAATGACCTGAAAGAAGAGAGCTGACATGAGGAAATGTATCACAATAGCAAAACAGGTCTTAATCTGAAGAAATCAACGCCACCATGATGATTTCAGTGAAGGAATCGCATACATTTGTGTCTACACGAAGGAAAGTCTTCTCATTAAAACATTGGCACGAAGCCTCGCCCTGGCTTGCCTTATGAGAAGGGTTGTAGTTCTCCTCGATGCTTGAACTTCGAAGTTCCCAAATCCACGTTTCCATGTTTGACATCAAGATCAATCTCATATTCTTGAGGAACATCCGTTTCCGCAATGATTAGTAAAGTTTATACACGGTTGTGGTTTATTCATTTTGAAAGAACATTCAATATATTTAAAACATAGGCCTACTTCGTTTAACATCTTTTCTTGGAGATGGATGTAAGTAAGGCCTATTATTTAAACAAGTTGACATTTAATTGTACTCGCTTGTTTGAATGCATTGCACAGCTTCATTTTATGCTTGCATTTAAAACTTGCAAGGTTACAAACAACGTATGCAAAACCCGTTCGGGATATGTCAAGACCTGTTCAACTGTAGCATCTACAAACACATTTGGTACTGGCTCGATGCAATGCACGCATGTCAGAAATTGGCGCCACCATTGCGTCACGGTGATGTGTAACAAAAAGCACCACGAGAAGAAGTAAGGCAGTAGCTGCATGATCTCTGAAAACGTATATGGACAGATAGCTGTAAGGTGTGTGCAATTCTGCCAGACACTATAATGCAGACGACGAAGCACTGAATTTAATGATACGGATTACATACTGTAATGATGCACTGAATTTTATTCTTTAACGTTATACATCATAAATCCATGTCTTCATGCGTCATAAGACTTTTTGGTACGCTGTTTCTGGCATGTCTGATATTTATAATGTAGCCAGAGTCAGGGCCGGCCCTGGGCATAGGCGGAATAGGCAAATGCTAAGGGCGCCGCCCACCCCTTGGGGCGCCCGAGCGCCCAAATTACTATTTTTATGAATATATTTTAATTTTTTTATTACCAATACTACTTAAATATTATGGATTTAAAAAAGCGATCGTCCGATAAAGACAAAACTACAACATTGCTTTCCCGAATCCCGATCCCCCCGGTCCGACTGAGTGACGCATCAATCTCCCCCGCCCCCGCCCTGCTGAAAAACAAAACAAACATCCGTTACCTGTGTGTGATTGTGAGTGATAGATGGCCGAATTCACTGACACTGATAAGTTGTCATTATGTCAAAAAGACCGAAGCCATCTGGTGCCCAGGGAAGAAAAAAAAGAAGAGAAGAGGAAGAAAAACGCGAAAAAGACAGAGGTAGGTAATGATTAGTTTTTCTATGTTGCATTAAGTTAGTTCAACGATGCCTGTAAAGTTCGCTAATTTGAATTAGCTTATGACATAGTTAGTCGAACTTGTGCAGTATTTTATGGTATTTTTATTTGAATTGGCTAAATTAGTAATGTTATATGTATTATTTTTTCAGGAGATGTTTTACTTTAACTTCACTACATTTGAAAGACAAATATCGTACTTTTTACTCCACTACAATTCTGTCAAGGTCCTTGAGTAGAAAGTAGTGACATATAACTCTTTATTTAAATGAGTTCTGCATAAAATGTTGCTATATAAACGTAAATCTTTATTTAAAATGAGTCCTACATAAAATGTTATATATATGTATTATATATATGGATTTATTAAAAATAGCTACATTAAAATTCAATTTAAATAAAGATTTACGTTTCTC
Source organism: Triplophysa dalaica (assembly GCF_015846415.1). Classification (NCBI taxonomy): domain Eukaryota; kingdom Metazoa; phylum Chordata; class Actinopteri; order Cypriniformes; family Nemacheilidae; genus Triplophysa; species Triplophysa dalaica. Next base: position 15,804,003 of record NC_079561.1, on the reverse strand, counting down.
CTCTGTTTCATGGCTATAACATCATAAAGTGTAGTTAGTAGGACATTGCTGCCATGCCAGATATACTGGAAAACAAACACTTTCAAAATTAATTTTGAAAATGTAACTACTGTATGCTAGAGAAGTGCTCAATGAATAGAATTTTGTGCATGAATACCAGATGTAATTATTCTTGCTGTTTGTGTGTTTAAGCTATAATGTGGTTTAGGTGCTGCCATATTTTTATAGTTTCACTATCATCAGCTTTTTAATAATAAAATGTAACACCCAATGGTCACATATAATCCTCCTCTTCTCTCTTCAGATGCACTTTTGAAATATCTGTGGGTCGCTCTGAGAATCTTTGCCACTCTACCTGTGACAGTCGCTGATGCTGAAAGGAGCTTCTCTAAGCTCAAACTGTTTAAAAACTACCTGAGATCTACAATGGCTCAAGAACGTCTCAGTGGACTTTCAGTCATTAGCATAAATCATGTAGTCTCACAACAGCTGTCTTATGATGATATCATAGATGACTTTGCTGCTAGAAAGGCAAGGCGAGTAAGACTGTAGAACATTTGCTATACATTTGCATAGTTCATTCAAGTTTGTATATAGTTATTTATTTTTTGTGCAGCACTCTTATTTATAATTTCTGGAATGTTACATATGCTGTAAGAAAGGCAAGGAAAGCAAAGGAAAGCAATGTTTCTGTAATATAGTTTTTTCTGCACTAACATAATATAATATAAACATATTTATATTGTATCTATAATACGTTGTGTGTGTGTTTCCAAAATATTTTCAAAATAAAGAAAAACAAGACAAAGCTGTGCAGTTTGTTTCTGTGTAAGTTTATTAACAAAATTCCTGGGGCACCAGGTGAAATCTTGCCTAGGGCAGCAAATTGGCCAGGGCCGGCCCTGGCCAGAGTCGTATTTAAAATCCCTAATTACATGCATTTTATTTAAAATTACCCCTTTTGTAGCCTATTTAATTGTTATAAAAAATATTGTGATCTTTTATAAACACAGTGAAGGAATTATGATTTCCACATTCTGCTTGCATACACAGAATATTAGGTTTGAGAAAATATCATTAAATTTCTCCTTTATTTTCGTTTCAGTGAGAGAATACAAGCCAGTATACAATTATCTAAGTTTAAATTAAATTATTTATATTATAACACATTTAAATGAAGAACAAAACATGTATGATAATCTAATATATGAGCTATTAGGCATACATAAAAAATAACAAAGCACAGACTCACAATTTTGACCACTAGAAGCTTGATTAAACATTAGATTTTTAGTAAATTTACTTCGGTGAATTGGTGACATTTTATTTCATGATGTAGTTTTTAATAAACTTGACAACTCTCATTCTACCCATCCATTTTTTCTTGTTGTGTTTCATTTAAGTAATATATGTCGTGAAACTCAATGGAGAACCCAATTGCAGGCAGAGACGGTGGATAAGGGGTTTTAACAGGGATTTATTTATACAAAGAACACTACAAAAACAGGGAAAACAAAGACCCACGATGGGGTAAACAATACTGGGATATATACTTAAACAATAAACAAGGACACTGACTGACTAAAACTATTGCTAACAAAACAAACACTTGGAACAAACACTAAACTGACACTTACTTTGATAAACTCAGACGAGGACCAGGTATCACAAACAGCATACAGATAACCTCAAACAATGAACGCGCAACGAGACAAAGAAACATGAGGACTCTTTATAGGGAAGGTAATTAACACAAACTAGGAAACAGGAGGGTAGGGCAATGACGCGACTTGAGGAGAGTATGGAAGACCGCAAGGGTCAAAAATGTCTCTCCCCACATGAAACAGAGGATTCTGTATGATTCCACCTCTAAACCAAGAAATACCTGACAAGGAGAGGTGGAACCATGACAAGTATATCCATCGAATGACATGAGGTTGAATTATACTGGGAATTGTATATTATAGTCAATATTGAACTATTTAACAAGGCCATTTAATGTAGCACTTGTTTATTTATTTTTATCTTGTTTATTCATACATTCATTCTTGTAGCTCAATTATTCTAGCAATGGTAGCAAATACAATATGGTATATGGAGCAAATTCAACTTAAATTTGCTAATCTAATTAAACTATTTATGCACCACAATAGCTGTTTTAGGTTCATGCAACACAGTCCACTTCTCTAAATGGCTTTCCCCGATGCTTCCTGTTCTCAGGTAAGACATCTGTGTGTTTGCCGTGCTGACTGGCTGAGGCTTGCTGCAGGCTCAATGAGTACCTGAGGGGTGGCTGGATGGCGCGGCAAGGAGGTTTATGAGGAGGGATGGTAAACAGACAGCGTAAGATTCAAACCCAAGGTCTTACCCTTTGGATCGAGCCAGGCTTTAGCCTGACGAAACAGCTAGCCAAGCAGGAAGCAAACGCACACTCCCTATTCACTAAATCATGCTCTCTTCATTTCTGCACAGTATCCACTTAAGCTGAACTGTTTGACAAGAATTTGGACATTAAATAATGTTTCTTATACAAAGAATGTAGCTATCCCATCCATTATTCAGGTAGCAACAACAACCTTCCAGGGAAAACACTATAGATGTTCATTGATATCATCACTGCAACATTCTGTTTCCAATAGATTCAAAACTGGATCCTATCCATTTTCACTTCATACTTCCTCTCTCGTTCTTGTGATGTTAATCATTGTCCCATAGCTACCAGTGTTCATTTATCTCTACATACTTTTATTGGAAGACATAATGTTTGGTTGTAAACATGTCTCAAACAACATGCTGCTACATTTGAATGCCAACAGAGTCTGAATCCCACATGAAATTAATTACATCATCCTCAATTCCTAATTTTCCTGTCTTCAAACAGACTCTGGAAGGAACGTTAGACGGATAATAAGAGAAAGAAAAATGGGTTTGTGACGTGAGCCGATATCTTCTTGTTCTCATTGGCACTAGAAGTCATAAAAGGCCTGTAGGTTTTACAATCTTATGTCCAAACGCAGCATCCCCCACTCTGTCTTTCTTTCCTCCTCCTTCTCTCGGTGCTAGGTTCACCTCCAACCCCCCATCTCCCTCGTTTCACCACCGAAAAGCGGTATAAAATCTGTTTATAAATTACCAACTGTAAGGAACGTAGCGATCTCTATACATTGATTTTTGGATGTGGTCAGAATGTTCTAATACAAGTACAAAGCGAACAATGCCGGAACCGTCTGTGCTCACTGATACCTTTCCAAGAACACATAAGAAATTCCATTACAGGCTTCAATGCATTCGAACGCAAGTCCTTTTCAAGTCAACAGATCAAAACAGTTTTTAATGATTTAAGATCAATTTTTAACCCCCCAAAAAGTGTCAACACGGTGGAAGTCATTCCATTCTTTTAAGCT